>NC_138034.1:34356881-34963547 GCF_964106645.2 Podarcis pityusensis
AAAGAACCTCTGTTCTGAGAGACTTTATCACTTCCAGTTTTAGCAAGGTAATCTATTTACTGAAGGTTCCTTGCAAGAAAAGAGAAAGGTAGGTATAGTTATTAAACAGCCTTGAAAAAGAGAACAGGAGAAACAGTCTAAATAACAGAACAAGCCATTAATATATCTGGACTTTCTCATTCTTTTTTTTATTAAAGGGGTCCAAACTTGATTTCAAACCACCTAGGAAACTCCCTTAATTTCTTCCTAATTGAAAGAGAAATCCACTTCCACATTAACCAGCTGCAGACAGCATTTGTTTTAAAGAAAACACTGCTCTGAAGCTAGTCTTGTCACCACCAGGAGGAACAATGCAGCCTACAAGCTGGAAACTGCATAGCTTTGACATCAGTCAGTTTTTTCCTTCCCTCCTTCTGCTTTGTTTAATATCTAAGCTCATGAAATATTCTGAAGCACCCCAGGAAAAGAAGCCTACTGAAGGACTTTACTTATTAGTGAGAGTAGCCTGGGACATGTATGGAAACAGGCCTGTGATGCAACAGACGTGAAATAAAGTGGTACTTGCAGCAGACCAGACAGGTACTGTATCTGTGTCTTCTTTGTCCCCTTAGGGGGCATTTGAAAGACATGGAATGCCCATCTTTTGATGTACCCCATTGCCACGGGTGCAGCATGTTGAAATATGGATACCTAGTTGGGCAACATACACTCATTCCACATTTGCTTCTGATGCATGGATTTGGGAGGTTTCTGTGTCATTTCAAAAACCTGCCCAAAACATTTTGAATGGAGACACTATGGGGTCAGAACAAACCTTGGTCTTGGTTCTCTTAGAATCTAAGTCGGTAGAGACTGTGGTGTCTTTTTGACATATGGTTTTATTTACATACACACACATGAAGGTTGAGTGTAAGATAGAATAAGCTCTTCAACAGATTCTGGTACTCTGGCTTTCCTTTGCTATAGGACTCTCACAGAGAGCAAAATTAGGCCTGTGGCTCCTAGCTCACAGAGAGCTAGGAGAGAGGTGGGAGCTGAGCCTGGGCTCCTAGATGACTGTCTCCTTCCAAAATCACCTGCCTGTTGAGAGAGATCTCTTTATTGAAGGAAGGTAGGGTTTCTGAGCATTCTACCAGGGCCATCAAGTTACTCTCCAGCAATACTTCATCTCCCATTAACACTCCTGTCCAAACCTCAAACTTACAACCAAGAATCACAGGGCTGTGAGGGACCCCACAAATGATACCTAGACTAACCCTCCCAATCCTTTAACTTAATCATTGCACTGATTGATGTGGTTCTTTAAACAGCGCTAATTGTATAGTACAGGGCATTGGCATCACTTCTCATAATGGCAGGCTGGAAGTATTTTTAATAAAGTAATTCCCATGAGTTATGTTTTAATCAGTTTTGTTTTCAGCGCTCTTTTTTTCACTTTGTTATTTTCTAGATCATAAACCAGCTCCCAGTATTAAATAAATACAGTCAACTTAGTCACCTCTCTGTTCCTTTAAGTTCTCAGTGATGTACTCTCTCAGATGAATAGAGGCTTTCGTTACTGGACACATCAGAAAGGCAAATGTCTCAGTTTGAAGTGGGGAATGAGGCCAACTAGTAATTTTACATGTGGTTAGTGCTCCCATTTTGCTCACAAAATAGTTGGATTGGTGGACTTGTGGCAACCCAGTCAGATGGGCGTGGTACAAATAATAAAAGGAGAAAATATGGAATGTTGTCATATAGTGTGCTGGATGGATGGGGAAAAGGACAGGAGAAAGAATAGAGAAAAGAAAGCAAAGAGCCCTAGAATGTAATGAAGGCTGTAACCCTAAATTTACCTACCAAGGAATACAATGGGACTTACCTAGAGATGCAGCGGGACCTATTTCTGAGTCCACTTGAACAGAATTGCATTGCATAACTGATTGGAGAGGTCCAAATTTAATAAACATTCTGGTGATGGAATGCAATAGTTCCTGGCAGCCCACCTCTTGTGTTAACATGCTCAGGCTCAGCCATTGGCTTAAATGCTCTTTTATCTACTTCAGAAGGGAAACATATTGAAAGTTTTCAGTATGCCAGAAGAGTATTTGATAATCTGGAGAAGCTTGTAAATGTTCACTATCCAGAAGGTACTTGGTAGGCATGAGGAAACAGAAACCGATAATTGTATGCCTTGTACAATATAACCTTAAAAAGTGAGTTAGCAGAATGAAATTACTGAGATAAAATGACCACAGAGTTCAGTGGAAGAGCATTTGCCTCACATGTAGAAGGTCCTGGGTTCAATCCCTGGTGTCTCCAGATAAGTCTGATGAAAGCTCCTGTCTGAAACCTTGGTGCACTGCTGTCAATCAGAATAGACAGTATTGAGCTAAGTGGACTGATGATCTGACTCTGTATAAGGCAGTTTCATATGTTTCTATTTGGAATTCAAAGCCACATTGCTATATACCAAACCTGCAGAAGGAAGAAAAGCATGCAAAATGTAAAAAACACATCTCCTCTGATAGATGTCTTTCATTATTCTATTTTGATCCAAGAGTCTTCTGTGTACGCCATACCTCACCCTGAAAGAACAACAGTACGCAAAACTTATACAAATACACCAATTTCTTGATAGCATATTTTGACAAATTGTTATTCAAGCGAGGTATAATAATTGGAGGGACTCTGGTAATTAATATGCAAATCAAGTGTGAAAATAGCAGAGATCACATTAACTGCAGGAAGGGTACAGAAATATATTCTGATAATGGCAGTTATGACTATTACTTGATAAGCATTAATTGCAGCAGCAATGCTTTTCATTTCTGTCATCAAGTTGTTGTTTTTCCCCCACATCTGTATTCAAATTAATAGAGTATGTTATAGGATTGGGAAGTTAGTCTGTATGCCATATGTGGTCCCATATAAACCTGTGGTTTTATAACTGCAAGGTGGGATTCTGCAGAAGGAGGAAGTGCTGAAGTGTCAAACCAGTCTCTTTGTTACATTAATGACCCTAAACAAAGCTGTTAAGCATCTCTTTGCTTGACAAGAGATTTGGTCAAGTATAGTTATGCTGCTATAGAAATGATTAGCTAGTGATGTTTCCAGAAGAAGGGGCCACACCTTCACCCCCCCTCCCTCCCTCCTCTGGCCTCATTGGAGGAAATATCATCCTGGGTGTAGAACAAGGGTAGACTCTGGTCTGCAGGGTGATCTTTGCCTGCTAGGAGGCCAAAGTTGGCTTGTGAGGCAATTCCCCATGTCCCTATCAGTTGACATCACTGGAAACCAGCTGTTGGGCAAGGGCAAGGATCCTTCTGGGTGCTGCTTCACCTGTGTTCTCTGCAGTCAGCAGTACAGTGGTACCTCGGGTTAAGTGCTTAATTCTTTCTGGAGGTCCATACTTAACCTGAAACGGTTCTTGACCTGAAGTACCACTTTAGCTAATGGGGCCTCCTGCTGCTGCCGTGCTGCCGGAGCACAATTTCTGTTCTCATCCTGAAGCAAAGTTCTTAACCTGAAGCACTATTTCTGGGTTAGCGGAGTCTGTAACCTGAAGCGTATGTAACCTGAAGCGTATGTAACCCGAGGTACCACTGTACTGTACCCTTTGCTCATCAGCTACCCCATTGATTTCAATAAGATATGGGGGGCCACCAGGTGGCACGTTGGAAGATGGCCGACAATAACATCTTTCTGACCCATACGAGGTAATTAAGAGGCTGCTATGGGAAGTATGCAGTCTTCCTACCCCCCCAAGGAGATGGGGGGGCTGCCTTGCCAGCAGTGTCCACAATGCACCCCCTGATCCGAGAGATGGGGGTGCCGGACACTTGGCACGAGCCCTCGATGAAGTCAGATCTTCCTGACCCCGATTCCAATCAGCGCATGCTGGTTAGCTTCAGCTCAGAATTATAATTGGAAACATACGACTGGAATGAAGCTGAAGCACATACATCAAGTAACGCTCGAGAGATAAGACTGCTGATTAATGGATCTCTGTGACCGGGAGTGACGGACGGATAAGTAAATCTTCTGATGAATCACCATTAAGAGACTGTATGTTTGGAATGAAGGGGGGGTGGAGGAAAAAACCTTTTTTCTTTGCATGATGTGATATTAATAACCCTCCACCCCAGATAGAAACAAGATCGTTGCGTTTTACTAATCACAAGCTGGAATTCAAGAACTGTGTGGGATGGATTATAGCTGGAGAGAGGATTGGTGAACGGTGAGAACGGAGGAAAATTTTATGACGCAGTTAAAAAATGGCGTCTCGCCAAGACAGACTTGCCGGAGAAAGAAGGACAGGGGGAGGAGAATCAGGACCATTGGAATGAGAAGGAATGTTGGAATGCAATCTTAACCTGACAGAGCCTCCTGATTTACTTGGCAAGTCTGAGAAAAGTAAAGGACAGACCGAAGATTAATTTTTTTATGGAAGCATTGAACAGCGGCTGTCCCTGAGCGATATGATCTTTGGAGAGTACAAAACCCACACAGAGGATGCCTGTTTTCAATCTGCTTGTGAAAATTATCAGAGATCGTAAAGAAAGGAATATACGATAACAACAAGAAGATGAAGAAAGTAATAAAGGACTATCTGGATTGAACTGGATAGAACTGTTTAATTAAAGCAGCAATATAAGTGATGTTTGGACTCGTTCGGAGCTTTGGACTCGTTCGGAGTTTGATGTATGGGTACCCCCAACAAAATTTAAAATTCGGCTGTATAATTTGGAACTAATGTGATTTGGATAATCCAATGTGATTTGGATAATGTGATGTGATTAATAAAAATTATTATTATTATTTTTAAAAAGATTTCAATAAGATACATTCATAAGTAACTACATACATGGTTTCAGTTTTAGGTTGCAATCCTCAATGCTTTGTGGAATTGTGGAATGAATCCTTAGATTGCAGTCCTAGGCACACTTACCAGGGAATAAATCCCACAGGCTTCTAAGTAAAGCTAGTATAGTTAAACACAAATGTAAATGAGGATTAAATTCAAATGTCATCCATAAAGACAAGTGATATGAAACGTTCTTTTCATGTCAGATAATTTGTAATTCCAAAAGCATCTTTTTAATTATTCGGTTACATAGACCTTCCAGAGTGCAAAATTATAGGCACAGTTAAGACCCATTGGTGTCAACAGAAGAATGATTTCCATTGGAGACAAATCAAAGGGAACTGAGAGTGCTTTTGGCTGGAATAGGAGTTGCCATTTCTGCAATTGCCATGGCCGAACCATTGTAATTGTAGGCTGTTTATGATAAATGCAGATAATCATGGTTACAGCCATATAATAAATGACAGATAATTATGTAGTATAGAATTAGTGTTTAATAAAGGGAACTCCATGGTTTACACAAAAGGGTCAGTTAGGTTTATAGCAGAATACAGCTCAATATTGCTTGTGCAGCTGCACAACTGTTCGGTGTTAGAAATAGGATCAATTATATTGGTTGCTTCCCAGCAGTTGTAGACAGACAGACGAGCCACAATTGCAGAGCATGAGAGTTAGTAGCAATAAGGATATTTTTTAACTAACTCTAATAGCAGTACAGAGGGAATTTTCAGGGGTGTGTGGCTAGGACCCTTCCCACAGATTGATAACAATTGCTCCTGCTCCTTTAATTAAGTGTGCACTTCTGCTTGTGCAAGTTGGGCCAGCTGATTTTCTCTGATTGCCCCTATTTACTGCAACCCTCCATGCAACATCATTTTTCTGCTCTGGGTGGCCCTCTAGATCCTGGGGCAGCTTATTAGCAAGTGAGGGGGCTGAAATTTGTAGGAGAAATAAGCAAAAGTGGATGCCTGACTTGTGTGAGGGAAGTGATTTCTGCTATTGAAAAGCCACCATGGGATGAAATTCTGTATGAATATGTGGATAAATTGCAGTGGCCCCTCATTTTTTGAATGCCTTACCATCTGGGGTCCAGCAGACCCCATCACTACAGGCCTTTCAGAAGACTCTGAAGAGGCAGCTGTTTTCCTTGGCATTTTCTTGAGGCGTGCTTTTTGGATGGATGATTTTGGTCATACCTTGGTGTTGGATTTTAACAATTTCAGGCTACTTGTTGCTTTATTACTCATTGCTGGTTTTGTTTCTATGTTTTGTTGTATTCTATTTTATTCTGTAAGCTGCTTATGTGGGCTCCAACTCTTAAGAGTGGCCTAACTTAGAAAGAAAGGTAAAATGGTAAAATGATTTTTCGTTTAAAGTTTTGTTGTTGTTGTTGTTTGAAGCAACTGAACATAGCAACTCAAGACAAAAGCAGCTCATTGAGAAAAGAAGCAGTGGAGCAGGACATTACATAAGTGAACAAAAAGTATGTTTAGCACAGATATAGTACAATCATGATAACCAAATCTCTTTTTACAGGGTAGCCAATGAGTTTTGTGTAAAGTGATTTATTTTACTTTGGGCAATGTAGATGTCTAGAACTTGAAAAGTCTATCTCACAAAGATAGATGTGAGATGCTGTAAAGACAAAGAGTCTGGATGTGACTGCAATTCCATACCCACTTAAGTGAGAATGAGTCCCAATGAACTTATTTTTGACTTATTTATTGCATTTCTATCCGACTTTTTCTCCTAGTTGCTTAAGTGGTACACATGGCTTTCCTCTTCCTTAGTTAATCCCCATAACAGCTCCTGTGAAATATGTTAGGCAGAGAGATTGGCCCAAGGTCACCCAGCGAGCTTCATGCCCGAGTGAGGATTTGAACTCTGGTCTCCAAGATACTAGTCCAACACTCTTGCCATTACCTTGCACTGGTGCACCTACTTCTGAATAGATATGTGTAAAATTGCACAGTTTGTCTGAAAGACTAGGCTGCACATGTAGTTTGAGCCTCAGCTTTGTTCATCTTTAGGCTGTAACCAAAAAGCTCTCTCCACTCAGTGGTTGTTTGGTGTTGTCATGATTTAATAATTCACTGGGTTTTTAAAACTATTAAAGGTAAAGGTACCCCTGCCCATACGGGCCAGTAGTCCGACTCTAGGGTTGCGCGCTCATCTCGCTCAAGAGACTGGGAGCTAGCGCTGTCCGAAGACACTTCCAGGTCACGTGGCCAGCGTGATGAAGCTGCATCTGGCGAGCCAGCACCAGCGCAGCACACGGAAACGCCGTTTACCTTCCCGCTATAAAGCGGTCCCTATTTATCTACTTGCACTTAGGGGTGCTTTCGAACTGCTAGGTGGGCAGGAGCTGGGACCGAACGACGGGAGCTCACCCCACCGCGGGGATTCGAACCGCCGACCATACGATCAGCAAGTCCTAGGCACTGAGGTTTTACCCACAGCGCCACCCGTGTCCCTTTTAAAATATTATCTCTGCCCAATTGGGAATTCATCTCTGTGATCTTTGTTATGTTCTTTTTATTGCAAAAGTGTTTATTCTGACATTGTAAGAGCAGTGAGGAGCACCATCTGCTTTCATGCTTTTTTCCTCAGTCAGATGCTTTAGCCTGTGTACCTCTCCTTTACAACCACTGCCAAGAACCTGCATGTGGAGGTGTTGAATAAATTTACTGCCACAAATGCACCATATTATGCAAGGTATGTTTTATCAACAGTGTGATCATGCTTCTTTCTGTGCTGATCTACTGAAGCCTGGGGAAAAGAAGGCTACTGAGGAACCTACTCTAGATCGATTGATTATACATGGCATACAATGGTATATGTAGAGCCAATCAGGGAAGCTGATATGACTCTGATGCTCCATTCTAGGGTCTCCACTCATGCACAAGAAGTGAAGCTTCCAGGAGAATTCTTATTGAGGCATTAATTCAGTGGAGGGAAGATGTAGGACACTTTGTACCCCACAGGACAAACTGGCAGGGATTAAGACACTTCTCTAAATCAGAGGTCACCAAATTGGCACCCATGGGTGCAATGATACCCGTAATCTTTTCCTCTGGCAGCAAGAAGCCTCAGAGGGCATCCTCTCACTGTCCCTTTGGTTATAAGGCGGTTATGGTGGCTTCCTATTTTTCCCTTGAAAAGCGCATAGGGCAGAAGGAGATAATGGAAGAGTGATACTCTTTCCAACCCCCTCTTTTGCTGTACATGCTTTTCCAAGGTTCAGGTTGATTTTTTGAATCCAGATTTTACAAAGATTCTTCCCATCCACTGAACCTTATCTGCTAGTTCTCTGTTCACTGTTATGGAACTAAAAGACCCTGTATATAACAACAATAGATATAAAGAAAAAGTAAAGCATACAAGATCAATTGTGCTTAAAGCACCCTTGAAGCAACTCAGTCATTTTGCCAGCGGACAAGTTCTGGGAGAAAAGACTAGAGACTCTGGATTTCCAGGGCATTTGATCTGACTCTAAACTAGGTTCAAGTAGGGCCAAAAGGATGGTGATTGCATAAATGTGTGTAAGTTGGTAAATGCATAGTGTTTTGAACCATTCAGCTTAGTTCTATGGAGTCCAGACAGAAAGGCAGGTTGCTGATTACAGAACCATGGATAGCTCCAAGTGAGCCTTTCGCTCCATCAAGAGCTTTAGAGGAATCGAATTGAACATTTGCATTGGGAAGCCATGTGCAAATAGACACATTCCCATCACCACCAAAATTTTATATACTTGTCAAGGGTAGAGATGTGTTGCATTTTCATCTCAGTAGGGACAATCTGCTTTGACCAGTCAAAAACCATTTATACTTCCCCACAAAGGCCCTTTCTACCTTTTAATAGTTTCAACCTCCATACCCTAAACTGAAGGCTAAAAATGAAGGAAAACACGACTCCCCCTGCTCAGTGCCAGATACCTCCACAAATATTGCCGAATACCAAAATGAAATATCGACACCTTCTTGGGAGCCAAATTCTTTCCCATTCCCTACAATGAAAACCCCCACTCTCACAGTTCCAAAATCACTTTTCCAACAGAGCAGTCACTGCCAGTACAAACAACCACAGCATGCTGCAAATCGGGAACAACCATAATTTGTACTTAACGTCAGTAAGTGTAAAGCAGGGAACCTTATTTCACTAAATGTTCAACGCTACAACAGCATTGGTTTAATATCCAAACCCACTGTCTAATGCATGTTTCCTGGAGAATTCAATAGTTGCATAATGTTAAAGAAGCCTGAAAACTAACAGATATCATGGTGTGTTTGTTAGGATATAGTTCTGTTCCACCTTAAATGGTCAGGCATGATTGTTGTGTGTCACATGCCTGCTTACTTCCTGCTCACTGGGAGTTTCCGTTTTGTATATAGCTTTTGTTCCGGCTGTTTTCTTGGACATGGAGGCAAGCAGTCATGTTTTTCCTTTGTTCTGATCTACATTGAATAAAGCTGTAAATATGCTCTTCTGTCTGAATCTTCCGTTGTGGAGACTGATGAAAAGGGTGTGCACGAGTCTTGATATGTCTCTGAGGCTCGTGTCACTAATTGACTGATACTGTTCCAACGGGAGACTGGGAGATTGTCCGGAGATGACGTGAAGGTCTGCCTGATGGCTTCGTCTCCCTGGCAGTATCCCAACAGTGTTAACTCTGCAGACATAATGGAAACAGCTATCATGTTCAGTACAATGACTGGACGTCATTGTACTGTGTATGTTATAGCCATAGTACGGATATGTTACACAATTCCTATTTATAATTAGATTAACTATGGATCTAGCACCCACTATACTAGACACACAGATAACAAAGATGCAGCTGTTGCCCAGAACAGTTTATAGCAGGGGCCCCCAACTTTTCATACCAAGTGGGCCACAAGAGTACTTTGACACAGAACCCATGGGCCACACACTGCAGAGGTTTGCATGCAGAGGTTGGATGGCTATCTGTCATGGTTGATCTAGTTGAGATTCCTGCATTGCAGGGGATTGGACTGGATGATCCTCAGGGTCCTTTCCAACTCTACAATTCTATGGATTGCTTTTGTTGCTTTTCTTTATTTTGCTTATGTACATTTATTTTACTTATGTACATTGTTTTGAGATTTATTGTTCAAATGTGGAATTAATGATAATAGTAGTAGCAGTAAATGTGGAATCTGTATCATATTTTTTTTTACAATGGTCTTTGTTAAGAAATGTAAATCACTTAGAGTTTTGCTGAAATATAAAATGGCATGCAAGTTAAATGATTGAAAATAACAATAACTGAGCCTTTAAAAATCTTTTCCTCCAGTCTTCCTTTACCATGCCCATCCCCTTGTCCTGAAAACTGTGGCTGTTCTTAGAGTCAGGCCTCTGGTCTTTGCACCGTTGAGCAGATGATAGTGAATGTAGTACTTGATTCTTTTAGTACATCAGGCTTACTCCAGCACTAGTGGCCATAGAGGGTAAATAAACTTGTTTCGTCCTTCACTTTGCCTCATATGTAGGAATTGGGAAGTCACACAAAGGCTTTAGGGAGACAGCTGAATTTTATCACAGGCGTCTGGGTTCCTGGTTGGCATCCATCTGCCTCGGGAGACAATGGAGAAGTATCCCTTTGCCTCAGGAGGCAATGGAGGACTGCAACTTTGTGGGTGAAGTCACACTGTTGGAAGATGTGGCTGTAGAAACCAATACGGGAGAGGCATGTTTTGTTACAGCTGGGGCAAGTTATCCGTTTTCGCTGTTGCAGATGCACCATGGTGTTTCTTCTGGGCTAATTAAATTCGGATGTTTTATGGCAGTAAGAATGCGTAGAATGATATAGTGAGAGATTCAGGCAAGAAAAGAAAGCTTCCCCGTTGCAGAGGCAAACAGCTCTGTCACAGCATGGATTATGAAGTTCATGCAACTAACAGCTTCCTCATTTTCTTCAACACCAGGAAGACTTCGTGTGATTGGGTATCTCTGTTGCTTATGTGAAAATTTCTATGCCATTGACATAGGGGCTGGATAATGAACTCCGGAGGGAGGGGGGAGGGTCAAAGAGAGAATCTGGCAGCGTCAAGACTGCCATCAGCTGCTGCTGCTGCTGCTATAGTATTCACATGTGTGCCTAGAGAGCCCTTGACTCAATCAAGAGCTGGAAGTGCAGGAATTGTGGTGGAGAGAACTTCATGTCTGCTCTATGAAACCTTTGTAGAGGCCAAGGCTGGGCCTATTGTGCCAAGTATAATTGTGAAGTGCACACTTTGAGAAATGATCAGATAATTCAGGCTGGGGCTGCTGCTAAGTAGCTTGATGAACTGTTATTTACGATTTACTGATTATCTGAGTTCTGCAATGAATTAAAACACTGAGATAACCCATTTGTTAATAGATGAAGAATAACTGACTAAATTGAATTTAATGAAGCAGAAAAGCTGTATTATGTTTCTGCAGCTGGCTTCTATACTACCTGTTTCAGGCCTGTGTAATCCCAGGATATGCAATTAACTCTGATTTTTCGGCCATTCAATTGATTTTGAATCTGATTGTGTTTGTTTCAATGTGTCTCAGTATGGGCTGCTTCCAACAGAATATAAAAGAAAGGATAAGCTCTAAGAGAGACAAACTGCTGCATCAAAATAGAAAGTGACTGCAGAAAATTGTGATAGGTACATTAACAACCTATAAGCAATCATTTTTGAAGTGAAATATAGGCTCCAATTTTATGATCTATACAGATAGCATATGGAATTGTGGATGGAAATATGTCTTGGATTCATCCTTTGTCACCCTGAGCAGCTCAAAAAATATTGCCATTTTCTAAAGCTGTCTGCCATGGACTACAAAGAGGACTACCCACAATAAAATTTTAATGTTCTTGTTAAACTGGTTTTATATTCAGAATTATTAGTGATATATATTAATAGGATTATTATTACAGAAATGTCCTTGCATCCCTTGTGTTTTTCCCAGCAGGAGTCTAATTTGCTACTGATTTGTGTTTGTAGGTTCTTGTACTATTTCCATGTTTTGTCATGGCCATTGCACCACAGGAACATAAAATCAATAGGCTTGAATGTATGCTTATTTTGACAATATACATACTATTCAGTTACAATCCCTAAGATGAGGGTGAGTACAATTAAAATAAGCATGAGTTGTAATACGATAAATCACATTTTTGCGGCTTAAAGCTTGAGTCGTAATCCTTGTTTACTTTGTTATATGTAGTAATGTGACACTTAGTACTTAGTAAAAAACAAAAACAAAATAAAACCCAAACTGCCATACATATTAAAGATAATAAAAATCAGTGCTATTTTTCTAGAAAAAGAGGTCCCTTGTTCTCGTATAATGGCAATGGAGCCTACTTGAGAGGTGCCGGAACTGAGTTCCAATGTTTTCCAGCTGAAAAATAAGTACAGTTAATGAAAGCTTGTATCTGAAATCCCATGCATCTGGGGGCAACTGTGAAAAGAAAGAAGGCTGACTTAGCCCCTATGTTTTCATTGACATTGATGGCATGCAGATAAGGATAATTTTTTTCTGGATCTTGCTGGAAGATGTTGATTTTCTGTGTTGCTTTTAGGCAACATCATAGCTGGGAAACAGACAGCAATGCTTCTCTCTTAGCCTTCCAAAATGCATTGTGGGTGGAGGCTTAGAATTCATGCTTTAATCTCCAAGTGGAAATTGTACCTCTCTCTTTTTTTTGGGGGGGGGGGGCTGTTTGTTACAAGGAAAGAAAGACCTGTAGTGCAGTCGTATTGTACCAAGCACAGTTTTGTGATCTTTCCAACTCATCTGATTCATCGTAGTTTAAAGGCTGTTGTTTTTCAAGGACACAATTCTGTTTCCTTTCCACAATGTAATCATATGAGGAAAATATAATTAAACATTGGCAGGATGTGTAGAATCAATTCCATCCCTAATGGCAAACGGATTCCTTCCCTGATGCATACAAACACACGTGTACAAAGAATAAAGTTAAAATTGCCATTATTTGTGCTGGTGCTAATTAGAATGGCACATCACTACATTATATTTGTAATCTGTTCAAAATGCCACCACCATTACTTCCAGTTTTATTAAAGTTAAGATATATGAAGCATAATGGCTTGTCTAAGACAATCTGCTGGTCTAAAAGTCAGTAGAAGTATTATATTCAACCCAGCATACGCAATACTATGATTTCCTTGATTTTTTCCATTTGCCTCATTGCACTTTTTAATACAGAATTGCTCATATTATACTATAGGGTAGTAATACAGGACTAGTTGTAAACAGGTAAAAAGATAGTGAATGGGCCAGTTAGCCTCTGGCAGAAAGTGATTCAGTGTGTGGACAACTCAGGTAGGAGTAAAGGATATTCTTTGTATTGAGCACATTTTTTCTTCAGCAGAGAATCTTAAGTACATCATTATATATGAGACACTGTTTGATATGTAAAATGGCAGTAGGAGGGCTAGACTTCCCTGGATTAGACCTTGACTGCACCTGTTGGTCCATGATAATAAAAAGTAAACATGATGCCCATTATTCTAGGCTGTATACATCTAAAGGTTGTTTTGGGTATACCCTAAAGGAATGAATGGGAGCCACTCAAGGATAATCACCGCAGTGGAACTTATGCACAACTGCTTTCAGGTGGGTTGCCTACCTTATTTTGATTCAGCTCAGCTTTCTGGTGACTATCTTCCCTGCTGCCTGCTACCTGTGGCAGCAATCTTATTTGTTTCCCATCAAACCTGGATCTTTGACAAGCTCCTGTCTATCTGCCATGGAGCTGCCATACTTATGAGAGTTATTGCGTATTATGTAAACGACACTCTCTTTGCCCCTCCTTCCGCAGAATAATAGCTGCCAAAACACAGTAATTTTTGCCATAGTATCTGTAGATCTAGGGTAACAGATTGCCTAACTCAGACACATACAAAGAAGAAAAACACAGAGAAACGATTATTCTCATCTTCTCCCCATACGCTCTAAATAACAGATAATGCAAATGTAAATAGTAGGGCAAGCCACCCCAGTATCCCTGCCAAGAAAACTCCATGGACAAATACAAAAGGCATATAAAAGTTATGACGCTGGAAGATGAGCCCCTCAGGTCGGAAGGCGTCCAACATGCTACTGAGGAAGAGCGGAGGACAAGTACAAGTAGATTCAGAGCTGATGAAGCGGCTGGGCCAAAGCCGAAAGGACGCTCAGTTGTGGATATGCCTGGAAGCGAAAGGAAAGTCCAATGCTGTAAAGAAAAATATTGCATAGGAACCTGGAATGTAAGAACCATGAACCTTGGTAAGTTGGATGTGGTCAAAAATGAGATGGCAAGAATAAATATTGACATCCTGGGCATCAGTGAACTAAAATGGACGGGAATGGGCGAATTCAGTTCGGATGACCATCATATCTACTACTGTGGGCAAGAATCCCGTAAAAGAAATGGAGTGGCCCTCATAGTCAACAAAAGAGTGTCAAAAGCTGTACTGGGATGCAATCTCAAAAATGATAGAATGATCTCGATACGAATCCAAGGCAGACCTTTTAACATCACAGTAATCCAAGTTTATGCACCAACTACTAGTGCAGAAGAAACTGAAATTGACCAATTCTATGAAGACTTACAACACCTTATAGAAATGACACTAAAGAAGGATGTTCTTCTCATTATAGGGGATTGGAATGCTAAAGTAGGGAGTCAAGAGATAAAAGGAACAACTGGCAAGTTTGGCCTTGGAGTTCAAAACGAAGCAGGGCAAAGGCTAATAGAGTTCTGCCAAGAGAACAAGCTGGTTATCACAAACACTCTTTTCCAACAACACAAGAGACGACTCTACACATGGACATCACCAGATGGGCAGCATCGAAATCAGATTGATTATATTCTCTGCAGCCAAAGATGGAGAAGCTCTATACAGTCAGCAAAAACAAGACCTGGAGCTGACTGTGGCTCAGATCATCAGCTTCTTATAGCAAAATTCAAGCTTAAACTGAAGAAAGTAGGAAAAACCACTGGGCTGGTTAGATACAATCTAAGTCAAATCCCTTATGAATACACAGTGGAAGTGAGGAACAGGTTTAAGGATTTAGATTTGGTGGACAGAGTGCCTGAAGAACTATGGATGGAGTTTCGTAACATTATACAGGAGGCAGCAACTAAAACCATCCCAATGAAAAGGAAGTGCAAGGAAGCAAAGTGGCTGTCCAACGAGGCCTTACAAATAGCGGGGGAGAGAAGGCAAGCAAAATGCGAGGGAGATAGTGAAAGATACAGGAAATTGAATGCAGATTTCCAAAAAATAGCAAGGAGAGACAAGAAGGCCTTCTTAAACGAGCAATGCAAAGAAATAGAGGAAAACAATAGAATGGGAAAAACCAGAGATTTGTTCAAGAAAATTGGAGATATGCAAGGAACATTTCGTACAAAGATTTCCATAATAAAAGACAAAAGTGGAAAGGACCTAACAGAAGCAGAAGACATCAACAAGAGGTGGCAAGAATACACAGAGGAACTATACCAGAAAGAAATGGATGTCTCGTATACCCCAGGTAGTGTGGTTGCTGACCTTGAGCCAGACATCCTGGAGAGTGAAGTCAAATGGGCCTTAGAAAGCACTGCTAATAACAAGGCCAGTGGAAGTGATGGTATTCCAGCTGAACTATTTAAAATTTTAAAAGATGATGCTGTTAAAGTGCTACACTCAATATGCCAGCAAATTTGGAAAACTCAGCAGTGGCCAGAGGATTGGAGAAGATCAGTCTACCTCCCAATCCCAAAGAAGGGAAGTGCCAAAGAATGCTCCAACTACCGCACAATTGCACTCATTTCACACGCTAGCAAGGTTATGCTTAAAATTCTACAAGGCAGGCTTAAGCAGTATGTGGACCGAGAACTCCCAGAAGTGCAAGCTGGATTTCGAAGGGGCAGAGGAACCAGAGACCAAATTGCAAACATGCGCTGGATTATGGAAAAAGCTAGAGAGTTCCAGAAAGACATCTACTTCTGCTTCATTGACTATGCAAAAGCCTTTGACTGTGTCGACCACAGCAAACAATGGCAAGTTCTCAAAGAAATGGGAGTGCCTGATCACCTCATCTGTCTCCTGAGAAATCTCTATGTGGGACAAGAAGCTACAGTTAGAACTGGATATGGAACAACTGATTGGTTCAAAATTTGGAAAGGAGTACGGCAAGGCTGTATATTGTCTCCCTGCTTATTTAACTTATATGCAGAATTCATCATGCGAAAGGCTGGGCTGGATGAATCCCAAACCGGAATTAAGATAGCTGGAAGAAATATCAACAACCTCAAATATGCAGATGACACAACCTTGATGGCAGAAAGTGAGGAGGAATTAAAGAACCTTTTAATGAGGGTGAAAGAGGAGAGCGCAAAATATGGTCTGAAGCTCAACATCAAAAAAATGAAGATCATGGCCTCTGGGCCCATCACCTCCTGGCAAATAGAAGGGGAATAAATGCAGGCAGTGAGAGATTTTATTTTCTTGGGCTCCATGATCACTGCAGATGGTGACAGCAGTCACAAAATTAAAAGACGCCTGCTCCTTGGGAGAAAGGCGATGGCAAACCTAGACAACATCTTAAAAAGCAGAGACATCACCTTGCCAACAAAGGTCCGTATAGTAAAAGCCATGGTTTTCCCAGTACTGATGTATGGAAGTGAGAGCTGGACCATAAAGAAGGCTGATCACCGAAGAATTGATGCTTTTGAACTGTGGTGCTGGAGGAGACTCTTGAGAGTCCCATGGACTGCAAGAAGATCAAACGTATCCATTCTTAAGGAAATCAGCCCTGAGTGATCACTGGAAGGACAGATCGTGAAGCTGAGGCTCCAATACTTTGGCCACCTCATGAGAAGAGAAGACTCCCTGGAAAAGACCCTGATGTTGGGAAAGATTGAGGGCACAAGAAGAAGGGGACGACAGAGGACAAGATGGTTAGACAGTGTTCTCGAAGTAACAAACATGAGTCTGACCAAACTGCAGGAGGCAGTGGAAGACAGGAGTGCCTGGCATGCTCTGGTCCATGGTGTCACGAAGAGTCGGACAACACTAAACGACTAAACAACAACAACATAGGTGGTTAAAAAGAAATTATGGAATAAGAGGAAGACATATAGACTGACAAGTATGGAAAAAATCCTATTTACATAGAGATATATTTGACTATTTAATAGTCTCCCAGGAGGCCTCCCTATTTGGAATATTTAAAATCAGTGCAGGGAAAACGTTTTCCCAGTAGGAAAGTAGTCTTCAGCCAAGCTAGGAGTAAGTGAAGCAGACTAAGTCATTCTTATTCTTTAGCATATTGATGCTAAGCTGCTGCTGCTTTTAATAGTTCTCATTCTACAGAAACAAATGGTATTATTAATTTACAAAAAAGTTACCCAGAAGGTATTGTGCAGCAAAATGGTTCAATCTTGCCTTTAAATAGCTCTTTGTCGTCCTGTCAATGACATACATTTTGATTTCTTCTCCTAATCATCATGTAGCCTTAGTAGACTTTAGTGGAGGTGGGAACAATTGTGTGAACTGTTCTTTAAGTGAACAGGGCCTCTTAGAATTCTCAGAACAGTTATAGGACTTCTGGGATGCAGGCCTAGTTAACTAGTACCCAATGAGCTCATTCTGATTGCCACAGTCTTCTTATTTGTTCCATAGCCCATCATCCCAGACCACAGCCACTTTGTCTACGTAAAGCAAGCCACAAGATGGAGTATCATCAATAGAATCTGCAATTGTTATCCATAGTGCAGGGATAGAGAACCTGTGGCCCTCAATCCCTGCACTATAAGCTCCATAAGCTTATATTTTGATTACCCCAGTGAGGGGTAGATGGAGCTCATCAACCTGGGAATGTAGTCTATCTAGGAGAAGGAAAGCTCTCAACCTAAGCCTCTGCTGCCTTGCAGCTATACTCATTCAAGAGAAAGACTTTAAGAGTAAACCCTGAGGAAAAGCCTGTACCCACTGCCTTGTAGGACATCTTCAGGAGAAGAAAATACAAAGGAGTAAATTGTACACAAATCTGGAGTGAAGTTGCTAAGACGGTTGGATGGTGTCTTGTATGAGGGGGATTTCTGGATAGCTCAGTTGGTTAGAGCGTGGTGCCGATAATGTCAAAATTGCAGATTTGACACAACAACTTTGCCAAAAAAAGCTCAACAACTTTTCTGTCCAGATGTTCACTTTTTGAAATATGGCAACCCTATGGGGCAGCTGCATATTTGTGCATTGCCAAGGGGTTGGACTAGATGATACTCATGGTTCTTTCCAACTCTACAGTTCTATAATTCTCTTGCAGCCAAACTGGTGCCAAATGTATTGCTCTACTTTCCTTTGGATCACACCAGCAAGGCCGAGAGGTGGAGAGTCTTGTGCCCCAGAAATGTCACTTCAGTGTTGCTAATGCCACAAAAACAACATGGGAGGCAGCAGTTACAAGATACCGGTCTCCGCAGCCACAGCAGGCACAGTGATTCTCCAATGGTTTGGCTTCACCCCTGGAGGTGCAGTCCATTATCTCTCAGTACAACAATAGCAACATGTGCATATGTGCATTCCATCCATTGTTGCTTCGGATGTGCTGGATCGTGTAAGCTAAAAAGCTGTGGCTTACTATATAGCCCGGTAGCAAATGAGTCCCCTTTTTCATGGCTGGTGGCATTGTTCTCATCATGATATTGATATATTTAGTGAGTGTTCCAGGGTGCTAATTGCTATTGATTGATTTGCACAGACTGACTGACCGCATTCCAGGCAGGAAAGCTATTATGCTTTCCTGTGTGGAATACATAAGGCCGTGTATCTTATTGTGTATCAGCAGGAAATGAAAACTCTTTTTATAGCACCAGGAATCAGGTGGTAGGGAAAAACTGTCCAATGAAACAAGAGACTGCAAAATATATGAGACATCAAACTGCTGCAATGAAACACAATGGGGAGTGGCACATTTATATTTTCCAACTTACTTCGTGGGTTGTCATTGTTAAGTGGATGAGATCATAAAAGGAGTTCCCAGACATGACCTAGATTAGGTTTAATTAATTTTCCCCCATGTTAAAACAACACTATCTTTTCATGGTTTTGGTGGGAGGTGGGTGGGAAAGAAACTTGCAAAGTATACCATCTTCAAGGGCTTATGTTTGTCATTGGCTTAGAGTGCCCAGGTGAAAAAGAGGAAAGGGCTCTTGCACCTTTAATAGCCATGCAAGCTATGCCTTGTGAAATGCTACAGTGCAGGATCCCTGCCATATTTTTCAATGGTCACACTACATTGGAGCAATACAAAATGATGTATGTGCAGTGCCATTTATTCAGGAAAAAAGTACATCTTTGAGAGTTGTTGCTTCAAAAAGGCAAGTGTTTGTAATGACTAATACTACTGAAGCTGTACACTCTAACCTGTGAGTAAATGGCATTGAGCTTAACGTGACTTACTTTCCGTACATCTGCAAAGGATTGCATTGCTAAAATGTGAATTATTCAGTTACAACTCATATCCCAGACACTACAAATTCTTGTGGGACTTCAAATCATTGAAGCAGCAGAACTGAAATAGATCTCTGCACCAGTTAATTCACCCCAGGATCATGCAAATCAGACCTAAATTATCTGTTGCCATAGCAGCAGAGAGCTATGCTACCAGTCTAGTCTGACATAAGGGTGAGGGTTTCTTTTCTAGTAAAAGAATTAACACTTGGTAAGCTATAAAGTCTGTATGAAAATTTTTCATTGAGAACTTTAGGAAGGAATAATAGTACTTTGTAAAAACTCGTACGGCCCAGTAAGTGGTTTAAGTAAGTGGCTTTCAAATTTTTCTTCCACCAGGAACCCCCTTTCACATCAAATGACTTGTTGGGGGGAGAGTACAGTTGCCTGTTAGGAGTCCTATTTTTATGAAATAGTGCTGGCCATTTCAAATTTTATGCATGCAGGCTAGTGACTGATGCACAGACAAACACATTCTTCCTTCTGCTGCAGCTTAGACCTAATGCTCATATGTGTGCAAATCATGCATTTGCAAAACAAGTAAAATGTTACAAGAGCAATGCAGCCAACCAATCAGCTCAGGTTGGGGAGCTAGCTGGAGGTAGAAAAACTGACTTGCCCCCTTTCACTGGAGGTGGTTGGATGTCCCCAGACTGGCAGTACAGAGGATGTTCAGGTTGGCTGGCAAATTGCCTCTGGACCACTCTCTACCCAAATTTCCCCATGTTTGCATTTAGGTGGTTCTTTTCCATCAATGGTTAGCTCCACTCCTCATCCAGAAGATGATTGCATCTTACCAGTGGCGTAGCGTGGGGGGTGCAGGGGGGGGCGGCTGCACCGGGCGCAACATCTGGGGGTTAGGGGGCACAAATCCACGGGTTAGGGGGTGCAAATTACTTGCCTTGCCCCGGGTGCTGACAACCCACGCTACGCCACTGCATCTTACTACTGGGCTTAGAAAGATACCAATTCTTTAAGGGCAGATTCCAGACTTGTTCTGAGCAATGACTATCTATTGTGCAAGGATGGGGAATCTGCGGCCATACAGATGTTGTTGGACTCCAACTCCCATAAGCCCCAGTCAGCATGGCCAATGGAAAGGGATTGTGGGAGCTGCAGTCCAGCAACATCTATTTGCCGGTGGGCTGGCCTTATGGCTGAGCAAATTGGCCATTAGGCTAATGGGGCCATGGAGGTCAGTTCAATTTGTGTTGACTTATACTTGTCTGTAGTAAGAAAGGGTGACTTTTCACTGACATTGCTGGGAATGTCAAGGAGTAGTCAGACTCATTAGACTACTAAGATCTGCAATCCTGCACAAGCAGAACAACTTGGAATCACTGCAAAAATAATGATAGGGGGGTCCTGAAGGTCCTGCCACTCATGGCACTATTTATCCTAGGGCAAGCTCTGGTTTCCCACAGCATAAGTGTTCACTGTCAGTATTTCAAAGGACATTGTTGTGACAGGCACCCTTAGCGAGCAAGATAGCTTTCTAATTTTGGACTTGGGTTTCTCACTGACAGTTTGCATGATCAAAGTCGTCTTTCCTCCAGGAGTACCTGATAACCTGTTAATGTTATTTATTTCTTCTGGCAAATCCTCAATCCAGAAGCACAAATTAGCTTTAGATAGATAAGACTGCATCACAAAATACGGAAACTGGTTACTTCTGCAGCTAGTACCTTAAAAGATAACCTAACTTTCCCCCCTTGAAATTATTCTTGCAATACAAAAAACAAAACAAAAAAACCTCATGGTGGAAGGCAAAAAAGATGCATTAATCTTTTTAGAATTTATGGTTCATATTTATCTATTCACAATGCCTCTTCAAAGCCATTCTCACCACCTGTCCTTTGTGCTTTTAAGCAGCTTAATTTGGAATCTCTACTGCTTCAACTATAGTACTGTTGGAACAAGAGACCTCAGTTTGAATGTAAATTTTGAATGGTTATTTTGCAATTAACTGAAACACTGATGTTAACTCTTCACTTATAGCTAACTGTAGATCTTGACCAATATTTTATTAAATTCTTATCAATGTTTTATTTAAGGCTGCACAATAGATGCAAGGTTATCACAAGTCCTTTTAGTGTTGCATGAAAACAGGTGGGAAGCTGTATTAGTAAAAAAACCCTTTGAGTTGGCCTAATTACTCTCTAAACAAACTGGTAGCCAGAGGCCATGGGTGAGTGGGAATAGAAGCATCAAATTTTAAGACCAAAAATAAGCGGAACCACAAAAGTAAATGTTCTATTTGCGTAGTAAGCTAGTTTACACACACACACACACACACACACACCAGTAAGGTATAGGTTAGAAATCTTTTCTCTGCAACTATTAGACAGTAATAGTGATGATGACAATGATCATCAAGTGAAAACATTCCACATTTGACTTTTGTTTCCACATTATGAGGCACCGCTGGTCGCAAGGTTGCCACATAATGTAGAAACAAAAGTGATTCCTGCACACTTATACAAGACCTTCATCCAGAGAAATCCACACTGTTCTTTTCAACTGCAAACTTTATTATTTCCCCTCAGTTTAGAGTATTTTCTAATTAACCTTCAAACATTTGCTGGAAAACTTCCCATGAGGTTAGGCTTATGCAGACAATTAAGAAAACATCTTTTTTAATAGTTAGCAGATGATCTGTGGTTTTAATTTTATGTGGTTTTTAATATATAGGTTGTAAACCACTTTAATAACTTTTCTAAAACGAAATTGTGATATGTAATAAGGTAGCATTTACTTCTAACCAGAGATGGAGTTCTTTAGAGTTCCAGGTGTAACCCTGTTCTGAACAGACAGAACCAAAACCATCTCACAGTTCAGATGAACCACCTACCCACAAAAGCAACTCAGCCAATAGTTTTGCATTTGGTTGGTGGCCCTATTTCCCCAAGTAGAAGCACCTGGATGGATGCTTTTAGATTCCAGTTCCTATCAGCCCCAATCAGCCTGTCCAGTGGCATGATGGAAGTTACAGAACAGCAACATCTGAAGGGTCACATTCACCTGCAGAATTGTTGAGCTTTTTGTTTAGGAAGACCCTAAATTGAAACCAACCAAGTTTTGAGCTTTTTTGGGACAACAATCATACACTGTTGAACATTTCTGGGAAAACCTCTTCCCAAAATATTGATTTTAAGCTTTTGAAGTTGTTTCTGCTGCTTTTACCATCATGTTCCCCTGACATTTTGAAGGTTCGGCAAAAATCCCCCCTGACGCCATTTTATTACCTGAAAACCAGGACATGTCAATAATTTTCCTGGCGTATGGCCAGGAGGGTTAGATCAAGAAGGGTTAAACCTATGTGCTGCATTCCTGATAAGAAATCGCCTCCAGGCCTGAAATTAAACAGGGAACAAATGACAACATGATTGTCAGAGGCTGCAGTGTGAGATCTTGGAGGTGATTTTAGGATACTACCACAGCATACAAACCGTGATGTAGCTGCTCCTGCAGCGCCTTTACTAATCTGCCCTATTATGCCATTTTCTTTTGTGAAAACAGTGGTTAGTTGTTATGGCGAGTTATAACATTGCCACTATTGTATTTTCCTTGTTCCTATTTTTGTTGTCAACGAGACATTTTGTGTAAACACTTCAAGATCTGACACAAAGCAAGGAAATAAAGGGATTGCAGATGCCTCAGTGCTTTAAAGCATCCATCGATTTCACCCAAACATTCATTATCTGTAGCATTTCTTGTTTGGCAGGGAAGGCAGAAATTAAGAAAAGCTAAGCTCTTGTTCCTACCTGAACCGAATTTCGTGGAAGTCAGGCTGTGAACGGTACATGAAGTGACCTGGCAACTAAAACCCTATTGAATTCCAACAGGAACAACAAGTCTAAGACGATTGGAAATCTCAGTGGTGGCAGCAGCAGGAAAGTCATATTTAGTCTCAATTGTGTTTTCAACAACTAAAGACACAGGGTAAAATAGATCTGCTTTAACAGAGGCGCAGCTATTGAAATCATATTTGAAAGGAATTTGACAGCATGTGTGCAGGAGAAAGGTTTGAGAGTTCTGAAACTAGGGCTTTGTGGTGGTAGACCTGAACACAAGATGTGCATAGTTTTATGTATTGCAACCTGTTCAGGTGTTAAAAAAACTTTTTTAGATGTTCTAAATTGTTGTTGACCAATATATATGTTTTTGTTTTATCTGAATTTTACTGCCTTTATTACTTTGCTGTTTGCCACCCTGGGCTCCTTCAGATAGGGAGAATGTGCAAAGATAACAACATTCCCTATTTTAGCAGTGCCAGAGAGGCAGACAAACAGGTTTCTTGAGCTCCCAATGCAGGGGCATAGGAAGGGGGGGTGGGGGCAGACCGCCCTGGGTGCCCTCACTGAGGGGGGTGACATTCGGTGCACCACCCACCCACGACTCCCAAGCCTACTCCGAGCCATCGGGGTAAGGGGGAGAGCTGTGCCGCTTTGCTAGTGGCATGTCCCCGTTTCCCCCTTCATTTTCACAGCTTGGGGGAGGCTTGGGAGTTGCAGGTAGGTGGCGCGCTGAATGTCTGCCATGGGCGGCTCACTCTGCCCCCATGAGCGGTTCACTCCGCCACTGTGATCAGCTCACTCCACCCCCATGGGTGGCTCGCTCTGCCCTCGGCTGCAGGCCGTGCGCGATGCTCCAGACACCCGAGCAGCTATCCCATGCCTGGGAGGGCACCCTCCACGCCACGCCCCCCTCGGGAGCACACCCACCCTGGGCAGTGCAGGCATATGGCCCCCAATGGATCAATGTAGACAGCCAGTGTGTAGGGTGACCATGGGCCCTACCTTACAGGGGTGAGTCCTCCTTTTGAAGACATGGATTGTCTGGTCCAAGTCTAGTTCGGATGAAGACAGCGTAACAGAGGCCTTGAAGTTACCTATCCACTTACCCATCAAGATTTAGGACCTGGACAGCAGCCTGCACATGGTTTAACTGGTTACAGTCTTCCTTGAGATGTATTGTATTTCAATTTAAATGATATAAATTTCAAAATTTGCATCTATAGTTAAAAAATTAGCATATGCATTTTTTAAAAAAACAAAGAAGTGCCCACGGTTTTGTTTCTTACTGGTGCAAAAGTGGCCACTCGAGGTGGATCAATTTTTCAATTTCAGTTTTGCTGTTTCTCATTTTTTCTGGTCTTAAATTCAGTTCTCCACATTTTTGCATCACTCTGCTTTTTAAAAGAAATCCACATGTAAATCTGTCAGAATTTTAGTGCAAATTTCTCCCTGCATTTTTGTAAGCAGTTTTCCCCATATCCAATGCATGTTATGCTATTTTCATAAATATATGCATTTTTATGCACACGTTTCCCTAATACACACATTTTTGAAGACATTTTTTGAGCAGTTGGTGAACTGAATCACAAAATTTGAAGAAGTGTGAATTTCAAAGGATAGGTACCATATGTTTCAGTTCATCCAATGTTTTGGAAAGTGTGAACAAAGTAGTAATGAAATAAGCCCCCCCCCCCATTTCCTAGAATGTCCACCGTATTATCGACCTCTGGCTGGTTTGGGACAAGCAATTCAGGCCTGATTTAAGGACTTCACATTGCATCTCCTATACAGCAGTACTCAATCATGGAACTGAGAGAGAGCATTATTCAAAGCTCTCCTCCCTCTGGAACAAAACTTCAGTTTGAGGAAGATTATTCATAATCTTGAAACACTTAAACCATCTTTCTTTCTGTGTTCTTAATCACACCACTTTGCAAATGAGCATAATTTAATTTATGTTTACGGACCAACAAAAGCTTTTTACAAATGCCTGCTTAGTTTGGGTACAGCAATTTTCATCCCCAGCGATTCACAAATTCATGGCATGTTTTTGAATACAATGGCAAAATGTGTGACAATTAAGGTACAAAGGACTGGAGGGATTTGATCAATTTCCCAGTTCTGGTTGAAAGCCAATGATAGTATGCCAACTATGCTCTAAGTCTAGGGAGATGCTTGAACAGCAAAGTAGACATGTGGAACCAATCCCACCTTACCACCACTTAGTCTCATGTCAACTGAGCCATATGCACAAAAATCTGACCATGCCCTATTTGCATGATTTTTCTCACACTTTTTTTTAAAGTGACACATGTGAAGTAGGCCTCTTTGTAATTCATAAAAAGATACATAGCTCTTTTTAAAGTTGTCATACGATCATAACTCACAGGCTGTGCCAAACATTCTCCCATTTCAATTTCTGGATTAGTAAGAATGTCAGGGCAGTAATAAATCTTTCCCGAAAATCACTTTCAACTTAACCCCCACCCACCCCACTTGACTTGCTTGGTATCATGGTTTGATATTGCTTCAGTATCACTTTCCCCAGTTATAGTTTCTTCCTTCCCCTTGATGTAATCACATGGACAGTCTCAGGCAATCAGGGATCACATGGTGAACTAAATAAAAACATGACGCTATGTAGCCAGTCGTATTTGGGTATGTAATGTCATCACTGTGGGCAAACCAAACCAAGTGAGAGCAAGGACAATGCTTTCCAAATGAGTTACATAGATAATTCCAGCCAATCAGGGTTCATGAAGTGAACTGTTGCTGTGTGACACAGCCAATCTCATTTGGCTATGTGATGAGTAATTGATCAATAAATGGTAATGTAAAAAGTCAGAAGAGATGAGATTTTTTGTTACTGCTGCTGACAATGTTCCCCAAACACCGTGTGGTTTGGGCTTAGTCCTAGAAAACTGAACTCTGATGCTACCAGTGCCACTCATTAGAAAAAGAATAATATATTACAGATAGCACATGGATTTAAGTTGCCCACATCTTTCTTTGGAGTCTCAGAGAAGGAGGCAGATTCATTTACACCAATGGGCAGCACTGCCAGAAGGGGCTAGAGAGACTTGCAGAGATGAAGAATATTAGCCACGACAACCTGTTTTTAACTATCAATAATATGTTCCCTTGCTGTCCTAATACATGCAGTTGTACAGCTTTAAGACCTGCCAATTTAATCCACAATTCAGTCAAGTCCTGTTTAGTGTAGTCATGAGAGATTCCTCATAATAAACATATAGTTGTGTTTTAGAACAATGACCCTATCTTTTGTGATATTTGTCTTTATGTATAAAAGAGCTGGACCAGTTATAAACATGTTTATTTGAAAGTAAGTCCCACTGAATCCAATGTTCTCTCAGTATCTCTGTTTAGAATTTGAATCCTCAAAGAGAAATTGCCAAAAGAGGCTAATGGTTCATTTTGATTTGGCTAGAAGCCCTTACTGAAGGTGATCATGAACTTTGTAACAATGTTGTGCACGCTGATAATTGAAATCACGAAAAATGTTCATACTACAGAAGGACCATCTCTATGAAAACCCGCAGGCTTCTTAATTGCTCTGCACACAAATATGAATGCAAAGGTAATTACTACAGCTGCAGGCAGCTCAATTGCTGGGTGCACAGCAGGGCAGTTAAATTCCGTAAGAAAGATTTTAAGAGCGATATAATTTCCTTCTTTCTTCTGAAGTAGTTGTTTTGTTCTTGTTGGTGAGAATTTACAGCAACAAATTCTAATTACATTTATAATTACAGGATTTGGGCACCCAACTGAAAACTACATTGCTCCTGTTCCGTCCTTCAACTTCTTGATTTAAATTGATGCTGCACTGACCATGTTGCACAAGGCAGTTGGACACCCTTGAAGCCCCTGGTTTCAGAAGGTCTAAGTAACTTCAACACCTTAGTTCTTGGAGGGAACTGCCAAAATACAAATCTGTAGCCTGTAAACATTGGTTCCTGATGTGAAGCTTGTATGACTTTGGGTTGGATCACTAGGCATAGAATTCTGAAACCCTGAAGGGAAGAAAGCTGCTGGGATGTGAGTGGTTTCAAGCTGGAAACAGCTGGTAGGTAAAGGACCAAGAACCTTCTCTGACCATCATTATCACTTGCCATCTCCTGAAGTTGGGTTTCTACCCATTCCTAGAAAAGTGCTATTGTCCTTTTTTGGAGAAAATGTCCACTGTCCTGTTTGGACTTCAAACGGGATACCTTTTTTCACATATTCAAGCTCCTCCTCACACATGGGACATGGGCAGAGGGTGGGGTGGGGCTGGGAGGAGGAGTTTGAGAGAGAATTTTTGTGCAGGCAGAGGGTGGATTGCAAAGAGTGGGTTCTCATGTACAAACATGCTATGGTGGAGTTGGGTTTTGTGTGGACAGGGTAGTGGCAGCTGTGCCATGACTAACACCAGTAATGTCCCAAGCCAGAGTTGTCTCTTACTGGTTTAGAGGTAGTATTACTGGAGCTATTTTCCTACAGTTCTTGTTGTTTTAGAGTCTTTTGTTGTGAATGCCATTTTTATTGCACTTCTATTCCCTGAAGTTGGTGGGTTTTTGTTTTTTTTTGAGTTGGTTTAATTAAAAACACTCAGTGACATAACACTGAATATATGCAAAGACAATTATGTGCTGTATAAGGCAATAGAAGCACAAAACAACATTAAAAAGAGTTTTAAGAGTATTTTGTGGGTTATTGCAGCAGCTGAAATTCTGGGATTTCAGACACACACCTATGTCCTCCCCTCAAGTATTTCTTTAAAGCATAAGATTTGAAAAGTAGCAGGAAAGTGGCTGGGGTGGTAGGCATTATGGCTGTTCCAGACAACCCAAAGATGAGTGATAACAGTGATTCTTTAATGGATCCAACTTTCATATGGACCCAGAATGAAAAGTTGACTGCAACAGTTTTTGGGCTACATTTTCTATCATTTTAGTATAGATTTTGGTGTGAGAAGGGACAAAAAAGTACAGATGTGTACCATGTGCTAATAAGAAGTCAAGAGCTCAGTGATCCCGTTGCCAATGAAACCTCACAACATCGATGATGGATTTTCGGAGCTAGCTGACCTAACTGGAAGAGTCCGCGACCAGAAGGAGGAGGAGTATCAGGAAGAGTGGAATAAATTTAATGAATATCTAGTTAAATTTATTAAGTTAAATTAACTGAAAATAGCTTGCAGATACCTATTGGGCTTAGGATTTTATTTATGTTAAGTGATGAATTAATATGTTTAATTCCATAAGGTGAAGATCTAAGTATGTTAATGTTTAAGTTAAATTTCATAAGAATTGGGATTTGGAAAACCGTTAAAAGGACATGCAATGAAATTCAACCAAGGGGAAGTGAGGAAGTCACTTAACAAAGTTAATAAGTGTAATTTTTAATAAGGCTATGATTTATGTTTGTTTGTCTTGTGTGTTTGTTTGTTTGCTTATAATATTGTGAAAATAAATAATTTTTTTGGAAAAAGAAAGAAACCTCACAACGTCATTTACTTCAGTGTCGTAGAAATGTAGAGTTGGAAAGGATTTTGAAGGTCACATGCTCCAGATAAATGCAATGCAGGTTGTAACGACAGCATCCCTGACAGATGGTCATCCAATTTTTGCAGACAGTATGCCATAGAGCATGTATTGGCATGCTCTTCCTTTGGCATGCCGTCAGATGGCAAATTGCTATGAAGTGGAGAATTGTTGGCTATAGAGCAGAGTTGGGTTAGCACAGACAGTAACTCTTATCTGAGGTTATCTGAGGCATCTGGCATCAGGATGTTCCTTCTGAGAACACTTCAGTGGTGTAGGCACTTCTGCCGTCTGTTCTGTAACCCTCATTGCTCCAGTAGCATCAGATGTTAATGGTTCTGGGAGCTGGGACAGCACTGGCCTGGGAAGAAGCCATATCGTAAGTTCTTCTAACGTGCCCTTGGCTTTATGATGTGGGAAAGTGGCATGCTAAATGTATTCCCATAACACTGAGTCAGCAATGGAAGGGCAACCATAGCACCAATTTCCCTGCTGAACTCAGTCTGGCAAAGCATATCGCATATACATTTCAAAGTTTTGGGCTCCTCTTCCTCCAATATTCAGTAACAGAAAACATGGATGGAAGAAATGGTTCTGAAGAATTTTTCTGCTGTGGGGGACGAACGACCCTGTTTGATCATTATTCCATCCCTGAAAAGAAAACTCTTTTCAGGGAAATCCTTACATGTTATTGACGTCCCAAAGGGAAGGAAATGTAATCGCAGACAGATGGCACATCGTCAGAATTCTAATGCCTCCACCTTCTAATTAGGCCCAATAAGCTTCATTATATAGCCGTCCGCAGCTGCTTTATTAGCTTCTATAGCTCTGAAGTGTCCAGACTGCCACAGTATCTCTTATCTTATGCAAAATACTGTGGTTGAAATAATAACCCGCCCCCTGTAGTTTATAGTGACAGATACAAGGTTTTATTATAGCTTCCAGCAGAGCTGACTATTCTGGTTGAATACTAAGTTCTGGATCTTTGAAATGTTCCCATTTATACCAATGTTCTCCATTAGCTTCAATAATCCAAGAGGAAAATTTGATATAAAGGGTAATGAGCCCTTTCACGACAGCCTCCTGTCCAATGAGGGCAATGAAACGATAACAGAAAGGTGAGGATTTGTTGTCATTGGATAAGATGGTGAGAAAGTTTGTTATCAACTGTACTGATACCTGCCCACAACACAACTGGCTGATATTAGCCAGTGGCTTAAGGTCAGAAATAAAATGTCGTCTCTCAGATATCAGGGTGAGAGATAGCCATGAATGCATTTGTTACAGGAAAGCTAGAGTGCAAGACACTATAAATCTGTTTTCATCTTGAAATCCTCTTCCTTCATTAGCCAAGATACAACATTCACCCTGTTCAGATGACAGGGCTAAGCCTTTATGCACATGAGTGCATGGCGGAAGGCAGGAGGCTGTACTCACTCTGTGGGCACCTCTGCAATTTGCCTATACTCATGCAAGCACTCATGCTTAGGTAACCTTCCACCCAACTGGAAACCCTGCTTTTGGAAGGTTTCCAATTGCACGGAGTCTTTCCAATGAGTCTTTTACTTTAAAGCTGCTACATTTTATAAAGATGTTGCTCTGTCTTTTGTTCCTTTTTGCATATCCAGAATTTACACGGGATATGACATTTCATTTTTGTGCTGGAGAAAATTTATTTCTACACAAATGGTCAGATCAGAGAGAGATCTTCCGCTCGCAACATATATCCCTCATGATTCCCTGATTTTCACCCCTGGAAAATTTAAAGAACCAAATACAAGCAAACATTTCACTTCTTTACATGGACAAGGAAATTTTGAAGGCAGTAAGTAGCTTTCACAATCCAGACCCTTGGATTTTTCAAGTCGGCAATACACCATAGTTTTGCATAATAAGATCCATATGCTATCTCCATACTGCAATCTACTGTAGTGTTTTTCCCCCTAGTAACTTCCACAGTTGAGTAACTCCAAACACATCTTGCATTATGGCCTAGATCTGACAGTTTGTTAGTGCGGTATAATTTTCAAAAAATTCATTATGCATTCATGAGATACAGTGAGGCTTTGCACAGCTAAATGAGGTATAGCAGATTAGCATTAAAGACTTTTTAAATGGTTAGCTAATTTATTGACCTAATAATGATAGACCTAAGAACATTGGCTTTGTCTTCCAGATCAAAACATTCACAAGGAATCTATGGAATTAATAAAATGGCTTTTGGCTAACATCTAGTTGACATGGTCTCTTGGCAATAATAACAGTTTAAAAATCTATACTCATACTGAAAAGCTTCACAAATAAGTGTTCTCAATTATCTTGAATTATCAGCAGGGAGGTGAAAATTTGAGCAAAATCTCATAAGTACTCTTATCTCTAGCAGAGGGAAGGGTGTACATAAAATATGTTGTTCATGGACAGCTTTAAACAATACAGTCAAGTCCAGCCATTCTCTCTCTGTTAGGCAGCAGTCCAAATCATACAATGTTGCATTGTAATGGCTTATTTTGCACAATTGTGCAATTGCTAGGGGCAATGAGCTACTCAATCACGAAAGCACCACCTCAACTGACTTCTGCTCTTCCCAGCTTCAGAGATTTCACTGGGTGATGCATGCAGACAGGTTTAAACTAAGCAAAGGAACTAGAAACTTGTTTGAAAAACTCATATATTCAAGCTTTTGCATTCAGTGCAAATACCAATAATAGAAGCATGGGACACAAACAACTCTGATGGTAATCAGCACACTGAGTTCTTGAGTAAGTTGAAATATAATTGTTGTTATGTTGTTAACAAAATGCTACAGAAACCAACACCTTTCAGCATGTGGGTTCCTTTTAAATTGATTTTTGCTGGACTTGTGCTGGAATAAAATACAAAATGATTTCCACATAAGGCACAGGACTGAAATCAGACCAGCTGTGGATCAAGGATAGTAAACAGACACCTTCACCTACATGGGAAATACTTTACAGAATAGATGAAAAAGACATATCGTGCTGTGGTAATAAAACTCACAGCATTATTTTTCTCTAGGTGCTGGCTCTTCTGCTGTGACACCTGCCATGAAGCATCCAAATCTTATGTGATTGGTATCATGTCAAATCCACTTTAGAATTTCACCAGCCAGAATAAGCAAAGTCAAGCCAAGATTCCAAATAGCAGGATTAATTGGAGCAGAAAGGATTTTAATATTGCCTCTTGCTCTGAAATGCATCTTGAGCCCTGAAGGGAGATTGCATAGTCAAAAAAAGAGACATGTATTTGGGAAATGATATGGATCAGTAATCTGATTAGTTTGGATCTTCATTCATTTGGGTATTTTTTGTTTAATTGCAGCCACATACATCTTAATCACTGGAGGGGATGGGGAGTTGGAAACATTACTTACTGAATAAAAGCAACAAAGAGTCTTGTGGCATTTTAAAGACTGACAAATTTAATTTGTCCAGCCCAGAGTCCATGATCTCATCAAATGTATGAAGTGGTCACCTAGCTAGTTTGGTATGTACTAGGAGAAATAATGACTGGTAGAATCATAGAATCATAGAATCATAGAGTTGGAAGAGACCACAAGGGCCATCGAGTCCAACCCCCTGCCAAGCAGGAAACACCATCAGAGCACTCCTGACATATGGTTGTCAAGCCTCTGCTTAAAGACCTCCAAAGAAGGAGACTCCACCACACTCCTTGGCAGCAAATTCCACTGTCGAACAGCTCTTACTGTCAGGAAGTTCTTCCTAATGTTTAGGTGGAATCTTCTTTCTTGTAGTTTGGATCCATTGCTCCGTGTCCGCTTCTCTGGAGCAGCAGAAAACAACCTTTCTCCCTCCTCTATGTGACATCCTTTTATATATTTGAACATGGCTATCATATCACCCCTTAACCTCCTCTTCTCCAGGCTAAACATGCCCAGCTCCCTTAGCCGTTCCTCATAAGGCATCGTTTCCAGGCCTTTGACCATTTTGGTTGCCCTCCTCTGGACACGTTCCAGTTTGTCAGTGTCCTTCTTGAACTGTGGAGCCCAGAACTGGACACAGTACTCCAGGTGAGGTCTGACCAGAGCAGAATACAGTGGCACTATTACTTCCCTTGATCTAGATGCTATACTCCTATTGATGCAGCCCAGAATTGCATTGGCTTTTTTAGCTGCCGCGTCACACTGTTGGCTCATGTCAAGTTTGTGGTCAACCAAGACTCCTAGATCCTTTTCACATGTACTGCTCTCAAGCCAGGTGTCACCCATCTTGTATTTGTGCCTCTCATTTTTTTTGCCCAAGTGCAATACTTTACATTTCTCCCTGTTAAAATTCATCTTGTTTGTTTTGGCCCAGTTCTCTAATGTGTCAAGGTCGTTTTGAAGTGTGATCCTGTCCTCTGGGGTGTTAGCCACCCCTCCCAGTTTGGTGTCATCTGCAAATTTGATCAGGATGCCCTTGAGTCCATCATCCAAGTCGTTGATAAAGATGTTGAATAAGACCGGGCCCAAGACAGAACCCTGTGGCACCCCACTAGTCACTCTTCTCCAGGATGAAGAGGAACCATTGATGAGCACCCTTTGGGTTCGGTCAGTCAGCCAGTTACAAATCCACTGAGTGGTAGCATAGTCAAGACCGCATTTTACCAGCTTCTTTACAAGAATATCATGGGGCACCTTGTCAAATGCCTTGCTGAAATCAAGGTAGGCTACATCCACTGCGTTCCCTTCATCTACCAGGCTTGTAATTCTGTCAAAAAATGAGATCAGGTTAGTCTGACATGACTTATTTTTCAGAAATCCATGCTGACTATTGGTGATCACAGCATTCCTTTCTAGGTGCTCACAGACTGTTTGCTTAATGATCTGCTCCAGAATCTTCCCTGGTATTGATGTCAGACTGACTGGGCGGTAATTATTTGGGTCCTCTCTTTTCCCCTTTTTGAAAATAGGGACAACATTTGCCCTCCTCCAGTCTGCCGGGACTGTCCTGCCTGTTCTCCAGGAATTCTCAAAGATGACTGCCAGTGGTTCTGGTAGATGTGTCTTGCACTAACAACAGATCAACTTTAGGCACTTGCTTACTCATAGCTTAAACTCTGCAGTTCTTGGCTCACTCTCTGAAAACTGACGGGAAATTGGACTTCATCTGCTCACAACATGCCCTGCTTCTTTTCATATCTGAGCAGAGGAAAATATAGGGTTGTAATATTTTATGTTGGTGGGATTCCACTATACAGTTCCACTAGTGGAAGGCCTTTTAGCTGCACAACAGAACTTCCAGCCTCCCCGCATGTCCCCCCTGCCCCATAATTTGCTCCGAGTTCCCCCAGCCCGCTGGAGTGGATTTAGAGATCATGTGCAGAAATTCTATCACACAGCTAAAAGTCCTTGTGCTAGCAGAACTGTTTAGTTAGATGCTGCCCTGAATCAATACACTTGACTAGGTTTTCTTGAGAGATTACCAGGAAAGGCTGGAGAATGCACTCTAGAATAACGAGAGTCTATATTTGAAATACTTATTGTTAAATGGAAATGCATTGTTTGCAGAGAGGTAGACAAAGCTCTTTTGTTATCAGTGACATTGCATGTTGAGAAAACAGAGAAAGAAAGGTATACTATTAGTATCATTTTCCTGTTCTGTGTATGAGATGGCATGACAGTCTAGCATTCTATTTCCTTTTCAGTGAAAATATCAGATTGTTATTTGAAGTATTGAGGATCACCAAAGGTTTGTTTTCATTCAGTGTCTGACTTGAACTTTTGTTCAACCACACGTCTCATGAAAATTTACCCACAGAATAGAATCTTGTGGCCACAACTCAAACTTTGGTGCTATTGGAACCAGCTGCAACACGTGTGTGTGCATTTGTATATGTGTGTGTATATCTATATAACCAGCACAATTTTTGTTTCTGTTGCTTACCAGCCAACACTGAATTTGAAAAAGGACCTCAGAAGAATTTGTTGGCATTTTAGTGCATGGGCACATTTGCCTAATATGAAGGTAAAAAAAGGTAAAGGACCCCTGGATGGTTAAGTCCAGTCAAAGGTGATTATGGGGTTGTGATGCTCCTCTTGCTTCAGGCCGAGGAAGCAGGGGTTTGTGGAGGTCATGTGGCCAGCATGACTAAACTGCTTCTGGTGCAATGGGACACTGTGACAGAAGCCAGAGCACACGGAAACGTCATTTACCTTCCCGCCACAGCAGTACCTATTTATCTACTTGCACTGGTATGCTTTCAAACTGCTAGGTTGGCAAAAGCTGGAACAAAGCAACAGGAACTCACCCCATCATGCGGATTCAAACTGCTGACCTTCTGATCAGCTAGCCCAAGAGGCTCAGTGGTTTAGACCAGAAGACCACACGCTCCCCTTTTACCTACTATACAATGTTTGCAATTTACCCTAATACAATGTATTTGCATATGCTGTTTTCACTGACATCTGCATTTTTATGCACACATTATTTGTCTGAAGAATTGAATGGCAAAATTCATAAAAATGCACATTTTGAAGGATGGCAGAGTTTTGTTTTGCAGATTGTTTCAAGAAGGATGAATGAGTTATTTTCATGTTACAATGTAAACCAAAGCTAACGGCAATGACAATTCACTTAGCCCTATCCTTCATGGGTTAAAAGAAAGAAATCTATCAATGACTATATTCTGAAAGTGCATGTTGAGACGTACCCCACTTTGAGTACCAGGTTCTGGGGAGAAACAGCAGATGATGGGCATCACTTTCATGACCTACTTATGGGCTTCCAGAGGCATCTGCCCAGTCATAGTTGGAAACAGAATGCTAGGCTAGATAAAGCAAGCCTGTTCTGGTGTTCTTTCTTTCCAATAAAGCATTTCTGTAATGTATTCAGAAATGGTGACAGTTAATTATATATTGCTCCAAATGAAAGGCAGTTTGCGTCTGCTGAATGAATTCTTTTGATCTAGTAAGTGCATCACCAAAATTTGTCCAAATTATTCAGCTTCAAGGGATTAACTAAACAAGACAGCCATATGCATGCAGTGTATCTGAGCTACCTGGCAGGACTGAGCACCTGTGGTTACCTGCTGCTGAATAGTAGACACCATCTTAATCATTAAGCAGAGAATGCTAGGCTGGCACAATTTGCAACAAACCACCACATTTTAATAGTGCTGTAATATATACACACTCCTTTATTATGTGATACATTTACAGAACATGCTTGCAAAATATCTCATTATATAATACAAATGATGTTTTCCCACCCATGATCCTATTCCTTCCCAGCAGTGCAGTGAGAGTTCTGGGGCTTAATAGCCCACCCTTTCCCACAAATCATCAGCCAGTGTGTGGGGGGGGGGCAGTAGAAAATATGCCCTGCATGTGCACTTGCAGTTTTAGAGGCATGTCAGGGTCCACCAGGTCTAATGCTGGATGTCACAGCTTCCTTCTGTCTCTCGCTATCTCCTTCTTTCCTCCTTCTCCTCCTTAAAAAAAGGTGTTGCCAACCAGACATGTACCTATTCAAAGGTCTTCACTTCATTGTTTCTACTTGAAAATATCCTTTTCTATAACAAAATGGTGCCTGTTGTTGTTGTTGTTTAGTCGTGTCCGACTCTTCGTGACCCCATGGACCAGAGCACGCCAGGCACTTCTGTCTTCCACTGCCTCCTGCAGTTTAGTCAAACTCATGCTGGTAACCTCGAGAACACTATCAAACCATCTCATCCTCTGTCGTCCCCTTCTCCTTGTGCCCTCCTTCTTTCCCAACATCAGGGTCTTTTCCAGGGAGTCTTCTCTTCTCATGAGGTGGCCAAAGTATTGGAGCCTCAGCTTCACGATCTGTCCTTCCAGTGAGCACTCAGGGCTGATTTCCTTAAGAATGGATAGGTTTGATCTTCTTGCACTCCATGGGACTCTCAAGAGTCTCCTCCAACACCATAATTCAAAAGCATCAATTCTTCAGCGATCAGCCTTCTTTATGGTCCAGCTCTCACTTCCATACATCAGTACTGGGAAAACCATAGCTTTAACTATACGGACCTTTGTTGGCAAGGTGATGTCTCTGCTTTTTAAGATGCTGTCTAGGTTTGTCATTGCTTTTCTCCCAAGAAGCAGGCATCTTTTAATTTCGTGGCTGCTGTCACCATCTGCAGTGATCATGGAGCCCAAGAAAGTAAAATCTCTCACTGCCTCCATTTCTTCCCCTTCTATTTGCCAGGAGGTGATGGGACCAGTGGCCATGATCTTCGTGCCTATTCTCAGGTAAATGTGCCTATTCCCAGGTAAATGTGCCTATTCTCAGGTAAATTCCCAGGTAAATGGTGCCTATTCCCAGGTAAATGTGTTGGACACCAGAGGAGCAGTAGAAAACTCAGTTTTATCCCTTCCATCATGATGGTGCAATGATCTGTGAATTTAAAATGGGAAACTGCACACACTCAGAGTATTATTTTTTATCAGCATTTGTAAACTGTAATTGTTTGTTTGCCACTGTAATATATTAGAGCATAGTGCACACAGAACACCAACCCAGTCAGATGGCTATTACTACTAGTAGTAATAATAATAATTGTAAGGCATGGGATGGTGGTTGGGGCAAGAAGAGCATGGTAACTGTGTGTTATAAGTTATATACATGAATGTCTAAAGGACCCCACATACATCCATACCTATCTTTGCAAGTGCTATTTTTTTAAAGGCAGAGTCTTTATTGTTTCAAGCAGCAGAACAATAATCTGTTATGTTTGCTGCCATCTGTTAATTTTCTCCCTAAGAGAATGTAATTGAATATATGCTTTGAGGATGAGTCACCAATGTGAGTGTTTATGTGAACCTGGCACAGCATATAAATCTATTTTAAGACATGATAACTTTTTTATATTAAATTTTATCCTGCATTCCCTGAAAAGTTGAATGCTTGCCACCTCCACCACTGTTACAGAATTGTATGTGGAGCAGTGAGGCATTTTGGACTTATAATCTTGTGTTTCCAAAACCTGCATCGGGTTGATAGATCCTCGAGGGTATCCATTTCAGTCCTAGGCCACAGTCTTGACACTCCATGCACAGTGTGCAAAAAGGCTTCTAATAGCATTGATGCACATCCCATACCCCAAGTCCCATGTCATGGCTGTGCTGAGGGTACAGGAAAGCACTGGAGATTGCCAGTGGTTGCTTATTAATCCCTTGTCTGGAATGAAAATCAATTTATTGAATAACATTGGTATTTGCTGAGGTTGCTGTTTCAGTTTGCAAACAATACGTAAATGATTATGTTTTTGCAATGTGCTCTTTCACATTCAAATGAATGGGGGTAGAATACTGTAATGACAATGTCATTTATGCAATGGATTACATAATTTATGTGTGTTATGTAATTTCACCACAGCAAAATGGATCATTTGGTTTTTGACTGGAGACAAACTGCAGCAGAATGGAAACAGGACTGTATGTGACAAATTCAAGGAGGAACAGAAAACAATGTCTTAGGGAAAAGACCAGCCTGAAATATTGTTCTTAATGAGCTGGTGTTCTTATGCACAGGAAATTTTAATAATAACATCAAAATATGCAATCTTTCACCTGCTGTCTGAAATGGTACAACAGAAGAAAACCATGCCATGCAATCCTGTTCTAAGGGGATGCCACGCAGCTTGTTAGGCACACCACGATTCAGAATGTTGCCAAGCAGAGAGATGTTTTAATTGCTCCTGGTTTGCCAGTGCAGAACCTTCTGATCATGTCCAGTCTCTTCACCCTGATTCTATTACATTAAGTGGGTCTTGGCATCAACATAGTGACTCGTTATCTTCCTGTAGCAGGCTTTAAGTCTGATGAGAAATATGTCCCCACACCAAAGAGTCTTTCTCAAGTCCTTTTGTTAACTTTACAGCCTTCCCCAAGAATGCACTGCTGTTGGCACCACTGTATCAAATGCTACTGTATCTTAAATTACTCATAGGGCTGCCTAGCTTTACTGGCAGTTCTGCTAATTGTTCTGACTAGCTGTGAGTCACATAATGTTTACTGTCAAGTTCCTTCTTTCCCTCCTCCCTGTAGAATATAAGCTGCTAGCAGCTTTTAATGAAATGCTGCTGGATTTTCTAGCTATCAAATGCAAGAGTAAAATGAGAAGCACAGTCAGATTCTTCCTCCTGGCAGCATCTAAAATATACAGGGCTTTAGGGGTGCACGGAACATACTTAATAGAACGCAAGGTTGGAAAGGAATTGTTTGGCAAAATCTCTATTTTAATAAGGAGGTAGAAGGCCTACAGCCACTTTAATATTTTGCAGCAACAATAACACCACCACCATAACTTCTCTTTCCCCCTAGTTTAGCTTGTAGGAGTGAGTTCATTTTGGATTTATGTCTGTTTATAGGAGTAGGTGTTCTATCGTGGGCAGGAAGGAATTATTTAAGGAAAATGGCAACGGCATTCAGGTGGGAAAAAAAAACTGGTGACTTTAGGCACTCTGTATCTGGTAGTGGGATCCAATTTATTTCACAGCCTGCTTTTTAAACAGTGTTTGGAACTGGAGATAAAATTGAAGTCATTATTTCTAAGCCATGAGGCTCCCAGCAGTATACAGTTCACTTGCTTTTGAAGGACCAGGGGCAAATTACCTTTTTAATCATTAAGGTGTACAGCCATTTCTAGTTTTCCTGTAATTGAAAAAGAAAAGAGAACTATACACAGGAAGCCAATGGGTATTGGTAAAAAGGGAAAGCTTTAGATTGTCTGTGCTAATTGTCATGGGTCATGAGTGGCACTCAGAAAGTGTGTTGGGTTCTTCTGGGGAGGAAAGATCGCTTTTAATGATGAACAAGTGCTGAAATTCTGAGCAACTGCCCTGGGCCAGCCCTGACCATATTTAAAAAGAGGTATGGGCCATTAATTTCAACTGGACTTTTCAAATAAATGTGCTTGGAAATCTGACCTTATAATATTTGAGCCATTGATTCATACAGGGTTTGAGATACCCCCCAAATTAATTATCTATTACTTACATAAAAAGTGAATGTTCATAAATAATAGTCCAGAAGGCAACCACTAAATGCTGATCTCATAATTTTAGTTTTCACAGAATCATAGGTGCCATATGGTACCACTTGCTAGCTTATTAGTTTTGTAAGTATTATATCCCTTTTTATAAAGCAGATATAAGCTGTAAGTTAAATTGGAAAAACTAAATACAAGTTCCATAATTTCATAATGGGCTGCTAGCTGTTCCAATGAATGCTCACAACAGGAATAAAATTAATAACATCTCAATGCCATCATTTCATTTGTTTTTTTAATGGTAATTATTATATTTTTGAAAATTATTTCTTTAACATCAGAGTTTGCTTCTCTCCTGCTATGATTGTTGTCGTTCAGGTCAGCATACATAAGACATTTCTAGAATACTGTAGCTACTATTTGCAATCAAATAAAACTGTGTGAAAATGGACCTAAAAAACAAACAAACTGGTGGGTGTTTAAAATTTGCTCTACTGCAATTAAAAGTATTACATTCAGTTAAACCCAGAGCGCTACTCATTAGCTTTTGATGTTCCATAAAAGCATTTTGGGGGAATTAAACTGGACAAAAGAAATTGGGAGTTACAGAGCTTTAATATTTTCTTGTCCATTTTCCTCCCACCCAGTATAATAAATTAATGAGTCCAGCAGCAAAAGCTTCTCAGAAACAAGCAGTGCTTTTTTTCTGGGGGGACGCAGGGGGACACATACCCCTAAACATTTTGTGAATCTAAGTTTGGCCTCATTGAGGGGCAGTATTTCAATATGAATAGGAAAATAAGAGTACCCCTAAACATTTTTTTATAGAAAGAAAGCACTGGAAATAAACATCATTGAGCTGAATGAGATGTACTCCCAAATAAGTCATTTACTCTGGGACTACTGGTTTCCATAAGGTTGCTTCCAAATAGAAGTGGCTTGTTGGAGAAATGCTGTGACTTTTTTTTAAAAAAATAATTTTTATTAACCGACCAATCAAATCAAATCACATCACATAAATTCCGAATTACAAATCCGAATTTTAAATTTTTTGTTGGGGGAACCCATATTTCAAGTTCGGAAGGGGATTCCAATCATCTTCTTGCTGCTGCGTTAATATCCACAAATCTGTCCAAATTATGTTCATAATTCTATCCAGTCCCATCTTGCTGTTCCCACATCTCATCTTATTCATATATTTTTCTTTTTTCTTTATGATCTCTTCTGATAATCTCCTTAAGCAGGTAAACACCAGTTATAATCCTATGTGAATTTTCCGTTCGTCCAATCACCATATCGAGATGGTTTCCATATATCATCACTTCCATAAATAAAAGCACTCTTTCCATCATTAATCTTCGCAAATCTGTCGCCTTCTTTAGTCCCTCTGAGGAGGCTCGCCCACAATATGAAAACAGATCCATTCCTCCTCCCAGACATAAGTCTTTCGACAGAACTTGCCAAAATGGCGACACTATTTGTTACTGCGTCATCCCAAAGCTCTTATACTTTCCACGATCTCCTAAAAACATGCTTTTGGTTAGAAAATTATCTCCACACAGTCTTAAATCATCAGCTTAGGTCATTTAAACGGCATTTCTGACTTGTGTGGGGGGGATTCTTGGTTAATCACATAGAGAAAAGAAAGGAAAGCCCCCCCCATCCAGTCCCGTTGCCGACATACCGAGCCGTGGTGTGTCTTCTCATGATATATTCCTGTTTATCTGACCCGTCTTCTTTCTCAGAGATCTCTTCAATTAGCAGTCTTTACTCCCCATTCTTCCTTGAAATATGTGCATTAGCTTCCTCCTAATTGTTTCTTATGAAGTTGCTGCAGCTAGAGGCGCGAATCAGAGACAGCGTCCAGGAGCGCCGAAGTCCACACAAGGGCTTTCTGCCTAGTGCCCCCACCCCCTCAAGTTCGGGGGTGGTATAGGGCACAGCAGGCAAGGGCAGTCCCCCCCACTCGCTTGGGGGGGGGGGCGGGAGGCTGCTTACTCCCATCACAGTCTCTTAATTACCTCGTGTGGGTTGGAGAGATGCTACTGTCAGCCATCTTCCAATGCGCCCCTAGTGGCCCCCCCTGACAAGCTGATTTCAAAACACGGGAAGCCTCTTGATTGTAGCAACTTTGGCTAGCTGTTCTAGATAGCAAGTAGTCTATATAGGTTTATAGCAACCAGTATTCTTGTAAGACCTCTTTGTGTTATGCCTGTCTCTCTTCATGAGTCTTTCCCCCTCCTACCCTATTTACTTCATGATTTTTCCAAGGAAAATTTTTTTCCAACATTTTTTTATAGAAAGAAAGCACTGGAAATAAATATCACTGAGCTGAATGAGATGTACTCCCAAATAAGTCATTTACTCTGGGACTACTGCTTTCCATAAGGTTGCTTCCAAATAGAAGTGGCTTGTTGGAGAAATGCTGTGACTTTAAATTGTTTGCTGAGAAATAACCCTGCATATTTAATTTTTTAACTGGAATGACCATATGCTGTCAAGAAATCAAAAACATGGCATAACAAACTGAAACCCTGAAATACTTTATGTAACAATTAATTGTCTAAGGCAGAAGGATGTTATGAAGTTTCTACTAGGAAGACAGAAAGTATTGGAGAATGACATTATTTACTGTTTTCATTAGTGATTTCTAGTAGGGAACATAAATTTGTCTAGTAGTAAGGAGGAAAATAAAAACAGGAAGGTGAAATATTTGGCTCATTTAAGAACTGACTGAGATATATAGTAGTATACACAGCTATATATATATATATATATATATATATATATATATATATATATAAATAATGAATAAGGAACATCACTGCAGTGCTGGTCTTCAGATACTTGAAAAAACAAAACAGATGCGTGTAGATGTTTTCCCCTCATAACTTTATGCTTGATTTAACGCAACAATCAATCCAAAGATGTGCTTTCAAACATCATGCTTATGATCTAGCAATTAAATTTCATAGAATTGTAGAGTTGGAAAAGACAGCTGTGTTTCTATACTTTCTTTGTATTAGATGTTTGATTGTTGTTTCATTATAGTGATATGGCTGGTTTAGCCCATGAACGACACTTTCTGATTTCCCAGAATGCAATGAAAATCAATTATGAGGAAGGAATGGGCTGCAAGCTCCTCCTTTATCATGAAGTGCAAATATATTCAAATACAAATATATTCCTATATTAATATATCTGGCCCAATCTAGTAATACTTTTCTTATGTTCTTACATAAGGGTTTGCTCTGTACACTTGCTAAATTCCTTACTGATATCATAAAATATTTTTGCTGTCTCTTCTTAAGGAAGCTGGAAGTTTCACTTAGCTAAAAAGATAGATGGCAAAATAGCTCAGAAATTCCAGTGTCCAATATAGAAATATACTTGAAAATACTCTTTCCCTATGAATGACATTCCTAGTTTCACAGTTCACTTCACTGAGATAAAGATTTGGTTCAAGGGTTTTCTACTTCACAGAGAACAAAACACTTTTCATATTTTACAACTTAAATTAAAGCTGTCTGCTTTTAGTGCTCCCAGTTCAATTTTCTTTCTTAATTTTCCATTTACATGACACAAGCTCCCAGTGCTCAGAAACAGAGTGTGCATTTTAAGAAGTTACAGAACAAGAATGAATTTAATAAGTCATTAGTTCAAGTTAAAATCCAAACAGCACTCAGTTTGCTGAAATATCTTCTATACAAAGAACCTAGAAGCCACATGCATTTATTCCCCCATAGGTGAGCTGTCTGGGGGAATAATGATTGAAGTTTCACTATAAAGTTTCACTATAAATGCTTCATAATTGAAATATTTTCACAAGGAATATGAATTAGATGGAAAAGAGTTCTACTACTCTCATCAGTGTCAATTAATATGAGGGGGGAAAGCAGGCAGTAGCCCTATTCAGAGGTTTCCCTCATATGTTGAATAAAGGAGTCAGGGAAAAGCCGAGCTGCACCAACTAGGACCACCCCATTCATGTGTACAGGGTGAATGTCTTTAGGAAAGGACACTTTGCATATACAGTGGTACCTCAGGTTACAGATGCTTCAGGTTTCAGATGCTTCAGATTACAAACTCCGCTAACCCAGAAATAGTACCTCGGGTTAAGAACTTTACTTCAGGATGAAAACAGAAATTGCGCGGCAGCGTGGCGGCAGCGGGAGGCCCCATTAGCTAAAGTGGTACCTCAGGTTAAGAACAGTTTCAGGTTAAGAACGGACCTCCAGAATGAATTAAGTTCTTAACCTGAGGTACCACTGTACATCTGAATGTGTGAGGGTTACCTCCCTGCGAAATGTTCATGTTGTATGCATAGGAGTGATGCAGTGGGGCGTGTCCACATGACCCCACTCCCCACACTCCCTCACCAAGTGTATGGACAGACTCCTCAATAAAGCCACATTGTCTTCTATCTAATGACACATGCTTGTGGCAACAGACTTCTGTGTGCATGTACTTAACCCGAAAAGAAATGATACATGTAGGAAGTGGGTGATGCATGGCTGTTTCTACACTGAATAGCCACACTTGTTTGATCACTTTTTACAGGGCATCTGCATGATGTTGTTGAAGATATAGATGTACATTCCCTTCATTACCCCTCTAATTTATTTTCCATTCTTTCTCTCTCTATAGCCCAGAAAACCCAACTTTTAAAATAGAAATGTTGTACAATTTCCCCAGGTGTAGATGATATATGACCTTGTTGTTCCCAGTGGGGAATAAACATAGACAGCTCAGTCATTGTGTAGGTTGCACTATATTTTATATCTTTCCTCTCTAGGACTCAATTCTGTCACTTTAGCTTTCCCTTTCCAAACATAATCTTATTTATACCAGTCCCCACCACACCTCTAAATTGCGCCTTGGGTGCAGGGAATTGTCACTGGGAATGAAGTGAGGGAGCTGAAGCATTTACCCCACAATCCACCCCCCCCCCCCCCACAACATGTGTGTGGCTACTGAAAGGGAGGTTGCTAACTTGGCCACACCATGTTTGAAATCTGGAAGCAGGGTTGTTATTCCACTTCCGGCTTAAAGCAGAACAGCAATTATTTGGTGTGCTTGAACTGCTAAAGAAGCACCTTGTGTGTAGTTCCTGGCATGACAGCTGCCAGAGTACTGTGCCCATATCCTTGTTATTTATTAAACTAATTGGTGCCTTGCTACCTAGAAGACCTCCATGCAACTTACACACCATATTGTGGAATTAGATTGGCTCCTTCTTCCTTATACTTTCACAGGCAGGCTAAGATTTTCCTGCTCAGACGGGCCTTTGAAAACTTATGCGCAAATGACCACTGAGCTGCTATCAGGGCAAACTATATTTTAATGCTGTTTCTAAACATGTGTTGATGCACTGTTGTTGATTGCTGGTTACTAGGGTTTGTTTGTTTTTTTTAAAAAATTAAAAACGTGCTTGTATTTTATAATGATGTTTTCGAATGTTGTAAGCTGCCTTGAATCCCAACGTGAGAGAGAAATGGGATATAAATATGCTAAATAGAAATAATGATGTAAAAACAAACGTAGCTACATTGTACCACAGGGAATAAAATAATACAAAACATGAGCATTTTCACGCAACATACCAAATGCAGCTAGCTTCCCATAACAGCCATAGGAAGATTGGGCAGCGCACAATCATCAGCATCATCATTATTCTTGCCACCATTGCTATTACATTAATTACCTGTCCTTCACCAGCAGGTCTCAGGGCAGGCTACAACAATTTAATATTCAGAATTAAAAACAGTTAAAGCAAATTACCATACACAAACCTGGCAACAGACAAAAAAAACAGAATTAGCTCAGTCTAATCAAATCAAATACCTTTATCGGCATCATGATATAAAACGTTTCAAATCACTGGGATAATTAAAACAACAAGGGTGAAGTTGTCAAGGGTTATAGGGTCACACTGTGGTCATGTGCACTTAGATATTCTGCTAGGCCCAGTCTATTTCCCACAGGGATGGTTCGTTGGGAACCCTTTTGAGTAAAATTGTGGCTAAAAAGGAAGCTACTAGAGCAGTGGCATCTTTGTCCCAAATTAGCTCAGTCTATTAGAAGCCTGGTTGGGGTGAGGGAGGTAAATGCTGAAAAGATGTCAGTGAAGGTGCCAGATGGACCTCACTCACTGGGGAGGGCATTCCACAGATGGGGAGCCACAATTGAAAAGGCCCTGTCTCTTGTTACCATCCTCCAAGCCTCCTTCAGAGTGGGGACTTAAAGAAGGGCCTAACAATGAGGACCTAAGGATCCAGGTAGGTTCATATCTCTTGTACAATAATTGCACCGCCATCACCCAGTGGTTAAGCATGGGACTGGATTTAGTCCCCTGCCCTTAAAAATATGCTTGGTTTTGTCTACACATGTGCGGTTTTGTGCCATATTTCCTACTGTGTATGATTGTACCCATTATCACTAATAAGAAATGAGTACAGCAGAATGTACATGAAAAGAAAATTATTTTTCTATGAATGTGCTGGGGGCAAGGTTAGAATATATTTATAATGTGTAGGTTGTTTTACATTGCATGGCAATTTATTGTGCCATAATCGTTTAAGTTGCTTGAATAGCAATTGCTATCAATTCACGAGTAAGCTCAGGCATGCATGCAGTTTTATTGCTTCAGCTTCGGCAGCAATTTGTCTAGTTTGATTTAAGCAACAATCTGTTAGCAAATGTGAATCCCTTAGAACTACCTGTTTTAATACATTTCTGACCGTGTATAAGTGTTTCTTCCCCACCCACCTGAATATCCAATGAAGTAAGTAAAGCATGAGATTTTTGTTTCACTATAATTCAGTGTTCAGAGCTACACGAATAAATTTATTTTACTCAGAATGCTTAGGGGCAAGATTTTATGACCATAATAAAGAAATAAAAACCAATCAGGACAATCAGTTTTTGATAGCTAAAATTGAAGCTGTATATAAAATTGGGTACTTTTCAAAAATGTATTATACATACCAGTGTGAAATAAATACAGTTTTTGAATAATCTGTTTGGATGTGACTTTAAAAAAATAAATCTTGCCATATGTCAATCAGGTTAAGACATTTATATTCCAAATACAAGCTTATTAACTGTGATGGTCTTGGAGAGTACCAGTGCAAAGGAATACATATCTTTGCCATTGCCAAGAAACAAAAATAAATAAATTGCAAATCCTCATCTATGAATAACTCAAGCTATGGGTAATTAGCATACTGATGGTGCCTTGGCCCCAATATCCTAATGACCACTCCAAATAGCTTCATGTAGATGTTAAATAACATAGGGAATAATATAGTTCCCCGAGGCAGTACACAACATCATTTTCAGGGGCCTAAAAACACTTCCAATGTTGCTTTCTGGACTTGGCCCTTCATGTAGAATTGCAACCATTGCAACACAGTGCCATCAGTACGCATCCCATGGAACCAGTCCAACAATGTACCATGGTCAATGTCCTCAAATGCCACAGAGAGACCGAGAAGAGGGAAATTCTTTGCTGCAGATCTGGGGTTGGTGTTAGGTTGTGTCCTCCAAAGGAACATGGTCATGGTCCAAAGGAGAAAAGATATGACATAGGTGTGCTCCTCCCCTGTGCTGTCCATGGCTCTTCCCTCTTTTAGCCATTCTGATGATGACATATCTGTCATGGCAGCACCGTATCCATCTGCATAGTGGGGCTTTCCTATAGCCGCTCTGCTGGTAGAACCTGAACATAAGATTGCACCCTAAGAGCCATCCACAATACAGCACGCTCACTTTGAACTTTGAGAAGATTCCAAAAATGGTACAAATTTACTGTTGCTTGTTGCTGAATAGTTAAATTATGGAACAGAGCTCCAACGGATGCTGAGCTAGCATAAATAGTTTAAAATAATATGTTAATAGAGCATCATTCAGCAAAAATACAGCTTTGGATCTGGACTTAGTCATGCTTCGAGTAGACCCACTGAAGTCAGTGTGACTTCAGTTAGTCAAAACTAATTCTGGATCCCATGCATTATAATACTTCTTTAAATTGTTCAGCTAACATTTGCTGCCTTTAGTGATCCCTCCAAATCTGATACCTGCTTTGGCTGCCTTGTTGTGCCTAATGAAGCAAGGCTGGACTTGACAGGAAGATAAATCTGTCTGTTACTTCTAATAGTGAGAATAACCAAAAGTTCAGGGTTCATGTTCAGAAGTGGCTAATTTGGAGCAAGTAGTTGGAGAATCACTGCCCAAACTTCTGTGTTTGGATCCTAGGTTATATTAAATGCACCTTATTTTGTTTAAAATAATTATTATACATCCTCATCCTCACCAAACCTTTATTGGCATCACATACAAACATTCAGAATAAATAGGCCAGTGCGATCTCATCACCATTTCAACAGTACAGTCTGTTGCCAAAGGGAAGAAGAGGCGAGCGATCTATTTAATCTCTGTGGGTCTCCAGCAAGGGCAGGATTCTGTAGCGTACTTCGGTGACAAAAAATCAAATAGAGGAACTACTGTCTTGGTGAGCTCCTGGTCTCTCCCCTGTAATAAGAAGAGTATAACCTCTGTTTCTAGTTTCCATCTCTGACACCTCGTCGCCTGGAGTTAATCTTATACGACAGGTATTATTTGAGTAAAGCTTTTTAATCAGGTAAAGTAACCTGGGGTCTAAGCCCAGTGACTCCAGTTTCGACAATAACGGCCCCCTGTTGACTGAGTCAAAAGCAGCCTTAAGATCTAAAAACGCCACAAATAGGCCTTCTTTATGGTGCCACATGTACTTGGCGGCTAAATGGGATAACATTATACAGTTACATAAAGTGGATTTCCCGGGCTTAAATCCTGCCTGCTCTGGGCCTCTGATGTTGTTCACATCAAACCACGTAGTTAATTTGGATAATAGATGTTTTGCATACAATTTCCCAATATTTGACAATAGGCTTATTGGTCCATAGTTGGAAGGTAACTTTTTGTCCCCCTTTTTAAAGATTGGGATAATTATGGATTTCTGCCATGAATTAGGCATAATTCCAGTTCTGTCCACCACAGTGAATAGTTCCGCTAGAATCGGATCCCACCAGTCTGGCTTGACTTTAATTAGTTCAGAAGGGATGGCATCAGGGCCTGCGGCTTTGCCTAGTTTCATCTGAGAAATTAAATTTTTGACTTCACTAATGGAGACGGGGCCACTCAACCAGGGCCGAGGAAGGGGAAAGATCTTGGCTGTCTGATGGAATACAATCGTCATAAAAGATCGCCTTAAAATGCTCTACCCAAAGCATAGATGGAATCAATGTCAGTCGGTGCTCTTGAATCTGTGGGGGGTCTGCAATAACCTTCCAAAATTTCTTATGCTCATTGGCAAGGATGGCTGAAAGCAGCGAGTCCCAGCAAGCCTGGTTGTGTCTTATCTGGCTAAGCTGGACAGACTCCCTAAGTTGCCTGCTTTTAACGAAATATGTATCAGGCAATTGGGAGCTACCTGCCTCTCTAGACTCTCGGTAGATTCTCTTAACCTCTACTTTAATGCCTTTGATTTTGTTATCAGTCCACTTGCCGAACCCTGATTTCTTAGCTGACGTGTGCAAGTGAGAATGGGGCAATTCGTTTATTAGGATGTCCATAAGCTCCTCAAACCAAGCGACTCTAGCTACTGGAGAAAGTTCACCACTCCCTACAGATCATAATACACCAAGGTTTGGAAAGACGATAGAGCATGCTCATTAATTCAAATCCTTATGTATTGAGGACACGGTACCAGGGGGAGTGGATTGATTAAATTTTCTGGCACTCTCGATGGAAAGACAAATCTACATTGAAGGGGGTGATGGTCACTAAGCATAGGATCACCTATGTGGAACTCAACCACGTGGGGCAGAAATTTAGTGGGGACCAGAATATAGTCTACCACACTATATCCTTGTGGGGAGAGGAAGGTAAAGTTGCCAGAGCCTTCCCAATCTGGCAGCCCACTAAGCCACACCAAGGCCCTGGTGGTAGACAGCTTGGTGAATAATTATTATTAACGTTGGGGGATGTTTTTGTATGAAATATATTGGTAGGAGAAATTAACAAGATCCTTAAAATAGAACATAGCAAGGCAAGTAGACAGATTACAGGAAGATCTACTCCATCAAAGCATATTTGTCCTGCTGTATGTGCTACAGTTTGAAGGGTTGTTATTGGACAGGGCACTGAAAGATTCCCCTGTTGCATTGTCATGATATTTGCTGACCCTGTTGAAGCTGTTCAAATACGTTTCTGTTCTCATAAACAATTTTGCAGTTCATAATGGATTGTGGGGAAAAGGACACAGAGTATATGGTACTTTAAGAGGGATTTGATGTTTCAGTGATGGCTAGTTGGTGAAAGCAAAGGATTTTCCCTTAAAATGTATCTGTCAAAAATAATTGGATTCAGCTGTTCACCTGTTAACTGCAATGCAAGTTTTTTTTTAGTTTTTTTTTTTAAGGAAAGCCCGTGAAACAGCAAGTGGCCTTAGAAATCTACCTTCAGATCCTTTGCAGCATTGCTGAAGTTGTTGTGATGGACCCAATAGCTTCCATGGTGTGTCTTCCTCTTCATGCAGCAAAGTTAGTTAGGACAGCAAAGTGAGTTCCTTTTCTACTTGCTGAGCTATTTGTATTGTGCTTTCTTCATCTCTCATTCTTCCATTCAGAGATGAGCCTATGGTCCTCCAGATCAGTGGCAGAGGAAGGGGGTGCAGTAAGGGCAGGTCGCCCCATGTGTCACCAGTGGGGGGGTGACAAAATGCTGGGTGGCACTCACCGCGGGGCCTGCAACGCACTGGAGCCACTCGTCTCTCCTGCGAGAGACGCGGTGGCTTGGGCACACGCAGGCTCCGTGCTGCCCAAATGGTCCATCTGCTGCCTCCCCCTCAGCTGTAGAGTGGCTGAGTGGGAGGAGGCAGATAGCCTCCTTGGAGGCCCCATGGAGTGTCCTACCCCTGGCTGGCCCTGCCCCACAGATGGCTGGCCCCGCCTTGGGCCCTGCCCCAGATGCCTGATCAGTTTGCTCCGCTGCTGCTCCAGATGTTTTTGGACTCCAGTTCTCATCAGCCTCAGCCAGCATGGCCAATGGCCAATGATGAGGGAACTTCTAATTCAATGAAATCTGGATGGCAACATCTACTGTGTAACTGATACAGCTCCTACTTACAGAGCATATTGCGCAAACAAGTCTTTCTGTTGAGCAAATAATAAATAAATAATAATTCTGCCATCTCATAACATTAACATGACATAAAATAGACTCAATTCAGCCTAACCATGGCTAGCAGATAGCCAGAAAAATTTAACAGTGTACAATAATAATGTCTATGGGAGTGTTGCTTTTTGCTTGCATTATTAACTGGAAGCATACTGTTAAAAATAGATGTTTTCGATTTTCCAGGTTCCCTTCTATGTGAATGAATGAAATATGAATACATATATATGAATATATGAATGAAGGAAAGAGCCCCAAATGTCTGGTAAATGAATATACAAAGCTCCCCATGTGGCCAGGTAATAATAGAAATTCTTTTATTTGGTACATTTCAGTTCCCTAGGATTGTATCCAAATAATGCAAACACAGAGTAAACCCATTACTCATGACCATTGATATCTGAGTATGATTTACTTGGCTATAACCCCTTCCCGTATTTCATTGTTGTCATTAAGGCATTGCATTGCATCATTTGGCTGATTTATCAAGACTTTGAACTACTTCCCCCCTAAAGTTTGCAACTCTAAAGAGGCTCTGTGCTTTATTTTATTTTAAACTGAAGCAGTGAACCATAAATATATTTAGGCATACAATCTTAGTACAGTGGACTGTCAGATGAATTCTATCCCACTCCAGCAATGCAACAATGGATATAAAGCTGGCATTCTTGTGTTAAATTTTGCTGATAACCAGCTGTGTGCAAGAGGCGTACCTGCACAGTTAGAGGCAGTTATGCCACTAATCAGTTTGCTCTGAATGCCAATTGCTGGAAACAGGCAGAGAGTATTGTTGCACTCAAGACCTGCTTTCGGGCTTTCCATGGGCATTTGGTTGGCTATTCTGAAAATAGGATGGACTAGACGGGCCATTGGCTTGACCCAGCAAGGCTCGTCTAAATATCCTAATGAGACTACCTTTCAAAAGTTTTCTGAAGGTGGAGAAATGAGATACTGCAGGATTGCAAATGACTGTGTGAGGAACAGCTTTTAAACTATGATGAATCTTTCATAATACGGTGAACCTCCTTTTTCCTCTTGCAGATACTGTTCTGAGAGGAACATGAAGTGTTGGCTTAGTTGCCAGATCCTTGAATAAAAAGAAAACAACAAAGTTTTCACAGAGGTATTGTCAGGGAACTGCCATCGGAGCCAGAGGGAGAGGGAGGGCTCCAGAGGGATTCCGGAGAGCGTCCCGGGAGGGAGAGAAGCAGCACATCTTCTGGGGAAGGAAATCAGCGTAACACCAGTGGAGAAGGGGGCAGATGGGGGAATCAGTGAGGTGGCTCCAAGACTCTTCGCCAGGAACCAGTGGGGAGAGCACGGGTCCTCCGATGCCCACACCCTCCGTGCGCAGAAGGCTTCCGCGCAGGGAGGCTAGGGGGAGACTAAGCGTCAAAGAGCTTCTTTGCTGGAAGAAGTTCAAGAAATGCCCACTAACGGATTCTGCCAGCGATTGAGACAGTCACGGGCGCGTGTCCAGACAGAAAGGGTTCATTCAGGCAACCAGCCAAGGGCGGCGTTGATTTACACACAAGCAACCCCTAGAACCATTACAGCAATCCGTTAGTCCCTGACGTTGCTTGTGCGTAGCCCCGGAGAGGCAGCAAGATGAGCCAAACAGGAACAGCCGAAGAGACGGAGCAGCCAGCTGCGGTGCGGAGTCTGGTAGAGAGGAACCAAGACTTGGAGACGCACGTAGCTATCCTGACGGCGCGGCTGGAGACTACAGGTTACAACCATCGATGGCAGGGAACTTCTGGGAGGGGAAGTGACACACCAGACCCCGCCAATGCGAATGAGGGTTTCCAGGCACACGGAGACCATTGCCTTTCACATGGCCACACTGGCAGGACCCCCAATAATACTGGGAATGAGCTGGCTGGCACTGCATGATCCAGTAGTGTCATGGCATCAGCGGTCAGTCACCTTTGGGTCAGCTTACTGCTTAGGACACTGTCTAGGAGGGGAGAACCCAAGAATGACAGTAGCCAGGGTGGCTGGGCTGGCCGTGGAACAACAAGGGGAGGTGCCACCGCAATATGCTGATCTGAAGGAGGTCTTCAGCGAGAGGGAGGCAGATAGACTACCCCCCCACAGGCCCTTTGACTGCCAAATCAACCTACTCCCAGGGGCTCAGTTGCCGGTGGGTAAGCTGTACGTCATGTCAGACCGGGAAATGCAGGAGTTGCGGCAGTTTATTGATAAGAACCTGAAGAGGGGGTTCATAAGGGAATCAAAGGCGGTGGGGGGCAGTCCGGTGTTCTTTGTAGACAAAAAGGGGACCAATCAGCCCAGGCTGATCATAGATTATAGGGCCTTGAACCTGGTGTCTGAACCCGTGACCTTCCCAATGCCAAGGATTGATGACATTTTAACCCGGGTGAGGCAGGGGAAGATTTTTACCAAGCTGGACCTCAGGGGGGCATACAATTTAATTAGGGTAAGGGAGGGGGACGAATGGAAAACAACCATGTTCACCCCATTGGGGGCCTTTGAGTACTTAGTCATGCCATTTGGATTACAATCGGGCTCCGCCTGTTTTCAAGGATTCATGCACCACGTGTTGGGGCCCCTGCTGTACAAGAATTGCGTAGCCTTTTTGGATGACGTCTTAATCTACTCGGACAATGAGAAGCAACATCAGGGAAGTGCTACAGAGACTGCAGAAGCATCAGTTGTGGGTCAAGCTGGAAAGATGCCAGTTTCATGCCAGGGAGGTCGGGTTTCTGGGGTACAAGTTGTCAGACAAGGGCCTAGCTATGGACCCAGGCAAGGTGAAGGCAGTGCTGGAATGGAAAGCCCCCAAAACCCGGAAGGATGTGCAAAGGTTCTTAGGCTTCAGCAACTTCTATAGGAAGTTCATAAAGCACTTCGCTCACTTGACAGTGCCCATAACAGATTGTCTCAGCAGCAAAAAGAAGTTCGCGTGGACAGAAAGTGCCCAGCAATCCTTTCAAAGGCTGAAGAAGGCGTTCGCTTCGGAAGAGCAGCTCCTGCACGTTGATCTGGAGAAGCCCTTGAGACTGGAGACGGACGCGTCTGACCGAGCTGTGGGAGCGGTCCTTTTGCAGCCTGGGGCTAAGCAGGACTGGAGGCCGTGTGCCTTTTTCTCAAGGAAGCTGAACAAGTCAGAGCAAAACTACACAGTGTATGACCACGAACTGCTTGCGATTTACGCGGCGTTTTGACAATGGAGACATCTGTTGATAGGGGCAAGGCACAAGATCCAGGTTTGTACTGACCACAAGAACTTGGAATACTGGCAGACCGCGCGAGTGCTCAACCAGAGACAGGTTCGATGGGCCCAGGAGTTCGCCAAGTTTTCCTTCGAGATCAGATACATGCCGGGAGAGGAAAACGTAAGAGCAGATGCTCTCTCCCGGAAACTGGAATACCTGGAGGGAGAGGTACCACTGGAAACCCGACACGTGTTTCCCGAAGACCGATGGGTGTGTGGGGGAACGTTGGTTGGGAAACGAGAACTGGCAGGGCTTACCAGAGACGACGCGTTCGCTCAAGCAAAAATCAGGGAACTCCGGGATGGAATGGAAGACCATGGAGGGTTTGAGGAAAAGGAAGGGGTACTGTACTATAAGGGGGCACTGTATGTACCGGGGGAGACCTTGAGGGGGAAGGTACTTAAACAGCTCCATGACAACCCAACAGCTGGGCACTTTGGACAGCACAAGACCATGCTGCTCGTCACCAGGCAGTTCTGGTGGCCAAAGGTGAGGGAAGACGTACGGGAATATGTACAGGGGTGCGACCGATGCCAGAGGGCAAAGGGAGAGAGGGCTGCCCCCGCAGGGTTACTGGAACCCTTACCTACGCCGGGAAGGCCCTGGGAGGTGGTGTCCATTGATTTTATGACAGATTTGCCCAAGTCAAGGGGGAAGACAGCAGTCATGGTAGTAGTCGATCTACTGACAAAAATGTGCCATTTCATAGCTTGCTCGCATGCGGTGACGGCAGAGGAAACAGCCCGGTTGTTTGTGGATCACATTTTCAGACTGCACGGAGCTCCTTCGAGGGTAATCTCGGACCGCGGGAAACAATTTGCTTCCAGGTTCTGGAGGAAGATCATGAGCTTGCTACAAGGTGAGCTTCTCGACGGCCAGACACCCCGAAACCAACGGGCAAGCAGAGAGAGCGAACAGTATACTCCAACAATACCTACGCTGCTATGTCAGCGAGAGACAGAACGATTGGGTAGAGAAATTAGCTTTGGCTGAATTTGCGTACAATAATGCGGAACACGTGTCCACGGGAATGAGCCCGTTCATGGCCAATTATGGGTGTCACCCCAGGGCCTTCCCGGGAAGGGGGGAGGAAGCATGGAGTGTACCCGCGGCCGAGCAGTTTGTAGAAGAAATGGAGGCCTTGCACCAACAACTCAAGATGAACTTGGAGCAGGCCAAGGAAGTTTACAAAAGGCAGGCAGACAAGCACCATAGGGAGGGGGAGGCCATACGGGTAGGAGACTGGGTGTGGTTGTCAACCCAAGGGTTACCCCTAAAGGGAGGGTGCAAGAAGTTGCAGCCAAGGCGGCTGGGGCCTTTTGAGGTAGCACAGCAGGTGAACCCAGTGGCGTTCAAACTCAAGTTGCCAGACAGCATGAAGATACACCCGGTGTTCCATAGGTCACTACTCACACCGTACAGGGAAGGGCGAGAGTTTCCGGGGCGGGAGGGAGGAATCACCACCCACCCGAGGGTAGAGGAGAGGAACACCGCAACCAAGCCACGGAAATCCTCGATTCAAGGTGGCGAGGTCGGCAGGTGGAGTACTTGGTAGCTTGGGAGGGAGAACCCAGGTCAGAAAACACGTGGGTTTCCGCTGAGTCAATCAATGACGGGTATCTGGTGGAAGAATTCCACAGTCTGTTCCCAGATAAGCCAAAACCACTAGCGAGATTCTGGGAGGAAGAATTTGGAACCACAGACGACGAAGGGGACTTTGTGGGTTTTCCTGCCTCCGAAGAGGAGGGAGGTGGGGTGTCAGAGGGAGAAGAATCAGACTGGGAGGCCCACTCTGCGGCGAGAGATCGGAGCGGGTGGGAGGCTGGTTTTGAATCCTCAGAGGATGGTGACAGCTCCTTCAGGGGATTCCCCGCGTCGTCGGCCGAGGAAAGAGACGAGGTTGTAGCGGAAAATCGCGCCGGGGTGGAGGGGGTCCTGGGGAGGAGGTGGATGTCAGAGAACTGCCATCAGAGCCAGAGGGAGAGGGAGGCCTCCAGAGGGATTCCGGAGAGCATCCCGGGAGGGGTGTAACACCAGTGGAGAAGGGGGGCAGATGGGGGAATTGGTGAGGTGGCTCCAAGACTCTTCACCGGGAACCAGTGGGGAGAGCATGGGTCCTCCGATGCCCACACCCTCCCTGCGCAGAAGGCTTCTGCGCAGGGAGGCTAGGGGGAGACTAAGCGTCAAAGAGTTTCTTTGCTGGAAGAAGTTCAAGAAACGCCCACTAACGGATTCTGCCAGCGATTGAGACAGTCACGGGCGCATGGCTGTCCAGACAGAAAGGGTTCATTCAGGCAACCAGCCAAGGTTTAGTTTGACATTTGGGCTGGGACAAATCTTGGGAGCAACAGGTTCCATCCCATTAGTAACACTCAACTGGTTGAAGCAATCAATTGTGCTGCTCTGCATTTCTTCCCTGGGCCCATTCTAGCAACCTCCATAAGTGGCTATGCACCCAGCATACACACACTTCTGTCTCTTCCAATTAGGCTTGTATGTGATGCCAATCCTTGGGTAAAGTGTTTGTACTTACCTTCTAGATTGGAGACAGGAGGAAAAAAATTTGTTTTGAAATGCCAGTCAAGTCCTCTAGCCTTCACAAGTGAAAATGCCTTTTCTATCATTTTAGACAAGACATCTGGCTTGTTTCCTGTTGTGATTCTCATTATTATAGTGAATCAAAACAGAATGAAATTCCACCCCATTAAACCTGCAATTTGGCAACAGGCTGCATTATCCTCTTCTATGTCCTTTTGGACAATGATATTTCAAGAGCCTTTTATGCTTCCATATGTATGGCTGGAAAAGAGGAGACACCATGATTTTTCTGTTTCTCTCTCTCTCTCTTTCCTTGCATAATTCATCAGCTGAATGTTGAAAATGTAACATCTAAACCCAATATTTCCATTGGCAATTACTTCAACATCTATTATTTTTCATGTGTCTCTGAGCATGATGGCAGAATCAATAGCCTCAGGGACTATTGCCAAAGCAGATTTGATTCTTAAGGTTGTACTTCATTTCCACAAAACAGACAATGGCAAGTGGGGGGGAGGAGGGGGGAACACTTCTAGGAACCAAAAGATACAGTGCACTGCCTACATCAACTTCTGCAATGTCTGCAGTAACAAGGCATTTGACGTTTTCTTGAAAATGTCCCATTACCAAGAAGTTGCATGAGCTTTCCACATCACATAAATTAGCTTCAATTCAGAATCTAGCAGAATATGCAGAATATTGGAGATATAAAAATATATGTACCAAGATGCACCAATGTGTTGGTGGTTTGCAGCACAAAACAAACAATCCATAGCATTCTTTTGGGGTTTGCATTTCCCCCCTCTAAAAAAGACATGTTCTATTTACAGAGAAGTTATGGTCCATTCTTCATTTGCCAAGAATTTTCCAGAAGAGGAAGAGCAGTTGTGCTGGACATCATGTGGCAAATTACCTCCGGTGATGTGGCTGCAACAAGAGCTTCATAGCAGCTTTCTGCAATATGGTAAATTCCAGATGTTGTTAGAAACAAACTCCCATCAATCTCAGCTAGCATAGCCAATAGTCAGGGATTATGGGAGTAGTAGTCCAAAACATCTGGAAGGCACCGCACTGGGGAACCCTGCTTTAGAGAAAATAATCAGAGAATTAGGGATTGCGATCCAAGATGGCGACGTGAGCGGCAGCCTTGTCTTATGCTCGGTATGAAGGAACAGATGGAACAGACTCTTGAGTCCCTGCAAAAAACTTCACCTGAATTATCCCAGTCACCAGCCCAGTTAAACAAGGACCGAGAGGGACTGGAACTGCTAATCTGCCAGACTGAGTTGATAACACATACCATCATCAACTTATATAAAAGGCTGGATGGGATCGAAAAGAAGCTTGAAAAAGTCTTTGGCTTGTTCAGTTGCCCCCCCTCACTTCCCCAGCTTAACAATATTGCAAACTCCGCTCACCCCTGCCCAAGTGTGCAGGCCAACCTTGCACAAAAACAAGTGAGATGCCTGCCCAACCAAGTACAAAACTCAAGTCTGCAACTCCAGAACAGCAAACTTGCAGTACTGGTGGGAAACCACCCCTTGAATTATAACAAATGGGCGGATAAACATTCGGTCACAAATTCCCTGACCCAACTGCTGGGGCAGACATTACGCCCCGTAGATATCGTGGACATCTCATGGCTGCCTTCTGGACCTTATATGAGACGTATGGTTATTAACTTTAGATCTGCCCATTTCGTTGCAAAGATTCTAAGATTAAGAAACCGTACAAGAAAATGGTACATCTATTTTACAAGGGTATTCACCAATCTGACCCGTACACCGCTATGCACCAGGATAGGTGCTGTCTGTGTTGATGCTGGGCCTGTGCGCCATAAAGAACAAATAGACGGGGGAATGGAGCCGGGATCTATTACCCCACAGGGAGTGGCAAGCCTGCCCGCAAATGACTTAATTGATTTCCTACACCCCCCGCTTGGTACCCTGGTCTCTACGTGCAACGAGCCTGGCATTGGACTACCCAAGCAAGACCAGTCTGAAATGCTCTCGTCCTCATATGCCTCGATGCCGGAATTGGAGGCTTCCATTATTCTAAGCCCAATACGCAATCAAGATCCACAGCTTTTGTCAAATTTTGACCCGCTAGCAGTACCGACGCAAGATGCAGCTGTCGACCTGCTAGCTGTACAGCCTATACGGGTCGGCAAAACCCTTGCGCTGCGAAAACCAGCTGAACATCATGATACATCAGCTGAACAACATGATATTTGTAACGGTGTCATCGAAGATCCTCTGGGCCAAATCAACCTATTGGCCCCTCAGTTAAAGCTATCACACCTATCTAGGGACCAGCGACCTCAAACCTGGAACCACCAAGCAGGGCAGATAGAGGAGGAGCCCAGCTCAGGAGCCTCAAACCACCGGAAAAGAGATTGACTGCCACTATTTCCACCATCACCCTATTTCCACATTCTATCCTGGAATGTGGCGGGATGGCTATCTAAGCAGGGTGACGTCGACCTTCTGGATTTCCTTACAAAATTTCAGATTTTATGTCTACAGGAGACATGGTGTCTAGATCTCCATGTCCCCTCTTTACAGGGATACGAAGCCTTTGCTACCCCTGCGATAAAACCAAATTCCCGAGGCCGACCTAGTGGTGGTTTAGTCACTTTTGTTTCTACCAAGCTAAAGTGCAAGGCCCAGCAACAGCAGTGGGTGAAGAGTAACAATTTACAAATCTTACTTATTTCTAGCAGTGAAGGAGGAGATTTCCTTTGCTTTAATATATATATCCCACCCATAGGCACCCCTCCCCAGTCGTCACAAATCTGGGAAGATTTAGAGCTATGTTTGGAGAAGGCTGAACTAGAACTCCCTGGCATGGATATCCTGCTGGCAGGTGATTTCAACGCCAGGATAGGAAATGACATCAATACGTACTGCTCTAAATCTCAGTTCCTGCCAGAGGCAGATTGGTTTATTCCCTGGTCCTCTGATGATAAGGTCTTGAATAAGGCAGGCATTACATTAATGGAGACTGCCTTCAAACATAATTTGTATAATTTGCATGGTACCCATATGGACAGGTCAGGGGGTTTCTTTTCTTTTCTTGGACCTAGAGGTGCGAGCGTTATTGATTATATCCTGGTCTCCCCAAAACTCTTGGAGAGGTCACAGGGCTTCAGGACTTTCAATAGAATTGAGAGTGATCATCTTCCTATATCAATTTCACTAATTCCCCGTGGTTTGGAGGATCCGCAATACCGCAATCACTGTGCAGACCCACCTCCAACTCTGGCCCTTCGTAGGCGTAAATGGAACAGCGACCTGGAATCTAAAATCAAACTACACCTGCATTCATCAGACTTACTGGCCTTGAGAGACCAGTGTATCTCATCTATTTCTGACCCCTTTTCAACATTTCAGCAGGTCTCAGAGTCGCTCTTCCCACTACTCACGAATTCCAACCCTCCCAAAAAACAAAACAACTCGAGGGCCTGGTTTGACAAAGACTGTAGGAATCTAAGATCTTTGCTTAGGAAATTACAAAATAAGGTAAAACAGGAAGGGACCCTGTCCTCATTGGAAAACCTGCACAGGTGGCGTTCTCATTATAAAAATACTCTAAAATTTAAGAAATCCCTCTACAGAAAGGAACAATGGGAGGCACTTGACAAAGCGATCAAATTGCAGGACGACAAAAAGTTCTGGGAAATAATTGCTCAGGGAGTTTCACCCAAAGGGAAAATTGTAACCAACAGTATTTCATCTAACTTATGGTACCAACATTTTTCCCGGCTATATACAGCTCCAAACATTGCTAAACCGAGCCAGTTTCCTCCTCTTAAAAACGATCTATTAATGGGCTGGGATCCTGTTACCGAATCAGAATGTTTACAGCTAATTAAAACACTCAAGAATGGCAAAGCTCCCGGTGAGGATATGATTCCTCCTGAGGTGTTTAAACTAAATGCCCAGTGGTGGGCTGCTATTTTGGCCCAACTTTTTACGGTAATAAATGATATATGCAAAATCCCAGAAAACTGGAAACTGAGCCTGGTAGCCCCCATCTATAAGAAGGGAGACCCCCAAGACCCCTCAAACTATCGCCCCATAAGTCTCCTGGACATTGTGTATAAACTTTATACTCGCTACCTGCTAAATAAACTGGTTGACTGGGCTGACCACTCTAACCTGCTTAATCCGGAACAGGCAGGGTTTAGAAAGGGCCATAGTACAACAGGCCATTGTTTGGTACTACAGACAATGATAGATAAGTATACAAAGGTACATAAGAGCAAACTTTTTGTGGCTTTTGTAGATCTCACATCCGCTTTTGATTCAATCTGTAGGGACAAATTATGGCAAAAACTATATGAAACAGATATTGATAGACGACTTCTCAAAATACTTAGAGAGTTACATTCAGACACCACAGTTAAAATCAGAACTGGGATGTCAGGCAACTATACTGACCCACTGCCACTGGGGAAAGGGGTTAAACAGGGCTGTTTGTTAGCGCCGTTCCTCTTTAATTTCTATATAAATGACATTGTTCAACATATGGCAAAGTATAAGTCATCAGCTCCTGCCCTGGAAGGCAAACACCTGAATATATTACTATATGCTGATGACATGGCTGTCATGGCACTTACTCGAAGGGGCCTACATAGCATGCTGGAGGGGCTCGCAGCTTATTGTTCCCAAAACTCTCTAAAGATAAATTATGACAAAACAAAAATTGTGGTATTTACTAGAGCTCGCCACACATTTAGATGGTCTTTAGATGAACACAAAATTGAACAGTGTCTTTTTTTTAAATATCTTGGTATCACTTTCCAAGCTACATCTAGCTGGCTTGCCCACTTCAAGACTGTAGCCCTTCTAACACGTAGGACAATCGGTGCTCTGCTCAGCTTTTTTTATTCGAGGGGAGGGCAACTGGTGATCCCGGCACTAAAAGCTTTTGTTGGAAAAGTGATTCCCCAGATGCTATATGGAGTAGAACTCTGGGGATGGAATCAGAAGCTGTTAGAACGGCTTGAAATCTTCCAAAATTTTTACCTCAGAAGAATTCTAGGCCTCCCTCAGAGTACTCCGGCAGCTCTCCTAAGAGTGGAAGTAGGATTACCCTCTGTGTCTGCCAGGGCCCACTTAAGATTCCTGCGTTTTTTCACCAACCTCACAGATGCCCCGAACACCTTATTGGCTAAACAAGCCTTTGTATCATTACAAAATAATACTACTTGGCATAAAAACCTACGAGATATCCTATCCAGATACAATCTACCTGAGTTTAATACCCTCAAATTGTGGAGCCCTGATAAAGTTCGGGAATGGATCTTTGAAAAAGACGCCTTTTTGGACTCCACAAAGATAAAAAACTCTGGGTTTTCCTACTGGTTTCCCCGAGTAAAAGCAGTCAAAATCTGTGCCAACTACTTGGTGGAGATCACTGATCCCACCCTTCGGAGAGCTTTCACTATGGCACGGTTTCAAACACTGCCAACTGCATATCTGACCGGTAGATTCACAAAAACCCCAGTAGAACATCGTTTATGCCCTTGCCTTATGAAAATTAAAGAGGATCTTACACATTACCTCCTCTATTGCCCCATCTACTCGGGCTTTAGAGACGCATTGCTGCAAATTATACCCAACTCTATAACCAATCCTGAAGATAGAGTAAAATTTTTGTTAGTTGATGCAAACCCACGTATTACCCATGTGGTAGCGGTTTTTGTGATGAAGGCCATGAAAGCCAGGGAAAGATTTATGGATGACAATGTAAAGACCCCTTCATCGTCTGTTTAACTCGTTGCTTGTTTTCCCTCTCTTTCTATTTTGTGGGATGAAGGTTTTGTTGGCGTAGTATGTAATGAATTTTAATATTTTTTAACTATTGTTGTGTTGATGTTTGTGTACAGGCATGGTCCTCACAATAAACGGATTTGACTTTGAAAAATAATCAGAGCATAATCTTCCTGTTATCTGTGCTGCAGTCATAATGTTATATATGGTTAATAATGAGGGCCTTCCAAGTGACCTAGACATATTCTTTCCTCTACTATTGGTTTCTTCTAGAACTTGGAGGGCAGAGGGCAGAGAGAAGGAACTACTGAATTTGTGCAATAATTATTCCATCTTCCTTATGATTTTTGAGGGATAAGCATCAGCTGAAATTCTATACCTGTGAGAAACCACCATTGTCCTCAGTGGGACTTAGTTCTAATAGGCATGTATAAGAGTGTGCTGAAAAATAAAGTCTGGAGATATGGGGTTGTTTCTAACTGTGCCCATCTCCCCTCAAAGTACGCTTTGCCTTCTCTCAAATTTATATCTGCAAAGGCAAGCAGTGCAGCCATCATGCATGAATCACCTCTGCAGCTCCAGAGTGATATTTACCTTCCAGGAAATGGCCTTAGCTCTGTTGTCAAAGAAAAGAAGACCAATGTTCCCCAGTCAGCATAGGAAATGAGCTCAGACATCATTAAATTCAGGTGAAAAGAAAGAAAGAAAGAAAGAAAGAAAGAAAGAAAGAAAGAAAGAAAGAAAGAAAGACTTCAACTGTCTCAAGGTCAGATTAAGAAATGGTATTCTAGAACATATTAGTTCTATTTTGTGTTAACCACAAGAACAATTGGATCCATTTAGATTCCTCCCCCTTTATGTATTTATTTATTATCCTTGGACAATAGACATTTCATCTTAAATGAAGTGTAAGAACTGCATCTGTATAAAAGGAATGAATACACACATAACATTATATGTATACGATTCTATCGATATGTGCATGTGTACATATAATATATATGTTATTTGCCTGAGAGCCAGTATGGTGTAGTGGTTAAGAGTGGTAGTCTTGTAATCTGGGGAACCGGGTTCATGTCTCCGCTCCTCCACATGCAGCTGCTGGGTGACCTTGGGCCAGTCACACTTCTCTGAAGTCTCTCAGCCCCACTCACCTCACAGAGTGTTTGTTGTGGGGCTTCCAGTCAGCGCCAGCAGCAATGGCGGACCTCCTTTGATCTTCGGAGGGGGTAGCTCAGCGGGAGATCGGGTCCTGTGCGCTCCGGCAAAGCGGGGACCCTCAGAAATCGCAGGTGCGGACGCCTGCAAACGTGGAGGCTCGGGGGAGGAAGGGAAAGGAGAATGTTAGCCGCTTTGAGACTCCTTAAAGGGAGTGAAAGGTGGGATATCAAATCCAAACTCTTCTTCTTCTTGTTATTGAGATTCACAAAAGAGACTTTTTTAATGTGGCAAGACATTTTGGATTCTGCCTTCCAGCTGCTCTCATAAAAATGAGTCATATACACCATGATGCCAGCAAAAGGAGTTCTTGTTCATTTTTGTGTAGATAAACACCTGGCTAGGGGATCAAGGGTCTCAGTAGCTCCTGTGCAAATGGCCCTGCGAAGGCATGCAGGTTAAAGATGGAAAAAGTGGGAATGACCCCAATTCTTTTGCCACACATTCATATCTGCAAAGAAATGACTGAACATGACTTATGTCTTCTGCTGCAGAGGAAAGGGTATAGATTCTGTTCTCATTTCTGCTAGAGAAAAGTATTTCATTTTTCAGCTACCGAAGTTTGATTGGCAGATTGTTTCATTTCTTCTTTTTCCTTTTGGAGTGATCAGAATTGTTCTAGTCCCAGGAACATTGAAGTTGATTTTTTTTTTTTTACATTGTATTAAGACAGGAATTAATGAAAACATTATCAAGAATTGCTGATAATTTATGATACCCCCCTGGGCTTTTCCCTGATTTAATTAGAATACTGATGAAGACGGTTGTGCACTGTCTAGAACATATTCCTGTTTTTTTTTATTCAAAGAAACTGTCTTGTAGTAGCATAATAGGATGGATTCTTTCAAAACAATAAATGAATGCATGTCAACGATAGAGAGAGAGAGATGCTACATTTGATATAAAAAATCTGTCTGATTTTTCTCATTGGATTTGTTTGTCCATCTTGGCTTGTAATTCTCCATATGCTGTTGCCACTCACTTTAAATTAAAATGCAGCAAAATGTCAAACTGGGTTTCTTAAGCATTCTGGTGGGGTTCTGTTGAAAAACTCCCTTCACTTCATTACTATTCCCTTAATATTGATTTAGTTCTTTTGCATATTGGCTGACATGCCCTGCTATTTCTCTGAAGCCATATAGGATAGATATACCATCAGACTTTCATAATCCCATGGAATTCTTTGTTTGGCAACCTTTGTTCCATTCCACTATAGTGGTACCTCAGTTTACAAACTTAATCCATTCTGGAAGTCCATTCTTAAACCGAAACTGTTCTCAAACCAAAGAGCGCTTTCCCTAATGAGGCCTCCTGCTGCCGGTGCCCTTCCACCATTTGGATTCTGTTCTTAGACCGAGATAAAGTTCACAAACCGGGACACTACTTCCAGTTTTGCGGAGGTCATAAACCGAATCGGTCATAAACAGGACTGTTCTTAAACTGAGGTACCACTGTACTGTATAGAGTTTGGGGAAGTCAATGTTCAACTATTTGTAAGTCACTACGAAGCCTGCATTGTACTCCACTAAGTTATACTCAGTGTAGACCCACTGAAATTAATGGATCTAATTAGTCATGCCTAATGATCTCAGTGGATCTACTCTGAGTAGGACTAACACTGGATACAACCCTCCATGTTGAAGTGTTTAATTAAACATTGAAGGAGAAGCCACTCTGTTCACACAGCTAAGCAACGGTGGGTGGTAGACAGCGAGTAAGCTGGGAGAAACGTCTGCCATCTGAAACTGAAGACATTGTTCTCTATTCTCTTTTCTGCCTCAAGGATGTTAGCCCTTTAGGTCAGTATGAAGACAGCCAGGTACCCAGGGGGCAAGCTGACCCTGTAGTCCTATATTTGCTCTCCCTGCCTTCTGCTCTACCAGTCCCAATGGGACCAACTGTTGATAGATAAGGTGTGTGTGTGGGGGGGGGGGGGCTATCGCGGCAATTATTTGCAAGGCTGTCTCAAAGAATAAATAACATTCTGAAAATAATGTTTGATAAAGCTGTAGAACTGAAGGGTGAAGACATTTGAAGTAAGGTGAATATGATTTCAATGTGTTGCTTTTTTCTTATATATTTAAAACTTTTAAAAAGAATTCTTTGAAGATGCATACTTGAAGACAGAAGGATGTAGTTCAAAGTGGGGATGATTGAGGGAGAGATTCTTTGTGAATTCTGAGATGAACTGCTCTGATCTGCACCTGTTGGACTAACATGGAGAAACATATATCACTATCATTTTGATTTTCACACTTCTTTGAATTTTACAATGTCATTCTCTCTTCAGAAAATACATTGAAAATGTTGTTTTTAGAATACATTTAAAAATGCACACTCTGAGAGAGAGAAAATATTGTTAGAAATGTGTGTTTTGTGGCAGAGTAAATTCAAAAACAATAAATATTAAAATTTATGTGTGCTTAACAATGCAAATCTGCATAGAAATGGAATGGGATGGGTTTAGGAATGAAGACTTCTGAAATGGACTGATCTCTTCATGCCTTGTTCAAACACTTGAATTGTACTTTAGGATGTTATAATCCTATGTTACTGTCACCTAATTTGACTTCCTGACCTCCATCCATGGCAAATTGGCCTGAATTGGTCAAGCTTCATCAAATTTATTTATTTCTGTTAGGTTAACTCTTCTACTTTTCATTTGACTGTCATCATCCATTATAAAGCAAGCATATCATTAGGCGATTTGCCTGAATTTTGCCGGCAACTCTCGACTAATTATAATAAACAAAAGATGGCGCAATGCAGGGGTACGTATTCAGGCAACATTGGGCAACTAGTGGACTGGGTAAAGAAATAAGCATTCATTTCATGTTTTACAAAACCATCTGACCTGACACAATGTAAGTAGGGTTCTCACACACACAGGAAGCTGGCCATGATTGGAAGTGTTGTCATGATCCAGAGGTCAGACACTCTCTCTTTGTGGAATGAGGCTGGGGATTCTGAGTGAATTTTGCCTCTGTCCACAGAGCCAGCCCCAGTTGTCAGTGTTAACCTAGAAGCGCACGTGGAAGAGGAGTTCATTGTGTCCGTTCTGTTGCCCTCCTCTGACTTTAAGCACACCAGCTCGAAAACTACAGTCAAACCACAGTCCCTGCTGTTCTGTTAAAGCTGACAGCTGCTTAAAGGAGACAGGGCCCCTTTCTCACAGAAAGGGGACCTAGATACTCAAATAGAGCTGTGACTCCAATTTAAAGCTCAGAGGTGCTGCTGAAGCAAAAATTGAGCTTTGTTCTTATGGATCTTTCTTCCTTACCCCTTCATGGAGCTGTCCAAGGTACTGCTGAAGGCAAGCCTAGATGTAGACGTACAGTGGTACCTTGGGTTACATATGCTTCAGGTTACAGACTCCGCTAACCCAGAAATAGTACCTCGGGTTAAGAACTTTGCCTCAGGATGAGAACAGAAATCGTGCTCCGGTGGTGCGGTGGCAGTGGGAGGCCGCATTAGCTAAAGTGGTGCTTCAGGTTAATAACAGTTTCAGGTTAAAAACGGACCTCCGGAACGAATTAAGTACTTAACCCGAGGTACTACTGTACTTTGCTTTGCTTTGCTCTGCTTACCCCAAAGTGAATACTTACTTTGAATAAGAATCCCTATACGTCTGGTATTGTTGCCAAAACAGAACACACTCAATGCTTTGACAACTTTTGGATTCTTCTTTAAATTGAAGTACCCAGGTATGAGCTACTAAAACCTGTGAACCACCTTGAGACCTGTGGGTATAGGGTGGTGTACAAACAACAACAACAACAACAAAAGTCTGGCACTTTGAAGTCTGGCACCTCTTTTCGGTTATACTTTCTCATTCACTGCCTAACTGAAACGCGGCATCACAAATGAGCAAGCACTTTCAGCCAGCTTAATAAAAGAAGTCTTGATCACAATGCCTAAATCTAGACTAAGATCTCAGATTTGGTGAATCTCAAGGGAAAAGGAATTCTACAACTGTAGAGAAAGCACTTACAATACGCTGATATGCCTGCATTATGGCCAGGCTTGCGTCTCTCCCTCCTTGGAAGGAGGGGAGGGAACTCTGTTGCCATAGAAGAATAAATATCTTCCTTGCTTTCCATTGGATCCAGTCTCCATCCATTTTTTTTTCTGACCCATCATGGACTTAAGGGATTCAGAGTCCCATTTTTTACATCAAGTGAGGCATCACTTATTTTTATTTTTGAACTGCTCTTTTATTATTGCCTATGTCCCGGTGGGTGGCACTGTGGTCTAGACCACAGAGCCTAAGGCTTGCCAATCAGAAGGTCGGCAGTTCGAATCCCCGCAACGGGGTGAGCTCCCGTTGTTAAGTCCCAGCTCCTGCCCACCTAGCAGTTCAAAAGCACGTCAAGTGCAAGTAGATAAATAGGTACCACTCCGGCAGGAAGGTAAACGATGTTTTCGTGCGCTGTTCTGGTTCACCAGAAGTGGCTTAGTCATGCTGTCCACATGACCCAGAAGCTGTCTGCGGACAAACGCCGGCTCCCTCTGCCTATAGAGTGAGATGAGCACCGCAACCCCAGAGTCATCCGCGACTGGACCTAATGGTCAGGGGTACCTTTACCTTTTACCTTTATGTCCCAGCCAGGCCTGTGTCTTTACCCCAATCTCCTGTAGATAAAGGAGGCATCTAGCTCCCAATTTTCTTTGGCTGGGGTACTGATAGGACTGTTTAATCTGAAAACATTTCTTTTAAAAAAGTATACCCAGCTCTGTAAATACTTTAATGATTGACAACTGATTTAATTACAGTACAATCCTATACCTGTAGACTTGGAACAAGGTGTCATTATGTTTACTCCCAGGTAAGTGAGCACAGGATTTCAGCCTTGTTTTTCCCCAAGCTCATCTACTAAACAACCTTTACAGATGAAGAGACCAAAGTATTCTTCATTAAATAATACATCAGCAAAAATCATCTTTGCACACAGACATCTCAGCTGCTACCTGATCATCCGTGCTCCCAGAGGAAGCAAGACTCTCTGCTCCATTTGCTTTTCTCAGTAGTTCGTGGAGCTCATGAAGGACAACATTCAAACTAGCTCTCTTTCCTCAACAAATTTCTGTCATTCTGAATGCCTTCAATCTCAATTTAAAAGAGCTGAACATTTGTTTGTTTTATTCATCCCAAGCTCTCAACACACACTGAGAATACTGAAGAGGCTGGGACAAACTTTTAGCAGATATATTTCCTTGTGCTTTGTGCAATACCTTTGAACAGTGCTGTGTCTCAGCTGTTGAGACTTGTATTCATATCCTGGTAAATCACTTTGAAATGCAGCCATTTTAATAAACTCTTTGCTACTTTGGCAGCTGATCTAATATTGAACAGAGATAACTTTGCCACATCCCAGGATCATAATGCACTGCTTGGGATTGCTGCAAGTACACTTTATGAGGGAAGTTCAATTTAAAATAATGGTTGGTGAAGTTCCTTCTGCTGAATTTGGAATCAGCTCGGCATATATGAGCTTTCTTGAAAAAAAAAATCTAAGAGGGGGAAAAAACAAAACACCTTTGTCATATTCCTAAGAGTTTTCTTCTAGCTTCTAAAAAACGTCAGCCTGTGTCAAGTGCATGCAACATTTATTGCCTTGGAAACTGTCAGATTCAATAGTCCCCCTCTTTGAAAACAACCCACCCAAGAGAGGAGATCTGGACAACAAAACACAATGGAGAGAAACTGAACCAAATAGAGAAGACATTCATCAAATATAAGGCTCCTTGGTTGGATAGGGAAGATATTTATGAGTGTTTTCCCCAACACCCAAGTAAAGGAACACAAAACTAACTAGGAATTTCTTCAATGGCCGAAGTGCTCACTACTGTAGTAACACAGAGCTGCAAGGAAACCAGATAGTTGGTGTTGAGGCCTGGGGCAGGGATATCTGAATCCAACAGTTCCTCAGAGTTGCTTGCAGTACAGAGCTTGGCTGGGCTGCCCTGCTGCCCCGTTCCTCCTCCAGTGAGCCTTAGATCCCAGGTCTGGGCAGAGGTGAACCTTGAGAGCAATACATCTACGTATTGTGAGCTGCAGTGATGCCCAGTGTTCACTGGACTTGACAGGGCTGTTAAGAAGTCATGGGTCACAGGGGTGTGGCCAGTTCTGGTTATCTCCTCCTCTTTTCCCCTTACACAAAAAGCAGTGGAAGAAAAAGAAACAAATAGCAAGGGTGATTACAGAACAGGGACACTCATCAGTCCTGGCTGGGTAGATGTGCCATCCAGTTCTGAGCATGCTTGGAACAAAGATATGATTATGAAATAGTCCAATACTATCATGTGAGGCTGTTATTGAAACAGTCCTGACTCCTCACTAATAGTGGCTGTGCAGGATAGGCATCATAACAACAAATGGAGTGTAGCAGGGCTGACTTTTAGACAGTCCAATCAGCCACATGTTTTTTTCTGCTTAAAGACACATTAGAGGGACTCTGCCATAGCTGTACTTTTGGACTGGGGTTGGCTGGGTTTCTGCAGAAGCCTGATTGGCCAGAGAACAGGAGATTGGCAGAAATGTTTACAGAGTTTCTCTGTGTTCAAACAGAAGCTGAAAATGTGTGTGGAACAGGAAAGACTGTGTGTGGCTTTGAGATTTAAAGGGGAGGTTTTTTATTTAAAAACTGCTTAGCATTTACCTGTACAATGGAAGGGTTGTACCCCAGTTGCCTTCGTAACCAGTCTGCACTGGTGAGCTTGTCAAATTCATATTCTGAACCAGGTAATTATGGACTTTGGCAATATCATTAATTTAAAGTTCTGCTTTAAATATTAAAATTTCTAACAGACTAAGCATGGCTTATCTGGTGGGCATTCTTAATTAGTACTCTATGAATATATTATGCTTGCTGTAGTATCTTCCTGTCTTCTCATTTTTTCTACACTTACTATTTTAATCAACATTTTGAGTCTCACTGATAAAACATCTTTGCTCAATGCTCTTCTTCACCCAGACTTGAATTTTAATGAGCAACATTTCAAGTCTTTATCACCTTACACCCCAAATACACTGCAAAATGTCAGTCTGGTCAGAAACAAACCCACAAAATGAAAAAGAAGCCATTTATTTATTACAAATATTTTTATCACTCTGACATTTTTGAGAGCAGCTTAGAATTTTTAAATAGTTGCAAAACAAATTAAAATACAAATAATTAATAGCAGCAGTGCAATCAAGAGAAAATTTCACAAGTTCAATAATTGAAAGACCTGCTTAAAATGATACTCAAAGACGTGCCCTGAGGTTCTGAATAAGGTCATCACTGAGGTACAAATAAAATAGTGGCTACACAAACTTCAGCACAGGCTATGTGTAAAACTCTAGTAAAATTGCAATTCAGCCCTTCTGTGAGTTGAACATATTTTCTTCATGTAGAAAAGCAACATACCACTGATGCAGAATAAAATGAAAGAAAATTTATTTTGAATACCAGAGTTAACCTGAGCATATTAAAACGGACATATTTATTTCATTTTTCTTTTATTTACTTGTAGAATTTCTTACCCTCCCTTCACCACAAGGTCTCAGGGTGGGTTACAGAAATATAAACTCAAAGTTAAAAACATGTAAGAGAAGCAAAACATCTTATATGTGTTATAAAAACCATTCCAAGCAAAAACAGCACAGTATAAATTACGTAAGGCAGAAGGGATAAGCCTCACAAAAATACCTTAACTGTCAAAGGCCTGGTTCATTCTTCAGCATATGACAAAAGCTATACAGTGAAGATGCTTGATGCATCAAGCAATTGCATTCAGAAACAGCTACATTTTTAAAAAAGAGATCAGACTTCATGGATCCTCAGATGATTATCTTGTTGTTGTCTTTTTGTTGTATGCAATCATCAGAATGACTCTCTGAATGATGAGTATGAAATCTTAATTCATTCCCCTTCCCCAATAATAATAATCAAGCTTTGATCTTGCACTTTCCTGATCATTAATCATTTCTAAGATAACACTGAACATAAGTGAGTGCAGAATGTTGTTTTCCTTATTAAATTGAATGATCTTTGCTGACAGAGCCAGTGGCATGTTGAATTATCATCTCTAATAAAACAGGAGGATAAACAACACATTCCACGGAAGCCATTATGTCTCACCAGGGTGCAGATCCCTTTCCAGTCACTTGGCAGAAGAAGAAGAAAGGTAAATTGGTCGTTTTATTTTCTGACAATTTGATATATCATAAGGTTTCAGAGCCATCACCTTAGAATAAAGCAGTAGAATAGTATTACCTTTTTCTTGCATTATCTTTCTGCCACAGACATAGTTCATTTTCTCATTCTTACTAAACACTTCTTTACATGTTACACTGAACATTGGTACAAGATGTTTTTACATGGACAGAAGTGTTTATGTGAAATTGTACGGCTCAACTATGGTGGGCACAAGTACACAGACAGTGCATTCATCGCATAACAAGTGAGTGACTACATGGAACTCCCTTACACACAAAGCCCAGTCGAACCCAGTTAAGGCCCCAAACACGGTCGGCTGCCTCTAGAAGTTAGGGTTTATGTCTTGAGATATTTGTAACTTTGACAAATGAAAGTCTCTCTCTCTCTCTCTCTCTCTCTCTCTCACACACACACACACACACAAACAAACACACAAATGCCCATGTGGTTAATCTGCATCAATTTCATCAAATTATTACTAGTGTCCCAGCACAATGGTATCTGGGCAGCAGAATGTGGCATCTTCTGAAACATCTCATGACGATCTGATATAAAACTTAAGGGGGCAAACAACATTCTTTGAAATAGTTTCAGTGACTAATTGATTTATGGCTAAAACATTTGTAAGTGCTATTTTTTTTCCTGTGAAAATTCCTTCTGTTATTACCAAAAATGCATATTTAAACAAGTTTCCGAAAGGGTCTTAGACAATGGTGGATAAGGTTCCAATGTCAAGAAGCAATATACCTCAGAAAACCAGTTGTTAAGTTGTGTTACTGTTTTATTTATATAGTGACTTTCAGCCGAAAAGGCTCCCAAGAATGAACAGATACATACAAATACAATATTGCAAATACAAACTATATACATTCAAAACATTTCAACAGTATTACAAACTAGCTGCTGGGATTCAGAGGACGGGAAGATGTTGTTGTGTCCATTCCTTAAGGGCTTACCATAGGCATCTGACTGGTCATTATGAGAACAGAATGCTAGACTAGATGAGGCTTTGACTTGATCCAGCAGGATCCCTGTAATGTTCATTGATATTTCTGCTTCCTAGAAACAACAGCTTTTTTTATTTTTCTGTTGTACTTTGGAGTTTCAATCTGGAGTTGGTTGAAACTTTGCAATGACTGAGTGATCTCCGTAGAGGAAGCATGTAAATTGTTTTGGTGGTTTTCTGGATGAAACACTGGGTAGGCATGAATTATTGATACCATTAACATTTAATGTTCCTCTTTCTTCTTATTGATCCTTTCATTTCTCAGTTCCCTACAGCAATGTCAGCAGAGCCTTTCCACTGCTCCTCTGATGGAGAGCATTTTCTGTCAGTAAGCTCTCTGCTTTATAATGATGCCTATCAGCTGCCAGTGTCTCATTTCTTTAGAGAAAAGATGATCCATGTGTTTTGATCTACCAAATATGCACAAATCATGGGGCTAAACACTATGCATTAACATTTAACCACTATGGCTTTTTCTCACCTTCCATTTGTTTGAACGGCAGAGGACAATAGTGCTACTGCTTTGAGTCATGCTGGACTCTTTATTGTCATTTTCTTTAGGGCTGTCATCCAATTAAAACAAATTTTGGTTGACTAACCAGGTCAATTTTAATGACAATTTGCATAGATTTGCATATTAATAATAGTACAACTATACCAGTTGAACACGGCCAAGCATCAGCACCTGAAAGCACTGGTGACAAAAATTTGCAAAGGAAAAGGCACACAAAGTGAGATTTTGATGTGCCTGGAATTGAAGCTTTTAAAAGATTTAAATTTTAACATCACAATTCACAACATTATGCACAATGATTTGTGTACTAAAATATTTTTGTGTTTGAGAAATAATCAAAGAGTGTTTTATTACTTATTCTTGCCATTTAAAATAAATTTAGTAGTTTCAAGTTTTGAACTTCTTCATTTTACTGGGTTTACTTAAGACTCCTTCCTCCAAATACACATTCAGACTGTCCATATTAAAAAATAAATAAATAAACTTGCAATTATTATTATTATTTTTTTGAAAAATATTTATTGGGGTTTACAATAAAAGTGAACATAATGAACAGTATAACAAATCTTAACATAATTTCACATTTTCTTTGGACTTCCTCACATCTCCCGCTCCCACTTTCATCATTATAACTTTTTACCAGCAATTTATTATCTTATTTGCATTCTTATATCTCATTTATGTCTTTATAATCTTATAATTCTCAATAAAGTTTATATTTTCTCAATCTCACTTATTATCTTAAATCATCTAGGTTAGTGGTGCTTCATTATTTATGATCTAGCATCCTGCTTAACATTCACTCAAATTACAATGCTTTTGTAAGTAATTCTTAAATTTCTTCCAATCCTCCTCCATCTTCTCTTCTCCCAGGTCGCGAATTCTGCCGGTCATCTCAGCCAGTTCCATGTAGTCTATCAGTTGCATCTGCCATTCTTCCAGTGTGGGTAGATCTTGAGCTTTCCAGTGCTTTGCAAGTAGTATCCTTGCTGCTGTTGTTGCATACATAAAAAATGTCCGGTCCTTCTTTACCACCCCTTGGCCGACATTACCCAAAAGAAAGGCCTCTGGTTTCTTAGTGAAGGTATATTTAAATACCTTTTTCAGTTCATTATAAATCATTTCCCAGAACGCCTTCACTTTAGGGCAAGTCCACCAGAGGTGGAAGAATGTTCCTTCACACTCTTTACATTTCCAACACTTATTGTCAGTCAGGTGGTAAATTTTTGCAAGTTTGACTGGGGTCATATACCATCTATATATCATTTTCATTACATTTTCTTTCAAAGCGTTACATGCAGTAAATTTCAATCCAGTACTCCACAACCTTTCCCAGTCTTCAAACATAATATTATACCCAATGTCCTGTGCCCACCTTATCATAGCCGATTTAACCATTTCATCTTGTGTGTTCCATTTTAACAGCAAGTTATACATCCTTGAAAGTACCTTAATCTTAGGTTCTAACAATTCTGTTTCTAGTTTCGATTTCTCCACCTGGAACCCTAATTTCTTGTCATTTTTAAAAACTTCTTTAATCTGAGCGTAATGTAACCAGTCTCGCACTTTATCCTTCATTTTCTCCAAACTCTGCAATTTCCAATTGTCTCCATCTTTTTCTAAAATTTCCCAATATTTTGGCCATTTGGCCTCCATATTGGGTCTTTTTCGGGCCTTAGCTTCCAAAGGTGAAAGCCACCTTGGAGTTTTATTTTCCAACAAGTCTTTATATTTTGTCCAGACATTAAACAGTGATTTTCTGACAATATGGTTCTTAAAGGCCTTATTTGCTTTAACCTTGTCATACCATAAGTATGCATGCCATCCAAAAGCGTTGTTAAACCCTTCCAAATCCAACACGTCAGTGTCTTCAAGAAGTAGCCAATCTTTTAGCCAGCAGAACGCTGCGGCCTCATAATACAACTTTAAATCTGGCAGGGCAAAGCCTCCTCTTTCTTTCGCATCAGTTAATATCTTAAACTTAATTCTGGGCTTTTTGCCCTGCCAGACAAACTTAGAAATATCTCTCTGCCACTTCTGAAAGCACTCCGTCTTGTCCAAAACCTGAAGTGTTTGAAATAAAAACAACATCCTTGGCAATACATTCATCTTGATAGCAGCAATTCGGCCTAACAAAGAAAGTTTCAATTTTGACCAACTATCTAAGTCTCTCTTAATTTCTGCCCAGCATTTTTCATAATTATCCTTAAATAGACTTAGATTTTTTGCTGTTATGTTTACCCCTAGGTATTTTACTTTTTTAACCACATTAAGTTCTGTCTCTTTCTGAAACCGTTCTGACTCTGTATCTGTCAAATTTTTTCCCAAAACCTTGGTTTTCTGTTTATTTAATTTAAATCCAGCCACCCGACCAAAGTCATTAATCAGTTGTAATACTCTTTTCGTACTAGACTCTGGCTCCTGCAGGGTCAAAACCAGGTCATCTGCAAAAGCTTTTAATTTATATTGTTTCTTTCCGACCTGAATTCCTTCCACCAACCGATCCCCTCTAATCATATTCAATAGCACTTCCAGAACCGAAATAAATAACAAAGGGGAGATAGGGCAACCTTGTCGTGTTCCTTTTTCAATTTTAAACTCTTCTGTAACCACATTATTAACTATCAGTTTAGCTTTCTGCTCTGAATATATCGCCTCAATCCCATTCTCAAAACCCCGTCCCACTCCCATCTCTTTTAAATTTCCCATCATAAATTTCCAGGAGATGTTGTCAAAGGCCTTCTCCGCATCTATAAAAATTAAAACTGCTTTTGTGTTTATATCTGTTTGCAAAAGTTCCAAGATGTCAATAATGTTCCTTGTATTAGCAAACAAATGTCTACCTGGGAAAAAGCCTGCCTGGTCCTTATGGATTACTTCATTTAAGACTTTTTTAAATCTACTTGCCAAAATGTCTGCAAATATTTTGTAATCCACATTTAAAAGGGAGATGGGACGGTAGTTCTTAAGATGTGTCTTTTCAGCTTCCGTCTTTGGTATTAATGTGATAAATGCTTCCTTCCACGACTCCGGTGCCCTCTTCCCCTCCATAATTTCATTGCTGACCTCCATCAAAGGTTGTATCAAATAGTCTTTTAAAGTCTTATAGTACTTGGAGGTCAGCCCATCTGGCCCTGGAGATTTGCCCAGTTGCGTATTCTGAATGGCTTGTTCAATCTCCTGTCGTGTTATTTTGGAATTCAGGATTGTCCTGTTTCCTTGTGACAATTTAGATAGTCCATTTTTTGCCAAAAATTGTTTAATCTCAGCTTCGTCTTGCGGCCCTTGGGTGTATAATTTTTTGAAGTATCTCTGGAAACACTTTCTGATGTCCACAGGATTCTGAATGTTTTTTCCTTCAACCTCTAAGTTTGTAACCGTATTTAATCTTTGTCTTCTCTTCAACTGCCAAGCTAGCAGTTTTCCACATTTATTCGCCGACTCAAACGTTTTTTGTTTCATTAATTTAACCTTCCATTCGATTTCCTGATTTATCAATTTAGAATATTGTGTTTGATAAAGTTTAATTTCTCTCAGAGTTGGCTGTGACTTCGGATTCAATCTTAACTTCTTCTCTAATTCTTTTATTTTATCCAAAATCTTATCTTTTTTCTCATTTTGTGTCCTTTTCTTTACGGCATTCTGTTGTATCAAGAATCCCCTCATTACAGCTTTACTTGCGTCCCAGACGATTCTTTTTTCCACCGTAGTATTCATATTTATCTCAAAGTAATCCTTCAAAACTTTTTGGGCCTTCTTGGTAATTTCCTGATCTCTGAACAAATTGTCATTCATCTTCCATCTAAAGGATCCGGTTGGTAGTAGTGTCATATCCATCTTTACTGCATTATGGTCGGAACAGGTCTTTGGGCAGATTTCCACTTTTCTGACCTTAGGTGCCAGGCCTCTAGATATCCATATTTGGTCGATTCTTGTCCAGGTCAGTTGGGCTTCAGAAAAGAATGTTCCCTCTCTTCCTAGTGGGTTCTTTGTCCTCCAGATGTCAATCAAATCCATATTGTCTGTCATTTCAAAAAAGGTTTTAGGTAGTCTGCCGTCTTTTGTGACATTTTGACTTTGTGACTTGTCCATGTTAGTTGATACGACCCCATTCATATCTCCCATCATTATGATGTTGTTGTAGTCCAGATAATCCAGCATTGTCTCCTGCAGCTTCTTGTAAAATTCCGATTTCCCTTCGTTAGGTGCATAGATTCCTAATATCAACAATTTCTCTCCTTGATGTTGTATCTCAATTGCCAAAATTCTTCCATGTTCATCTTTAAATAGGAATTTAGGTGACAGGCTCTCTTTCGCATATATCACCACGCCTCTCTTCTTAACTTTGTCCGACGATATAAATTCCTGGCCCAATCTTTTATTTATTAACACTTTTCTGTGGAGCCTTGTCACATGTGTTTCCTGTAGGCAAATAATGTCCAATTGTTCTTTTTTTAATATATGAAATATTTTCTTCCTCTTTTCCGGAATGTTACAGCCATTAATATTCCAGCTCAACAGTTGCAGAGACATCCTGAATTAATCTGGTTATTTTTCAAGGGGTGGTATCTTGTTCTCAGGATCTTCAGGTTCCACAGGTGCTGGTGTTGGTACTGGCGTTGCCTCAGGCCCAGAAGGTAGTTCAATTCCTTTTTGAAGGTCCTCTCCGTATGTAGACAGGAATTTGTCTCTCTCTTCCAATGTTCTAATTTTGACCTTTCTTCCTCTAAAGGTAAAGGATATTCCTTGGGGGAATTCCCACCTAAATGCAATTGCGTTGCTCCTTAATAATTTGGCAAGTTCAGAATAGGCGGCTCTAAGGTCCAACAGTTGTCTAGGAATATCTTTGTAAATTTCAATTCTTCTGTCCAAAATATCCAGTGACTTTCCGTAGTGTAGGCCCAAAATTTTGTCCCTTTCCTCCTTTGATCTCAATGTTATCAAACAGTCTCTGGGCCTCTCCTTTTTTATAAATCTTCCAAGCCTGAAAGCTGACACAATTTTAAAATCCTTTTCCTCCAAATTCCAGAACTTGGAGAATTCTTTGGTTAAGAACTCAGCTAGATTTCCTTCTTCTGCCTCTTGTAGCGACCTAATCCTCAAATTATTCTCACGATTTCGCAGTTCTATCATAGAAAGATAAATCTGATGTTCCCCTACTTGTTTGGTGAGTGGTCTTACCTCTTGTTCTAAATTTTCTAATTTTTGTCTGGTATCCTCAGCCAATTTCCGATTTTCTGCTGTGGCCTCCGTCAACTGTCCAATTGCCTGTGTGTTCTGTGCCACTTGTCCAGTTAATTTATTTAGACATTCTGTGTTTTGGTCAATCTTTGCTGTTTGCTCATCTGCTTTCTTGTCCAAAGCTTCCAATTTTTCAAAGATTTTATCTAAAATAGAAGCAGATGCTCCTGAGGCCATATCTTCCAATTGTAACTGCTCTATTTCTCCCTCTTTTTCCTGTGACGAGGCACCTTCTTCTACTTCTGAAGGCAAAGTAGGTACAGATGATCTACGTGTCTGTGAGGCTGAGGTTAGAGTTGTCAAAGTTGTTTGTCTAACTCTTCCTCTTCTTCTTGTGCCACTCATTCCAACGTTATCTATCAGTCAAGGTCACACTGAGTTATTCCCATGGGAATAGGGAGGCCCAGAGAAAGCAAGCAGCCGGGGAATCGAAAGTAAATGTAAAGTCACTGTTTTAATCCAATCCTCTAGAGGGAGCTTAAAATGTCTTTCAAAGTCTAATTTAATGTCCAGGAACCTTCAATTGCAAGTATTTATCAAAGTTGATATTAAATAGTCACTTTGTTACAAACAGTGCTTACTGGTCTCCAAAAGAATGTTTCAAATTAGAAGGTCTAAGAACCCTCAGATTGTTGCAAGTTCCAATATACAGTATCCAAATCTGCAATACTGACAGCTCAGTCTCTCAAAGCTCAGGCAGCTCCTGACCCTGGGTTTCACCTTTTAATTTGTAATCCAATAAAAGAAGGGAAGTCAAATGCAAGTGATAATTCCAAATCATGAACTTAAAGTCTTTACTTTAGATTGCAGGTTCAGTGGATGCTTAGATCAGTAGAGTTAAAAGTTCTTTTTTCAGCCTCCACTCCTCCCGCTCTTTGCTTTTTAGAGTTCAATGGCAGCGGAAGACGGACTTCCTGTTTCCACGTCTCTCCGCTCTCAGCCAAGTTCAAAATCTTTTACTTCAACTTTTAGTCTCTAATTTAAAGTGATTCAGTCTTTACTCACGAATAAGTTGGTTTTAGTTCCGGATCCAAATTTCACAGGAAAAGGGATCAGCGCTCACCGGCAGCAGCAGCACGGCTTCGCTCCGCAGACTGCGAAACGGCTCACAGCGCCGCCACCCCCCTCCACGCTCCGGAGCCCCTTACGGGGTTCCTTTAACGTTTGGAGGGTCGCTTTTGGCGCCCACCGAGCCTCAAGGCCACAGGCTCTTGCCGCCTGTGGTTTTCCAAAGTGGGTCTCCGCTTCGCCGTAGCGGACGACCCGATGTCTGCGGAGCCTCCTCTCCCGGTTAGAAGAGGACCGCCATTGCCGTTCGCGCCGCCCCCGGAAGTCCTTAAATAAACTTGCAATTAATCTCTATTTGAATTATGAAAATATTGCAGTTCATTGGATCAAAGTTAGGACATGTCATACATTTCAGAATTACAAACATATAAGGTTCACCTTAGAACTAATTTTGAGTTTTGGCAGCATCACTAAGTACAGTCATACCTTGGTTGCCGAATGCCTTGGAACTCGTACGTTTCGGCTCTTAAATGATCAAAAACTGGAAGTGAGTGTTCTGGTTTTCGAATGATTTTCAGAAGCCAAACCTCTGGCGTGGCTTCTGATTGGCTGCAGGGCGTTCCTGCAGCCAATCAGAAACCTTGTCTTGGTTTTTGAGCAGTTCTGGAAGTCGAACGGACTCCCAGAATGCGTTTTGTTTGAGAAAGAAGGTATGACTGTATAAGGCCAACAAGGTTCTTCTACTTAATTTATAAAATAAGTTGCTAAATCTGCCTGGAAGTTGCATCTTTTGACCAGGAAGTCCTTCTTCCTAATTTTATGCAAAGGATTTTTGTAGAAACATGTTGAAAGGATGGCCATATTATTTCTTTTACTCTAACTTCCTATCAGTTCAGAAAATCCACTGCTTTAACATTTAATCCAGTGTTTGCTTAAAAGACTTCTGCAAAGGAGACTGTATTACCATCTGAGGCACCCGGCTGAACAGCTTGTACCTTCAGGAAATTTTTCCTAATGTTTACAGGAAATCTCTGGAGCAGTAGAAAGCAAATTTGCTCCGTCTTCTATGTGACAGCCCTTCAAATATTTGAGGATTGCTATTATATTACCTCTTAATCATCTCTGCTCTAGGCTAGATATGGTTTTGTATTATTATTTATTATATGTTAAGTGTTATATGTTAAGTATATATTATTTATTATATTATATGTTAGAAGTGAGGATAAGGAATTCTGCCATTACTCAAAGCCACCCCCTTCTTTATTACAGATTCAGTTGTTCCAAGGCTGAGTCCTGAGAGCAAAAACAGATTGCACACTAAGCTCTGACCCCAAAGCTTCATATGACAAGGATCTCGGATGTACTCCAAAAACTTGGCTCATCTGCAGTAGATTATCTGCCCTCTGCTCATGGGCAGGCAAAAGGAGTCTGTGAGTTTTTCTGACTGCAGTCCAACTGGGATAGTTCTCAAACACTTAGGCTCCATCTGCCGTATAATCTATATTTATTAGATATAATTTTTGGTGGTTCACATTCACAGAATTAGGGAAGGGGGAAGAAAACAAATTGGCCCATTTTTTTAATGAGCACCTACTGTACCTAGTTCACATTGTTTAAACCAATACACAAACCAAAGTACAACAATCACTCAGCATTTACACATTCTTACATGTTTTTATGATGAAGTTCTCTGACCAGAAAATGGAGGATAGTGTGCATAAAATACGCCCACATACAAAAGTGCATTATATTGGAAAAAATGTGTACATTAATCGAAACGGCATACAAAGATGTGCATTAGGAGAAATTAACACTAAAGTACTGATGATTTTTCATGAGGAGCTTTTGTTATTGAAGAAATTGCAAAGTTCTGTGGAAATCTGGAGACCTAAATTTAAGAAACAGCAAGATACCAAAACTGACAGTTTCATACATCCCTAACTAGAGTGCAGTTTCAGCGCTGGCTCCAACTCTTCCTCTTCTGCTTTTCAGTAGTGGTTGACAGCTGCTCTTCCAAAGTCCCAGCACCACACATTGCTGCCACTTACTGAAGGGGGAGATGTGGGGAGCTCAGTGTGGCACAGAGTGGTGCTGGCAATCTGATTCTCCTGCTGCCATGCACTGTACCATGCTGAGCTCCCCATATCTCCCCATTCCCACCCCCTTTGGTAAGCAGCAACAATGTCCAGTGTTGGGAATCCCAAAGATCAATTCAGCCCCACCCACCCTGCAGTGTCAGCTGCTACTGCTTTTTTCACGTGCCATTTCATTTTCTGTGCCTGTACATGCTGAATTACACAACTACATTCAGGATGAATACCCTCCTGAATTTTTCTATTTTCGTTCTATGTAAATTGGACTAGTGTGTCCTTGTGGCTTAACTAAACAATAGATATTTCATTGTTGCCTTTTAAGCAATTGTCCAAGCAGACAGAGAGGACACAAAGACATAATTGGCTTGGCTTCACTTATAGTAATTTAATTCGTCACATGTTATCTCTTAGTTATCAATCACTAGACCCTATGGGGCTTTTCCTTACTGAAGAAAGATGAATGGGTATGGGTAAGTCAGCTGGCTTTATTGGACCAGCTGCCACGTCACTGGGTGCTTTTGTTGAAGAAGATTGCCTTCTTTCAGTCAGCGTGCACAGAGTTTGCACAGGGAAACTCGTCTCAGCCAATTCCTCCCCTGCCCCTTTTAATTTCATTGTAAGATTGGATGATCGCTATTGTTAGACTAATGTAAAAGAGATGGCTTATTTGATTCCCTAAAAATTACTTTAGAAACCTGTTCCTGCATAGTACAAGCTCCAAAGGGCAATTCCATCAATTACCCTACTCTTCAAAGGATTTTCTTTCTAGTGTATGGATTTTTCAATAGGAGGCTATAAAAAAGATGTAGGTAGATTTTCTGTTCAATGTGCTTATTGAATCAGCACTGGATCCATAGTAGGAAGAGCTGTTGATTTCTTTCATGCATCTAATCTAAGAAGAGCGCAGCAACATGATGCTTGAGTCAATTATAAAAGCTTTGAGGTATGTAAGGTGGTACATTTGCAGTCCTTAACATCTCTTTGCCTGTTCCATCTGTTCCTTCTAATATATTTCCATCTGCTAGCTAGCACATGCTGGATTAATGGATCTTTGTCTTGAAATGGGTAGATCAGGCATGGAAACTTGCGGTCTCTCAGAAGTTGCATGACTGTGAGTCCCATAATCTCTGACTATGTGAGCTAGAACTGGCAGGAGTACAGCACTCTGTGGAGCCCAACATATCCCCCAACCCTGGTGTAAGGGATGGTCAATTTGCCATCTTGGATGTGAGTCCTGGAAGACCTTCTCCCTGCCTTGCAGGCCTTTTCGCACCTGGTCTGGGAGAGCAGGGTCCTGATAGATTCCAGATACAAAAGCTAAAGCTACTGAAGAGGCCAGAGATCATCTTGGTTGCCTCTTAGTGCAAACCTAGGCCATGAAGCCTGAGCTTTCATTGCCACTGCCTGCCATGAACCATTGCTGGCAGGATTGGCAACAACAGCAGCCAATATGGTAATATTTTATTCTTTTGTTAATTATGCTGTTTTAAATGTGCATTTTATATTTGACTTTATTTAGTAATCCACACCAATAGTCCTATTCACACAACTGATAACATCATTCTCTCATGTGTGTGGCCTGTCCCACCAGAAAATCTTAATGAGAATAACAGCTTTTCCTGTGAAAGACATTAAATGAGCAGATCAATAAAGGCACTGAAAACTTCAAATATTGAAAATATATGAGGAAGGAAAAAGCACACAACTATTTTCCTGTCACCAATATAAACTTCAAGGCTATTACTTTTCTTGGCTCCTAAGGCATGAGAATTGGAAGCTCCAGAACTATTCCTATAGGAACCCCATACAATATATGTTATTCACCAAGATGTTCACTGTAAGTAGGGCATGATGGTGTAGTGTTGCTTCTATTAATTGCTCTCCATGGGGAAAAGCAATCCCAGGGAATAAATCCCTGCAGGCAATGCATATGTCTCTAGAGGCTGACATCTCCTTTTTCTAGGACAGGGCAGCTGCTGTCATTTGTGTGGGGTTCAGGTGTGTGCTAGCTCCAGGCAGATATGGAAGCAGCTCAGCCATGTTCATCTTTGTTCTCTTCTCAATTCACACCTTGCAGACTCCTGTTTCCCTGCCCTTTCTCCACACTATCGGAGCACATCAGTGTTGAATTGCAGACAAGATATTCACTATAGCAATTATCACAGGGTTGCCATATGTCTGGAATTTCCCGACGTAGCTGGAACACGGCAGTCAGAAGCAGTGTCCGGGGTTCTGACTGCTGTGTTTTTCGCTGAAATGCACAGGAAAATCTGTACATATGGCAACCCATGTCTAGTCTAAATTTTGCCAAATTTCCTTAAAAATACAGTGGACGCTTGGGTTGCGAATGTGATCTTTGCGGCGCATCTGTACACTCGCAGATTGCGATTCAGTGCATGCACAACCGCCGAAACCCGAAAGTAACCCATTCCGGTACTTCCGGGTTTCGGCGCATCCGTAACCTGAAAAAATGCAACCTGAAGCGTCTGTAACCCGAGGTATGACTGTAGCTCAAAAACTGCAAAAAAATGAGATTTTGCAAAAAAAAAAAAAAGCAGCTCAGCAACTTTGCAACAACTTTACAAAAAAAGAGCAAAACCTCAACAACTTTTGTGTCTGAATTTTCACTTTTTGACGTATGGCAACCCTAAATTATCATGTTTGAGATAACAAAATAAGATAATGCCCATCTGGATCAATTACCACATGTAAGACTGAAAAAGAATCATTTTATGTATGAGAATGGCCACACCATTAGAATGGAAGAATGGAGCAGCTCTTCAGCCTTGGGGTGCTTCTGGATTCAGTATTGCCATGGGAGGCCCAGTGGCAAAACACATCTTGTAACAGCTGCACCTGGTGCAACAGCGATGTCTGTTCCTGGACCAGGAGAGCTTGGACACAGTTTCTCCAGGCATTGGTAACTTCAAGACTGGACTGCTGCAATGCACTCTAAGTGGGGCTTCCCTTGCCCTTGTTGCGAAAGCTGCAATTAGGGCAGAATGCTGACAGGGGTGAGAATTTGCCAGCATATAACAGCTCTGCTCAGAGGTCTGTACTGGTTGCCAGTTTGCTACCATGCTAAGTTCAATGTGTTATCAGTAGCATATAAAGCCCTTAACAACTTGATATCATTCTTACTTTTCAGGATCTCCTTACTCCATATGTGTCCATTTCACTGCTTCATACATGTGCCACATATAATATTCATTTCACAATTGTAAGAAACCCATCTTTTAGTGTGGCAACACCTTCATTTTGGAACTCCCTGCCTAATGACACCAGGCAGGCAACATCGCTGTACTAATTTCAGTGTCTCCTTAAATAATTTTTGTTTAGGCAGACCTACCTAGACATGTAGAAGTTGAGATTAAAACTTGCTAGCCTATTGTTGATTTTTGTGATCGTAAAATACCTGTTTTAAATACCTGTTTTTACAGCCTTTTGTTGATGAATTGAATGTTTTATTTTTTGTCAACCACTTAGAAGTTTTATTACAATCAAGTGGCGCATATACGGTATATAAAGACTTACAACCAACTGATTGCAGAGCCTTTAGAATACCCTTTTTAAAAGAAAGACATATTACTGGTTTTACAAAGAAGAAAAAGAAAAGTACAAATAAACACAAATCAATAAAATCATACCATATGAGGAGATTCTCCGAATCTTGAGACTTTCCCCCATCCCATCCACGGACTCTTATTTTAAACATCTGTAGCTGCATATTAGTCCGTACTCCAATTTTTTAATCAAACCATATAATCCATAATAGTTTTTTGTTTTTTTACTCTACAAGTGAGTCAAAATCCTGCTCTTGTTTACAGTGGTCTCCTAAATAGTTTCCCCCCATTGTTTTATAAAGTTTTATCCTCTTGGTTTCTGAGTTTTCCAGTCAGCTTTGCCATCTCAGCATAGTCCATCAGCTTGGTCTGCCATTCTTCTCTGGTAGGGACTTTGTCATCTTTCCAACTCTGGTAGAAGACCCTTTCAAAGCACTGTGCAAGTAAGCACTTTGAAAGGGTTTTTCAAAGGTTACTTGATGTCATTGTTATAGCATGTGATTGACAGGTAGGCACCTCTGCCCACCTGCCAGACTTGACCCATTACAGACAGGGGAGGTAATGCTCTGGCCCACTGGCAAGATCCAGTTTCCCACCGCTGACTGATGTTTAGCTGCAACCCAGCAACATTAGAAGCTTCTGAGGCCAGACAGTGAAAGAACATAGTACCTACATAGAACCAACTGCACTGGTTGCTTGTGCATTTCCAGGCTCCGTTTAAACTGCTGCTTGTTACCTTTAAAAGGGTGGCGCTGTGGCCAGTTCCTGCTAACCTAGCAGTTCGAAAGCACACCAGTGCAAGTAGATGAATAGGTACCGCTGTGGCGGGAAGGTAAACAGTGTTTCTGTGTGCTCTGGCACTTGTCACGGTCCTCCATGCACCAGTCATGCTGGCCACATGACCCGGAAAACTGTCTGTGGACAAATGCCGGCTCCCTTGGCCTGAAAGCAAGATGAGCGCCGCAACCCCATAATCACCTTTGACTGGAGTTAACCGTCCAGGGGTCCTTTATCTTTACCTTACCTTTAAAACTCTAAATAGTGTTCTACAATGGCTGAAGATTCAAAACCATCTTCAAAGGCAGCCCCACACAGAATGCATTGTCTGGATACAACCAGGGCATAAATAACTGCAGCAAATTTCTGTTCACAGCAGTTCCACTTGGAGTTGCTGATTATGGAGAGGGGATTGACACTCAAGAAAGCGCAGAAGGAAATTGCACTCAACAGCTAAGCTGCAACAGAGCACTCAGCAAGTTGGGATGTGTGTATATATGTGTGTGTGTATATATAGTAGAAAACTATAAAGTTCACAAGTTCCTGTAACATGTTTTATAACCACAAAAAAATGAAAGACAGATGTCCTAATAGCTACTTTAAGACAAATATATGTCAATCCTCTCATTTGAAATGAACAGCCACCCCATGAAATAACCATTTTGAGGAAATGTTCATGGATTCCAAATGTGTTTCAACAATAAGCAGTCTTCCTACATAGTCTAAGAAAGTCTTAAAGACTCCGAATCTCACATAACACATAATGGACAATACCTGGCTTTCGGCCCAATTTGTCAAATGCAATATAACAACACTTTTAAAATAGTTTTGTCACTTTTAAAATGTACACAAATTGTAACCCCTGTGTTTCAATTCACATGCAATTTTTCTGGATTCCGCTTTTTCCATCTACCTTAAAATGCTAGGTTGAGAGGATAGGTGACTTCATGTTGGCATTATGTCATGTTCTTTTCTTCAACTGATAGCTTTAATTTTGATATTTCTAATATCAGATTCTAAGGGGGGGGGGACTAATACTTTGACCATGGCATTAATGCAATTCCATTGTGATGATCTTCCTGCTTTGGTTGCACAATACCAAAGCATTTTTTAAAAAGCTGTAACTGCTATCGTTCGATATGTATGATGTACCACAAATGTTGTACGATTTTTTATAAGCCTCCTTTTCTGATCATTTCTCTTGCTGATCCACAAACAAACCCATAAAAATATTTCATTTCATTTTTATTTATTTATTGCTAACGAAATACATTCCTTTGGCCTTTGGCTTATTTATGAGCCCCCATCAAGTTGGCAGGTATAGGATCAAAAAGAACTGAGCAATTCAGGTACTTTGAACTGTGCATATTGCTGGAGGTGATTTTTGACGCTATGATCCTGTCACTGGAGATTAGCTCAAGGAAACAATCATTCACTCAAAGGAAGCTAAATGTGCTTTGACTGAAATAGCATGAGCTAATGCATATTGAATGTGAGAAGAGAACTTATTGCTGTAGTTTCTTCAGTTACCATAAGACAACTTTTAGCTTTTGAAGTTTGGAACCATGTTAATTTCTTCTTTGGCAAAATAAATAAATAAAAACTTTTCAAGGTAGAGATATTTGCAATGGTGTATAATCAGGAAATGCAAAGATCATCTGGGCAGCAAATGGACTGAAGACACCTTAGAATAGTGTGAACTGCAATGTGATGAGATTTTCAGCCTTTTCTCCACCTTTATTGTGTCTGCACTGAGTTCTCAAGTGTAGCTAATTTGGATAAAGAATGAAATTTTGAATTCCAGTTCATCCCTGCTCAGAGACTGAACCATCTTTGATTCACTGTGACAGTACTTTGAGACACTCAGAGGATAAAATTCCTCAGATCTGTTGTGATGGTTGTCACAATTAAGAACAGAGTCTATATGCTTGAGGTGTCATCAGCTTTCCCTTGTTATAGTTGTCTGGATTGTTTTCAGTCTGTATCTGCTCTAATGGTGATATAGTCCTTGGGGATATGTCCCACATCCTCTTGCAGTCTTGACTTTTGTCCTGGTTGGCCAGTTAAGGCAAGGAATCATTTATTTTTTATGAAAGGGAATTATCTCCATGCAAGAGAGTGTGCAATAATCAGAGATAAGAAGGCAGTTATATTTCTATCATTTTGAAATACTTAATTATCTTCTTGCCACATCAGTTTCCTAAATGCAAGGGGTGGCACCATTTAAGAAGACCATGTGGGTTTGAAAATGTTGTCCACCCTCTAAAATCTCTTTGCTCTCCATATCCAGAAATCTGAAATTATATCCTTGCCTGAAATATATACATTTGGTCTATCTAGAATTGTCAGTGTGAATTTTTAAAGAGCCAAGCGGAGTGGCTGCTTGCAGATTGCCAAAAAAGAGGATATGCCTCACCAAAAATGAAGCCAGATTTGCATACAGTGTGCATACTGTATGCTAATTTATATGCATAGGTGCAAATTTGGAGAGAGACACTATAATTTAAGTAGCATTGTGGGGGGAGGGGAATAATCAAGTGACACTTGTTTTGTTGCCAACTGCTGATGGGCAACTTTATGGCCCCTCTGTCTTCTGATGGCTATTTTTCTTTAAAGTAGACTTGGACCAGACAGTTCTTCAGAAGGCATATTCAAATAGAGGGCTGTTCTCTGTCACCCTTTCAGTTGGTTTGCTCTCCTCTAATAGCCGGGTATTAACCTCTCCAGTATCATTTACATTCTCAGTAGTTGGGTACCCTGTTTCACACCTGCATCAGGGTTGAAATTAGAGTGGGGTGGGCAGTTACTCCTCACAGGGTGCCAAGCTGAGGGGGTATGAAATTGAGAAGATTCCTAATTGAGAAGATCCATTCGGGAGCATCACATTTTGACCTTGCACAGGGTGTCATATTACAAAAGATTGCCCAAGTCCGTCCCTACCTGCCTTTTCATTGCGTGACCAGGCAGCAACAGCCCCAGCCCCCAGGGATCATAAAGAAGGAATAAAGACTCTGACAACATTATATGGAATTAAAATTAGGCCACAACTTTATTAAACCTCCAAATGTAGGAAGACCTTGGCTTAGGCTTGGGTGTGTATCCCTCCCAGCCCCCCAGCTGGGGGGAACTGGGGCTCATCAGGGTAAATGGGATATGGGGGTGCTCTGTGAGATGTAAGTGTAGCAGGCCACCAAGCCCATATCCCCATACTCAAGGTAGTTCACTGACGACCTTTCAGTGTATGGCCAGTGACACCCATTATACAACCCCTTTAAGAGGGGGACCCTGGAATTACTGCCGCAGGGGCGTGAGTCACCACTTCTCTCTCTCTCTCTCTCTCTCTCTCTCTCTCACACACACACACACACACACACACACGAAAGAAAAGACTAAAGGATTCCACCCAAGACCATAACCGCCAAAGTTGTGACGAATTGCTACAGGGAAGACAAAACCTGCCAATGCAGGAAAATTTCTTCCTGGTCCTTTAGCAGCAAACAGTCAAAGACTGTAGCAGCGCCCACTAAACAGGAAGAAAAAGTTAACCTGCAAACAAGAAACATTAAACAAAGGGAGGCTAGGGGGTGTGACTCTCCAGAGCCAACTGCCTGGCTATTGTCGGCTCCACCAGCGGCGTAGCGTGGGTTGTCAGCACCCGGGGCAAGGCAAGTAATTTGCGCCCCCTAACCCCTAACCTGCTGCCGCTGCCAGCTTCTTCTTGCTGCTGCCTGGGCTGGTCTGGTGTGGTTCTCTCCCGCGCTCAGCGTTGCGCTGGGCGGCCGCTGCACTGTCCCTCCCCCAGATAGTCCCTCACTCTCTCTCCACACCGCACGCCTGGCACCCACCCCCTCCACAGTGGGCGGCGACCCAGCGGCTCGGATCAGATTCGCACAGCCAGCACTGCAGTGAGAGAGAGTGAGTGAGCCAGGTAGGGGCAGAGAGCTGCGAGTGCGAGCGCGCCCCCCCAGATGTTGCGCCCGGTGCGGCCGGCCCCCCTGCACCCCCCTTGCTACGCCACTGGGCTCCACCCCTTATTTATAAATGGGGCTGGCCCCACCTCCCAGCAAGAAACTTGATTACTGAGGCTGGGCGTGAACCTCCAAAAATTAACACTGAGAGGCAAGCCAGCCCCTGTTTGCCAGTAAGCTCCCTGGGAAGTGTAGCACCACGCACGATCCAGCAAAGGGCACCCACAATGTAAAGTGTGAGTGCTCATTTTCCCTTTAATTTGTGTGCCATCTTGTTTTATTTTGTGCACTTTGGTTTACAGGGTGGTTTACAACCCACAGAAATGCACAGCAGAAATGTGCCTGAACGGAAGATAGTTACTGATGATTCAGGATATCTCAGGCATCTATGCATACATAATATCATTAGACTGTGATTCATATGCTGAGTTGAGCAGCCCTGCAAAGTTGTTTATCTGAGATGTTTATTAGTTTTGGCATAGCATTTATGCGATGTATAATTCCATTTATTATAATCATGAAATCATGACAATGATAAACATTTATGCATGCAGGCCTGTGGAAGCTGTAGCTCCCCAAGCCGAAAGCTGTGCTCTTGTTTCCCAAGGTGCCTCATTTTGCCATTCCAGGCAGACAGTCTACACGCCCCCCCCCCGCCAAACAAAAAGGGTTGAGAGAGAGGATGGCTTCAGGTCTGGTTTGGGTATGGAAACAATCTTACATAAACTTTCATGTGTTACCAAGAATGATTCATCTGATGAAGCGAACTGTAGCTTATGATATATATATAGTCCCTAAGTGCTCGTATTGTTCCTTTTGTTGCTTTGCTAAAGTTGCACAACATTCTACTTTAGCGGGTTATCGTAAAGATAAAAGGCTAAAGCACTGTAGCAAATTTAAAAGGCTTTTACAAAAAGTAGGATGGTTCAAATGAGAACTCAGTTTGCAGAGCCTACATGTAATATGAGAGTGTGAATTGTATGCTGCCTACAAAACCCTATGCAGGCAGCGGCGTAGCGTGGGTTATCAGCACCCGGGGCAAGGCAAGTAATTTGCGCCCCCTAACCCGGGGCAAGGCAAGTAATTTGCGCCCCCTAACCCGGGGCAAGGCAAGTACAGTAATTTACTCTCCCAAGCAGCAGCAGCAGCAGCGAGGCTTCTCTTTCCCCCGCACTCTCCTGGAGCTGCCTCTTTTCTTTCCTTTTTTCCCTTTCTCCAAGGCTTTTCGCTTTCTCTCCTTAATTGATTCCTCCTCCACACCGCAGCGTTTCCTAGCTGCTTCCCCCCCCTTCCCCTCTCTCTCCTCCTCGCTCTGCTTGCCTTGCCCTGCACCGGCAGCAGCAGGCGCAGCCAGACCCCCGCCAGCCAGCCCGCCCGCCCGCCCACCCGGCTTCCTCTCCTTTTTTTGCCCGCGGCAGAAGGCTTCGCTCTCCCCCTTCCGCGACCTCCTCGCCAAGCCGAGCGAGCGCGGGCTCCCTAACCCGTGGATTTTAGTAGGGGCAGAGAGCTGCTAGTGCGAGCGCGCCCCCCGCCCATGTTGCGCCCGGTGCGGCCGGCCCCCCTGGCACCCCCCACGCTACGCCACTGTATGCAGGCAAGCCTATCCCAGGAGGCAGCCACATATTACATTTGCAATATGTGAAAAACTATTTGTGGGTCTGAATATCATGGTTGCCTACAGCACTCTCCCTATTTAGGATTCTCAACAACTGGTATACAGCCAGTGGCAGCTGGTCCATGAAAGTTTATGTCTTCCAGCCTCTAAAGTACCATTGAACCTTTTTTCCCTTTTTGCTACCCTTTTCACTGAGAGGGTACCAAAGTATTGTACCCAATACCAATAATTGGATCCTCTGGAGGGCTGACTTTTTTTTAAAGTGTAAAGACAAGGCTCTTGCCAATTGGCTTGAAGAGAAGGAAAATGTGCAATTGTTATAAGGAATAATGAACCCCAGAAATGAATGTCATGAGCATATGCAGCATACACCTGTCTGACCAAATCTCTGTTTTTCCAAATTAATAGAGGGATTCCAGTACACTGCTGGCCAAAAAGCAATACCTGTTTAAGGATGCCTTTGAGGAAGTTGCTGAGGATCATGAGCAGGATGGTGCTATTCTACTTATGCTCTGCTTGTGGGGCACCTGGCTGGCTTCTGTGAGTACAGGACGCTAGACTAGATGGGCCTTGGCCTGATCCAGCAGTGCTCTTTTTAAGCTCTTGCATTCATTTGCATTTATGCTAAGCATATGGAGGCAGTAGTAGTACCAGGGAGGCTGGCCACACCCTCTGTCAATGCACCCATGATGTCTGTGTGAAGTCTGAAAAGCGGCACCTACAGACATACACTCATAGACATACACTCATAGGTGATCCATGTGATAAGGAACCCACCCATCCACCCTCTCACACAGAGTATGAAAATATATGACAGTGTGCTTTTACCATGTTATAATCATGCATGTAGGTGCAGTCATGTGCTTATTTTATTTCCAGCCTGTCTCTGCATGGGTGTTAAGTGCAAGGTAACTGGAGAGGTACTGAGCTCTCTGTAGCATTACTAAGATGTTAATCAGTGCCTTATAGTGTGTGACACTTCAGTGTCAGGGAATGAAACATGAAGTGAATGCCGTCAGTACAGATTAAAGCATGAGTGAAAAAGGTTAGAACTTTGACATTTCCATAGGACCTGTTCCTTACTGTTGATTCACCCTTTGGAAGATTCTCTTTTCCCCAATGAGCACACACACACACACACACACACACACACACAGACACACACACAGCCCACCATGGCTCTCTCTTACCGTTTCTCATGATGGAGCTCTTCAACAAATCTTACTTAGAAAGGAAGAACACATTAGCTTCCCTTAGTCACAAACCCTTCCACCATCACTGTTTACAGTGTATCAGGAAAGCTTTCTCTGTGTTAAAATAGTAGTCTGTGAGTAGGTTGCATTGAACATCCTTTGTCAGCAGCACTTTTCACAGGCCCTGACTCACAATATGAAGCATCTGTGCCAATCATTGCCTTTGGGCTAAGGATCTAGGGAAAGTTGTTAGGTACCACAGATAACTTTGTGTGCTAAGGGCCACATTTTGTTAACTGAGTAGCTGGCCTAACAAGCTGGGTGTGCAACAAGTTATCTTAAGGTCAATATTGTCACTTTGTAGTGATGAGAAATTCAGAATTTACAAGCTGAGCCCAAAGCATTAGACTTGTAGAGACAGGCCATGGACCTAGACTGCCTCATGTTAAATGGCAACAGTGACATTTCAGGATCCAGCAACACAAAGGGGTCACTGCTGTATGGTCAAAACCCAAAGTTGCAAAAAAGAATGCTAGCAAAGAACAGTCCAGGACATCTTCCATATCTCTTCTTGTTACCTGACCTGGCCTTTCTAACTGAACTTTAACAAATAACATTTCACCAAGGCCACATTTACACCATACATTGAAAGCAATATGATACCACTTTAAACAGTCATGGCTTCAGGGGTCTCAAATTTCAGCAGCGTCCTGTGCAATGCAACACTAAAATTTGGTGCCCTTCCGCATCTTGCAATCCATTCTAAATAATAGTTGGGAAGTCCCCTGCAGTGGCCCCCAAGGCTCCATGCTCAGTGTGACCCAACTGGTTAAAGGTAAAGGTAAAGGGACCCCTGACCATTAGGTCCAGTCGTGACCGACTCTGGGGTTGCGGTGCTCATCTCGCTTTATTGGCCGAGGGAGCCGGCGTACAGCTTCTGGGTCATGTGGCCAGCATGACTAAGCCACTTCTGGCAAACCAGAGCAGTGCACGGAAACACCGTTTACCTTCCCGCCGGAGAGGTACCTATTTATCTACTTGCACTTTGACGTGCTTTCAAACTGCTAGGTTGGCAGGAGCAGGGACCGAGCAACGGGAGTTCACCCCGTCATGGGGATTCGAACCGCCGACCTTCTGATCAGCAAGTCCTAGGCTCTGTGGTTTAACCCACAGCACCATCCGTGTCCCAGGACCCAACTGGTTGCATCCCCCTATATCTGCCTCTGATGGCTTCTGTCAAAGAATTCTGGAAGTTAAGATGCTGAGAAAGCACCTCCCAGAGCAATAGTTCCCTGAGTGGTTTGGCAACCAATCCCTCTTCCTAGGGAACTTTGGAAATTCTAGATCTGTGAGGGGAATAGTGGCCTCCTAGGGGCCTTTCAGCACCCTTAATGAACCCACAGTTCCTGAAATTCTTTGAGGGAGCCTCAACTGTTTAAAGTTGGTACCACAGTGCTTTAAATGTATGGTGTGAATGTGAAGCCACAAACGTGGCCCAAGATGGAATCTTTTCAAGGTGTCATCACCAGATATTTCTAACTTAGCTGCTCTGTGATTCTCTAGCACAGTCTCCAGCTGGCTCAAGTGTTGATCCATCCTTCTCTAGAAATGACTAAGCTAATGCGCTTCTGCCTTTGTAGTCAATAGAAAGGCTGACTCGAAAGAAGTGCAGAACCATCAGTGGAACACAACAGATGGCAAACCACAGCAACAAGAGGGAACGGGTTGGGGCAGAAAATTGTTTAAAATCAAAATACATGGCATGATTGCTCAACATTTAGAATTGCTGAGCAGTTTTACATAAATGGAAATGACATATACAATGCTTTGCTGGGCTAATGGAATAAGTGAGGCCTGCACATGAGGGACTTTTATGGGGAAGGGCTAAATCTCAGTGGTATAGCATATGCTTTGCCCAAAAAAGATCACAGGATAAATACCAAGCATATCTAATATTGAGCTAGCTCGGCCAATGGCCTAACTCTGTGTTCCTGCTGCAAATCTCATGCTCTACAAAATTATCCAAGACTTCAGAGGACATACCTGATGTGTTTGTAATTAGAACATGTGCCCTGGGAACTAGTGGCACAATGTGAATTGCATCACTTCCTTCTAATGGTGACATTGCACATAGGAGATATATGCTACATTTGGAATGCTTGTTGTTGTTGTTGTTGTTGTTGTTGTTGTTGTTTTGCACCACAGGTCTTGGAAAGCTTTATGCAAGTCTTTGTTTCCTGAAGTAAAGTTGAGATGGAGGATCTCAAGTTGGAATGCAGTCTGAAACAGCAGCTGGCTCCATGCTGGGAGATAGTCTGAGCACAGTAGCAGAAAGCCCTGAATGGGTGCTTATCAGTTCCAGAACATAAATTAAACTACTCATCCACTTGTTGTTTATTAGCAATAACCCTTTCATTTGGGGGGAAATTCTTATCTGAATAAGCAAAATTCCAACTGACAATTCAGGCATAACTTTCCTCCCTATATATTTGTCTCTACATCTGATCAGCTCAGTGGCACAAATGGCCAGTGCACCTCACTCTTAACCAGAAGGTTGGTGATTCAAAACCACCCAAGGTCAACTGTGGGCAGGATTGGTCTTGTCTGCTAAATCCACCAGAGCCTGTCTTCACATGCAGGGGATACCACTAACGCACCTAGCATTTGAGACCCATCAACTACCCTCACTTGGTTTAGCTAGCTATTCAAAGCCATTTCCCAGGTTGTGGCTGCTGTCAGATGCTGACAGCTTCTAGGAGCCACAGATGAGTGCTGAGTGCAAGGTGTGGACCAAAGGACAACAAACTACCCCAGAAGGAGCACGATGTGTTCCCCACACTACTGCCTCTCCTCTAACACCCCATGCATACCTCTACAAATCTAGGATTCTATGTTTTTACCCTGTGCAAATAAAATGCTCGTTTAATTTTAGAACAAGTTTGGCCAAACATTTATGCTTACATTCTTCATTTATCCACAAAATAATGTAGTCCTTCCCTGCTTGGAAAATAGAAGATCTGATAGCTTTTGTGTGTTGCAGTCCCCTCCCTCTGTTGCCACACAAAAAGTGGCCAATTCTATGGTTGCACAATCAGAGGGTAACCCCCTCTGACATTTGCATTATGTTAAACAGGCACTGATATCGCTGAGGGCAAATCTGGCTATTGGTACATAGAACATAATTAGAACATACTGCAGCAACCATCTTCTCCCATCTGGCAATATTTTGTTCATACTGCTAAGTGGAAATGTAAAAACATGTTAACTTAAGAGAAGCAAACTATGAAACATTTGGGTTCCTTCTGGTAACACAAACCTTTGGGGATAAAAACGAGACAGTGGATATTTAAAAGCATAATGGACAAAATGAGGCATATTCTCTCGATACAAGAATGAAGTCTACATTGCAGTATATGGCTGGGAGGCACAAACATTCCTCATGCCGTCTTTGTTAAAGTGGGGGAAATCAAGTCTGCATACGGTAGAAGATGACATTCAAGAGCTGCTGTTCACAGCAGACATCTGCATGAACTTTGTTTTCTTGGCTGTGTAAAACTTGTAAACCACCAACAGCCCAGTCCTACCCTTTCCATTCATAGAAGATAAGGCTGTCAATGACGATCTTGATGACGATCTTACCTTCAGTATAAGAAACAGTATGCCTCGACTGAGCTTCCTGTAGGCATCTTGTTGGTCACTGTGAGATCAGAATGCTGGACTAGACAGGCCTTGGTTCAGTCCAGCAGAGCTTTTCTTAAGTCTCTAGAAGCAGATTTCATTCAGTTGACTGGCACATACCTCCCAGGTGAGTCTGCAGCTTTCTGTTGCAATCCATTGCACAATTACCCCAGACCCAAAGTAGATTGCATTGAATATAACAGGATTTGCTTCTGTGTAGATAGAATTGGGTTGCATAGACACAATCCTGTGCAGCCTGAAATCGAAGAAAATCTTGTTGAAGTCAGTGGGATGTGCTTTTGAATAATCACTGTGAGTTCACATGGCCCAAACATAGGATCTGGCTGCATGGCTGCAATCCTATATATGCTCTTATTTAGAAGTTAGCTGAACAAAGTGACTTTTTAATGAGTATAAATGCATAGGATCAGACTACAGGCGGTGACCATTTTGCATGGGGATTCCATTCCTGGCCCCCATGTGCATCAGTGTAATAGAATTAAATCTCTCTCTCTCTGTGGTCCCCCCCCCCCCGCATTCAAACATATAGATAATTACGATAAAAACATCACAGCACCAGCCCTTTCCTTAAAAGTAGTCAAGTCTCCAAAACCTGTTGGAAGAAGAAAGCCTTCACCTGTAGCTGAAAGAACAAAAGTATCTTCTTTGGATGTTTTTATACCGCCCATCAACCAAGTCCTTTTGGAAAATCCCTGTTTGTTTCTGTAGCCTGCAAAGGGAAAGAAAACCAGAGCTGCTTTTCTTAGAAGTGAAATTGACTAGAAAAGATGCTGCTTGAGAACCTGTCTAGTCAATTTTGCCACTCCATTGATTTGTATAGGTCGAAGAGCAGCGGTTGTAATTAAGAACACAGAGCATTCTGGCTTTCCCCCTCTCCAGCAGTGAGGCTCCCCATTACTTTTTCTAATTATCAAGCTGGATCTGGGCTAGGGCATAGCACTGTTGTTGGTGGTGATCAGGGGAAACAGTCCTGTTGCTCAAAACATATAGTTGTTTGCACAATCCTGATATCTTTCAGCCTGAGATGATGCAATACTTTTCACTGTACTCTGCAGACTGACTTTTGCCTCCAACTTGAGACCTCATGTTAAGATTTGCAATCCAGAATTCCTCTTGACCGTTTATTCTTTAATACAGTTGTGAGCTAATGTGCCTAAATAAGCAGGGATAAAAAATATAGCACAAAGTGCACCCCACTGTGTTCATTGTTACTTGTAAGTGTGATTAGGATTGCATTCCTAGAAACTCAACATGCATTATTGCTTCATCGTAGAGAGTTAACTGTTTCCATTTAATATGCAGTAACTGGATGTTTTCTTGCTTTAAATAAAAGCAACATTAAACCTTTGATTTATTTTACATGCAAATATATTGTTTTATACAAAACTAAAAGGAAAAAATAACAATCACCACTCTTGACATACAACTACACTCTTGACATTCAGTGCTTGTAAGAATACCTTCTCTGGTACAAGACTGTCATCTAGTGAATGGTTTGCATGAGAAAAATTCAGCTGAATAGTTCATTTGATGCTGACTTTTGCTAGAGTTGTAGGGGAGACATCTTTCAAGATGGCTTGTATGCATAGGCTGCATATAAAAATTCAAGTACTGTTTGTCATTCAAGATAAAAGGTGTGTGAATTTTGGGCAGACATATTGGGACTTGACAGAAATTAGTTATATCTGAAATATTCTCTGAAAAGCTTGCTGCAAGATATTTTCGAGTTGCAGGAATACAGTCAAATATTTGCTGCTCTATACCAATATGTAAAGGGACCCTGGTGGCACTGTGGGTTAAACCACAGAGCCTAGGACTTGCTGATCAGAAGGTTGGCGGTTCGAATCCCCGTGATGGGGTGAGCTCCCGTTGCTTGGTCCCTGCTCCTGCCAACCTAGCAGTTTGAAAGTACGTCAAAGTGCAAGTAGATAAACAGGTACAGGCTCTGGTGGGAAGGTAAATGGCGTTTCCGTGCGCTGCTCTGGTTCGCCAGAGGCGGCTTAGTTATGCTGGCCACATGACCCAGAAGCTGTACGCCAGCTCCCTCGGCCAATAAAGCGAGATGAGCACCGCAACCCCAGAGTTGGCCACGACTAGACCTAATGGTCAGGGGTCCCTTTACCTTACCACACTGGTGACTTCTAGGCCCACCTGCCAGAAGTAAAAGCTCGGTCAATCTGACAGCAGTTGAAATCTCATTTCCAAAGATAGGTAAGCTCTTGGTGCTCAACTGAGGCTGGCTCAATAATTATCTGATTCTCTTTTCCCCCCTGGCCAAGTCATGGGGCTCAGAAAAATTGTCCACCCACTCACACACACATGAAGGTGGCAGATGGTTGGTGGAAAAACAGTAAGTGAGCAGCAAGGAAGGGTCCCGAGCCCTCTCAATATTTATGGGCAGGGACTGATCCCCCCAATATTGAGGGGGTCCCATCCCCCCTGCCAAAGGGTGAGCGCTGACATGCCAGGAGAGGGCGGGATGCACAGATGGCGAATATCACCCTCCACGTTCCCCATCCCCCGCCACCGATGGGCAAGTGCTCTTGTGCCAGGTGGGGCTGGGTGTGAAGAGCAATCTTTACTCTCTGTGCTCTCCTGCCCCTGCTGTCAGCAGGGTGCAATGGGGATCTCTGCAGGAGCACCTGATTTGTGCCGCCACCTTGTTGCCCCTGTCCCAGGGTGAGAGACTGGGAGAAGAAAGGAAAGCTCCCAGGTGAAAACTTGGAGGTTCCACCACTTTCTGTATTAAGAGCTTTAATAGAAGCTTGAATAAAATCTTATTAGAAGGAAAAACCAAAATTATCCCCCAACATCAACAGAAGTAATTTTTGCTAGCGCCTATCCTCTGAAACACACTTCCTCCTCTCGTCCCTTCTTTTGTAATTGGCACATTGGCATGAGCAGAGGCATAAGGTGTAAGAATAATCTTTTTATTATTTCTACTTCCCATTCCTCTGCGGTTCCATCACGCTGATTGGTAGAATGCTGGGACAACAGTGGCCACTGGCCTGTGAGAGATGTTCTCCCAAGAGCCACTGCAATTGCATTGTTACAGAAGAATGTGGGAGGAACTGGGCTCTCAGCAAGGCACTTGGGGATGTATCTGCACTCAGCTTTGACCATAAGGTGGCATAAATAGTAATAAAAAGTTTCGAGCATATGAGAAAAAGTGTAGATCATCAACAACTGTCTATTTTCAAGTTGTTTTCTGCGTGGGAGCATGGAATATCAAACCCTTATGACACGTAAATCTTATTACATAAAAAGGCAAACATTTCAAATCTAAATAAGGACTTAATGGTGCTTCACAGCCAAGTCCAAACTGAATCTTTATTTAGAAATTAAAGTCCTCATCCATAATCAAGTTAGAACAAAACACTTGAATCTAGCAAATTAGTGAAATCAAAGTATGTTGGATTTCATCAGGCTTGGATATGGTTTCCCATGTACATTTAGAGTCATATTACTAAAGATCATTTACTGAAGCTTATTATTCTCCTATTCTGGGCAATTAAATAAAAGTTAATTACAGTGAAATTAAAATTTGTACATAAGACGATTAAAGCGATACCAAATCCTATTATTATCTAGATTGTAAAGATGTCTTTTCCGTTTTGCTTCAGCTGTTCTTTCATGTACTTGTTATTTGTAATCATTCTTTGGCCCCCATCCGAACTTCCTTTCAATTATTTTCTTCTTCTCTTCCAGCCTCTTCATCATTTCCCGAAGCTCCCTAGCTGTTCTAAGCCGTTGCCGCTTTCCTGACACATCTGCTGTCATTAGCCTTCCTTCCAGAGAGCGATACAGCCCTTTTTAGTTTTGGAGGGGGGGGGGGAGCACATAAATAGAACTGCAGCAGATTCAAACGCACACACTCTCACACACAGAGAATTAAGAGGGGAGGCTGAAGCATGACTTTGCTCCTGCTGCTGCCTGAACAGCTGAAATAAGATTCGGTGACAATCAGATTCAGGATAGGCAAGAGCTAACAGGTGCTTGCATCTTCTGACAAAAACGACAGAAATGACAGTCTGTCTTCTTTCACCATAATAGGTGCTCAAGGCTTTAATTTATGATCATTGGCTCCCAGGAGCTGCGTACACTCTGCTTTGGTCACCTCATCAAAACTCTTTCCTCACAGTGAAGGTTTTGGCCAGTTTTTCTGCCTGTGTAATAGTTAAGTGTTACCTGAGTTTGGGTGATTATTTTAGTTTTTGAAATAGGCCCAAACACTTCTCCAGCCAGGGGCGAACGGAGGCGTCTTGACACCCAGGGCGGGGCATCGTAACGTAGGGCGCATGTGTGGTGTCGCTACGTACGACACATACGTCGTACGTAGTGATGCTGCACATGCGCTGTACATAGCAGTTTGCCGCCAGCGCCGCTCCAGCACCATATGGACAGTGCCGGGATCCTCTGCTCGCAGCTGCAGCCATGGACAGAGGATCCTCCACATGCAGCTGTGGCAGCACGATGGCTGCTCACGCCGCTGTGAGCCCCCGTAGGGTGCCTTCTTGTCACCCCCCCAGACATGGTACCCGGGGCACACTGCCCCCTGCCCCCCATTGCGACACCACTGTCTCTAGCACCCCACCTCTGTTTGTTATACATGCAATTTGCAATTGTGTCAGTCCCAAAAGAATCTACATAGCGTGTTCTCCTTCAGGGAGAGCACGTGTTGCGGTGGGGTCTACTGAGCCACCCCCTTTGTTGCTGGGTAAGTTCTCCAAGATGGCCAGGGGGCAGTGATTGGATTGCTGAGTTGCTGGGGCAAAAGTTGTGTTGCAATTTTGGTGGGAGGGGTAAAAGGTTTAAATACTCTGCACGCAGCCTTGTACTTTCTCTTTTGCTGCGTGCAACGGATCAGACACAGCGGAAGAGACTGGTTGTATTCAGCATTTATCCCTTCCCTATAACCCTCCTTTAATTGCCTATCCTTGCCTTTTAATTTTACTTTAATTTAATTTTCTTATTAGTTTAACCCCATTGGACCCCTCTTTTAATTTAGCGGCTTCTGCCGCCTCTCGGCGGGGCCGGGGTCCCCGGGTGGGGGGGGGGATTTGTGTTGGCCTTCCCTGGTGAGCTTTGGGATAGGCCGCGGCCGTTGGCCCCATACAGCAATTTTGGGGCTTCCCCGCAGTTTGTCTGGGGCTCTGCCAGCCCTGTGCCCTCTCCTCTTAATTTTGGCTGCTCCGGCCGTCTTTTTTAGGAAGCCTATGGTCTGATCCTCGGCCAAGGCTCCTTTTAGCTTGCTTTAACTGCAACGCGTCTGGAGCGCCGTTTGGGAGCCCTCAGAGCCGCCGATCAGCTGTTCGGCGGCTGCAGCAGCGTTTCTGGGGTCGCCTGGGTGCGGGGACCTTGCTGCCACCTTCGGGGGTCTTGGCGTGAGTCCCGCAATCCCCCCTTACCCCTGGGCGACTCACCTTTTCGCTCTCCGCGGGGGCGCTGGGTTGCCGGCAGAGTTTCCTGGGCGCCGTTTTGTCTGGCCTCCTGGGGGCCTTGCCTTGCCGACGGGGCCTTTTCTCCAGCAGGCCGGGACGGTTGCGGCCTTTTGGCTGGTGCCCGGGCTGGGGTGGTGCTGTCCCAGCTATTTCGGGGCGCTGCGCTCAGCCCGTTTTGGCGGGAGCGCCATTTTGCTGCAACATCGCCCCACAGTGGCCTCCAGTGGCTGATCTGGGTAACTGCAGCTAGTTTTAATGTGCATTTCTTTTTGTTGCCTCTGCTGCCACCTTCTGGTGGCTGGTGTTACTGCACCCCTTTTGTAAAATAAATAAAATCTGATTTAATTTTATTTAATAATTTAGTTACTTTAGTAGCTCTTGTATTGAGTTAATTTAATTGTTATTGGTTCTGGGGTTTTTCTGACTGTCGTGAGGGCGTACGTTTGGCTGACGTGCTTCTTGCATCTTGGGGCTATTTAATTTATTGAAAATTTGTTTTATTTTAATTATATTCAATTTTAGTTTTCTTTGGTTTTCCTTTTCTTTCTCAAGCAGGTATGGCCCCGAAAAAGGCTGCAAAAAGGCCCGCTGCTACCCGGACTTCAAAGCGGCCAATAAAAGGCCCTTCTCAGGCGTTGCGATCTGGCGCACCCAGACAGGCAGAGGACAGCCTGGGATCCCTAGTCACCAGGATGGCTGGTGATCCAGCAGCTTTAACACGTCTCGCGGCTGAGGTGGACGGCCTCATTCGGCGATGTTCAACGCAGTCTTCTGCCCCAGGGGGGCCAGCTTCCACGGTTGGCCCATCTTCGCCTGCATCTTCATCTTCTAGCGAAGATGGGGGAGAGGCAGTAGTTGCTGGGGTTTCAGTGCGGGCTTCTCAGCCATCACAGCCCCCAGTCTTACCTGTTGCGCGGGTTGGCTCACGGGGGCCGAGACGTACCACACGCCGTTCGGCTGGGAGGCAGGCCCTTATGGCATCTCCCTCCTGGGTGGTTTCGCCTACTCAGTCTACTGCGGATGCATTGTCGGGGCCTAGTCATTCACGTAGGGTCTCTTCTCAGTCTGTTCCAGGTACTTCACAGCAGACAGTAGACTTGGAGTCCTCGGATGAGGATAGTCTTCCTACTCCTGCGAGAACATCATCTGGGGGGCATCGTTGCCGCAGGAAGAGGGCTAAGAAGCGTGCCAAGAGGAGGAAGGTTGACACTTCATCTTCTTCTTCTTCTGGTACGTCTTCGAGTTCTGATGACGAGACAGAGGCATCTTTAGACCTTTACTGGGGTTTTGGTGAAGAGGCCGGGGGGTTTCCCAAATGGATTTGGGAACGGAGGGCCAATTCGCACCGAGCAAGGTATGGTGCGGTCCAGGATTGCCGTGATGGCGTGCTGGTGCCTGAGGTGAAAGTCTCCACAAATTCTGTGAGGGACATCATACCTGGGGCTCATTTGTCAACTAAGTTGCGGGCTAGAATTTTAAACGGCCGCTACGTGGATATATTTAAATTAGCACCCCCGCCTGCAAGTCCTGATTCTCAGGAGAAGGATGATTCTTCCAAAAAACGTGCTGGGTCTAAGAAACTGGAGAAGACGTTTGAGCGCTGGCTCGATGGCTTCCAGGTTTTTGCTGGAATCGTAGTAATGGCTTATCCACGCAGAGCCCATCACTTGATGGTCTATTTGTCCATCGTGCGCTCTGCTTTCACTATGGCAGGCCAATTGGCTGCGATAGCGTATGATGTAAATTTTAGACGCAGGGCAGCTAAGATTTCTTCGGCTCGCTGGGATCGTAAGGATTTGGACGTGTGGACCACCTACGTGGTTCCACACATTGAAAAGAAAGCCCTGGAACAGCAGAAGCCGAAGGCGGGTCCATTCAGACCCACACGCAAACTTACTTGCTGGGATTTTAACAAGGGTTCCTGTCAGCGCCAGTTCTGTAAATTTTCCCATGTGTGTGACAAATGTGCCGGGGGTCATCCTGCTTCCACTTGTTTGGGCAGTCGGCGGCCCTTTCGTGGAGGAAAAGGGGGCTCCCAGCAGCCCCCAAAGGCTGCCACTCCCGCCTCCACCTCTGGAACAGGGAAGTAGTGCTTTGACGGTCCTGGCTTATACTCCAGTGCGTTTGTCGGCACTAATTCCTTGGTTGCAGGCTTACCCTAAAAAGGAGGCTGCAACTTACTTGCGTGAAGGTTTTTCTTTAGGTTTTCGGATTCCTGTAGCCACGGCTCCCGAGGCACGGAATCCCCTTAATCAAAAGTCGGTTCGTGAAATGCCAGAGGTGGCGCGCAAGAAGATTGAGAAAGAGGTGGCTTTACATCGTATGGCTGGCCCTTTCTTAGATCCCCCTTTCCCTAACTTACACATATCTCCACTGGGTATTGTTCCCAAGAAAGCTCCGGGGGAATTTCGCCTGATTCATAACTTATCTCATCCTCGTGGCACATCAGTAAATGATGTTATTCCTCCGGAGCTTTGTTCAGTGAAGTATGCTTCTCTTGATCAGGCGATCAAGATGATCAGGAAATTTGGCCCAGGTGCCTTGCTAGCTAAATGCGATATAGAATCTGCATTTCGCTTGCTACCAATTCATCCAGAGGATTATTGGTTGCTAGGTTTTCAGTTTGAGGGAAAATTTTATGTTGACAAGGCTATGCCTATGGGATGCTCAATAGCATGTTCTGCTTTTGAGTGTTTTAGCACCTTTTTGGAATGGGCTTTGCGTGTTAAAACCGGCCTGGTAGGTGTGTCGCATTATCTCGATGATTTTTTATTGGCCTCTGCACATGACACCGGCGATTGCGTGGTATTGCTGAGAGCCTTTGCTTCCCTTATGGAAGAATTTGGGGTACCATTGGCAGCTGATAAGACTGAGGGCCCATCTACCCAACTGACCTACTTGGGTATCCAATTGGATACTGTGTCACAAACCTCAAGCCTTCCACTTGATAAAATACTTACCCTCCGGAATGTCATACAGGAGCTACTTCCTTTGAGGAAGATTACTTTGCGACAACTGCAATCCTTGCTGGGTCACTTGAACTTCGCATGTAGGGTGGTGGCCCCTGGCCGCCCATTTTGTTCACGCTTGGCTAGGCTTACAGCAGGTTTAAAGGCCCCGCATCACAGGGTGCGTATGTCCGCGCAGGTTCGCGAGGACCTCCGGATTTGGTTAGAATTCTTGGAAGAATTTAATGGCGTGTCCTTGTGGCAGGACGTTTTGAACCTCCACAATGATTTTCAAGTGCACTCTGATGCTGCGGGTTCACTGGGTTTTGGTATCTATTGGAAAGGTAGATGGTGCGCTAGGCGCTGGCCATCTGCTTGGCAGGGGGAAGCGATCACGCGGGACCTAACGTTTCTTGAGTTTTTTCCCATTGCAGTAGCTGTGCATTTATGGGTCGACGAGTTCAGGGACCACCGAGTTTGTTTTTGGTCCGACAATCAGGCTGTTGTGAACGTGCTGGCAAAACAGTCATCTCGCTCCCCCAGGGTATCGGCCCTGTTGCGGGCATTCGTTTTGCATTGTTTGAAATTTAATATTGTATTTTCTGCACGTTTCATCCCTGGAGTATCTAACGAGATTGCTGATGCTCTATCCCGTTTTCAGATGGAGCGATTCAGGTCCCTGGCTCCAGAGTCTCGGGCGCATCCGGAGTATTTCCCGGAGCATCTCTGGAACCTTGGCAGCAATTAGTATTGCAGGGAGTAGCCGCCTCCATTTCTTCATCCACTTTGGGGTCTTATAAAAAAGCATGGACTGACTTCTTAAATTTTACCCAGTCAGTCGCAGGCAGCATATCTTCCCCTCCCTCCACTTCTCAAGTGTTACAGTATTTGGCACATATGTTCCAGCTGGGCCGAGCTGCTAGGACACTGCGGATTCATTCCGCAGCAATTTCCTTTTTTAGTAAATCATTTTTCAACAAGGATCCTTGTGCCAAGTTTGTAGTGCGCAAGGCCTTGGAAGGTTGGGGTCGTCTTGCTCCCCCTAGCAAAGCAGTTCGGCAGCCTATCACTTTTGAGTTGCTGAGCAGAATGCGTGCCAAATTAAGGGTTGTCTGTTGGTCTAAGTATGAGGCCCGCCTTTTTTCGGCGGCCTTTTCAATTGCATTCTTTGCCGCATTACGGGTGGGGGAGGTGGTCATGGAGGCTAGGCAAGATGGCGGTTCCAGGGGGCTGCTGCTTCAGGATGTATGTTTATCCCCTGTGGAAGTGAGAATCGTGGTGCGTAATTCGAAAACAGACCAATTGGGTCGGGGGGCAGTTATGAGGCTCCCCGTAACTGGGGAGCCTGGTCCTTGCCCGGTTAAGGATTTGAGGAAATTCTTAGCAGTGAGGCCCTCAGGGGAGGGTCCACTGTTCATTCACGAAAATGGTCGTCCCTTGGCACGGCATCAGTTTTCCAAGGTAATGCGTAAGGTTATTTCTGCTTGTGGGGTCCCGGCTTATGGTTTTGCACCCCATTCCTTTCGCATTGGTGCTGCTACAACAGCAGCCCATTGGGGGTTGTCGGCCCACAGGATTAAGGACTTGGGCCGGTGGAAATCTGATGCGTTCAAGGGTTACGTGCGGAAGAGATGTTGAATTATTGTAGTTGATGTGTGCTTGTTCTCCACCCTGTAGGTCTCGCTCCAGTCCGTATCTGGATTGTGGGGCACAGCATCGTGTACTGGGCTGGCATCAGAGCGAGGCAGTCTGGAAGGGGACCGGATCTTGGCTTCCCACAGCACGTAAAGGTGTCGTGGATATCCAGACGTGGAATGCGGTGGAGTGAATTCATCCCACTAATTAAGCAGAGGGTGCTTTCACATGGCCCCCCTTCGGCAATTGTGGTGCAGTTGGGGGAAAATGATATGGCAAAGGTTGATTGCTTCACTTTGCGATCCGTGATTCTAAAAGACTTGGGGGAATTGGTGACCTTAATACCCAACGTTAAAATATTTTGGTCACAATTGCTGCAAAGGATCAATTGGCAGGGCATTTCTCAACCCAAGGCTGCTGAAAGGGCCAGGAAGCGCATTAATTCCGCAGTGAGCAGGAGGGTAACGGAATTGGGTGGGTTGGTGATTTACCACCCGGATATTACCTTCAAGGCTCTGGCCCTTTACCGCAATGATGGGGTACATCTTTCCGAGCTGGGGAATGATGTCTGGTTGGATGCGGTAATTGGAGGGTTGAAGAATGGGTTGGGATTGTGAGTGGTTGGCGGTGAGCATAAGGGCTCAATTGGCGGTTAGGCATTGGTTATAAATCTGGTGGAGGAGGGGTTAGGATAGGCTGGGCCTGCCCCTCCATGGTTGCTGCGGAAAGGGAATTCCGTTAAAGGAATCCTGGGGCTTGCCATCTTTTCGTCCAATCCCTGGAATGGGACTAGGGCCGGCAAGCCTTCGGGGAGCAGGCGGGTGAGAATTGAGGGTCTGTGTCTCAGCTCCATTTCTCCCCGACTTGCTTTCCCCCGCACTGTCTTTCGGTGGTGCCCGGAAGTCAGTTCTGTCCCCAGGCGGGGGGACAGATAGTCTTAACCAATGCCTAAACAACCACTCACGTTTGTATTTTAATAAAGTTGTGGCCAAAATCATGCCAAAAATCTTAAACAAAAAATTACGTCTCCGTTGTGAGTTATTTTGGGGGTGGATCGGGGACCTCGACACGCAAAGCGTGTTCTCCTTCAGGGAGAGCACGTGTTGCGGTGGGGTCTACTGAGCCACCCCCTTTGTTGCTGGGTAAGTTCTCCAAGATGGCCAGGGGGCAGTGATTGGATTGCTGAGTTGCTGGGGCAAAAGTTGTGTTGCAATTTTGGTGGGAGGGGTAAAAGGTTTAAATACTCTGCACGCAGCCTTGTACTTTCTCTTTTGCTGCGTGCAACGGATCACCCGCCCACCCGCCCTAGAGTAAGGGGTTGTTGCATTGACCTTGCTATGCCTGTCATGGGGTCGTCTGCCTTTGAGCGGGGGCCTGGTAGGAATTTTTCCACCTGGCAAATTGGCCGGCTGGGTGGTTTTTGCCTACTGCGTAGCAAATCGTCACAACTTGTAAGGTTGCGGTTAGGCATTGGTTATAAATCTGGTGGAGGAGGGGTTAGGATAGGCTGGGCCTGCCCCTCCATGGTTGCTGCGGAAAGGGAATTCCGTTAAAGGAATCCTGGGGCTTGCCATCTTTTCGTCCAATCCCTGGAATGGGACTAGGGCCGGCAAGCCTTCGGGGAGCAGGCGGGTGAGAATTGAGGGTCTGTGTCTCAGCTCCATTTCTCCCCGACTTGCTTTCCCCCGCACTGTCTTTCGGTGGTGCCCGGAAGTCAGTTCTGTCCCCAGGCGGGGGGACAGATAGTCTTAACCAATGCCTAAACAACCACTCACGTTTGTATTTTAATAAAGTTGTGGCCAAAATCATGCCAAAAATCTTAAACAAAAAATTACGTCTCCGTTGTGAGTTATTTTGGGGGTGGATCGGGGACCTCGACACGCAACTGCCAGGTGTTCATAATTTTTTGAGAACAGGACAGTATCAGAAAGATTTTCCAGTCCTTCTCAACTGATTCATGTTCAGACAGCCATTTTATACATAATGAAATGAATCAGATAGCACTTTTTAATAGACCTTGATGGTGCTGATTGAGCTGGCTGTAAGAAGCTGATTACCTTGTGATAACTAGTTAACACACGAGAAAGAACTGAGCCTTGACTTTGAGTTCATTCAGAATGATGTTTTCTCACTGGATGGTATCCAATGGTGTCAGCCTACTGGCAGAAGGCACCTGTCAGTGAAACAAGGGGGGAGGGCATTTTCAGCAATTCCTGCCCTTCTACAGCCCCAGATGGTCTCCAAACCCTCTGAGGTAGATGTGGGGAGGGACCTGGGACTGTTTCACGGATCAGTGGCATAGCGTGGGTTGTCAGCACCCGGGGCAAGGCAAGTAATTTGCACCCCCTAACCCGTGGATTTGTGCCCCCTAACCCTAACCCCCAGATGTTGTGCCCGGTGCGGCCGCCCCCCCGCCCCCCCGCTACGCCACTGTCACTGATGGGTACCTTCTGTTAGCAGAGCGACACTGTTGGAAACCATATGGGTGCATTTTATATTGTAATGTCCTCTTGAATATGGCAGCTAAGCATCACCACCACCACGTCTTGTATAAGTGAACACATGGTTTCTACCCATTCTGGGCCCTGGTTGTAATAACTTGAAAATAAAATAAAATACCCTTCCACTTAACACCAGTTGGGTGAGGCATGCAGCGGGTGGGGATTTTGGCCTTCAGGACATATTTATGTGTATTGTAGAAACATCTGGTTGGCCACTGTTGAAAAAGTATGATGGACATTTGGCCTGATGCAGCTGGGATATTATTGTGTTCTTATAAGATCAGTGGTCGAAAATCTGCTTTGCACACAGAAAGACACAGGTTCAGTCCTCAGCATTTCTGCCAGGTATCCTTGGGAATGTTCCTAATAGCTGTTGCAGTCAGTGTAAACAGTCCTGAATCAGATGGGTGGGTGTTCTAACTTAAAATAAGGCAAGTTCCTATGATTGCTTGTTAAAAGGTGGGTATTTATTTATTTATTTATTCCTCTTTTCCATCTAAAAGAAGTTATAAGTGCCTGCTAACTCCTAACATTATTGTTCTATGCTGCTGCAAGTTAGGCAAGTACCTTTAACATTATATAGATGTTTACTGGAATTTCTTGCCTGCTTCATACTGTAGGTTTAGGGCAATTTGCTATATACTTCAAACAAAGGGGCACAGAATACAACTGAAACAACTGTAAAGTATGAAACTATGAAAGTCCAAGTTCTGCCCCCACAAAATCTTCTGGCATCAACATTAGGGAATTATACGGCCCACTCTTCACTGCTGGCATGTGATGACTCACTCGTTCTGTTACAGGAACATTCTTGAAGAGCTAACGCTTGAGAAACTCTTCAAGTGCTAATTCTGTCATGATAATCATAGTGTTCACTAATCAGGAGCACTCAAGGAATGTAATGAATTCTGTGATTCCACTATTACATTGTGCTATCTAGGATACTCCAGCCAAATCTTAACAGTATCTTCTTAATCAGTCCTGTGAACTTGCACATTTTTGAGGATTTGGCAATAAGAGGGTTATGCGTGATTTGTGCAGTCTCTTTCCTTGCTTCATTTCCTTCTTTATACACACACACACACACACACACAAACACACAGACAGATATCAATTAACCAACTTTTCTTAGAAGACAAGGCAAAGGCAGAAAGAGAAAGGGATAATATATGTGTCTTTAAGAGTTGGTTGATGTGCTTGGAATAGGCTGTAGCAACAGAATGCTCTGATGAAGGTATATAATTAAGCTTTATTCTGCCTGAACTTAGTATGATTTTATGCAGAAGAAAAGAGTACGGTGACTGCTAACAGAATAACTTTACTGCTGTTTCTCCTACATTTTGCCCCGACTCTTCATAAACAAAAGTTCACCTTCATCTCTTAGCTTATCTTCAAGATTCATGTTCCTGAGTCATTGCAATTTGCTTGTGACTGAGCCCCCAAATGCATTGGCTCTGGAGAGAGAAATGATTCAAAAGTCTTTGAGTAGCACTTACTGAAGGAACAGTGTGCGCTGCTGATTCTTGAAGACTTATGCAAGAAATTTTCACAAAAATTAACTTGATTCTTGATGTACGAGAAAGGCAGCATCAACAATGAGTATTTGAGGTGCCATTTTTAGACAGTTTGTGCACCAGTTGATAGGAAAGTTAGAGTCTGTAGTCAACAGTAGATTCCAGATGAATTAGGACCAATTATGTTATCAGTGACAGGTCAGGGAGATCAGCAAAGTTGTGATTTGGGGTGGTGAATATGAGTGCTCTGCCCCCCCCAATCCCTTCCATTTCCCCTCAAACCATTCTCTATCAATAAGAAAAGAAAATGCATTTGAAAATTATGCAAAGGGAGAGACCATTTCAGTGAAATTATTGGGAGGAGCAGTGAAAGACTTACTTTCTACTTACCTTGTAGGTACCTTGTAGCCTACCGTGTAGGCTAAGTGGGATACGTGTTCATTCTACAAATTGTCTCTCCATTCTGCAGCCCATCTAGGGGCCAAACCTCCTGAAAACCTCATAGCATGCTTGGCTAGGGTTTATTGTAACCATGGGGAAATGGAGGGGTTGCCTGTATCATGAACCTAACAGCTGTTCACTTTTTAAAGTGCCTTTTTTACACTTAAATAAATCAATGCAGAAAGATTTATTGTAATAGAAACAATTTCAGCATTCGGAACCCAGCAATCTCAGGCATTCATGAGACAGACTTCCTGGCTTCCCATACTTCTGTTAAAGCCCTAGATTGGTGGAAAGAACGTGAATGCATTGTAAAGAGGCACATGCGAAATTGTGGCAATTGAAAGAACTTGGTTCTTTCATCTGAGACTTCAGTCCTCAGCATTTGTACTGGCTGATAGTGAGATGTAATGCACAAAAGTGATTTCATTATGGTAGTAGTTGCAGAGGTGGTTAAGCCTCTCACAGTGATTGGCTCAGCTTTCTCTCTGTCATAGAGGGGCTGTTCAATCACAAGGACTTCTGGTGCTATTAAATGAGTTGCTTTAGAGTGAAGGACTGCTGGTTGCCATCAACTCAGTTGCTGTGAATCTGCTGTGATCCTGCGCAAATGCTGCTAAAGTGTAAGATAATAGGGAGAAGAAACAGGGGCATTTGAGAGGAAGGTAAGAAGAAGTAAGGAATAGCAGGGTGAAAAATGGCTAGAGAGGAGAGCAATTGAGCGAGGAATGCTGAAGTTCTCCTATGGATTTGACATCATCTGCCAAATCTTTGATTGCAGGCTTCTGGGTTTTTATGTGGGGTGTGATGATGAAGAGGGTGGGATAATAATGCCCATGTCATTCTGGTTTATCATCATGTCTGGTAATTATCTACTAGTGTACTACTTTGGATGTGCCATGCTAAATGACTTTATTTTTAAGTTAAAAGAGAAACCTTACACATTAAATTTTAGCATCCTCAGCCTATTGGCACATTTGCATCACTAATGGTATGCCCAGAAGGCTGCATAAACTTCAATCTTTGTTTGAATATCTATCTATCTATCATCTGTCTATATCTATCTATCTATCATCTATCTATCTATCTACCTATCTATCATCTATCATCTGTCTATCTATCATCTATCTATCTATCTATCTATCTATCTATCTATCATCTATCTATCATCTATCATCTATCATCTATCATCTCTCTCTCTATCTATCTATCTCTCTATCTCTCTATCTCTCTATCTCTTTTTAAAAATAAATAAATAAATGTATTACTTGATCTGTTATGCATTCTGGGCACTGTTGCTTCAACCCTGAAGCCCTTAACTAATTTGCAAGTATTCCCACTGAAAGTTTGTAGGTGTTGGTGTTTCAGGCTGATTCACAATCTGTAAGGTTAAGCAAGCTCTGTGCAGGACAGGCTCCCCCCCCCCCCCCCCGACCCTGCTTTCACTGCAGAAAACATATTCAGCAAATACACAGGGAAAAGAGGAATGTGCTGTCAAGGGGGTTGGGGGGGCAGGGCAGGCAGACAATTCAATTATTTGCTTTTGTCACTAGGCAACCTACAAGCAAGGCTTTGTTGTCCCAGTGGAATTATGAAAGATTGGGGTGGAGAGAGACAGAAGTCAGCAGCAAAGATCAACTGTCTGGCATTTCCATGACAGTGTTATTTCCAAACATTCTCATACTTTGAGCTGAAAGATTACATTTATTTGGCATCTTTGAAAATAGCAGGTACCTTTCCCAACAACTGATGTGTTTTAAATATCCATCAAACCTATATCTACACATGCATTTATTTTAGCTGAGTCAGTAATCTAGCCTGGAAGTGAAAAGGCAGATTGTGTTGTTGTTGTAACAGTTCTGAGGGGAGGGAGTCAGGCTGCTCTTTAGCAGAACTCCTATATATTTAAAGCAAGAGGCTGAAAGCCAACAATATTGCATTTTGCATTTCAAAGTGTATTTAAAGCCTAAGTAGTAGAGAAAACAATGGAAAATAAGCCAGTGTACTGATTTGTGTGTGTGTGTGTGTATGTGTGTGTGTTTGTGTGTGTGTAATTCAGAAACTTTGCAATATTACAATTCATTACTGTAGAATGAAAAGGGTTAAAGAAAAGTCAGTTAACACATAAGCTTATCTTATCCTATGCAAGCACATCTCTGTAGCTTGTGGAAGAGAGGGGTTTTGATTTCTTAATACAGTGGTACCTCGGGTTAAGAACTTAATTTGTTCTGGAGGTCCGTTCTTAACCTGAAACTGTTCTTAACCTGAGGTACCACTTTAGCTAATGGGACCTCCCGCTACCGCCGTGCCGCCACCATTGCAATTTCTGTTCTCATCCTGAAGCAAAGTTTTTAACCCGAGGTACTATTTCTGGGTTAGCAGAGTCTGTAACCTAAAGCGCCTGTAACCTGAAGCGTCTGTAACCTGAGGTACCACTGTATAGGGGAAAGCTTTTTTCTCTGGCTTCCGACAGACAGTAGTTTACCAGTGTTAGGACTGCCCTGTGGATGGTTCTGAATGTACTTAAGTATGTGGTAGCAACTCGGCTCCAGATGTTCCTGGATGATATGGATAATTTCACTCTCTTTCAACCTGGCTCATTATAGGATGGAGACAGCTTTTGTTTCCTTGCTGGATGATCTACATCAGGAGCTGGAGAGGGGAAACAAGGCCCTATTCATTCTGCTGGACCACTCTACAGCTTTTGATGCCACCAGCCAGGGTATGTTTCTAGACCAGCTGGTTGGGATAGGCCTTGGAGCCCTGTTTTACAATGGTCCCAATCCTTCTTAGAGAGGCAGTTCAAGAAAGCAGTGCTGAGGGACTACTTTTGGCCATTGGATTATGGTCTCGCTCAGGGTCTTATCTCATCTCCACAGTTATGAAACCACTGGAAGACATATTTGGGGGGTTGCCAATGGAAAAAAAAATACATGGCAAAGTCTCAAAGCACTACTACGTGTATAAGATAGAGCTTTCACAAATGATAGAAGTCCTTGTGGAACAATAAAACTGCCAACACATATTGATGAATGACAATATGAGACAGATGCTGCCTTAAAAGAAAAAACTTGCACTTCTGGAAACACAACAAACATTTGTTTCACAAGGACTACCATTATTCTAATAATAATAAATTTGTGTGTGTGTGTTTCTGCCCATTTTTTTTTGCTTCTTCTGTTGTTTCATGGTTTTCAAATTATTTTCATTGTTCTTATATTGCAATTTTAATGGCAGAAATATCAACTAAGTTATAGAGTGATGGATGCTTTTATTTATCCATCTATTTATTTTTACATATTTACTCCAATCCTGAACTTCATATCTGACACTGTTACAGAGGTACAATGACTTAAAACTGATTGGCAGTTAGCTCAGTTGGCTAAAGCATGGTGTTGATAACACTGAGGTTGCAGGTTTTATCCCTGTATGGGACAGCTTCATTGCAGGGGGTTGGTCTAGATGATCCTCAGTGTCCCTTCCAACTCTACAGTTCTATGATTCCATGAATCTAAACATCAGGAAGAACTTTCTGACATTAAGAAGTGTTCAACAGCAGACCGGATCCCCAGGAAGGTTGTGGACTCTCCTTCACTGGAAGTTTTTAAGTAGAGGTTGGACAGCCGTCTGTCATGGATGCTTTAGCTGAGATTCCTGCATTGCAGGGGGTTGGACTAGATGACCCTCAGGGTCCCTTCCAACCATACAATTCCATGATTCTATGGTCCTTGGTCCCACCTGGTATGTGCATGTCATGTTCCTTCTGTGTCTGTTTCTAACCTGATGCCAAAGTGCCAGCACATGTGCCAAGGCACCTATACTGTGCTGCAATGCTAAACACATTGATGGATGCTGCAGATCAGAGTAGCATTTCTTCAGTTTCTAACACACTGAGCAGACTCCATAATTCACTGTACTTTGCTGTCTTAGAATTACTCCTGACACTTTTTGTGTTAGGCACCAGATGTGGTAGGAGTTGTACAATCTGTCAGCATCAATCTGTCCTAAATCAAAATGATAATTGACATTATTTGCAAAGGAAGAGTCTGACTGACATTCATTATTGCATCTGATAATACAGATGGCACACCACACTATCTACTCACAATAGCTAGCTTCTTGAATTGAAGATAAATGAGCAAGTGCCAGTGGAAAGATGGATTTATGCGTATGGGTGCTGTTGAGATCTTAGTGTAACAATGCTCCTAGCAGACAGGAAAAAATGTGAGGAGGAAAGTAACACGAATTGCTGGGACTAAGCAAATCACATTGCCAGTTTACCATAGCTCTTGACTTTCAACTACAACAGTCATATAGAAACTGTAATTGTTGATTATCAGATCTTATCTGAATTAAAAGTTTAACTTCCAAGGTTTTGTGATTATTAAGAGCATGTTTCTCGTTCAAAATAGGTTTTTTGTAGTCCAATCCTAAATATATTTACACAGAAATAGAGCCCTCTGATTTCATGTTAAGGACTGCATCCTAAACGGTATCAAATCATTACCAAGATGGCACTAATAACATGGTAGAAAATGTTTGGTTTGAAATAACACAGCAGTGAGAGTATGAGGATGAAAAAGAAATGTTTCTCAAAATATTTGTTTAGTCAGAATCCACACAAAGAAATAACAGTTACAAAAAGTGAGTTTACAAAGATAGAACAGCCAATTTCTGCAGTGTTTCTAAGATTCAGAGACCTGCAGCTGGGTATCTCCATGTAATCCTAGACTTGGAAGAGACCAGAGTGTTACCTAGTTCCCCACTGTTTCCAAACCCAGAAATGGGGAGGGTTGATGGCTTAGCGGTAGGGCACTTGCTTTACATGTAGAAGGTTCCAAGTTCAATCCTGGGCATACCTATTTAAATGGGCCATCTAACTGATTATAAGAATATATACATATGCCTGAGGCCTTGGAAGGTGTCAGGGACCGTGCTGAGGAAGGCTGCACTGAGGAAGAATGGTGGGAGCCACCCCCTCCTCTGGATCCTGATTCTGAATCTTCCCAGGAGCAGGAGGACAGTGTAGATTCAGAAGAGTGGTTTGCAGAGGAGCATAGTTCAGAAAGCAGAAGCTGGGAAATACAGGATGGGGAACAGCTAGGAGAAGATGCACTGGGAGAGAGAGGGTTAACAGATTCACAGTCTCTGGATAGTATCCACACACACACCCTTCCCCAAGGTCATGGAGAGCTCAGAAAATATCAGAACAGAAAGCTCAGAGGTTACAAACTCAGATTACAAGATGTAGGAGTGACAGATTAATTGAGACAGAAGGGGGTGTAACCCTTAATTGGGGTCATTACCATTCTGGGTAGAAGCTTTCTTCTGTTCTTCGCTGTGTTTATTAAAGAAATTAACTGGTAAGAATTCCTTTGATCTGCTCATTTATGGCCACGGGGGAGGAAGCAGATTCTCCAACGCCTGACAGAGGGTAACAGCCAGACAAACCAGACAATACCACACACAATGGGCCAGTGGTCTAACTCTGTCTGGGCTGAGTCAGTACATTCGAGTTCCCCAGATGTGGGAGAGAACTTCAGGGTAGAAGAAGAGGATGCTTTGCCTGAGGGGGAGGGAGCTGGAGAATCTAGCAAAGAAAGGGCAGTGTCATTAGGCGTAGAGGAACAGGAAGAGGTAGCAAGCAAGCCAGGAGCTCCACAGGGATAGCAAGGGTTAAGTTATGGATCAGAGACTGGCAAGAGATTTACGACTGCTCTTACGAGGTATGTGGACAAGAGGAAACTTGAAAGGCGGGATGATAATTTCCCGCATTTTATTAGGTGTTGGTGGCATAAGCAGAGGCCTCTACCGGTATCTGAACTGAGTGACTCTGATGACTGATAATGAGCTCTTGATGACCAATGTAAATATTGTAAATAAAGACCATTAAAATGTCAGAAGTCTCCGGAGGTGATTGTTTGTGAAGAGAGGAATGTGCTGCCCTGACAAACTCTGTATAAGGAACTTCCTAGATTCACAGAGGTAGTTCTCCGCACAGTATAACACGAGCCATAACCAGGTATATTGCAAGAAATACTTAGGGAACAATACCTCCAACTCACACATGATGCTGGATCAGATGGGCCTTGGCCTGATCCAGCAGGACTCTTCTGATGTTCTTAATTGAACCCCTCCACAAGTATGTAGAAGTTAACTTATGTGGTATGGAGGGGGATATTTTGCTGCTATTGCACATGGACATGCACTGTGTGTGGCTGGACACAAAATATGAATGCAATGAAGAATCTTTAGTAATATGTACTCATATGTGGGGTTATGGATATGAATTAGCAATTCTTGGTTTGAAAATAGGGGTACACGTGAGAAAGGCCTCCTCCATAATTTCAGGGGTAGGGGAACCATGTGCCATGCACATGGCAGAGAGAGTTATCACTTCACTCCCCTCCCCCAGTTATTTGTGGAAATAGCAAACAAAATGCATTGTATTAAGGGAAAGTGCTTTGCAAAATGGTGAAAATTGCACTAAAACTGCTGATAAATTTTCAGGAAAACTTAAAAAATAATAATCAGAAACAGATGTGGAAATGTGGAGAACTGAATTTAAGACTGAAAAAATGAGAAATTGACATTGACAGATTCCTTAATCCTTGCTGAGCAGACTGTGAAGGTCTTCGTGATGGAAGTTTACTTCTAGAGGACTGATAAAACCCAGAAGACTGTGTCCTTAAGTACCCAGCACTCAGTCTTAGAGAGCCTTGGACTGTGATGAAGAGACAGCTGCATAGTGTGAAATGTAGAAATTATGTGCTACCACTGTTCCACTCCTTTCAACATGTTGGCAGTGGCACCCTCCACAGCCGAAGCTTCTGAATGGCCTCACTGAAAGCAAATCAAAGTGGTTTATCCTTGAGCCTATCAAGCTTAGAGGATGATTACTAAGTCCCTTTGTTCCAGAAAGGCTGCAGCCAACTTACTAGAATATCACACAATACTTGATTTAACATTTTTTGCTTAGGATAGGACCAGTGCTGGATTTATGTACAGGCTAAGTAGGCTGAAGCCTAGGGCCTCTAAATCTAGGGGCCTCACCAGCCTGCCCGCTCCCCAGTGCTGCAGTCTCCCCTCTCCCAAAAATGTAAACCCAAGACTTCATGCAAGGGTAGGGCAACTCAGGCCCAGCAACTATTAGACTCAGGGCTAGCCAGTGGGGCCCAATTTGAAGCAGTGGGGCGCAACTTGATTTTTTTTTTTTTTTTTTTGGTAGGGCCCCAGTTCACAGCCAAAGTCTGCAAAATCTTATAGATATAAATAAAATCCATCTAGATTGCCCTGGTGCAGGGGTCCCCTTAGGAGCAGCCCGCGGGACCCTATTTGTCCCAATTGCTCCAATTGCCTTAAGGTCAGCCCTGATGAGACTGTGCAGGGCTTGTCAGTCCAACCCCTGGTGTCACCATTCAGAGTACAGACTCAAGGACTTATTATGGAAATACAGTGGTACCTTGGGTTACAGACGCTTCAGGTTACAGATGCTTCAGGTGACATACTCCGCTAATCCAGAAACAGTACCTCAGGTTAAGAACTTTGCTTCAGGATGAGAACAGAAATTGTGTGGCAGTGCTGCAGTGGCAGAGGGAGGCCCCATTAGCTAAAGTGGTACTTCAGGTTAAGAACAGTTTCAGGTTAAGAACGGACCTCCAGAACGAATTAAGTTATTAACCCAAGGTACCACTGTAAGGGGGGGCACTTATTGGAAATCAGTTTTGTCACCTCTTCCCCCCCCCAAACCCCAAGACAATGAGCCCAGCCACGTTTTATCCACAATCGTATAAGCACTACACTACAAAATGGCCATAAACTTGTAAGTTCAACCGCTGAAATATACACCCAATATGTAGCAAGGGAGATGTATGTTACTGCTTTATGAATGAACACTGTGTCTTATGAATGGACTCTGTATTTTGTGAATTATCTAAGAGCCACCAATAGGGAGCTCTAGAATCTGACAGCTAACCAATTGGGTACTACCAAACAGTGACCCCTATTGCTGAAAGTAGGTAACCAGCAGGGAATGCTTCAGCTCAGCCTTTGCACTGTTGACTGAACATCCCCTACTATGCAGATAATGGAGAAAGCTCATAAATTGTATCCTTTCTGGCATCCTGGCTAACTCTATTACGCTGGTGTAAACCCTGGTGCACCAGAAGCACAGAATAGCAGCAAATAAAATCCGCTCATACATCAGCAACTAATAAGACTTGTCAACCAGTTCTTCCAAAGTCTTCCTAAATTATAAAGCTCCAAAATACAGGTTGAAAGAGAGCAGGTCTGGGAAGAGAGAGGCATACAATGGGCACCACCAGTGAAAAGGCCCTGCTCCGTGTAACTCCTGCCCTGTCATTTGATAGAGTGCCCACTTGCCCTCCTTCTTGACATGGAGTGCTCTCTACTAGAGTCTCTAGGTCCCGTACAAAGACCATAAGAAGGGAGAGCAGGGACCATGAAGTTCCCAACAGCTGTTAAGCAAGCAAGCAAGCAAGCACACAGGTCACCTTTGTCACAGTCAGGATGCCTATGTCCTGGTCAGGCTTGCACCCAATCTTGTTTTTGTACAAACTTGTTTGTCCTCAGTAACCAAAACTGTATTATCAGCATATACAAGCAGAAAAGTTGTTTTCCTTCATTTGCAAGGATTCGTACAAAACAAAGTGGCACTAATAAAGAAAAGTTCCAAGGTGGCAATAGAAAGCAAACTTAAAATGCTTTTGCAGTGCATCAAAACTATCCAGCAATATCAAGTTATAGGAAAACTGGTGCTATTAACAGTAATCCTTCTAGTTGGTTAATTGGTTCGGCAACTTCCATGCACATGATGTGTGATGCTAATTATTTTCCCCAAGAGTTGAATTATAACTAATCAGAGGCAGCTACAGGAGAGCTATGAGATTCAGGTGAGGGTCAGATGCCTTGTCAATCCCAGCAGGTATATAAGATGATGACCTGGCCTGCCCAGGCTACAAAAACAATACCCCCTACATACAGTTTGAAAGTGCATAGATTGTTTAATTAGCCAAAGATCTGGGAGAAGAGGAATGTTTTTGCCTGATGATTAAAAATATGTAAAGAAGGCACCACGAGTCTCCCTGGGGAGAGCATCCCACAAATGGGAACACTTATGAAGAGAAATATTTTCTGGCATGTAGTCTTTGCACAACTGGGAATACATTTAGTATGGTGCTGTGCTCAAGGGAAGTTTTTAGTGTTTGATGTTGTATTGTGCTTCTACTATTTTTTGTTGGGAGTAGCCCAGGGTGGCTGGGGTAACCCAATCAGATTGGCAGCATATTATTATTATTATTATTATTATTATTATTATTATTATTTTATTTATTTATACCCCCTATCTGTCATGGCCCTGGCCAGCCATACATTGCATGGAGAAGGGAGGTCTGAAATGTGGAGGCTGCTCTACAAATATAGGCTGCTTATGCTATTTGATTGTTTCATATATGCTGATAGACTAAGTTATCAGTTGAAGATGAGTCCTGCTTAACTTTTAATACCAGCATTTTGTGGCTTGTGGGTGGCAGGAGGTGGGATTGTTGGGTTGTGTGGCAGCAGGGGTGGGGCTAGCAAGCACAACCCTGCTCTTCCCCCTCATGCAATTTGGCACAAAAGGGTATTGCTGAATCAGATATGTATGCAGTACAAGGAGACTGTGTCGTTTGCGGGCAAAAATGCCATGTTTGTGCAGATGAGTGCAGATTCTAAAGAATGCTGCAATTTCCTGCAACCGAAATTAGCTAGAGGACTTGTTTACAGTTGCTGCGATCATACTAAAAAGAGATGTGGCCAAGCCTACAGCAAATAAGGCTGTGATAATTTGTCAATACCTTTTAAGGGCAGAGGTGTCTATCAAGAAGAAAAGGTGTTCGTAAGGGGAAAGGTGTGATGAGGCAGGGTGGAAGGAGAATGAAGGACAAAAGCAATTTAATCAGCCTCTAATTTTATTGTGCTTAGTTCTTCTTTAATAGATATGTTTTTTTCTGTGCAACTCCAAAACTAATTGTTGTAATTGTGACAAATGGTTCCTTGAAGCAATATGCACTTTCATTAAGCTGTGAAACAATCACATAGTGGGATTTTTAATTTGTCTGTTTCCTGAACAAAGGAGCTAGCAACTTAGAAGATAGCTACGCATACTAGGCTTAGAATACAAGACAGGGATTGCACAGACTGCACTAATTGTTTAGCTGCAATTCATCAGTATGTTAGTAACACTGATAGAGCAGTGCTATTAGTCTGGCACCTCTAGGAACAGTTGTGTTTGTTGTCTATGATGCGCATCCCTTTTGCAACATGATGACCAAGGCAAATAAGATAAATTCATTAACTGAAAATTAAAATATTTTTATACCCTATAATAAAATAATTCAGGAAAACCGCATTTCCTACCAACCTCTCTCCCTTTAGGACATTAACTCACCATTTGAGAACATTATTAAAGAAGAAAAATTATCTCTATTACATTTAACTGATATTTGCTTCAATGAGATTAATATGGTCTGCTCAATTTATGTTGCTGCCTTATCTTAGATTCTCAAAGGCATATTTGTACGCAACATATATTAATACATTAATGCAAACAGATCCAGTAATGAGAGATTAAGATTCAATTTATCTCAGGCTTTTGCCAAAACAATCTCTAAATTAGCCAAGAACAAAGTGGCTACGTTAATCTCTGACAGAGATCAGTGGAAGAGATGAATTCTTCTCCAGAGGGGATCTGGAGATACAGACATGCAAAACAACACATTACTCAGATGCCTAAGGACAATATGAACCTCGGAAGTGAGAAAAGATTAGAGCGGATCACAGTTATCTTACACTGATCATTACATGTGAGTCTTGGGTCTCTCTTAATGAACAAGAGGTGCAGGTGAATCTTCCTTCCTACTGATTCAGATTGCTGCCTCTACCCCAATATTCTTGACTCTATTAAAATTCCTTGCATATGTTGTGCAAAGACTGGAATGTACATTTTGTGTAACTTGCATAGAATGCCATGATACGTCTTCCCCTGTATATTGTGAACAGTCACATTCGTCTACCTAAAATATTCCTGAAAGACACCTGCAATCAAGTTTTCCTTGAAATGTTGCATTTCTTTTCCAAAATCACCATCATTAAAATTCAACAGAATATTGCTCTGATACAGATAAAGCTTTCCCCCCCACCTTACTTTGGGACACAGTGAGATATTTCCACAAGAAATCATTTTTTTTCCTGACAACTGCTTAACAGCATTGAAGCAGACAGTTAATCCTGATATGACATTGTCTACCAAAACATAAAACACACACTTTCTGACACAGGCCTCTTCTGGAGCATCATCTGTGTCATTCATTTCTTCTAAGTTAGCATCAGGTGTGCTGTCATCATGCAGCCTTGCCTTCTTGCAGCTAACTCCATCACATCTACAGAAAAGGTTTATTTCTATATTTAGCTTTGACGCAACCAATTTGCCTTCATTCCACATGCATTTCCAGTTGTTTTCAATTTTTTCAGCTCTGTGAGGAGAGCTGTTTTTTTTTTTTTGTCACTTCAACATCTGGTGTGACATCTCTAGTTTGGATGACCTTGTTGCAAATATCTATGCCAGCTAATATTTTGTACCACACGGCTGACATTAGCACACAGGCAAAAAAATGTGGACTTCATTTCTTGTTTTGACCATTAAATGTAGTTCTAGGCAGTCTTTCAGTTCTAATTAAATACCAGTCAAGAGTGCTGGAAAAGGCTTTACACATTCAACACAATCTGACCATTTTGTTTCAGGCATACCATGAAGAGAATGACCAATATTGTTGTGCAGTAATTTCCTTCACTTACGTAGTACACAGTTTGAATAGCTCTTAAAAAGGTTATTGCTTCAGGTATACATTCAGCAGCATCAGTTCCACTTGACTGTGTGACCATGAGGTGAAAGAAATTGCTGTTGAGCATTATTCTTGTGCTTCGTTGTCTTTTCCAGCCATATCTGACCCATTGGTCAAATGGTAGAAATTACATGTACACATACATTGTTTGTTCATTTTATATACTGCCCTTCAGCTTCCTTCTAGCTTCCAGCTTCTATACAAAAACCCCCCACAAACATTGCAATGCTGTGTATGTCTACTCAGAAGTAAATCCCACAGAGCTAAATGGGACTTGCACCCAGATACATGTGACATAACTGCAGCCTAAGATGATTAATTAAGGTTCCTTTAGCATTAGCATAAATATGCAGCTATACTAAGGTCATTTAATGCAACCAGAAGGAAAATGAAGGATCCTCAGAGTGATCAAACTCAAAATGGGCTGAGGTGCTGACTCAGGCAATCGACTGACCAATTTGTCATTTATTCATTTTACCCTGTCTCATGCTGGAAGGAAGAAGAAAAATTAAGTAAGATGAACAGGCACACACTTTCTGCTCTGACTGATGGAAGAAGGAGAGCAACTTGTTTTGCTCTGGTTGGTTTAACCAGAGCTATCCATCATACGATAGCTGGAAACCAACATTTCAGATAATATATAACCAGAAAACTGAATATCAGCTCTTCTCTGGGCCAGCAGAATACCCTGTCCCACTCACCATCCTTCTTTATTTCTTTACAGCCTGCCCATAGATGCTCTGATTAATAGGACTGAGCATATTTAATATGATTGCACATTTCAGTTATTGACTGTTATTTATCAATAGCACTTCATACTGGGACATGGGCTGGGGCTAATGGCCAACACCAGACCCTCCAAGCATGGGTGTAGCCTGGATTTTAGTTGGGTGGGGAGGCAGAACCTCAGTTAGCTTTGTATTTTTATTGATTTTTATTGATTGGGGGCGGGAAGCTGCCTCCCTGCCCATGCCTCCAAGTGTCCCTATTTTCCAGGAATAGTCCCAGATTTACAGAAGCCCTCCCAGTTTCTGATTTGATCCTGGAATGTCCCACTTTTCCTTAGGAAGTCCCTATTTTTATTGGAAAAATGTTGGAGGCTATGGAGTTATCCAAACCAGAGCCGTCTGAAGGCAGCCCTTTATAGGGAAGGTTTTTTTTTAAATAGTTCATGTTTCTTAAAGAATGTTTTTATATTTGTTGGAAGCCACCCAGTCAAATAGATGGGGTATAAATTGTAAAATTATTGTTATGGAATAGGACGTCCCTATTTTCTTTGGAGAAATGCTGGAGGGTATGTAACACCACTCCACCTCAGCAGGCTGGCTGTCTTCCCCCCTATTCTAATCAACCCAAAGAAGAACAGAAAAAGCACATGACTAGATACATAGCCTTCTGGTGCGGGTCCATTTGATGGCCCAGAGCAATGGAACCTGGTCCATTAGGGCAACCAGAGCATAGCCCTAGTAAACAATTTTTAGAAATGTTTTTCCCCAGAATATCAAAACCACACTTTTTCTGTCCCACACATCTTTCCATAACCCATTTGAACTTAGAGAGGCTCCTGGAGACATTTCTGTCAATTTTCTGTTCTCTGGCCAATCAGAAAAGCATTTATTTTCCAGGCTTAAGTTGTTGCTGTTTAGTCCAGGCTTAAGTTGTTGCTGTTTAGTCCGACTCTTCGTGACCCCATAGACCAGAGCACACCAGGCACTCCTGTCTTCCACTGCCTCCCGCAGTTTGGTCAAACTCATGCTGGTAGCTTCGAGATCACTATCCAACCATCTTGTCCTCTGTCGTCCCCTTCTCCTTGTGCCCTCCATCTTTCCCAACATCAGGGTCTTTTCCAGGGAGTCAAGTCTTCTCATGAGGTGGCCAAAGTATTGGAGCCTCAGCTTCAGGATCTGTGCTTCCAGTGAGCACTCAGGGCTGATTTCCTTAAGAATGAATAGGTTTGATCTTCTTGCAGTCCATGGGACTCTCAGGAGTCTCCTCCAGCACCATAATTCAAAAGCATCAATTCTTCGGCTTTTGCATAGTTAAGTTACTGTAGTGGAAAACAGAGTTTCTTCATTGGGGAGGCAGGTGCAGTCTGTGCAGCATATGCATGTTAATTCCATTTACTCAAGAGGTTCATCATTCTTAATCAGGTCTCCCCCATCCCAACTGAAACCTCTTAGGCTATGCCATGCTTTGATTGGACAGAATATTGCCTAACTATCCCTCTATCTCAGTAAGCCAGTAGGCAACAGCCTTGCGTTTACACCAAGTCAAATGGGTACTGGTGAAGGTCACATCTGGAAATGTAAAAAATTGTGAGCAACCACAAAATGCCCATTTCACGGGGGGGGGGGGAGCTGAAAATACTCAATATGTTTCACAAACAGGCACAATACTTACCCCCTCCTCTCTAAAAAGCCCCCCAAATGAAGCACAGGCAAACAATCACAAAGCACCCAAGCCATTGCCACCCAATTAAAAAAATAAAAATTGGGAGAGGCAGAGAACGTTTGCAGGCACTAAGGAAGGGCACCATGGGGCCAAAAGACATTGCACCTAGAGGAGAGAGTTGTAGGAAAGTTCTTTCCTGGGTTGTCATGATAACTATTATGGGACGCGGGTGGCACTGTGGGTTAAACCACAGAGCCACAGAGCCTAGGACTTGCCAATCAGAAGGTCGGCGGTTTGAATCCCCGCGAAGGGGTGAGCTCCCGTTGCTCGGTCCCTGCTCCTGCCTACCTAGCAGTTTAAAGCACGTCAAAGTGCAAGTAGATAAATAGGTTCTGCTCCGGCGGGAAGGTAAACGGCGTTTCTGTGCGCTGCTCTGGTTTGCCAGAAGTGGCCTAGTCATGCTGGCCACATGACCTGGAAGCTGTACGCCGGCTGCTTCGGCCAATAAAACAAGATGAGCACTGCAACCCCAGAGTCGGTCACGACTGGACCTAATGGTGAGGGGTCCCTTTACCTTTACCATTACCTTCACCATGATAACTATTAGAAAGGAAATAACCCAGTCTAGTTAAGAGTCTTTAGGGATCAGATCAAAGTTTTTTTCTCACCCAGCATCCTCTTTTGCACAGTGGCCAACCTGATGCCAGCCTGTGGAGACAGATTAAAATTGCAGAGCTTTGAAAAATTGAAAAACAGAGTGCGAGATTGGCTCCATTATTATCAAATAATGGAGGCATACAATCTGGACAAAAAAGTTGGTTTCCAGGTGGAAAAATCAAAATTGGAAACAGAATTGTTAGATCCAAAAATTAAGAATTTGTTAAGAATGTATAACTTGCTGTTGAAATGGAACACTCAGGATGAAATGGTGAAATCAGCTATGATTAAATGGGCACAAGATGTTGGACACAACATAATGATGGCTGACTGGGAACAGTTATGGACCACAGGTATAAAATTCATGGCATGTAATGTCGTAAGAGAAAATTTAATGAAAATGATTTATAGGTGGTACATGACACCAGTCAAGCTTGCAAAAATTTATCATTTGCCCGACAATAAATGTTGGAAATGTAATGAGACTGAAGGTACATTCTTTCACCTTTGGTGGACATGCCCAAGGATCAAGACATTCTGGGAGATGATCTATAACGAAATGAAAAAGGTATTTAAATATACCTTTCTGAAGAAACCAGAGGCCTTTCTCCTGGGCATGGTTGGCCAATTGGTGTCAAAGAATGATAGAACTTTTTTTATGTATGCAACAACAGCAGCAAGAATACTCATCGCGAAGTATTGGAAGACACAAGATTTACCCACTCGGGAAGAATGGCAGATGAAGTTGATGGACTATATGGAATTGGTGGAAATGACTGGCAGAATCCGAGACCAGGGAGAAGAGTCAGTGGAAGAAGACTGGAAAAAGTTTAAAGACTATTTACAGAAATACTGTAAAATTAATGAATGTTAGAAAAATGTTGGAATGACGTTATATGGCTTTAGTAGAAATGTTATAAGGAATTAAGTATAAATAGATTAATAGAGTATTAAAGGGACAAATAAGGCTAGAATCTGTTAAGATAATTAAAGGATAGAAAGCAGAGGAAGATGGAAAGGAATTGCTGAAACAATTAACAGAAGTGGAATACAAAAAGGGAGGTGTGAGGAGGTCACTGAAATAAGTGAATGAAAGATAAGATATTGAAATTGTTTGATTTTTTTTAAAACTGTTTTTGTTTTGTTTTGTTAGTTTAATGTGTTGTCTAGTGTTTTTGTATTGTATTGTATTGTTCTTTTTTCTTTTTCTTTTTGTGTGTGTTCAAATGTTTCTTTTTTTGTGTGTGTTCCTCTTCATCCTGGAGAAGAGTGACTAGTGGGGTGCCACAGGGTTCTGTCTTGGGCCTGGTCTTATTCAACATCTTTATCAACGACTTGGATGATGGACTCAAGGGCATCCTGATCAAATTTGCAGATGACACCAAACTGGGAGGTGTGGCTAACACCCCAGAGGACAGGATCACACTTCAAAACGACCTTGACACATTAGAGAACTGGGCCAAAACAAACAAGATGAATTTTAACAGGGAGAAATGTAAAGTATTGCACTTGGGCAAAAAAAATGAGAGGCACAAATACAAGATGGGGGACACCTGGCTTGAGAGCAGTACATGTGAAAAGGATCTAGGAGTCTTGGTTGACCACAAACTTGACATGAGCCAACAGTGTGACGTGGCAGCTAAAAAAGCCAATGCAATTCTGGGCTGCATCAATAGGAGTATAGCATCTAGATCAAGGGAAGTAATAGTGCCACTGTATTCTGCTCTGGTCAGACCTCACCTGGAGTACTGTGTCCAGTTCTGGGCACCACAGTTCAAGAAGGACACTGACAAACTGGAACGTGTCCAGAGGAGGGCAACCAAAATGGTCAAAGGCCTGGAAACGATGCCTTATGAGGAACGGCTAAGGGAGCTGGGCATGTTTAGCCTGGAGAAGAGGAGGTTAAGGGGTGATATGATAGCCATGTTCAAATATATAAAAGGATGTCACATAGAGGAGGGAGAAAGGTTGTTTTCTGCTGCTCCAGAGAAGCGGACACGGAGCAATGGATCCAAACTACAAGAAAGAAGATTCCACCTAAACATTAGGAAGAACTTCCTGACAGTAAGAGCTGTTCGACAGTGGAATTTGCTGCCAAGGAGTGTGGTGGAGTCTCCTTCTTTGGAGGTCTTTAAGCAGAGGCTTGACAACCATATGTCAGGAGTGCTCTGATGGTGTTTCCTGCTTGGCAGGGGGTTGGACTCGATGGCCCTTGTGGTCTCTTCCAACTCTATGATTCTATGATTCTATGATTCTAAATTGTTGGAAAAGTAATAAATATTATGTAAAAAACAACAACAACCTGATGCCAGCCTGAGTTATGGGACAAAGCCACTTTATAGGTCCCCAAAGCATTTAACGTTTCCATGAACAAGCAGAAAAACATTGTGAAAATAAACATTTTTCAAGCAATGCTCAGAACCCATCCATATTTAGGATCCTCAGTGGCATGCTTCAAATGAGACAGCATGATTCAAATGGGAAGTACAGTTTATTTGCTAAATGCAGACTCAAGTACATACACACAGCTGTTGACCTGCCACTCTAACTTTCTTGGCTGCTATTTTCTGCCTCATCACTTCAAGGAAACAACAGAAGAACAGCCAAACAGCTCAGACAACACCCCATCAGAGGCTTCTTACAACTTTGAGCAAAGTGGATGGGTTTGTTCAATAAATACAGCTGTGTGCCATTTAATATGGAAAACTGCAGTCGTGTTCTTTTGTATACACTGGGATTTTATATATAAAAATGTATTTTTAAAAAGTCAGGGGTTGAGAAATCAATGCATGGATTAATTTATTTCAAAAAGAATTACCGGTAAATGGTGCCTTGTTTCTTCATGAAGGGAGAGAAAAACCTTTTAGATAACATCTGTAAACCAAGTACAGTGGTACCTCAGGTTACATATGCTTCAAGTTACATACGCTTCAGGTTACACACTCTGCTAACCCAGAAACAGTGCTTCAGGTTAAGAACTTTGCTCCAGGATAAGAACAGAAATCGTGCTCTGGCGGCGTGGCGGCAGCAGGGGGCCCCATTAGCTAAAGTGGTGCTTCAGGTTAAGAACAATTTCAGGTTAAGAACAGACCTCCAGAACGAATTAAGTACTTAACCCGAGGCACCACTGTATATAGAATGTGATTATTGGGTTCACTATTGTGCTACAGTTAGGATGCAATCCCCAAAGTAAGGGGTGTGAGCCTGAAAACAGTTCATCTGCTTTATCCAAGACCTTGCCAGGCTCTGTTGACAAGGTTTTTTTTGTGTTAACAATTTACCTCCCATTGGAAACACTGGGCTGAGTTCAACTAACTTAGGTTCATTCATGTCAATGGGGCATCCCTAAGTAAAAGTTAGTTGAATGCAACCAATTCCTTCTGATTAAAAAGGAAACAAACTGCTGCTGCTCCACAGCTGGTACAGTTTTGCCTCTAATTGCAGGACATTTCCGGTACTAGGACAATCTGCCACAGCACACTATCTTGGCTGTGAGTCCTGGAAGATCTGATCCCTACCTTGCAAGCCTTTTCCCACCTGGCCTGGGAAGGTGGGGTCCTGACTGACTGCAGCTACAAGAGCTGAGGCTGCTGAATATTTCTTACCCACTGTTCACCACAAGGTCCCAGGGTCCATTACAACAATGTAACATACAACTATAAACCCATTATAATTTAAAAAACAACCCAGAACAATATAATTTCAGCAAAAGAAGTGGGTCCCACAAAATAAAATTGCTAAATAATAATATGTTGACACAGTTCTGCACTTGGCAATACTGAACATCTTTCTAATTAAAAATAAATATTGAAATATTTTATTTTTTATTGTGTGTATATATATATATATATATATATATATATATATATATATATAAAAGCAACCTCCATGTGGTGGTAGTACTTTTATACTGTAGGTTTGGGTTATTAAATTCCCAGGAGTTTACCTTGCTTTGTATTTAATACAAAAAAAAAAAAAAAAAAAAAAAAGATTTAGGGAAATGGAATGTTTTTGATCCTATAAACTGGGAAGGGGGAACTGAGAAGAAATGGAGTCATAGTTCAGTTTTAAGAGGTGAATGTGCCTCTTTTCTGAAACAGAATTGGAAATTATTTCAGAGAACAATATTTGGGAAACTTGAGCCTGACAGTTACGAGCATTTTCTAATACTAAAGAGCATTAGTGTCATGAACTTCAATTGTGTATATCTCAGTAATTACATTTTTGAAAGCAAATGAATAATTTGAATTGCCACACAGACGTCATAATGTCATTCCAGGAGACTGTTTCAAGAGAGGCACGCTATTTTTCTTTTAACCTGGCATTGTCAAGTTAAGTAACTGCAACTCCTTAAAAAGGGCTCATTTCCCTCTAAATCATACCAAAGGGTTTGAAAAGATCTGGATTTGATTTAATATTTATACTCTGAATTTCTATTAGAATATTTATAGTGGTTTACAATTAAAAGCAACAGAAATACAATATAAGAAGCTCTAAAATTTAAATGAATGAATGAATGAATGAATAAATAAATATGTTGGTATCAAGAACAATGATAATATATTTCATCAAATGCTTCTATTGCTGTCTCCTGGGAATTTCTGGGGTTCTGATTGGTTTTCCTTTGGCAGTCACCCAAAGGCAGTCTCTTTCTAGGCAGCACCTCTCATCTCTATGGTCTCCCGTGGCCTGCTCTGGACACTGATGGCAACTATATGTATGATAATTTTAATTGCCATCTGGCTGATCTTTCCTTAACCTGTGAGGCAAGGTCTTTCTGATCCTTCTGATGTTCCTGCGTCTGCTGAGTCTCCTGGTACAGAATCCATCTGTATTTCAAAGACCATAAAAATATTTGCTAATATTTCATTGAACAACAAAAACAATTCCTAGGATGTTGCCATTTCTGACTGAACACAGCAACTGCATAGCAGTAGGTAAGTGAGCGCTGAATAGCAAGCTATTCAGATTGCTGTTTTCTTAATTGGCAAGTATTTTACCACTTAAGAAGAAAGCAAACATTTGTGGCAAGCTTCTTACATGGAATGTTACTCAATGTTCTTATGCTTCATGGCACTGTGTCTTACAGCACAACCCTATAGAAGTTTGTCCAGAAGTTTTTATCTATCTAGACTTACTGTCAGGTAAGTGTCTTTAGGACTGTAGCCCGAGTAATCCAATTGCTAAGAAACAATTACCTTTAGTTACTGATTTCCCAGGCTTCTGCCCTGTTGTTGTTAGGGTTACTAGATGTCAGGGAACTGACATCGGAGCGAGAGGCGAAGGGGAGGCTCCTAGATGATGCTGGCGATGTCAGCATCGCCCTAGAGCCAGTGTGCCAACTGGACTCATGCACCTCAACCCCAACTGGGCTAGGCGAGCTGGGTAGCACCGCCAGAGACCTCCTTTTCCCACAGGAACATGTCACAGTGCTGTGGACTCACAGCTTAGAGCTGAGAGCACCGGATTCACTGTCTCAATAATACAGTCGTTGCGCAGCAGAGTTTTGCAGAGTCTTGCAGAGTATAAACCACTCGGAGAGCAGCTCTGTAAAATATCTTCCTTTTATTCTATAACTACAACTATGATACAAAGCTATATACAGAGCTGAATATTCTAAGCATAAATCAATGCTACACTGAGAGTCTGCAGCTGCTCTTAGCAGCAATCTTATCTCTAGGATCTCTAACACTCTCACTCTCTCCGATACACTGACTGACTGACTCTCTCTCACACACACATATGTGTTGCTGGGCAGAATAAGTAGATAGGCAGGACACGCCTCCTCTTCTCTCTGGAGAGTCAGCAGAGACCATCAGGAGATGATCAGGAGATTCTTGGGTATGGGAGGGGTGAAATCTCCTCAGGCGAAGGACCCAGCAGCAGGGGGAGAAACAGCTCAGTAGAGGGGGAAGCAAATCAGCGCAACACCAGGGATAAAGGGGGGCAGATGGGCGAATCGGAGAGAGGGCTCCAGGACTCTTCACTGGACCTCAGTGAGGAGGGCACAGGTCCTCCGCTACCCACGCCCTCCCTGCGCAGAAGACTCCCGCGCAGTGAGAGGAGGAGGAGACTGGGTGTCAAACAACTTTTATGTTGGAAGAGGTTCAAGAAACGCCCACTGACGGATTCTGCCAGCGACTGAGGCAGCCACGATGAGAAAGGGCTGTGCAGTCAGAAAGGTTTAACAAGGCAAATTAGCCTAGAGAGGCACCAGTTTACGCACGAGTAACTCATACTCATTACACTAGGGTTTAAAGGTTTTCCTTGTCAGGCAATAAGGTCAGGGCCTTTTTGGTGGTGGCTCCGTAAGGGCTGACCCAATACAATTTGAGGGGGGGGAGGCACTCCCCACAAGGTGCATAGTGCACAAGGCAGACCAGTTTGCTTTGGCACCTAGGCAGACCATTCCACAATGGTCTCTCCTTGGGAGTAAAGGTACAGTAGTGGCAAGTGATGTAATAACTAACGATTTCCTTCCATTTCATGTCACCCCAAATCATCTGCCTGCAGTGCCTGCCTCAGTCCACCTAATCTTTGTGGAACTCCCCCTCAATGGACATATGCCTTTACCATATTTTAAATGGGACTTGAAAACCCTTTTGTTTCAATCTGCTCTTAGATACAATGTTGAGACAGGCATTTAAATTGCTAATTGTTTCATCTCATTTGTCATGCTGGTCTATAGAGTGCTTAGACTGCAGTTTCATATTTGTAGTTCTAAGATGTAGCTTTAATAGCAATTGATAGCTTCAATTATGTATGTAGGAAACCTTAGGCCAAGGAGCCAGTTGGGATTATGGAATATATAGGGTTATACCTTAATCTTCCCAGCATCTCTCTTTGGGATTCTTCCTGACTCCAGTTGCCACAGGCAGTTTGTTCTCCATCTTCAAGCCCGGATAATGGGACCTCCAGAGGCAGGCATTCAGGATATCTGCATGATACATAAATTAATAATTGTTCAGATAGAAATAGTAACCAGTTACGGGGCAGAATAATCCCTCGTGCTGTTAGAGGTAGCTAGCTACTCATCACCTCGCGATACACAACTTGTTAAGGGCTGTTCATACTGTTAGGATACTTCCGTTCCACCTTAAAAGGGAGCAGGCTTTGTGAGTCAGAGTCTGCGTATTTCCTGTTCACAGGATGTTTATGTTTTCTGTTGCTTTCGTTTTCTCTCTGTGTCGCAGACACTAAAAAGCAGGCAGTCATGTTTTTCTGTGTTCTGATCAACGCTGAATAAACTTGCAAATAATGCTCTCCTGACTGCAACTTTTGGCTGTGCATTATCTGCTGATAGAGCGTGCATGAGCTCTAGAATGTGGCAAGATATTTTCTAGAAACTCGTGTCGCTGCGTGCCTACGGGAGGTCGACGGATCGTCCGGCAGACGGCTTGGGGGCCTTGATGGACTTTATCTCCCTGGCAGTATCCCAACAACAGGTTTCGGGCCCAGATTCACAGCACTTACAGGAGAGTAAGACTGCAACAGACTGCTGAAAGGTATGTGGAAGAAAAGCGAAAGTGAGGCTTTTCTGTTTGCCGCGGCAAGGGCCTTTGAACTCCGGCAGATTAATGGATCTGGGAGCCGCGCCAAAGGCATTCGTGAGTAATGAGCTGCTGAGATAAGACGTCTCTGAAGTGAATAAGACTCACGGCTCAAATAAAAAGCTGGAATGGAGTTTTTCCAAGCTTATGAGGCTGCTGAGTGCCCAAAGTTAAATCGGCACAACTATCAGACCTGGGCAAAATGGTGTGAGAGCTTGCTGCGTCAGTTTGGAGTGTGGCATACTGTGTGTGAGGCCCCTCCAGTTCCTCTGACAGATAGATGGAAGGCCGAAAATTCGAAGGCAATAGACGTAATCGTCTTGTCCGTCTCTCTGGAGGAAATAAAGACGCTTGCTGGCAATGTGACTGCACGTAAGATGTGGAATGCTTTGAAAGTAGCCCATCTGCCAGTCATCCCAGCCCAGAGTTTGACTGCATCGGAGGTCCTGGCTGTTTCCCAGAATGCGAGTGAATGCAGGGATGCTGAGGGCACCGGTTGCATGCTGCAGGGGGAGCTGACTGTCACGTCATCCCAGGCAGCATTCCAGCCTCCAGGGGGAGCCAAGGAGTCGGCAGCTGAGAGCTCTGTTTCTCATGGGAACCAAGGTCATCGCCTTTGCAGAGGCCGGAAGGGCAAAGGTAAACAGAGGCAGACGCCTGCAGATGGCCAGAAGCAGAGGGAGGGTGAAGAGCCCACGCCAGAGAAAAACAAGGCATTGTTTGCTGGCACAGCTTCACCAAAGGCTAAAGGCAAGTTTGATGGCCAGGAGCAGGGGGGCAAGCTGCAAAAGCCCACGCCGGTGGAAAACAAGGTTTTGCTTGCCAGAAAGACTGCTCCAAAGGCCAAGGCCAGGTTTGTTATTGATTCAGGCTGTACCCGCCATGTCTCAAAGGACCGCCACCTATTTATCTCCTTCAAACCTCAAGAAGGTGAGATCCACCTGGCTGATGGAAAGACGTTGCGAATTGCAGGAGAAGGGACTGTGAAACTGGCAAGTCTGCACACTACCATCAAAGATGTACTATATGTTCCAGGTGCTGCAGACAATTTGCTCAGTGTCCCACAGCTTACTGGGCGTGGTTTTGAGATTTCCTTCAAGAGGAGCGTCTGTGTCATCAGAAAAGGCAAAGAGGACATTTTGCATGCAAAGTTTATGGATGGCTTGTTCTGTATAACTTATGATGACAATGGTGCTATTGTGTCTAATGTTGATTCTTGTTGTGTTGCACAAACTAACAAAGTTCTTCATGCAGGATGCATTCACGATGCACATCGAAGGTTTTGCCACCTCTCTTGGAAGGCACTGGCCAAGATGCCAGAGATGGTTGAGGGTTTGAACATCAAACCCTGTAAGTTTCACATGAAATGTGTATCTTGTGCAGAGAACAAGGTGAAGGTTGCTCCAAAAGGCAAGGAGTCTAGCAGGCAGGCTTCCAAACCCTACCAGCTAGTGCACGCAGACCTGGTTGGTCCACTTGCGCCCTCTTTGGGTGGAGCAAGGTACTTCATGGTTCTAATTGATTCTTTTTCCAGGTACATTCATGTGTTTATGCTCGAGCAGAAATCGCAAGCGTTTCCTAAGTTCAAGGCATTCTGTGCTTGGTTGGAGAATGTTCATGGTAAACGCATTGGCTGTCTCTTTACTGATCGAGGCAGGGAGTTCACTTCTCAGCAGTTTGAAGCTTTCCTGACTGAGAAGGGAATTCAGCATGACTTGTCAACGCCTAGATCGCCATGGATGAATGGGCTTGCGGAGCAAGCAAATCAAACGTTGCTGCAAGGAATGAAAACATTGTTGCATGATGCCAATCTCCCTGATAAGTATTGGGGGGAGGCTCTGTCGAATTTTGCTTACACTTATAATCGCAGATTGTCATCACCTATTGGTTGTACCCCCTATGAGAAGATGTTTGGTAAGAAACCCAACATCAAACACATGAGAATCTTTGGTTCTGACATGTGGGTACACACCCCACAGAGCAACAAGCTTGGGAAGCGTGGGGCACATGGTTTGTTCATGGGGTACGAAAAAGGTTCATACAGGGTATGGATGACTGACTCTAAGTCCATTAAGTTCACAAAAAGTGTTGAGTACAATCCTAAGTGGGGGGGAAATGTGGGAATTTTCCAGAGTTACCCAGAGGAGGATGAAGGTGATGTCAAAGAAGCAGCTAAAGCTGAGGAAGCTGCTGAGGATGATGATGACGATGATGATCAGAGTTCGGATTCCAGTTCAGTGGGCGGCGCTGCTGCTGATGTCAGTGACAGTGATGACACAGCAGACTACAAGAGCGCAAAGGCCTCAGTCAGACCATCTGATGCGTCTGACAATGAACTGGAACAACCACTGTTCACCATTGGTCACTTTTCTCCTAAGAAGGAGGAGATGAGTCCAGAAGACTTGCGTCTAGTACGCAGATCTGAAAGAGCCACGAAGAGCAGACCTCCAAAGAGATTTGCTGATGAGTTTGCTAAGACAGCAACTGCTGTTCTTAGTAGCTCAGAGAAGGTGTGGGAACCTTCAAGCTTCAAAGAGGTTCAGGAGTTAACCTCTAAAGATGCTGAGCCTTGGCTAAATGCCATGAAGGCTGAAGTTGATTCCTTGAACAGGAACCAAACTTGGGAGTTGGTACCAGTAGTCCCAGGTATGAGACTGGTTGGCAGCAAATGGGTCTTCAAGGCCAAGACAGACCAGAATGGCAAGGTTGTCAGACACAAAGCCAGATTGGTTGCCAGAGGTTTTTCACAGGTACCAGGACAGGATTACCACGAGACCTACTCACCCACCGTCAAATATGAGAGCATTCGGCTGATGCTCAAGATCGCTGCGGAGGAGAAACTGCATGTTTCCCATCATGACATTAATACAGCTTTTTTTGTACGGGATTCTGGGGGAGGAGCTGTTTATGCTTCCACCTGATGGGATGCAGATACAGAAGGGAATGGTCTGTAAACTGCGGAAATCCTTATATGGTCTCAAGCAGAGTGCCAGGTGTTGGAACACGAAACTCACTGAGACGTTGCTTTCTCTAGGTTTTCACCAGGGCAAAGCTGATCCATGTGTGTTTGTCAAGGAGGAGGGGCAAAACAAACTGTATTGTTTATGTTTTGGTGATGATCTTCTTATGTTTTGGAAGAATCAGGCTTTGTACCAAAGCACCCTAGCTCAGCTGAAGGAGCACTTTGACATGAAGGATCTTGGTGAGGTATCCAACTATCTTTCTCTGCAGGTGGAGAGGGACCAAGCAGGTAATTTTCTGGTACACCAAACACAGAAAATTGCTGATGTATTAACCAGGTTGAATTTGGTTGATGCAAACCCAGCAGACACACCGATGGTGACAGGTTACCAGGTAGATAGTACTGCTGAAGCGTTTTCTGACACAACGCTGTACAGATGCATTCTAGGCAAGTTGAATTTCATTGCTAGATGCTCAAGACCTGACATAGCTGTAAGCTGTAACCTGCTTAGCAGACATGCTAACAATCCTACTGTTCAGGATTGGAAAGCTCTGAAGCGCATAGCCCGCTATTTGAAAGGGACTTTGCACTACAGGCTGAGGTTCACCAGTCAGAAGACTGGAGGTCTTGAAATTTTTGCAGATGCAAGTTTTGGAAGTGACACCACGGATGGTACAAGCACTTCTGGAGTATGCTACATGTACAACCACTGTCTGTTTGACTGGCTGTGCAAGAAGCAGACGACAGTGAGCCTAAGTTCCTGTGAAGCAGAGCTCAATGCTCTGTTATTTTCACTCATGGATTGTGAATGGTTGATGCAACTGTTTAAGGACATCGGAGTTTCTGTGAAATGTCCTGTACAAGTGTATCAAGACAATAGATCGTGTTTGGCTTTGCTGAACTCGGAGAGTTGCAAGCAAAGGACCAAGTACTTGCAGATTAAGCTACATCGTGCAAGAGAGTGTATTCAGAAAGGACTCATTCAGGTGTCCTACATGGCAGGAAATGAAATTCCTGCTGATCTGTTGTCTAAGGTTGTTAACAGAGAACAACTTAAGGTTTACGTACAAAGGTTGCAATTGGGTTGAACCACAGGTACTACAGGTTACACGGAAAGGGGGAGGATGTTAGGATATTTCCGTTCCACCTTAAAAGGGAGCAGGCTTTGTGAGTCAGAGTCTGCATATTTCCTGTTCACAGGATGTTTATGTTTTCTGTTGCTTTCGTTTTCTCTCTGTGTCGCAGACACTAAAAAGCAGGCAGTCATGTTTTTCTGTGTTCTGATCAACGCTGAATAAACTTGCAAATAATGCTCTCCTGACTGCAACTTTTGGCTGTGCATTATCTGCTGATAGAGCGTGCATGAGCTCTAGAATGTGGCAAGATATTTTCTAGAAACTTGTGTCGCTGCGTGCCTACGGGAGGTCGACGGATCGTCCGGCAGACGGCTTGGGGGCCTTGATGGACTTTATCTCCCTGGCAGTATCCCAACACATACAGATTGTTGTTTATCTCTGTTGTTCAGGTTGAAGATTGTTTATAACACAAAGGAGGTAAAATATGCTTAAATATAACCCTTACATGGTGCTATGTTATGACAAGTGAAACTAAAACTGATGCACCAGAAAGGTCTACTATAGTGAGTTTGTTAGGGCTGAGGTATAGTCACTTTTGGACAGTAAAAGAGAAACTGTTAACCTGCTACAGCCTCTGGCACTCTTTAGCTGCCCCACTGAACTAATGGAGAAAGGGCTGTTCCGAAACATTTTTATGTCTGGCATCTGGCCAGAACTGGTTCTGTTGGAGACCTGTACTTGGGAAGGCTGACAGTAGTAGATAAAAAGGAGCTGATAATAAAAAGCTCACTCTGACATAGCTGACTTGACTCTTCCTAGTAATTGTTATGAAAAAGCAGTGGCTCAGGATATTTCCTTTTGCCACAATGTATGTGTGTGATGTGTGTGTGTGTGAGTGTGTGTGTGTATGTAAGAATTGGAAACGTACCTTCACATTCGTGGGTGAGGAATCTTTTTTCAGTCTGAAGGCAACTTTCTGTTCTGGGCAACACTCTGAAGGGCATGTACTGGTGGTGGACTGTACCAGAGTCAAAAGTGGGTGGATCAATGAATGTAAATTTTGTATTTGTACAATAGGTTGTTTCTACAGACATCCACACATGCATTAAGATTCAACTCACGCATTAAGTTCAAGATTTTATGACTTGCTAGGGCATCTAAAGCAGCCACAATGAATTAAGGCCACGTTTACCTGACAGTGTGTCCTACTGAACTTAATAGGTCTTACATCGGAGCCGACATGCATAGGATTCCACTGTAAGCCACCTTTATAATAGTAAAAGTCAAATTACGCAAAGTGTAACAAATTAGTTTCCTTCAAAAACAACCTCATAAAGATTGCAAATCAATCAGATGGTGCATTTCAGCTTTCACCAAATACCGTACTTTTCACACCATAACACTCAGTTTCCCCCCCCCCCCTAAAAGGTAAAGGGAAATGTGTCTGCGCGTTATGGAGTGAATGCAGGCAGGAGGAGCCACTCTTGCTGGCTGTTCGGCAGCCTCTCTTCCTCCGCTTGGCTTGCTGAGAAGCCGGCAACAGCTGAGCAACAGCTGAGTGTCGGGAGACAGCCTCTCTTCCTCCTGTCTGCCTGCTCTATGGCTTTTTGGCGAGGTGGGCGCTCGGAAGCCGGCAAAAGCTGCGCGCAGCGTGTAAAAGCCAAGGTGGGGAAAGGGAGACAGCCTCTCTTTCTCAGCGTCTGCCTGCTCTATGGCTCTCCCTTACACAAATGTAAGCGGCTCTTACTCTGCTTTCTTTACAATGAGCTGGAAGGAGGGACAAAGAGGGCATCCCCTTCTGTCCCTCCCCCAGCACGTCACCGGTAAATTCAAACAAAGCGGCTTACAAGGCTCGTGTCCCTGAGTCTCCTCCTCCTCTTTTTGCTCCGGTTCGAGGCAAGGCAGCTGCACAAATGTGAGTTCCCCCTCTCTCTTCCTTCCCTCCCTCCCTCCCTCTTCCAACTTCAAAAAATATTGGGGGGACAGCCAGGTAAGCCCCACTCACATACCACAATGGGGGGTGGGGGATGACTCCCTCAAATATTTAATGGGGGTGTGTGAAGGCACCTAGGCCTATAGGAGTTGGCTGCTTTGCCTAGGACAAGTGTGAGCTCCCCCCCTCCTCTTCCTTCATCACTGTATTGGAGATACCATACATTACTGACAGTTCCTTCATTCACGTGGTTACAAAGCATGGATCCACATGGATCCTCAGGATTTTTGCACTGGGTCACCCCAAATTCACCATCAGACCACATAGCATGTCCACGGCTACAGCTTGCACCAAAAAAATCACGCACCCACTGTTGCCTGGGGCCGCAGTGGTGCAAAAACGTGGTTACAAAGCACGGATCCACATAGATCCTCAGGATTTTTGCATTGGGCTACCCCAAACTCACCGTCAGATCACATGTCTGTGGCCACAGCATGAACCACAAAAATCATATATCCACTGTTTCGTTTAGAATTTTTTTCCTTGTTTTCCTCCTCTAAAAACTATGTGCGTGTTATGGTTGGGAGCGTGTTATAGAGCGAAAAATACGGTAATTTGCAAAGTACCAAAACACATTTAAATATCTAAATCATTCTACAGCGTCAAAATAAGAAACATTTAAACAATTTAGGATTGTAACAAAGAAAACCCAAATTTCTTATTTGTAGTGCAGATCTGAAAACAGAAAGGAACATTTCTCCTGTTTTTTCTGGAGTGATGAGTATTGTCTCTTCAATCTCAAGAGAGACTTCTGCTCCAGAGATCTAGGGTCTACTGATTCTGATGGCCAAATTAAATTAGGCGGAATGTTTCTCTTGATGTAAACATCCTCCCACATATAAAGTAGGGATCAAGGTAGGTTTTTTAGTGTGGGAAGGAAGTGTTAAATTTCCCCAGACTTCCAGATGCTTTTTCCTAGCAACACCCCCCTCCCAAACACACACATTTTATAAGTGAGTGGAGAGCGGTTAATGGTGGTTCCATCCTGACTAATTCTGATTCTTGTGCTGTAAAGGTCACAGTCCTAATTCTGAAATACTAACAAAAATCAACCCTTTGGGTGGTTTGGGGAGGAGGGGGGAGAGATTTCAAGTAAAGGAGGTGAATCCATGGCCTGGATCTGATTTACAGTTTTGTGACCTTGATTCAACCCATGAAGCTGCTTTTTGTGGCCTCCTACCATCCCCCCTTTAAGGGACATGGGTGGTGCTGTGGGTTAAACCACAGAGCCTAGGACTTGCTGATCAGAAGGTCGCGGTTTGAATCCCCGCGACGGGGTGAGCTCCCGTTGCTCGGTCCCTACTCCTGCCAACCTAGCAGTTTGAAAGCACGCCAGTGGAAATAGATAAATAGGTACCGCTCCAGCGGGAAGGTAAACGGCGTTTCCGTGCGCTGCTCTGGTTCGTCAGAAGCAGCTTAGTCATGCTGGCCACATGACCCGGAAGCTGTACACCAGCTCCCTCAGCCAATAAAGCGAGATGAGCGCTGCTACCCCAGAGTCGGCCACGACTGGACCTAATGGTCAGGGGTCCCTTTACCTTTACCATCCCTTTGCCAAAATCAAGCACTTCTTCTTTTCTTGAAGTGCAAGACTATGCCTGTTTCCTATTGTGTTCAATGGGGCTTATTCCCTACTAAGCACATTTAGGATTGCAGCCTCAGAGTCCTTCTCATTCCCAAGTTTATCCAGAAACAGCATAAAATGGCACTAATTAAAACTCCATGGTTGTGATAGTGAAAAAGTTATTTCCTTGTTTCAGCACAGCTCTGGATAATTGGTACAGTTAAAAAAAATCAAATGGAGGAAACTTCATGATTATGCTAATATTTTTATCTTTTAGCAAGTGTTTGTGAACATTTGCATTTCGTTTGCTCATATCATTTTCTTCCTTCCATTGTTTGGTAGCAGTCCAAGTTTCTGTATACACAAGGAATGCCAACTGGGACAGTATTCGACAATAACCACCCTTGTGATAAGTTTTCCAATCAACTCTTTCTGGCTGCAATATAATGCTTTGCAATTGCTGGCTATAGACCCATTCTAGCTTGCCCAAGATTCTGCCAAATGCACTAAAAAAGATCTTGCAAAACAGCTTTAATAAGAGTGCATTTTAACTCCTCAGCGTGCAGTTTGTTTACCTTGTTTTGCTTTACCCACAGATGGTACTGATGCAAGCCCATTCTTTGGGGGCAGAGTACAGCTCCAGTCTGTTCCCTATTAAAATGCAGTAATATGCTGGGCAAGATTCTTTCTGTGTTGTTTTCCTTTTGACATTTTGTGGAGGTGGCAAATGGGCACTGCAAGAAAGTAAGAGATGCAAAGGCTATAAAATGCCTAAGCAAATGATGCTTCTTGCATTTGGGAAGCATAGATTCCTGGCTGCTGATGGAAATCCACACCCCTACCTAGCTGAGCATTATTTAACTTTCTTCCTATTTTTTCATATTTAGCAGATTAAGAAATGGGCTAAATATTTCATTTTACATTATGCCATTTTTATTATCATTGCCAACTTTCCTGTTGCCTTTTCATACAGCTCAGCCCACTATGCTGTCTGGTGGATAATATGGGGATGCAACAAAGTCTGCTTAAAATGAGCATGAGCAGTGATGGAGGCCCTGAAAAGTCCCTCAGGCACTCCTTGCTAAATTAACCCTATGTAATTGGAGAAACGGCCTGCAAGGTTGATGCTTAAAATTTGTGGGGTGTCAGAAAAATATAGGGACCTGAGTGAAGGGGCTCTGTATCTGTATCCCTGAATGTGGAGTTGTATTAATTTTGAAAGAATGGAATGAAATCAAATCCAGGAATCACAGATGGTCAGTTTCATTTTTCTGACAGTGAGTGGAAGGGGCCTGGGGCAATTCTTCAAGAAAGATACAGAATACAACATTAAGAGGCAATTTGTAGACTTAGCTGGAAGAGTTCTGATGGACATCCATTTTGAAGTAAGGAAGGAGTTAGGAAATGTCACTCTAATACCTAAAATAAACCTGTCAGGTGACATATTTATCCCATAGTGTGAACCATGACATCTCTGCTGCATTAATCTGCCTCCTCACAGCCACTGCAAATAGCATTGCTGTGCTATGAATGGTAAGTTGCCCAAACATCTTCCCCCAAATTGCCAACATGTTTCTCCAAATCTCTACCTATTAAAGAGACAGTTAACTGGCGAGGGGGAGACACTCTCACACAGACCTGTATGTTCACAGGGCAGCCTCCATGCATTTGTGTTGATTACTAGAACTGTCCACAGCCCACCAATATGCCCTGTAGCCCCTTGATCTTGGTCCCCTATCTAGAGTCAAGTAGGAGACCATCCCAGATCTGGTCCTGAATTGCTTCGGGATCATAGCTTAATTAGTTTGCGTGTTTTTAAAAAAATAAAAATAAACAAAAGCTCAAGTGGAAAATGGGTGGAGACATTTCACCTTCTTCCCCTCCTCCTGACTAGAAGTACGGAAGTTCAATTCTTCAGGGTGTTCCTTTGCAAGTGGTTTTTCCTCTGAGGAAGGTATGCAAAAGAGCACCCAACACTTTGCAGGTTCAGAGGAACTCAACTTTTCAGTGGAGGCACTGATCTTGCAAAGTGTTGATTCAAGGAAAGACTGTTAAGCGGGAAGGAGTCAAGCTCTGTCAGGCTGGAAAAGAGGTTGGTCTGAAGAGAAGAAAGATGCACCCTAAGGTATCGTCACTCACTCACTCACTCACTCCTACCTTATCCCACGAAGACTCAGCCTGCAGTCAGGTAACTCGTGACCTTGCTATGGCTTTTCCCACCTGATACTGTCTTCTCCTCCCTGCTTGATGTTCTGCTCCCTGACAGCTCCAGACCAAAATATCTTCCCCACATCTGTAACACTTTTCATAATTTTGCCCTGTTTTCCAATAGTTCAGTGAATGTCAATGTGGTGTATCTGATAAAACAGAGGTAGCAAACACAATACTCCTAACATTCACGAACAATGCCTATTCTGGATGAGATTGGTTGGAGTTTGAGACCAACAATATCTGGAGGGGAAGAAGCAGGGGCAATGTGTCCAGTTTCACTGCTTGAGGCAAAGTGGGAAGTGCCGCTCTCCCTTGCTGCTGCTGCCGCCGCTGTTCCCACCATGCCTGCAGCTGTCGCTGCCGCAATCAGTGGCTGCTCTGCTGCCACTGTGCGCCTTGCTGGATGATGCTGATTTCAGGCAAGATCACACTGATTTTGGGTGGTAGCTTGCCAAAATCACGTGAGAGCTTGTGCAGTCCACAAGATCTCATGTAATTTCCGATGAGATCTCACCCAAAATGGACATGATCTTGCCTGAAATCTGTACCAAGGTTGGTGGCACTTCTCTGCTGCTGGCAAAGGTGGCAGGGCAGGTGGGGTGCCCATGAAAGTTCCACCTGGGGTACTACTGCCATCTGAAGCAGTGGCACTTTAACTGAAAATTCCAAAATGTCTGAAGTAATGATGAAATTCACCCTGACTCTCCACTGAGAGATTTGAGTTATGCAAAAAGCTGAAGAAGGAAGGACTAGGGGAGGAAAGGCTGAGGAAGATGTGGGCAACTGTTCTCACTAAAATATTATACATTTTATGGGGTTATTAAGAAATTAGAAGAGGGTGGCTTTGAAAACTTTCTGACAAGATTTTGGAACTATTTTAGGGAACTAGAAGATGATGTTGCAGTAACTGTCAAGAAAGCTCACTGAGTAGGAGTTCTCACTTGAAAAGCTTCTAATCATCAAAAAGACATTAAAGTGTGATTTATGGATCCATTCACCACACACACACAAAAGATTATGAGAGAGGCCAGGTTTCCTCCCTATAATTAGTAACAAATTAAACTCTTAAGAGATAGCAACAACTAAGATCCAGTTACTGAGGCTCTAGTGAAGGGAGGCCAAAAGTATACATGCGCCCATAAATGCTTCAGTTTATATGCCTCTAACTTGGAAAACAGGGTAAAGTGGCACCTTGGTACTCGAATGGCTTGGCTCCCGAACAAATCGGCTCCCGAACGCTGCAAACCTGGAAATGAGTGTTCCGGTTTGCAAACTTTTTTTGGAAACCAAACGTCCGATGCGGCTTCCGCATCTTCCAATTGAGTGCAGAAAGCTCCTGCAACCAATCATGCCTTGGTTTTCAAACCATTTTGGGAGTCGAATAGACTCCCAGAATGGATTAATTTTGAGAACCAAGGTGCCACTGTATTGCTGTTATTGAGAATTGGTCTTAACTCATATAGACTCTAACCATGTGATCCCCCATAACTAACTATAGCACCAAACCCTTTCACATTTGCCCTGGTGTATACTCCACATAGGATATGGGGCAAATTGCTGTTGCCAAAAAGTGCCTTCTTCAGCTTCCTAATTCCTACCCTATACCAGGGATGGAGAACCTGTGGCTCTCGTGTCAGTAGACTACAACTTGCATTATTCGTGATCATTGGCTATGTTGTCTGGGCCTGCTGGGAGTTGGAAGTCCAGTAATGTATAGAGAACAGCAGTTTCCTTATTCCTGTCCTAGACTGTTGGAGCTTAATTTCAGAGAACTGGGATCACTAATTCCACTTGGGACACCTTCTGGTCACTTCTATAGCCAGTCTACTTCTGGAATTTGGTAGGCTGAGGTCAGCAAGAGATGACTTCATCTTTCATCACTCTTTTGTATTTATTGTTTAGAGTGAAAACAAAAGCACACAAGATCAGTTGTGAGCTCTTTTCAACTTTGTCATAATGTTTGCAGCTGCCTCCATAATTAAATACTCTCAAAAACAGCCTTGAGAGAGAAGCATGTGTGGATAATAGGAACAGGGAAGGTGAGTTTTATGAATGTCACTGTAACCTTTATATTCTTAATTTACTTCACAATTTGTCTCAAAAGAATATATTTAGTACCTATACGTGGGCAGGACAAAACAAGGAAAGATCCATACAAGAAAGTCTACATGTTCTTTCAGTTGGTGATTCTCATTTCTGAAAGCCTCTTGAAAACATTCACAAACCCATCCGTATTCATCCAGTTGTGTGAGGAAGAAGTGGTCTGTAGTGTCTTCCCTCTATGTAGGCAGGCTCTGTGTTGCAGAATGGGTGAACACACAGATGTGTGAGACAAGGCTAGCAGGTAGGCTCCCACCCTGGACAAGGATGAATTCATGAACTGTTATCCCTTGCACTCAGGAATCAGGACATATTATATCAGCCAAAAAAACGGGGTTCCAACCTTGTATCTGCAGGGCTAGAGCACTCGCTTGCTCTCACTCTGGCTCTGTGTATGAATGTTGAGGCTGGGGAAATGGCCAGGTTGGTGATGGGACTACATGCTACCACTCTTGGGCCCAGTGGCTGCCAATGAGCTACTGGGCCCAATCAATATGTTAGCACTAGAGTACAGAGCCAAAAATGACTTTGGGCCTAAGTACCTATAATCAGCAGGGGAATGCCCTGCTTTAGGTACCACCACTGGCATCTTGTACCAAAAAGATTTTGTTTCTGTCAAATTTGAAAACATTTGTTGTGCAGATATTTGGTTTGTCTTTAAATGTTTTTAATTTTTTGTTCATACAGGGCTCATTTTCCCAGAATGGAACAACAACAACTACTACAATTTCCCATTAGTAATTAAACTCAAGGTTAGCAACCATCTCTGCTGCTGATATAAGGTGGGTTCACCCTCATGTGTTCTTTTCAGGAGGTGGTTCATGGGTGGCAGGAATCAGAAATATGAATAATAATCCTTATAATTTTCAACAGTGATAGAACTAAGGTATGAGTGTGATGCTGAACAAAAAGAGGGCTCAGTGTGCCAAGGCTCACAGCTATAATGAGTTGTTCAGGAACACCAAGAAAGCAATCAAACAGAGATGTAAAATGAAAATGTTTGTTGATCCATGAAGCTATTGAAAATGCAATTGCTTTAATGTTACACTTGCAAAATCTTTTCCAACCATGCTCCTCAGATGAGAACTATAAGACACACCATGTTGCTGAACCAACGTTTAGCAGGCATGACTATTTTTAGATGTCAGAAAATTCAAACTGTGAATGTATTGGACTTCATAATGTAGCAAACGGTTCAGTTTTGAAAATCAAAGTCCTAAGCTTATTTCAAGCCCCTTTTTGTTGTTGAGCCATGGAAAATTCATATTATAACTTTTTGAAGCGTGGCAATGCTCCTTAAGAATCAGCAAGCACAAGCAAGGGACGAGAGCTGAAGAAAAGAGGAGAAAATGTACAGCTCAAGCTGGGCTAGTGGAGGTTAGTCTATTGGTGCAAATGGGGCGCTGCCCCACCAGCCCCTGCCTGGCTGCCTGTCAGCTTCCTTCTTCTTAGTCTCAGTGCTGTCATTATAGAACTCAGTAAGGCCAGTGGCCCCTCTAGTCGAGCATCCTGTTCAAGTCAACCAGATGCCTATGGGAAATCTGCAATCAGGACCTGAGCACTAGAGCATTCTCCCTTCCTGCAGTTGCCTACTGCCTCTGGCCATAGAGGCAAAGCATTGTCTCTATGATCCATGGAAACAGAGCAGAGCAATTATAGTTAGCAGTCACTGATAGACTTATCCTTAGTGAATTTGTCTAGTCCTCTTTAAAGCCATCCAAGTCGGTGGCCATCACGGCCTCTGCTGGAACGAGTTCCATTGTTTAACTCTGCACTGAGTGAATAAGAATAGCTTTGCACTTTCTTTTATCTGTCCTGAATCTTCCAACATTCAACATTCAATTCCAGTGGATTTCTGTGAGTTCCAGGGTTAAGAGAGTTGTTCTTAGTTCAAAACCTAGGCAACAGCTCATGGTTAGTGAGAAGAGAGCTTAATCATGTGTCCACGTTCCAATGACATGGTAGTTCAAACCTTAACACATCATAGCAGCAAAAAGGACTGGGGAGCCACAAAATGGCCATGAGTTCCTCTTCAGGAGCCTGCACATTCGTAAGGTCTCACTAAGCCAAGGTTTGATTTTCAGCGTGGTGTACACTAGGACATCCTTTCAATAAATACTCCCAAAGGAACTATCAAACAAACCATTGTTTTAGCTCACTCAGTGCAGGCTCTGCTCCCAATATAAGCCCCAGGAGTGAACCGAAATGAAGCCTGTTCACCTGCGGTCTGCTCACCTGGCCCCACCCCCAACGGCACCGTGGATAGGTGCATTTGAACAGGGGGGTTGGCGGGAACCCTCCAATGCTCCGTGGCACTGGGAAGGCTCCTGGTGAGTCTCTGGGAGGATTGGGGGGACCGAACACTGGGGACCAGAAATGGTGCCCACCATCACAAAAGGGGTGATGAGTGCTTATTTTAGTCAGTGAAGCCATTCTCAAAAGGAAGACTTAAGAATATAACCTTTTTATTTATTTTTTAATAAAAAAGCAAAAAGCAAACAAACAAACACACCAAGCATATGCAAATGTGCCCTTTAGCGTGTATAATTGATTGACTATAATATTCCAGATACTTGTGTGAAATGCAAATCAAAGATATGAGGAATGCAGCAAAAACTGTTCTGTTTTGTTTGGCTGGTGCTGAATGTTGTTTGCGCTATAATTAGAAGCAACTGCCCTGGAAGCTGACCATTCACCACAAGTGTATTTTCTGCAATGTTTACAGCTTCAATAAAATTAATGAAAAATTTAAATGATGCTCTACAACTATTAAAGGAAGATTGGCTTTTGGACATATCTCTGTTAAGTGGACAATTACCTTTTTTCAAAAGAAATGCAAATAAAAGCAAATGAAGCAGAAATGGCAATGTTCTGGAGAAAGATAAAGACCTGTTAAAGGTAGAAATGAAATAACTAGGATGTAGTCAATACCATACTGAAGACCTTAAAATAAGCAACAAAAGCCTGAGCACACATCTGATTTGTTTCTGTTCACTGAAACTGGTTCTATGAAAAAGTAAAGTTCCACCAGGTCTGTATATAGCCATCCTTCAGCTATATACATAGAGTGAAAGCCAATGGTGTCTGTCTGCTAATGCTGACTGTTACCAGGGCCAACTCAATACATTTTGTTGCCTGAGGAATAAAAATGAATGTATTGCCTAGAATGTTGTTTTTGTTTCAAACATTGCAAATTTTGGACAAAATGGATTGTTTCAAGAAGTGGCAGAGAGATATCTCTAGATTTGTCTGGCAGGGCAAGAAGCCTAGAATAAAATTTAAAATACTAACGGATGTAAAGGAAAGAGGTGGATTTGCCCTGCCAGATCTTAAACTTTATTATGAATCAGCAGCTTTTTGCTGGCTGAAAGAATGGCTGCTTCTTGAAAACACAGACATTTTGGACTTAGAAGGCTTTAATAATGTATTTGGATGGCATGCATATTTGTGGTATGACAAGGTCAAAGCACATAAAGCATTTAAAAATCATATTGTCAGGAAAGCATTGTTTAATGTTTGGATAAGATATAAGGACCTACTGGAAAATAAAACCCCAAGGTGGCTGTCACCAATGGAAGCGAAAGCTCAGAAAAAGCTCAATATGGAGGCCAAATGGCCGAAATACTGGGAAATTCTGGAACAAGAGGGAGATAGACTGAAACTGCAGAGTTTTGAGAAACTAAAAAACAAAATGCGAGATTGGCTTCATTATTATCAGATAATGGAGGCATACAATTTGGACAAGAAAATTGGCTTCCAGGTGGAAAAATCAAAATTAGAAACAGAACTGTTAGAACCCAAAACTAAGATTTTGTCAAAGATGTATAACTTGCTGTTGAAATGGAATACTCAGGAAGAAATGGTGAAATCTGCTATGATTAAATGGGCACAAGATGTTGGACATAACATAATGATGGCTGACTGGGAACAGTTATGGACCACAGGTATGAAGTTTACGGCATGTAATGCCTTAAGAGAGAATATTATGAAAATGATATACAGGTGGTACATGACACCAGTCAAGCTTGCAAAAATCTATCATTTGCCCGATAATAAATGCTGCAAATGTAAAGAAACTGAAGGTACATTCTTTCACCTTTGGTGGACGTGCCCAAGGATTAAGTCTTTCTGGGAGATGATATATAATGAAATGAAAAAGTTATTTAAATATACCTTCTTGAAGAAACCAGAGCCTTCCTCCTAGGCATAGTCGGCCAATTGGTGCCAAAGAAGGACAGAACTCTCTTTATGTATGCCACAACAGCAGCAAGAATACTTATTGCAAAGTACTGGAAGACACAAGATTTACCCACTCTGGAAGAATGGCAGATGAAGGTGATGGACTATATGGAACTGGCGGAAATGGCTGGCAGAATCCGAGACCAGGGAGAAGAGTCGGTGGAAGAAGATTGGAAGAAATTTAAAGACTATTTACAGAAATACTGCAAAATTAATGAATGTTGGAATGATGACAGAATGAAGTTAAGTGGTTTTAGCAGCAATGTTATAAAGATATATGTAGAAATGGATTGTTAACAGGTGAGAATCTAAAGTTATAATATATTAAGTTTAAGGGTTAAGATAAAAATAAAGAGGGAAAGGAATTGCTGAATTAACTAATTGAACTGGAATACAAAAAAGGGAGGTGAGAGGAGGTCAGGGAAGCAAGGAAATGAAATGTAAGATATGAAAGATTGATTTGTTTTTAAGTGTTTTTTTATCTTTTTTCTGTATTTGGTATTTTGTATTTTTTCTCTTTTTTTATCTCTTTCTTTTTTTCTTTTCTTTTTATCTATGTAATCTTTCTTTCTTTTTTTTGAAACTTTAATAAATATCTTTTTTTTAAAAAAACATTTTGTTGCCTGAGGCGAAGGACAAAAATGGCACCCTCCTCCACGACACAAACAGAAGCCAATTTAACTAGTCATTGATTCTTACTGCAATGCTGGTAAAAGGACAGTATCTTCCACTGCACTTGGGAACAGCAGGCTGGCACAGGTGGTACTGGGCATGCCATATGGCACTCAGAGCTGTGTCCCCTCCCTGCACCTCAGCTGTCTCACTCTGCCTCATTATAGGGCTGACCCTGTCTGTTTCCTCTCCCGATACAGCCCCTGTCTGACCCAATATCTGCTGAAGAGAATTAGGGGACCTTTCTGACAAGTTTGGACATGGGGAGGATAGGAAGGGGAAGTCCCATCTACACACACGACTCACATGTTTCCCATAATACAAAATCTCATTCAAATATATCTATTTGGAAATCTTATGTGCACAAGATCCTGTGATTAAGTACAGCATTGTGCTGGGATAAAGGATTATCCAGGTACATTCCAATGATCTTATCAGACTATTATTTCCTGCTTTTTCAACCAGCCAGCTCTTGTGCCTTTGCATAAACAGAACCTAACTAAAAGCAGCATGAATTTATTCATTATTCTCCCAATCACTACAAGCTTTTTCTGAGCAATTACAGTAGGATTTACACCCACAAAATGTATCAGAATCCATTTATTCTGTTTATCAAAATTTAACATATTTGTCCATTCTTCGTTTCTCTCCTTTCACATGACATAAAAGCCACTTCTGGAAATCTAGCAGAATACTGCAGGTTTATCACTCACTTCCATGTTATTTGCTTCCAAAAACAATATATTTATTTGCAAGCTTTGAAATCCAGAAAATCACAGGAGCTTTATGTAGGAATGTGCACTGGAGCCATTTACATCACCACCATCCCTGGCCCAGGGTCACCCTTTCCCTCAACAGCCATTGAGTGGAGGAGGAGATTCCGATTTCTTTCTCACTGCAATACCTACTGGTGTGAATTAAATTTAGTGTGGCGTAGCAGCCTAGAGGTACTACTGTGTGAAAAGAACATTAGAAATCTGAAGTGCTGGCAACAGAATAAGTAAAACTGATGCAATAAATACTCTGTCTGAACACAGCCCATGTTATGTGCTACTATCTGTTTTAATCCCAAATAGGGCTGACATAGATGACTGGTCCCTTGTGATGGGTTTGGAAGCTCACATTTTGACATGTAAGCAGTATATATAAATAAAAAAAATTGTGCAGATTTATTCTAGGAATTGGTCTTATCATAAGAGCTGTACATAAATTCAGTTAGCAGTTCTCCTTAGTCCCTCACCTTACCTGGGAGAGATGTTCAATCTAGTTTTACATGTTTTCAGGGAAGGAGCTTTGCACTTAAATGAGAAAAACATGTTTTTACACCCACCAATAAATACTTTGCTCTCAAAGGAATAATGGTAAGAGGGTTATCTGCTTAATATTCATATGCAAAGCAAAACAAGTAATGCATAGTCTCCCAAGGAAAGTAACTGGAAGCAATTACCACTCTTTTAAAGGTAATTATGAGTCTAGAGACAGATTAGAAATAACATTTGCTTACTCGCAGTGGAGTTCATGATCCATTTGAATCAGATCAGTCCTCCATACTAATATGAGCTTCAATGAAATTACTCCCCAACTTGTCGTTCAGTCTGTATTTCCCTGGAGTTTCTCTGAATCACACGTAGCAAGTTATATGGAACTCTCCTTTAATACTTCCACATGGATAACCAAAAGCCTTTTTAGACAAATTAGATATTGTACAGCCTGCGACTGCTTACCTAGCTGAGCCAGTTTGCTTGTTTCCCCCTTTTAAACCTTCAAACATCCAAGAGCTTGCTATATATTGAAAAGAGGAGCGGGCGTCAATCACATCACTCACTCCATTGGCTGATTTGGACAAACACTACGGCTGGTGCAGTCCATACATGTTGGGAGAATACAGTCATGCCTTGTACCTTCCAGGCCTGCTGAACATTCATGTGTGAGATATGACCTTTGTAGAGAACCTACACATGTAGTTTGTTGGCAGGCATACAATACAGGAAAATCTCTGCAGAGTTTGTGGCTATAGTGATTGATTGAGTTTGCTTCAATGCTGCCTTCCCACAGTGTGTTGTACACAAAGCGGCTTACAATAAACATTCACAATTATCAAAGCAGTGGGTTGGGGGAGAGAAGTCAGCCTACAAATTCAAAGAGGACAAAAATAATCAATTTAACCAACATATGATAAATGCAATACTGTAATGGATAATAATAATCTAGAGTTCAATACATAAGTATGGAGCAAATGGAAAATTAGCAAACAATGATGTTCCACTGGCTGTTGCATTCCAGGGAGCCTAAGCAGCCTAGCTTGAATGTTCAGAACAGTCTTACTAGACTTGGTGGCTTGCAGCTGGCTACCTTTTCTGTATTCCATACACCTCAGAATTTACAACCATTAAACCTATGCTAGCATGATCTTGCTATAGGAGAGTGCCTATGCACAAATGCACAACCATTTTAAAGATACAGGCAGCAACTATTTTGTGCAGAGGGTCCATTCCTGGCCCTCATGCTGTCAGGCTTCAGGGAATCCTATCTCTCCCATGGTGGCAGAAAAGAAGATTAAAAAAAGGAGTTCTTACCAATTAGATGCAGTCTCTCTCTAGACAATGGCGTTGCTCCGAGGAAAGCCCAACCCCCTCTGTCTCCCTTATCCTATGTCATCCCTGCGCCGGCTGATCTGAGCTTTCTGCCTCTGAGCTCTCTGTTCTACTACTCTCACTGCACTCCTAGTCCTGGGGGAAGGGGGCTTAGTAATGCTCTCCAAAGACATTGAGTCTATCAGCTGTCTCTCCCCCGGTGCTTCTTCTTCCTGCTGTTCCTCTTCTAATATTTCCCAGCTTCTGTCCTCTGCAGCCTCTGAGCTATGTCCTTCTGTAAACCACTGATCTAAATCTATACTGTCCTCCTGTTCTCAGGAAGGTGTAGGAGAAGGGCGGACGGCCCCCACCATTCCTCCTCAGTCCAGCCCCTGACACATGTGTGTCAACAGAGCGTGCATAAGCCCACCCCACCCTGTGATGCTCTGTTATGTGGCCCCATTCCACTCCCCATTCCACCCTGTTCTGCCCTTTTCTGGGTCCAGGTGGACCCACGCATCAGCAGTTGCACATCAGTTGGACACACACAAAATGGTTGCTGCGCGCGCGCACACACACACACACACACAAACACACACACTGATATCCATACATACAACATTATCCATACATTTCATGTTTGCTGCATACAACACCAATATATCACTGGTGAGTCCTGTAGCTTCCTGTGACAATTGTAATGTATGGATCTGCTAAATGGAAGGGTTAGGGAAACAAAAAAATTTTTGCGGACCCTCATGGTTCATTGTTTACGCTAAGAAGTAATAGCTGCTACAAAGCTTTCCTTTTTGTCTTTGAAGCAAATGCCAAAATTGTTTCCTCACAAATGCATGCTGCTTTAGGCCAGATTTATACATTTTCTAAGAAATGCATTGTGGGGGATCAAATCCTTATTCACAAACATCCTAGAAAAACCACAATAGACAAAAAATAATTTGGCATATTGATTTTGGCCTGCTGTGTGAGAAAGTGAGTTTCAAGGTAAAACGTTCATTTTCTCTGTAGACTAAAGAGAATAAGTTACTAAATTTAGTGGCTGTCGGGTTATTGCAATGAGCTTATTTTAAGATAAGAAGACTTGTCTGATTACTTACTTCCGTGATCAGTCTCTCCAGTATTTTATCACAAAAGTCACATTTTTATAACCATTCATTTCCTTGTTAAAATGCAAACATAAAAACCCCGGAGCTCTAATCTTTTTCCTTAAAAAATAGTAATGAAGGCAATCTGTAGATATAATCCTGCTTCTATGCTTCCATTTATTTCAGTGCTGCATATGCAGAGGCCCTGCTCCTGAAATCACAGAGAAATAAATGGTGATTATAAAACAAGTACTACGTAGAACTAGCAAAAATGACACAAAAAATTAGAAACCAAAAAGGTACAAAGTTTATTAATGATTGGAATAAATTCATGACATATATTGAAGCAGATGTAAGAAATTTAAAAATCACAGTAGGTTCGACATAGCTCCTGCGACGTGCAGAGGTTAAAAAAAAAAGAAACTGCGGAAAGAAAATCTTTTGTAATATAGTCCAAAACCGAGTTGAAGGGAAGTCAACTATTGTTGTGTTGTTTAATTATTGTATGTCTTGTTTTCTCTTTTTCTTTTTTGCTGTGTTTTGTTTTGTTTTGTCTTTGTTTGGTGTTGTACAGTTAATAGAAACTAATAAAAAGAAGTTAAAAAAAAACAAGTAGTGTTTTTCCATGCAGTTTATTTAGATGAATATATTTTTAAAAAAAGAAAATGGAGTTAAAAGGACCATTTAGATGCATTTTGCGCAGTATTTTTTTGCTTGCAACTTTGAATAACATTGTGTGTGTTTTAAACTTTCAGGGCCATGATTTAAAATATGTGCACAGTCTATCCAGTGAATTTATTACTGATTCGTTTGTGTGTTTATGTGCTGTTTGTTTGTTTATGTAGTTTTAAATCTTATATGTCATCCTTTTACCCTATAAAGGAACAAAATATTGCCTCCATTAGGGAGATAATGCTACCAAACAGCCAACCATAGCCTGGCTTCTGCAATGAATGGTGATGAAATCACATAGATCACATAGCTGTTCATCCACAAATGGACCTGTATTATACACAAAGCAAGCAAACAGCAAAAGTTAAGAATGCATTCATCATTGCTATGGCCTATTCAGATTATACTCACCTTTTAGAATAGCTGAGAATGTTACAACTTCCAGTGAACATTTTTGTGGTCAGGATGGTAAAACTATGGCCTTTATGATCTAGCTCTTTCTTGGCTTGGTACTATGGTGAGGGATACGGGTGGCACTGTGGTCTAAACCACTGAGCCTCTTGGGCTTGCTGATCGGAAGTTCGGTGGTTTGAATCCCCATGACGGAGTGAGCTCCCATTGCTCTGTCCCAGCTCCTGACAACCTAGCAGTTGGAAAGTACACCAGTGCAAGTGGATAAATAGGTACTGTTGTGGTGGGAAGGTAAATGGCGTTTCCATGCACTCTGGTTTCTGTCACTGTGTTCCGTTGTGCCAGAAGCAGTTTTAGTCATGCTGACCACATGACCCTGAAAGATGTCTGTGGACAAATGCTGGCTTCCTCGGCCTGAAAGTGAGATGAGCGCCACAACCCCATAGTTGACTTTGGTGTGACTTACTATGGTGAGCACCGCAGTAAATATTATCTGTACTGTTGTACATCTTTCAATCTTACATATGGCTTGTTACATATATTTATATAACATGTATCTATTTAGCTAACATTAACTTGTCAGCATACAGTAGTTTTGTGAGAACTACTTCTCCCTGGGAAGAAATATGGTGGTAGAAATATGAAGGTTGACTGTTCTAGGATCTGGGCAGTCATAAAACATTATGCTCTCCTATTTGTCGATCCAAAGCCATCTGGAATGTAATACATGAATATATTGAAGAAACATAAACGTGTCCAATGGATTTCAGCCAGCCTGGACCACATTCATGCATCATTAGAAAAGGTTGCAGATTGGCAGGATACAGCAATATTATATTATTAGACGATCAGTTTGTCTGATTTCAATAAAATTCTGATTCCAAAACTAATTATTGCTTTCGACTTTTACAGCTCAAATAAGAATTTCATCACTATGTGCAACTTAATTAGATCTGTTTTAATATTCAAAACACAGTATTAGATACACATCTTATGGAGGAAATAAAGTAGCCCATCTATAAATAAAAAATATCATAGTAGTTTTTAAAAGCGCAATAGCATTGGCTTCAGCAGCATGAGAAATGTTGCAGTAATTCACATAATGTTTTACAATTGATCGTTATCGTTTATACAACCTCTAAAAATAAAAGTAAGAAACTATGAATGAGTGCCAGTATTGAACTACTGTTGTTTTATGATCCAGCACCATGCTAGGTTAATGGAAGCAAAGGCTAGGGCAGATTTATATGCTTAATTAGATATTGAAAACATTGATTTCCCCAGGTGGTCACACTGTTTTCAGCTTTTCTGTTTCAAGCCATTTATTCTGGTGTCAAAACATTGATTTAAGTGTCTTGAGTTCAGACATGTGAGTTTGAAATGTTTAGTCATAATACAGGGCAATCAAGAGTAATGAAATATGCATCCTTTTCTCACAGCTAAACCTTGGCAAGTAATTTGCATTGTCTGCCATATGAGTGAATGTACCTTGGACATCTGCTCTGCATTCCATTGCCCCATTCACAAGTCTCACTTGAATATGACCAAGACATTTTAGGCTTATTTATATAAAGGGTTTTCCTTGCAGCCTCACCCAGTGGCTAGTTTTGTGTGAGTTTTGAAAGACTTTTTCTGACCTTCTTCAACTAGATTTGAGAAATATAAAGTCGGAAGGTCCTAATAGTAGACCTGCATCATTCTGAGTTTGTCATACTAACTGGGCTTAAGCTTTCCCAGCAGTCTTTATCTGTAAATGCTTAATATTTCTCTCAAAAGGTAATTGGGCCCCAGTAAGCTAATTCCATTAATTTCAATGGATCTACTCTGAGTAGGACTGACACTATCTATATGCCATTATATGGAACATTATATGGACATTAGTTTTGCATGTGAAGTACATAATTCAGGTCAAATAAAATTCACATCTTCTCTGAAGGAAGTGAGTTTAATCTTAATAGAGACCAATGCTAAATCACGAGTTTAAGGCCAAGGTATTTAATATGTAAAGGACATCTTGTTATATATTGTACAGTATTAGGAACTACATGTATCTGAGAGAGAAAAGAACGAACCTTCTAGTAAAAAATTCATCCCAGATCACAAAAGACTAAAAATTGTTGACATCTGCTTACTCCTCATTTATGTAAAATGAGTTAGTGGCTAATCAGTCTTGCTCTCAGGGATTAGATATTTCCCTTCAGATTACAGGGACCATTAGCAATTTGGCAGCTTTCATAGAGCTAAACTTGATATTTATGCAAATATTATGCAGCATGAAGGAGCCATTTGCTTGTTGAATTTTATTATGTGCTAGTCATGAATATTCTGACAACTGTTGGTTAATAATAGAAAAGCTGGCAAACGAAGCCTTTTGAAATAAAAATATGTTCAAGAATAGGATCAAATGCTTCTTGAGTGTGAATGGGGCACTGTGAAAAGACCCAACTTTCTTTCTCACAACATTGCTGCTGGTACTCAGAACTCAGGCTCCGTCCACACTAGACATTTAAAGCAGTATCATGCCACTTTTACCTGTCATGGCTTTCCTCAAAGAATCCTGTAAACTATAGTTCTTTTTTAAGCATCATGAGAGTTGTTAGGAGACCCTAGATCCCCAAAGTTCCCTGAGAAGGGGCACTGACCGTTAAACCACTCTGCAGAATGTAGTTATAGGAGGTGATAGGATTTATTTTATTCTTGTTTCATAAAATTTATATCTCACTTGATTGAATTTTTTTTTAAATCCCTCAAAGCAATTTACAATACAATACTGCTTTAAATGTACAGTGCAGATGGGGACTCAATTTAAGACTTTAAACAGAGAGGAGATTTTCTTTGCTCTGCGAGTCTCTAAAAACATTCTGTTCCTCGGTCAATCTGAATTCCTGTTTGTAAATCTAGTTCTATCATGATGTCCAACAAGTATGAAGCTGCTTCATTGTTAAGATAATAACCAGACATACATCCTTCTGAGATGAAGGCAGATGGCTATCAGAGATGAAGTTATCTTGCTAGTGACTAGTTATAATGTAGAAATTTGGTTCATTTCACATATTATTGTGAACCTACCTAATTTGAACTTCTGAAACATAACTGTCCTTCAAAATTCACGCTTGCAACTCTCCAACCAAAAAAAAGGGGTACAAAAATGCATATAAAAAGAGAGCAGTGTGCATAAAACTGTATACAGTTGCGAAAAAAAGTATACCAAAGTGCATTGAATTAGATGTTACTTGCAAAACTGTATACTTAAAATTGCATGCTGTTACATGCCACCACAATCTCTGCATGCTGAGAGATTCTAGGAGTCTTGTTTCCTTGGAATGAAGGTCAGCAGAGACTGTGATTTAATTAAGATATATGGTTTTATTTACACATATATACAAACACAAATATATATGTGTATATATTTACACATATATACAAATGGGCTCATAGGATTAACACCCCAAAAGCTCTTGCTTCTCCATTAGTCACAGCTTTAGATACTGACACAACTGTCAATTAGAGCAGAGTGGTTTTCTTCATGCTGGAAGGGAGGACGCAAGCTCCTTTCGGTTGTTCTTTCTCTGGCTGATTGATGGGCCAAGCTGATGCTTTCTTCCCACAAGGTTCTTCTTGGAAGCCAAAGGTTCGTTCTCTCCATGGCCCTTAGTCCCCTTGACCAACTGCAGAGACCAGAGTGTCATATATTTCATCATGTTTCCAGTGAGCTTGGTGTAAGACCCCTTAATAATTTACAGAAACAGATAAAATATTCCCAGTGTTGTCTGGGACTCTACACCCCCCAGTAATGTTGTAAGCCTCCTTGGTAATTTTTAAATACATTTTAAGTAACTAAATAAAATATTCCCAGTGTGGTCTGGAACGCCATGTTCGCCTGAAGACTCTTGGCTGGTTAACACATGCATATCATTTGCTCGAATGTGGTATATTTTAAGGATAGGTGTCAATTGTAATAACTCCAGTGAAAATATTTATGCTTAAGGTGATATAATATTAGGAACCCGTTAGCACTTAATGCTGAGTCAGAACTTTGATCCATGTATTAAACTTGGGACATTTCACATGCAAAGCAGGTGTTCTGCTGAAAAGCTACAGTGAAGAAACATTCATACGTACAAATGATTGCTTGCTGTTATGTCCTTATATGATGTACACCAGGAGTGGGGAACCTTTGACCCTCCAGTTGATGCTGGACTGCAGCTCCTATCATCCCTGAACATTTGCTGTGATGCCTGGGGCTGTTGGGACTTGCAGTCTACCAATATATGGAAGGCCAAAGATTTCTTACTCCTGAAACTCATACGTGGAGGAGAGCACTGATTGGCTCTTCTAGACAGTATTTTCTTGATCCAACTGCACATTACCTATTTCACTCACCTCTAATTGAAAGGGGGGGTTATTGGTTTGTTTTTGTTGTTGCATGATCCAAGAAAGTCTGTATTTCCTCTGTTAGTGCTGCCACCACTGAGCTTGGGCAGGAGGATAATCTGGCACTTGTCCTGAGTGGCAGCGAGGGAGCATCTCTTGACCTCTCCATGGTGACTACTGCTGGACTCTTCTCTTGGGCAGTTCGTAGCAGTGACTGGAGAGTGGGTGAGGAGGAAGTGGAGAGGATGACATCGTTGTGACCCAGCCCCATGAGATGCACTGGCTCTGAGGGGCAGGCAGAGGGCAGGGCCACCCTGGGTGGGAAGAGAGGAAGAGGGGAGTGGAGCACAAAGAATCCTGATTTTTTTTTTTTTAATTTACTTTGTACATCTGCATCTAATCTTGCCCGTTTCTAAAATTTATTTGTTGGTGTGTGTTTTTCTTTTCGTAAATCTACTAAAAAATAAAATTAAATTAAGGAGTTTTCTCAGGATGATGGTGTGTGTTGTGTTGTGTTCTCCTTCTTCTGATAGGAATGCTCTTGTGATGGGACGATGAGCTGCTTGTGTGTAAAATCCTAGTCCCTCAGAGTTTGGTCAAGTTTGCAAACCTCTGTCTGTAACGGAGCCCCTTAAACATGGCTCCGTCAGTCGCTGGCAGATTCCGACAGTGGTTGCTTTCGGAATCGCTTCCAACATAAAAGCTCCTTAACGGAAACACGTCTTCTGGACTCTCTGCGTGACAGTTTCCGGCGAGGAGTGGGTGTCCCTACAGGAGGTCCTGAAACCTCCCCACTGTTTTCGCTGGAAGTGTCTCTGAGCCATCCCTCCAGCTCACTTTCCCTCAGCTCAGCTCCTCTCCCCCTACTGGTTCCCTCTTCAGCTGCTGAGTCTCTCCCAACCTGTGTGAGCCCTTTCACTTCCCTTCCTTCCGATGGCAGTTCCCTGACATCCACCTCCCCTCCAGGGCCCCCTTCATCCCCTCTCGCCCCCTCCTCTACGGGCGGTGAGGAGGCAAAACCCCGGAATGAACTTCCTTCATCTTCCGATGTCCCGAACACTTCTCTCCACCTGTTGCGGTTCCTGGTCTCGAAGTACTCCTCCTCCTCAGAGTCCATCTCCCCTTCCCCTTCCGAGTCCGAGAATCCTTCCAACTCCTCCTCCTCATCGGTGGTCCCAAAGTATTCCCTCCGGAACCTCTCCACAGGCTGAGGTTTCCTTGGGAACCTTTGATGGAACGTTTCTATCAATACCTCGTCATTGATATCTTCTGCCATTACCCAAGTGTTTTCTGACTCCGGTTCTCCTTCCCACGCTACCAAATACTCCACCTGATCCCCCTTCCACCTGGCGTCGAGGATTTCTGCCACATGGCTGCTGCATTCCCTTTCTTCTATGACCGGTCCCCGAGTGGCCATCCCTTCTCGTCCCCCCTCATACGGTGACAGTAACGACCTGTGAAATACTGGGTGCAGTTTCATGTGGTTGGGTAACCGGAGCCTGAAAGCCACTGGGTTGACCTGTTGAATGACCTCAAAGGGACCCAATCTCCTGGGTCTTAATTTCTTACAACCTCCTTTGAACGGCAACCCTTGGGTTGACAGCCACACCCTATCTCCCACCCTTATGGTTTCACCTTCCCTTCGGTTCTTGTCTGCCTGCCTCTTGTATTCTTCCTTCGCCCTTTCTAAGTTGAGTTGGAGCTGACGATGGATTGCTTCCATTTCTTCTACAAAATGCTCGGCTGCCGGGACGCTCCATCTCTCCCCTTCTCCCCCTGGGAAAGCCCTGGGATGACACCCATAATTAGCCAGGAAGGGGCTCATCCCTGTGGACACATTCTCGGCATTGTTGTAGGCAAATTCCGCCAGCGCCAACTTTTCTACCCAGTCATTCTCTCTGTCATTGACATAACACCTCAGGTATTGCTGGAGGACACCGTTTGCTCTTTCCGCCTGCCCGTTGGTTTCAGGGTGCCGGGCAGTCGAAAAGTTGACCTCCACCTGCAGTAAGCTCATGAGCTTCCTCCAGAACCTGGAAGTAAATTGTTTTCCTCGGTCTGAGACCACCCTCAATGGCACTCCGTGCAACCTAAAAATGTGTTCTACAAATAACTTCGCTGTCTCTTCCGCCGTGACTGCATGCGAGCAGGCTACAAAGTGGCACATCTTTGTTAGTAGGTCTACCACCACCATGATGGCTGTTTTCCCCTTGGACTTCGGCAGATCAGTCATAAAATCTATCGACACTGCCTCCCAAGGTCGTTCTGGGGTTGGTAAGGGTTCTAATAGCCCTGCCGGTGCCCGCCTCTCCCCTTTGGCTCGCTGGCATTGCTCACACCCTCTTACATACTCCCGTACATCTTCCCTCACCTTAGGCCACCAAAATTCCCTGGTGACCAACCACATGGTTTTGTGTTGTCCAAAATGCCCCGCCGTGGGGCTGTCGTGCAACTGCTTGAGTACCCTCCCCCTTAAGTCTCCTTCAGGGATATACAGTGCCCCTTTGTAATACAAAGCTCCATTTCTTTCCTCGAAACCCCCTGGTTCCTCTCCCTCACCCCTAAGACCTCTGAGCTTATTCTGGGCGTATTCATCATTCTCTGTTTCCTCTACCAGTTCTCTTTGTCCCACCAATGCCGCCCCACACACCCAGCGGTCCTCTGGAATGACATGTCTCTCTTCGGGTGCTCCCTCCCCCTCCAAATATTCAGGTTTGCGTGAGAGAGCGTCCGCCCTAATGTTCTCTGGGCCTGGCACGTAACAAATCTCAAAGTTAAATTTGGAGAACTCCTGGGCCCATCTCACTTGCCGTTGGTTGAGCACTCGTGCCGTCCTCCAATACTCTAGGTTCTTGTGGTCAGTGCACACTTGCACCTTATGTTGTGCGCCAATTAGCAGGTGCCTCCATCTCCGGAACGCCTCATGAATGGCTAGTAGTTCTCGGTCATACACCGTGTAGTTCCTCTCGGATTTGTTCAGCTTTCGCGAAAAAAAGGCACACGGTCTCCACTCTGACTCCTCCTTCCCTGGCTGCAGAAGCACCGCCCCAATCGCTCTGTCTGATGCGTCAGTTTCCACTCTCATCGGTTTTTGTAAATCCACATGCAGGAGTTGTTGTTCCGAGGCGAAGGCCCTTTTTAGTTCCTCAAATGCTCGCTCCGCCTCCTCAGTCCAAACGAACTTCTTCTTACTGCTGAGACAGTCCGTAATGGGCGCCGTCAGGTGGGCAAAGTTTCGGATGAACTTACGATAGAAGTTCCTAAATCCTAGGAACCTCTGCACATCCTTCCTTGTTTTGGGTGTTTTCCATTCCAGCACCGCCTGGACCTTGCCGGGATCCATGGCCAATCCCTTGTCTGACAGGCGATACCCCAGGAATTCCACCTCCTTGGTATGAAACTGACACTTCTCCAGTTTCACCCACAGCTGGTTGGCTTGCAGCCTGCTCAACACTTCTCTGACGTCTCTCACATGCTGCTCCTCATTCTCAGAATACACCAACACGTCGTCTAAGAAGGCCACACAATTCTTGTAAAGCAAAGGCCCCAGGACGTGGTTCATAAACGATTGAAAGCACGCGGAGCCTCCTTGTAGGCCGAAGGGCATAACTAAATATTCAAATGCCCCCAAAGGGGTGAACATGGTGGTTTTCCATTCATCCCCCTTCCTTATTCGTATCAGGTTGTACGCCCCCCTTAGGTCCAGTTTAGTAAAAATCTTTCCCTTCCTGACCCTTGTCAAAATGTCGTCAATCCTGGGCATAGGGAAAGCCACTGGTTCTGACACTGCATTTAAGGCCCTGAAGTCACACACAAGCCTCGGCTTGTTCGTGTTTTTTTTATCCACAAAAAACACTGGGCTGCCCCCCACCGCCCTGGACTCTCTGATGAACCCTCTCTTCAGGTTCTTGTCAATGAACTCTCTTAGCTCCTGCATCTCTCTGTCTGACATGGCGTACAGCTTGCCTACAGGGAGCTGTGCCCCAGGGAGTAAATTGATTTGACAGTCAAAGGGTCTATGCGGGGGTAGTTGGTCAGCTTCCCTTTCGCTGAAGACGTCGCGGAGATCTGCGTATTGTCGTGGTACCTTCACGTTCTCCGTTACTTCAGTCCCTGCTAGGGTGGCTTGGGCCCCTGCCAAACCCTTTCCCTCTTTGCAGTGTTCTAAGCAATGTGCTGAACCAAAAGAAACCACTCTCTGATGCCAGCCCACCAGCGGATCATGTAACGCTAGCCAGCTCATCCCCAATATAATGGGAGCTCCTCCCAAGGTGGCCACATTAAACGCTATCAGTTCGGTGTGCCTTGCCACCTTCATTATCATTGGGACGGTCTGCAAGCTGACTTCTCCTCCCAACAGCTCCCTGCCATCGATCGTGGTCACCTGCAGGGGGTTGCTTAAAGGGATCGTCTGTATCTGGTGTTCAGCTGCAAACTCTTTGCTCATGAAATTGCAGGAGCTGCCTGAGTCCAACAGCGCCTTTATCTTTAGAGGGTGTCCGTTTGGCAGCTCTAGCGCCACTTCTATCACTAGGGCGGGTTTAGGAGGTTTTGGCGTGGGCACTTTCACTGCTCTTTGGCCTGGCTGCTGTGCCCCGACGGTGGCAGCCAGGCGTTGGCTTTTACTTGCTTCGGTATTTCTTCCTCTCTTCCCTCCACAGCTCCTACCATCCCTTGCCATTCCTTCCTCTGGGGGCAGACTCTGGCAAAGTGACCTGGCTGTTGGCAGAGATAGCATTTCCGGGCGCCTTTTCCCTCCTTCTTTCCCCCCTCACTGGGCTTTGAAACTGCGCGCGCGCTGTTCCGATTTCCATCGGCTCTGCCGGCGGGAAAGTTGGCTCTGGAATGTCTGGAATGCGGAACTCCTTCCAACGTTCCCCCTTCCCTTCCCGCCTCTCCAATGCTCTCGCCTCCTGGCGCGCTCCTATGGTCAGCGCTGATTTGGTCAGCTGGTCCATAGACTCCGCCCTGGGCGCCCGGGAAAGTTCGTCTTTCACAGCCGAAGAAAGCCCTTCTTCAAAGAGCATTTGAATGGGTTCCGCCGATAGATCCCACCCCAATTTATGGATCAACATGGTGAACTCAGTCCAGTACTCACGGACAGATCGGCTCCCCTGTTTGCAAGCCATTAACTGTCTGCGCACCACTCCCTGTTCAATATCGCTGGAAAACATCAGATCCATGGCGCGAAAGAACTTCATCGTGTCCTTTAGGACGTCACTATTCGCTGCCATCAGGGGTCTAACCCAGTCTCTCGCCCCCTTTTCAAGATGCCCAATCACGAAAGCCACTCGTGATTCCTCGTCAGGGAATTCATCAAACTGCAGATTGAGGGCATATTGCATCTCTGTCCGAAAGCCATGATAGTCTTTGGGCTCCCCCCCAAACTTCTGCACCAATCCTGGTACCTTTCTGACGAGCTGGGTGTCTTTCCCCTTTTTGTCTGCATCCTGAGCCCTCCTCTCCTCAAGCCTCGCCGTCTGCAGCGCTAGCTGGACCTCCAACACCCGGTACCTTTCTTCCAGGCTTGGACCCGCTCCAGCTCCTGCTTCTCCGGTTCCGGCTGGGTTGCTCATGATGCCTTCTCCTGCACAAGCTGCTCACGGAGACTGTCGGAATGCTGTGATGGGACGATGAGCTGCTTGTGTGTAAAATCCTAGTCCCTCAGAGTTTGGTCAAGTTTGCAAACCTCTGTCTGTAACGGAGCCCCTTAAACATGGCTCCGTCAGTCGCTGGCAGATTCCGACAGTGGTTGCTTTCGGAATCGCTTCCAACATAAAAGCTCCTTAACGGAAACACGTCTTCTGGACTCTCTGCGTGACAGTTTCCGGCGAGGAGTGGGTGTCCCTACAGGAGGTCCTGAAACCTCCCCACTGTTTTCGCTGGAAGTGTCTCTGAGCCATCCCTCCCGCTCACTTTCCCTCAGCTCAGCTCCTCTCCCCCTACTGGTTCCCTCTTCAGCTGCTGAGTCTCTCCCAACCTGTGTGAGCCCTTTCACTTCCCTTCCTTCCGATGGCAGTTCCCTGACAGCTCTGCAGGGTGGGAACACGAAAAATGGAGGGTCAGTCGGTGAAGAGTGAGAAATGTCCCTCTTTTCATCTGAGGAACATTGGAGGGTGTGCATTGAACACATGGGGGATTAGGTAGGTTGTTAGAAACAGAGGAAGCTGCCTTAAATTTGAATCAGGCCATTGGCCTACCTAGCTCAGTAGAGCCCACATTGACTACCAGGGGTTTTCCAAGACTGGGTTCTGTCCCAGACCTACCTGGAGATGCCGGGGATTGAACTTGGGACCTTCTGTATGCAAAGCAGCTGCTCTACCACTGAGCTATGGCCCTATTGGCTTGACGCTATCCACTGAAGTCAGATGAATCTACAGAAAGACAGAGCCATAGTTATGGGTGGGCTAGCCTAGTTTCTTGCCCCAGGTGAAGCCTTCAGAGGGGTGCCATTGAGACTCCCATTGTGTGTGTGTGTGTGTGTGTGTGTGTGTGTGTGTGTGTGTGTAAAGGCACATAGCTCTTTGACCTGGGTGAAATAAAGCCTGGTTTCACCCCTGGGAAATGTACAAATAAATTAGATGAGTAAACAGACAAACGGTGGTTCAATAAGTATAAAAGAGAAAGCACACTCCAGAAAGCCAAAAGGTAACCTGTCCTCATCTCCTTTGCTCTCCTTAGTTTCCTGCCATGTTTTACAAGTATCTTTTCCAATAAAATGTGTCTGAATCTCCATCACTTTGAATGCTTGCTAAGATAAAAGCATGTATCGAAGGCAGACGGAATGGCTTCAATAACTGCACATTATAAAAATAAAAAAGGCTTCTGGTTAAGCCAGCCCCACGCCCACCTAGCCTTCTGTTCTCCTCTCTATGGTTACCACCCCTGATCCAAAGAGACTCCTGGGAAATGAACCTGCCACCCTTCCACCTCTATGTTCATGGGAGGTGTGGATGGGGGAAAGCCCTTATGGAAAGTTCCAACCATTGTCTGTTTCAGGTATAGAAGACTGCAGAAAATACATCATGAGAGAGAAGGTTCACTTTCAAACTACCCATATAAAGTGAAGGTAACAAAGTCACTGTGTGCATAATTTTATACCTTGGAGATGCATAGCCCAGAAATCCACATATCTCTGGGACTTGTTGCATCTTTCTGCTTGACACAAGAATGAAGAATAGATTTCCATGGTGTGCACTTGTTGCCATCTTGTGGTTTGATGTGGAATATGAGCAGAAAAGTGGCAACTTCAGTCTTATTTGTATTGAGGGATTATATATAATTTATCTTTTGAGGTTTGCCCTCTCTCTTGAAGGACTCCTCTGCACATCACTGTCTTCCTTTGCCATCATGGCAGGATGAAGACAACAGAGATTGTAAAGCATTATTATTATTATTATTATTATTATTATTATTTGTATATGTTTCAACAATCCCAAAGTTTGGCAGTCAGTAGCACAGATGTTGGAAAGGTGTGGTGATCTGCCATAAACAACACCATTGAAGAAGACAGCAATGGTTACCAAGACCTTGTTGCTGGTTGCAAAGAGGCCCCTGTGACATTTCAAGTTTCAGGGATCCAAAAATATAGGTCCGGCGCTGCTGACAGGTGTCCCCCAGAAGGTTGCTCAGATGGCTTTCTTACCCATGCTGTAAAGTGGAACTGCTGTCATGTCACCTTTGGACTCTAGTATTTGAAATCCCAGCCTGTGTGTATTAAACACACACACACACACACACACACACACACACACAGACTGATCAGCTTGAGAAGTTCAAATCACAAGACACACATTGATGCGCATCTATCTCCAAATTGTCTTCAAGTAAATTTGTATAACACTGGCTGCTTGAATGCATGAACAATCCTATGTGTACTTATCTAAACTTTCTTTCAAGAAAAGATGCATGTTTTGAACTGTTGGGTATTTTCCATAACTTAATCCTCAACAACTTGCTTATGTGCAAATGTAAATTATTATTTTTAAAGCCCTGAACCTATGCATAAGAATATGTTGCTCAATTTTTTATATTGTAACTGTTGACTTTTGGGTAGAAATATACTGATATGCTGAGTTTGACAAGTGCACCAGATTTGGTCTAGCTTGTGCTGCCACCATGTGGTCCGCTATGAATATGTTTAGATGGTCAATAAGCTGAAGCCATAAGATGAATTCAACAGAAAGAAATGTGTTGAATGGGGTGGACCTGACTTGGCAATAGTACATGTAAAAAGGATGCAGGTGGTCTTAGCTGACCACAAGGTGAACATGAACCAGCTGTGCAATGGGGCTTAATATAATATTAGGCTGCTTAAACAAAAGCATGGTACCTCAGGGCTGCCATACGTCCAGATTTTCCTGGACATTACCGGGATTTCAAAGGCGGAATTGACGTCTGGGCAAAGGCGGAATTGACGTCTGTGGTGCTTTGTCCTGGATCTTAGGCAACACAATTGAAAAAATTATTTATTTATTTATTGCATTTTTGTAGAAAAAATCTCAACAACTATTGGGGTGTCCTGATTTTTATTTTCTGAAATATGGCAACCCTATGGTACCGAAATTATGAGAAGCAATACATCCCCTGTATTCTGCATTGATCAGAGCACACCAGGAGTACTGTGACAAGTTCTGTGTGTCACATTTCTAAAAGGACATTGATAAAACAGAGCAAGTTCAGAAGAGGGCAACCAGGCTTGTCAGTGGTTTGTCCTCACTGGGAAAATCTGTTAAGAGGGACAGTAGAAGACACTTCAATCACCTGTTTCTCACTTTGCCCCATTATAGTAAAACAGGTTTCATCTGAAAACAAGGTACTGCCTTGTTAGTTTGACTCTACAGTCGTACTTTGGATCCCGAACACCTTGTGAGTCAAATGTTTTGGCTCCTGAAAGCCGCAAACCCGGAAGTGAGTGTTCTGGTTTGTGTACATTCTTTGGAACCTGAACGTCCGATGGGGCTTCTGTGGCTTCTGATTGGCTGCAGGAGCTTCCTGCAGCCAATCGGAAGCAACACCTTGTTTTCCAAATGTTTTGGAAGTCGAACGGACTTCTGGAACAGATTCCGTTCGACTTCTGAGGTACCACTGTACATGAATACATTTGCAAGCCTAAAGCAAAGCTGAGTGAAAACTTTGCTTCTAATGCTAAAAGCTCTCTCTGTCTACTGAACTATTTCAGAGAGAATGCCATTTCTGCACTCTATTTCTTCACCGTTAGTCCATTATTTTAACTTAAGAGTGTATTTTGATGTCACACACAGTCAATTTCATTTCCCCCCTATACATGTGGAACTCTCTGTGAAGTCCAAAGGAAGTCCAGTATTCCAGAAGCAGCACAAAGGTTTGCATTAGCATTTGTGCATGCTTCATTTGGCCCTGTGAACGACCTCTTTCCTTCTTGGGCAGAGATAATGAGGTTCTCCCATTGACCTAGAAGACTCTCAGAAGAAAAAGAAGCTGAAAGGCATTTATTATAGGAATTTTGCTGGAAATTTATACAGGCAAGTGCTATAGCTCAGTGATCGAGCACACCTTTTGCATGTAAAACTTCTCAGGTTCAATCATTGGCATCTTCAGGTAAGACTTGGAAAGGCTCTTGCACTAAATGCTCAAGATTATGCAAGTCTCCAAAACACAGAGGAGAAAAACCTACATATGTTGAAAATAAAAAACAACAACAACAGAAGCCCCTGTCAGGTAGGGAAGTAAATCAGCCTGGCCTTATAGGGAGGGCTAAGGTGAGCATTATTATTAAATAAATAAATAAATAAATATATAGTGACCTTTGGCAACTGTTGATCTGCTTATAAAACATTTGCTTAATAATTGCATTCTTAGGCACCAGCTGAATAGGAAATGATGCGAATCTTGATGCAAGAGGCCTTTTAAAGTTCTTAATCATAAATCACGATGATCCAGATGTTAAATTTAGTCAAAAGAGTTATTGTAATAAGGTTATTCTTGTATAAAATGGAGGAAGCCTTTTTAGCAATAAAAGGTTAATACATGCAAACTGTCAAGCATGCCCATCACTCTAAAATGATAGGTGGTTAGATGGAAATAGCCTTTTGTTCCTACTTGATTTGAGATTTAGCTTGTGCATGACGCTTGTTCTTCTGCCAGTTGGTATACTTTTCTGTAAGGCCAGCATTTACTGAACCAGGCAGAGGGCCTTCTCAGTAGTGGCCTCCGCCCTGTGGAACGCCCTCCCATCAGATGTCAAGGAAATAAACAACTATCTGACTTTTAGAATACATTTGAAGGCAGCCCTGTTTAGGGAAATTTTTAATGTTTGATGTTTTTATTGCTTTTTAAAAAGTTTTTAGTAATATTCTGTTGGGAGCCAGGTGGGTGGGGTATAAATAAATAAATTAATAATAATAATAATAATAATAATAATAATAATATTTATTATTATTATTATTATTATTATTATTATTATTATTATTATGGTGGTGGTAGTGGTAGTGATGCAGGCTGCCTTAACTGTTGATACACCAAATCAGTGTTATTCTTAGCTATTTTTGCACCTAAGAAATGAAAATATGATTGACATATAGAAATGATGATAGGAAATACTGTAGGTAAATAGCACTCCCTTTTGAAATCTGCAATGGCTTCATCCTTAGTCCAACCCTGCACCTGATTCGAAGCACTTATGTTATGGGGCAGCAAACCTTAGATTTTTGCCTGCATTTCATTGAGTACCTTCTTATGAGTAAGGTCCCCTGGTGGAAAATAATATATACACAATGTGAATTATATTTGCCAGACTAAAGCTTCAGTCCTAAGCATGTTTATTTGTTTGCTGGCCTCATTAAACATGATGTAACATACTTCAGTGGCGCTCTCTCTCTCTCTCTCTCTCTCTCTCTCTCTCTCTCTCTCTCCCACCCCCCTAGAGGTACTATGTATTTACAGTATTTAGAAAAATTAGGGGTTTATATAGGCCACAAGATTCACCTTGTATCCATATTTGTATTTGTTTTTTAAAACAATTCTGATTGTTTCTTAGTCACTCTCTGCATTGATCTGTGATTTGGGTTTCAATCTAAATCGAAAGCCAAAATTAAGTTCTGTGTTCCCCATTCACTCGTACAGGTAATCTAAAAATGGCTATGCTGTTTTCCCCCTTTGGCAGAAGCAGATAAAATTTGCAAACAGGGGAACTCCTCTAGAATAGGTAAACCCTGCCAAATTGCAGACAAATAGATCCAGGGAGGATCTATTTTGTGGAGGAAGTAAAAGGGTTGCTTTCCTCCATAATCCATATCAGGGCGGTACCTTTATTACAAAAACTGAAAAATATGAAGCTAAGGTGGATTTTTGAAGATTAGAGTATGCTATCACTTTTACATTGTTATTTTTATTTTGCTAAACATATAGCAGCTTCATACTGGTTGGCAGCAGCAGAGCATATACCTGTGCTGCCCAGGGCAGGCGTGCTTGGGGCGGCAGCGGGGTGTCTCCTGAGGGGGATGGGGTGCGGAGGGTGCCATCCCAGGCACAGGATATCTGCTCGGGTGCACGGAGCGGCGTGCGTGCCCTGCAGTCGGGGCAGAGCGAGCCGCTGATGGCAGACATTTGGCGCGCCGCCCACCCATGACTCCCAAGCCTCCCCCAGCTGTCAAAATGAAGGGCAAAGGGGAGGGATGCCGCCTGGCAAAGTGGCACAGCTCCCCCCTTACCCCGACGGCTCGGGGTAGGCTTGGGAGTCGCAGATGGGTGGCACACCAAATGTCACCCCCCTCAGCAAAGACACCTGGGTCAGTCCACTCCCACCACACACCCCTTCCTCCGACTCTGCTCGTTGGGTTAACTTTGTGGCATGCATTTGCACTGGAACTGGAGAAAATGCCCTCCAATAGTTATTACTAAGTGAGCCTCTTCGGAATGCTGCCTGCAGTGTTACAGAGTGCTTCAGGCAATTTAAATTTTTTTTTAAGCAGAGCATCAGGTAATTTTAAACAAAGTTAAATTTAGCTTTTAACTTTTGAAAAAATAATCTGCTGCTCAGCGTTAACCAAAATCTTCAAGAAATCCCCAGCACTCCACAGCCTAGCTTCTTGCAAAGTCCATGGCAGGGGTAGGCAACCTAAGGCCCGGGGGCTGGATGCGGCCGAATCACCTTCTCAATCCAGCCTGCGGACGGTCCAGGAATCAGCATGTTTTTTCATGAGTAGAATGTGTCCTTTTATTTAAAATGCATCTCTGGGTTATTTGTGGGGCATAGGAATTCGTTAATTTTTTCCCCTTCAAAATATAGTCCAACCCACCACACGGTCTGAGGGATGGTGGACCAGCCCATGGCTGAAAAAGGTTGCTGACCCCTGGTCCATGGCCTTAGAGCAAAGCAATACAGACAACATAGAAAAATGCTTTGAATGCAGGGGTGGGCTTGGATGAGGGCTAATGGACTGAGTATAAAATCTGAGACACTTTGGGTTTGTGGTTCCTACATCCATGAAGTCAGTAAATGACCCCAGCATGGGGATCACACTCTCCCTTAAGCAGCAGGTAAGTAGTTTGGGGATGTTCCTCAGACCCCCTGGAGGTGCAGGTGTCTTCAGCGGCTAGGAGTGTCTTTTAACAACTTCAGCGACTGCCATTCCTGAACTGGGGTAGCTTTTACCAAACCACCTAAAAAGTCATCATGGGAGAGAGTTCCATCATTGCAGGGCTGCCACTGAGAAGGCCCTGGGTGATCTATTGAAAATGAAAAGCAGTTTAGCAACTCTTCAAAGAATATGAATGATGAGAAAATGAGATGCTTATTGAGCTTGTTGAAATGAGTATAATCTGATTGAATTCACTGCTGCATTACAGAAAATCTATGCTACTATTTTCCACTGATAGTATAACAGCCTCCTGCCGGGTAGCATATTTATAACCCTGGAAGAATGGTAGCTAATACAGCTAACTGAATCAATCCCATCTGAAAGCCAGTTTGATAAAACACCCTATAAAGCTAATATTCTTATATTTTCTCTTTAGAAGTAGTAATTAGCATACTGATCGCTTGAAAAATGTAGCAGATATATTATAGCCGACTGTTACGCATAGTAACTCAGAAGGAAGTCCCACTCGGTTCAAGCATGTTTAGGACTGCATCTTTAAATATATTTACTAAAAACTGAGTACAGAATTATCTGTCCCATTGGCTTTTATAAGTGACTTGTGACACGACAGATGCAGCAGTGCTAAGCAAACTTACTAAGCAGTAAGAAATATGTAAAATATTGCTGTAAATCAATCTCACTAACTCCCACCCTCCCTCTCGCAATCTTCTTGATGTGTTAACTTCAATTGCAGCATGGATGAAGTAATTCAATGTTAATATCCTACAAATAATTCTCTATAGTAAAATCATTAATGTAAGAAACAAATTGATCTTTAACCAACTGATTTTCCTTATGTACAATGAATCTGTAAAATACAAATACAGTACTTGTGTGCAACGTGTCCTGTAAATTTCGTCTTGGTTCAAATATCATTTCTTAGTACTGTCCTAATATTATTGAAGCCATGTATTGTCATCTTCAGTGCTCTTTTTCTAGAAAAAGAGGTGTCAGAACTCACCGTGAACACCTCCCTTGTTCTGTTATAAGGCCCATAACGTCCACCTGAGAGGTTCCAGAACTGAGCTCTGGTGAGTTCTGGTTGGAAAAAAGCCCTAGTCTCTTGGACCTGTTCTCCATTGCTTCAAACAGATTTCCTTCTTTGAGGACTTCCATACCAGACCCCTTATTTATTTATAGCGTTTACAACCTCATGCTTTCTCCAAGGGGCTCCCGGTAATATACATGGTCCCTCTCCCCACCACCACCCATTAATACTCACAGCAATTCTCTGAAGTAAGCTAGGCTGAAAGAGCGGAGGAAGAAACTGAGGTCAGCGACCTCCATGACTAAGTGGGGATTTGGATTCAAAACTCTGACCCGGGGGGGCGCGCGCTAGGGGCACATTGGAAGATGGTCAACAATACCATCTCTCCGGCTCACACGAGGTAATTAAGAAGCTAATGATGGGAGTAATTAGCCTCCCGGGTTTTCCCAGGGGATGGGAAAACGCTGCCTCGCCCACGGATGCCTATAAATCACCCCCGAGTTTGAAAGAAGGAGGGGGTGAGGGCACTGGACGGAAAGCCCTCGGTGAATTTTTGGCTCTCCCTGACGCCGCTTCTGATCACAGCCCAAGTTGCATGACTCAAGATAAACAATTGGAGAAGAGTAAATGCACATGTTTCGAGTGAAGGAAAGGGAGTATTGATTGCTAATTAAATCAACCTCTGAGAAGCTGAGCGACGAGTTGGATTGAACAGAAAACTACATCAAAGAAGACTACATCAAAGAATCACAGCTATGTCGGTATGTTGAAATGGAGCGGAAAGGGGGGGGGACTTTTTTCTTTTTCTATGTGATTTACCTAACAACCCCTCCCTAAGAAGATCCGTCACACGACTGATAGCAAGTGAGATAGGAGAATAAAACTGTGTGGAAATAAATCAATAACTAAAGGCTTTGCTTAGTGGAAGATCTGGAAAGGAAATGAAAGGCTTTTGGATGATGCAGTTCTAATTGAGAACCGCCATTATGAGCAGGCTTTGTTGCAGGATTTACGGTCAAGGGGGAGAGGAAGCCACGGCTTTGTTATCATATCTGAATTTTACGTTTGATCTGGCAAGAACTCCCCTGAAAAGACTGATGTATGGAGCAACAGGTCTGGGAAAGTTAATGAGCAGACGCCTAGACTGTATTTTATGGGACTTGCTGAAATGGCGTCTGCCGTTTGAACAGGACTTTTGGATTAGTGTGAAAATCCACATAGGACTATAATAATGTTTGTTTCAACTCGCTTGTGGAGATAATCTCAGAGGTTATAAAGAAGGAGAAAAAATTGACAACAATAAGAAGATTAGAAGACGGGATTTGTAAAGGATAACAACAAAGAGATGGAAAGATGAGACTTGTGAACATCAAAGCAGCACAAATATGAGAGGATTGGACCCTTTCTGAGCTCGAAGCATGGGTACCCCCAACAAAAATTTAAAATTTGGTTAAATATTTGGATATATTTGGAGTTTATTATGTAATGGTATAATTTGGAATTAATGTGATATGATTGGTTTGTCAATTGGAAATTATTCATAAAAGAAAAAAAACTCTGACCCTGGGATTACTAATGTACTGAGACACTACTTGCTCTTCCTGCTCAGCAAAACCTGCCCCACACTGAATGTGCCCACATTTCATTGGATGCCAAGATGGAACACCCACCCACCTTCCCATTTTGAACAGATGAAAAGTGCAGAGTTTCTTTCTGTGATCGAAAGCAGCGCTGACTGATGTAGTTCACTTTTCCTCCACTTGTGAGGTGGAAGCGTGAAATGGCTGTACTGTTTTATGGTCCTGTCTCTTTTCCTACTCTTTTAGTTGTGGCAGGCATTTTGTGTTATGCCACAACCCCACAACACTTTCTCAAAATTCCTGATGTGTCACTGGCTCAAAACCACTACACTTCATCCTTGTGTGAAAGAGCAAACACAGGATGAAGCATTGCCTTGTGTTTGTACCTTGATACCTTTCCTTACTCAGCACCACAGGCTAACCCTGAGATAAAAAGGATGAAGTAGTACCCTTTCCTGCCTCTCAAAGTCCTGGTCAAACAATAGCCATGCTCCTTCTGCCCTGTGTGCTTCTAGATTGTGTCCCTTCTGTGAGTTACATTCCCCCCCTTCAGTCACAAGCTCCCTTTGTGCAATGAGCAGGCAGAAGATGGGCAAGGTTTTAAAAGGGTTTATCTTACCAAGACATGGGTAGGGCCAATCCATACAAAATAAAAAGGGAAACTGAGAGGAGGAGGAAGTTGACAGGGAGAGAAGGAGGGGTGCAAGCAAGCAAACTCGGAAGTGAGGGAAAGGGTATCCCTGTGCCTTGGACCAGTACAATTGGCACCAGAGTGCAGAAGCTGAGACTAGCCAGGAACAGGGAATATGCCACAGGATCAGGAATATGAATTTCTGCAACTGTGTCCTGACTGGGAAGCCCAACAGAAGCAAGAAAGACTGTGTTAAACTCCCCTTCTCTCTCTCTCTCTCTCTCTCTCTCTCTCTCTCTCTCTGTGTGTGTTTTTGTGTTTGTGTGTGTATGTAGGTTTAAAAATACTTCTCTGCCTCTGTTATCCATTTATTATTAACTGACCTGAGTGCAAAATGTGTGTTAAGCCTCAGAATTTTGCCTTCATGAGTTACTCCTAATGAAGGTATTGTCCCGACTGTAGCATACAGTTTCTGGTAGAAAGCATGCTTTCATTCTTCTCCATCTCCAATAGATGGCAGTACAGACTTTGAAACCAAGTCACCTTTGATTTAATTTCAGCAACTCCTCTGGCCATTTTCTTATTATTGTAGAGCAATGCAAAAAGCTACATTTCAGCTTGGTGTATTTAATTTGGAATCAATAATATCCACCCTAGTGCCATGTAAAGCATCAAGTGGAAAAAAATGTTAACCGTTTCTAATATTAAAAATCAAATTAAAGTCACATTTCCCAGACATTTCTGAGTAAACATCATTAAGAATGCATTTCCTCCCTCATCTGTACCTCAAGCAGGCATGTCTTTCTAAAATGCCTCCTGGCTGCAATGTGCATTAGAGAGAAGGGAAGCAACACCGAGCTCTCATTTATGGTTCGAGAGTAACAAAGGTTGGTCCTTACCTTCTGCCAAATATTTTAGCAGCAGGGAGTGACATTTTTTACCTGGGAAATAATTGATGAAACAACCCTTTTCAAAGGCATCTAAGATACATGCTTCTTGGCATATCAGAAAAGCTGAGACGAAGAACTTGAGACAAAAGATGAAGAAGAATGTGCTGGCGTGCAAAAGGTTTAATCTCCAACATCAGGGAAAAACTCCCTCTCGTTCCCACTCTAGTGTAAGGTTGGCATACGTCTGGAAGATCCTGGACACAGCTGGAATACTGCAGCCGCAAGCAGTGTCCAGCCGGAAATGGGAAAATCCTGATGTATGGCTGACCAAGTCTTCAGAAACAACTAAAAAATGTCCAAGCTCAACAACTTTTCTGTCCAGATTTTCACTTTTTGAAAGATGGCAACCCTACTCTAGTGATCCATTGACCATCAGTGTATAAAGTACCAAACCAGATGACCAGTGCTTTTGTTCTAAAAAAAAGTTTAGGGGTGCTCTCATTTTCCTACTCATATTGAAACACTGTCCCTCAATGAGGCCAAACCTAGATTAGGTATGTGTACCCCTGCATCCCCCTCCCCGAAAAAAGTACTGCAGATGACCATAGTCTGGCTCAGTATAAGACAGCCTCCTATGTTTTTTATGTCCCTAGACATAACCTTCAGATAACCAGTGGTGATCTCTGCCTCCAAAAAGCAGAGGTGCTGCAAGTATCCTTATCCTGCTCCACCATTCACAAGACGCCTTCTCCTGATTCCACTCACTCAAAATTACTCCACTTTCATTTCACCAGAGGTAGGTCCTGCTATGAGTCGTGTCAGCTATATGGAACGTCCATATTCAGACCACCGGTCCATCTAGCTCAACCTTACTCTACACTGACTGGCAGTGATTCTCCAGGGGGTCAGATTACTCAGCCCTGCATGGAGACGATGGGTGCTTCTGCAGGCAAAGCAGAAAGTTCAACCACTGAGCTACAGTCTTCCCCAGAACATTGGGCTAGATTCATTCATTTCTTCTTGTGTTTTTTTTAAATGATATTTATTAAAGTTTCAAAAAATACAAAAACAAAAAATAAAAATACAAGAGAATACAAAATACAGAAAAAAGAATAAAGTTTTTAAGATATAACAAAAAAAAAGAAAAAGAAAGAAAAACATACAAGATAAAAACAGTTAAAAACACGTTAACTTTGCATAGCATATCTTCCTTACACTTATTTCCCCGGACCTCCTCATACCTCCTTTTTTTGTATTCCAGTTCAGTTTGTTAGTTCAGCAAATCCTTACCATTAAGCTTTTACCCATTTGTAAACCTTTTTTCGTATCTCTTAAAGCATTACAGCTGGAAACCACTTAGTTTCTATCCAACATCCTTCTAAGATTCCTTAATTTTACAATATTTCTGTAAATAATCTTTAAATTTCTTCCAATCTTCTTTCACCGACTCTTCTCCCTGGTCTCGGATTCTGCCAGTCATTTCTGCCAATTCCATGTAGTCAATCACCTTCATCTGCCATTCTTCCAGAGTGGGTAGATCTTGTGTCTTCCAATACTTTGCAATGAGTATTCTTGCTGCTGTTGTAGCATACATTCATTTCATTTCTATGCCATTTTTCCACAAAAGGATCCTGCTCAACGTGGCTTACAACAAAGAAACAGGGATGCACCTCAAATGCTACAAAAACAATTTCATAATAACATAGTAAAACAACAGCAAATATAATAGCATACAACCCCCCTCCCCACATATAAATACGAAAACTACAATGAGATTACAGCATCCAATAGCAAAAATAACAAGGGAGCTTCACAGTTTCACTTTAGTCCTGGGAACACCCCTTCTGTGATGTTGCTCACAGTCCCTCCCATTGCCGCAACTTCTTTTAAGACTTTCCAGGGCAAAGAGTGGAAACCACTGATATTCACGGACTACATATCAACTAGAAAGCAAATTCCAAACACCACCCAATGTTTGCTGCTGTAATACAACACTTATTTTCAGTGCTATTTTTCTGGTAAAAGAGGTGCCAGAACTCACCATGAATGCCTCCCTTTTTCTCTTATAGAAGAGTTTGGATTTGATATCCTGCCTTTCACTCCCTTTTTTAAGGAGTCTCAAAGCGGCTAACATTCTCCTTTCCCTTCCTCCCCCACAACAAACACTCTGTGAGGTGAGTGGGGCTGAGAGACTTCAGAGAAGTGTGACTGGCCCAAGGTCACCCAGCAGCTGCATGTGGAGGAGCGGAGACGCGAACCCGGTTCCCCAGATTACTAGGCTACCGCTCTTAACCACTACACCACACTGGCATTGCCATTATAATGGCAATGATGCCCACCTGAGAGGTGCCGGAACGGAGTTCTGGCAAGTTCTGGCTGAAAAAAAGCCCTGCTTATTTTACATAAATCAAATTATTGGGCTTGAGAGGCCAGTGTCTTTCTCAACACTAAGATCTGAACACAATGCATAGGTGGGATCCAAGTCCTAGCATCAACTCTATTAACCTCTTTCATGTCCATTCAATAAATTCTCCTTTGATTAAATTACCCTCCCATTTTTCACCTAGATTTCCCCCAAGTAATTTTCTCCCCATCTTCCCAAAAGAAATAAAATCCCCATTTTCTGTCACACTCCACTTGATTGCAGCCAAACCATCCAGGCCCAGCTGTTTCTCCTACAGTCATACAGCCTCATCCTATGGATTAATGCAGCCTCTGCTCTCTCTGCATCCAGCCTAAAGTGGCAGGAGAGAGAACAAAGCTGCTGAAAAGTAAAACAGTAAATGTAGGGGCAGGTGTCCAAACATCAGTCTGTGGTGCCACCATGAGCAAAATTCCTGACTCCAGCCTCCTGCACAATCCACATCCTCACATTACAGGGACCAATGCTTTGCTCAGCACTCATGTGGAAGGGCAGGCTGGGAACAACCTCCATGAACTATTTTCATGCATCTGAACATCACAGCCATACATTCTGACCACCATCTTAAAAGAGAGAAAGCACGGTTAAAAAAATCAATTTCACATTGATTTTTACTGTGGACTTGTTTTGTTTGGGGTTTTTATGTGCCATTAAGATGGCAGCTCAGCACATTGTGTGCACTATACGATGAGCAGCATCTGCTGATTATTGTAAAGAGGCACAATAAGTTTTCTTCTTCCAAAGGAAACCCATCCTGTACACATTGCCTTGAACTTTGGCTGCCTCTGCTGTAAAGGGAGTACAAATATAATTGCTCAAAATTCTCACATTTAAAGCATCATTTTGAATTATTGTCCTCTGCCACATCAACATCTGGAATGGGTCCCTTATGCTCTCCCTCTCCCTTGCATCAGCTTTCTGTCTCTGCCTTTAATGTCATTTGAAAGCATCTCTTTTTCCTCCACTGCTCATGTCTCTTAAATAATAAATAAAAGAGAGGATAGAAATAAACTCTGAAAAACAGGCTGGTTGAAGTTGAGAAGGAAAGCACTTAAAAAGTGAAGTATGGGAAGTCTGTCGTTGCCAATTATTGACTTTTGTGATCTCTTTATTACTGGTCTGCAAAATGTTCTCTTACTATAGCAATAAATAGCACAGATTTTAAGGACTCTGGAGTAAGTAGGTTGCCCAGCAGTACACCATGGGCACTTCCTGCCTGTTGCTATTTTGCGAATGAGATTCAGTTGCAGATTCAGATTGCTCAACTGAAGTGGGTTTGGTGCTCTCATGCAACGATGCTGGTTTCCACCTCTCCCCCTTAAAATAAAAAAAGGCTTCTTGTGGTAAGGAAAGTGATGGGGAAATGTGTGGTCTAACAATTGCTTGTTGCGAAGTCACATAACCTGCTTGAAAACACATCAGAATGAATACTGAAAAAAATAGCTTGCATTGTATTACCTCCCCAGAAAATGTGCAAACAGTTCAGGATGAATGCTCAAGAAGCAGGCTAAGACTATTGTGTTGTCCTCATAACACTCAATTCCACAACATCTGGAATTGGGGAGGGGTTGCCTAGTTAAATATATATTTTTTCTATTGGAAGGTTTTAGGTAGGCAGCTGACCAATAGCAGGCTGAGCATGGTAGGGCGGTGCCTCACTTGCCCTTATGGACCAAACACCACTGGTGATGACTAAGCTCATTCTGAAACAAGTGAAAGGGGGTTCATTACTTCTCTCAATACAGGCTCACTGGCAATCTGTATGCATGGTCAATATGGCATTCAGTGCTGAAGATTTTCAAAAGCAACCTCAGCACAGGAAAATCTATCCTGCCATGCTAGCATAGATGGTATAATTCACACCATGTTGTCTCTAGCAAAGTATATACTGGTAAATGTATGGGTAGCCAACATGATGCTCTGCAGATGTTATTGACCCGAACTCTCATCAGCCCCAGGCAGCATGGTCTGTGCTTAGGGATGAAGGCTGCAGTTCAACACATCTGGCCTCCAGCTCCCATCAGCCCCAGTCAGCAATGCCAATCTTTAGGGATAAGGCTTATAGTCCAAAATATCTGGACAAAGGATTATGTTGGCTATCCCTATGCAATTAAAACAACATAAAATCAATCCATTTGCAACTAAGACTTCATACATCAACTGTATCAACACAGCTTCTGCTGTGATGAAGATATCTTTGCAGATATCCTCGCATGTGCACCATGGGCAGAATGTGGTCCCTTTAGGGAAGAGAAACCTAATCAAGGATAGGTCAGGTGAGCTTTTCTTCTTAGCAAAACTGCAAGCAATGCACAGAATCTGTAGCAATTATCCAGTTTTTCTGCTGAAAAGAAAGTAGACTATCCTGGATACGTTATGCTGGGACTCCTGGCACATGTTCGCACCTGTTCTAAACCATTATTTGTAATGAAATTGTCAGTCATTCACAGAGACCATGCTTATAGGTCTTTGCACACCAAACGCCATCTTCCAGGAGGTTTTATCATCCCGGTAATCTAGTAGCAATGGTTCCCCCTCCCCTTGCTCTCCTTTCGGAATAGGGCATATAAATATTATTGGTATCTTCAGCCAATTTAAGAAACGGCATTTAAGAGAAGTACAGTTTTGTCTGAATGTTATTACATTTCCGTGCTCTTTGAAGTTGATATCATTACCGCGAGTTCAGAATAATTATATAGCAGAGAATGAGAAGCTGGAACAAGAAGGAATCTAAATTCGACAGGGTGTTCTGTATCTTTTTACTGTATCATTAATTGTATGACAATGTAAGAATTGTACATCTCGTTTAAAGAATCTAACCTTTTACACATCATTGAGTACAAATGTGGTATAAGACAAAGCCATCTTATTTAGTTATTTCAGGCCTGTCAGGCAGAGCCAGCTCCAGAAGTTAAATAGGGAGCTGAGCAAAAAACAAGTAGAAATCAGCTGAAGAATAATTCCCATGCACACTGATTCAGTCATTACCAAAAGGCTATCTGAACACTTACTTACAATTCTCAGTCAAATACAAAATTCTGCATGAAGTCCTGTGCTGTATAGTTCAGGTCACCTCCAGGCATTTAGCATTTTTCAGGAGGAATTTAGCTGCATAGCAGAAAGTTAGGCTTCATGTAATTAAAGTGGATTAAAGTACTCTGTAAGAAATCCACTAAACAACAACAACAACCCCACAGAATTTTGTGGTTAGGGAAGTGTTGGGGAAATGCGCTAAAAAGTGTGCAATATAAGACTGATTAATTGGAAGATGTGTGACTACCATGTAAAGCAAATCAGGATGAATGTTCATTGTCGTATGAGCTCCCTGCACACAAATCAGAACAAATACTCAACAAATTCTGGACAGCATCTAACTTCTGCACAAGCTTTACATGCAAGCAAAACAGGATGATTGCTCAACAAAAAGGTAATCAGGAAGAATATTCAGAATTAATTAAACGAAGCAAGATCTCAAAACTAAGAGCTAAGATGCTCATCTCTCCAGGAAGTGGCAACAGAAGAAATTTGGGCCAATTACTGTACATAGAACAGGCACTCCTTGGGCTTCTGAAGCAACCTGGGGACTTGCCCTGTCCCCACAGAAAGCTGCACACACAAAAATAGAAAAAGAGTGCATGAAATCCAGACTGCCCAAAAGAAAAGTTACTAAGGTTGAGGTCAAATGAGGCTATTTAAGTCTATTTGGGAGGCATCTGGGCTGCATATGAGGAGTTGAGATGGAGTTAAGGATGAGTAATCATCCTTAATCAACAATAATCAACAATAACACAACCATCAACAATGAATTTTTTTAGATCAGGAAGTGTGTAGAGCCAAGGAGGCTGCATAGTGATGGGAAAACATTTATTGGAAAGAAACACACACATAATACCCTTAGTCATCTTGCAATGACTAAAAAAAATGGAAGACCAATTCTGATAAAGAACTAGTTTCTTTCCATTAAGCATTTCTCTGCAGCCCCCTTGTGCAAAATAAAATTTCACTCTATAAAATTTGATATTTTCTCATTGTATTTTGTCATATGATGTTTTCCTGCTAAGCTCTCCCCCACCCTACCCGCAACAGATACACGTTACTTCTCAAAACGTGCAGCAGCCTTCCCAACAACATTTGGAGGGCTCCCAGTTGGGGAATACTGCCGTACAGTAATATATTTGAACATTGCAGATAATGTTCAAATAGATTTCAGTCTAAGCAGAATAGTTGTATAACATATGGAGCTTATAAACATGAGTAATATATACTGTATTCTTAATATACATTTAAGTTAACGTTTATGAATATATATATATATATATATATATATATATATATTCAACTGATCACGGAGATATTACTGTAAGACTGTTTGAAGAAGACTAGATTCAGATGCTTCGGTAGGCAATCGTCTTTCAGATGCATCACTTAAAGGAATATTTCCATTTATTACCTGACTGCATATTTTTTCTCTCTAGGAATACTTCCATATACTGGAATGCCCCCTGGCTGGAGAAAAGAAATCTGTACAATGCCTTTAGCAGTCATCATGTTCACATTTTAGCTGCTGTCTATATTTCTACCAGAGCTATTAACACTTTACTAACAGTTTCATTTGCTGTGATTCTTTAAATGATATGGAAAACAACAGATAAAACACTTCCAAAGTGCTTTTGGGTGGAAACAGATGCTTGGGAGCCCCAGTAGCAGGCTAAATCTTGCCATGGGGTGTCTGTTAACGGAGCTGATTGTTTGTACTTCCAGCCACAGGGTAAATCCATTATGGTGTCCTCTGTATTGGGAGTACCTTTAGAAGGAGGTTGTAGTTACAACAGTTCTAGTGTCCACAAACAACCATTTCCTGACACAGATATAAATACCAGTAACCCTTGTGGTTTTTAATGAAGCCTGATCTTCTTCATTGCTGGTTCCCAGAAGTGAGAAGGTGATTACTGTTGGTATCCTCATTACTGAGCAACAGGAATGGTTCTTCTTTCCACATTTCCTCCCAAGAAGAAAGGAGCCATTTTCAGCACCAGTAGGAATTAGGGGCATATTTTATTTTATTTTACTTATTGTATTTGTATCTCACCCTTTTCTCTAAAGAACTTGAGGCGACACACATGGTTCTCCGCTTCCACATTTAATCCCTCCACAATAACCCTGTGAGAGAGGTTAGGCTGAGAGGCAGTGACTGGCCCAAGGTTACCCAGTGAGATTCATAGCACAGTGGACATTTGAACCTTGGTCTCTCAGGTTCTGGTCTGGCACTCTAACCACTACACAACACTGTTTTTGTTCTGGGGATTAGGGTCCTGCAACTGCTTTTTCTCCATGTTCATTTAAACATGGGACTAAAATAACTTGTGGTTTGGTCCTAAGGCAGCTTTGAAATAACAGCAATAACCATAATAGGGTCAATTTCTTTGGGAGCGGAAGAGAAACTTGTTTTATGACTTCTGCAGCGAGCAACCCGTGTCCCATCTGTCAACTTCATAAGAAGAGTCCTTCTAGATCAGGCCACTGATTCATCTAGTCCAGCATGCTTTTTCTCACAGTGGCCAATTAGATGTCAATGGGAAGTCCAAAAAAATGACCTGAGCATAAACAGCACTCTCCCCACTTGTGATTCCCAACAACTGGTAGAACAAATGTTTTAGACATCTAGCTGGGTTTCCCCAGACACTCTGGAAGGCTCACAACAGAATATTAGTCAGCAGGCTCATCCCAGCTATCTGCCAATCTCCCATTCCCACCACCCTTCTGAGTAATACCCCTCCCCACCTTCTCACTATATAGAAGGATCTGGCAACTTCTGTTTCAGTGTATCTGAAGAAGTGTGCTTGCACACGAAAGCTCATACCAAGAACTAACTTAGTTGGTCTTAAAGGTGCTACTGGAAGGATTTTTATTTTATTTTAACAGAATATTAAAAATACAATAAAACATCAAACATTAAAAACTTTCCTAAACAGGGCTGCCTTCAGATGTCTTCTCAAAGTCAGGTAGTTGTTTATTTTCTTGACATCTGATGGGAGGGCGTTCCACAGAGCGGGCACCACTACTGAGAAGGCCCTCTGCCTGGTTCCCTGTAACCTCACTTCTTGCAGTGAGGGAACCACCAGAAGGCCCTCTGAGCTGGACCTCAGTGTCCAGGCTGAATGAAGGGGGTGGAGATACTCCTTCAGGCTGAGGCCATTTAGGGCTTTAAAGGTCAGCACCAACACTTTGAATAGTGCTCAGAAACGTACTGGGAGCCAATGTAGGTCTTTCAGGACTGGTTATACAGTCTCAGTGGCCACTCCCAGTCACCAGTCTAGCTGCTGCATTCTGGATTAGCCCCTCGTAGAGCACATTGCAGTAGTCCAAGTAGGAGATAACCAGAGCATGCACCACTCTGGCGAGACAGTCTGCAGGCAGGTAGGGTCTCAGCCTGCATACCAGATGGAGCTGGTAGACAGCTACCCTGGACACAGAATTGACCTGCACCTCCATGGACAGCTGCGAGTCCAAAATGACTCCCAAACTGCACACCTGGTCCTTCAGAGGCACAGTATTGGCAATACTACCAATAGAAATAACAATATGAATGTGCAAATGAGAATTATCTCTGTCTCACACTTCTCTAACTGCCTGCATATGTCCACGTGGCAAGCATATGCTGGCTAACCTGCAGACAGAAGCATCCATGTACATTTCCCCAGTTGGACAGGTAATTGCTTTTAAAGGGCTCTGTCTGACCTGTATTGTGTATAGGGTCTGCTCAAGGTAGCTCATAATTGCCTTTGGCTGACATATGGCATTTGCCAGGTCAGAATAGCGGCAGAAATGTATTAGAAAGAGTGACAACCATTACAGCACCTAACACCAAAGGTATGTGAACAGGTTATATATAGATTGGGGGGGGGGAACCACTAAAAGCATATATCCATTAAAAATGGGTATGAAATGGCTTTGTAGCTCATGTTTTCAGGTTGACTTATTTCAGATAAAACCACAGCTAAGATTTACCACAGTAGGTCAGGTTCAGACAAAACACAAAAAGTATGTTGAATTGAAATTGGAAGCGAAAGCTTCCAAATGCCTCCTCGTGGTTGTGATGAAGAAGGAGCGGTGAGTGCCTGAGACTGAGAATAGGCTCATTCCCATCATCCTAAACCAGTGCTGGATTTAGGGCAGTGCATGCGGTCCCCCGCCCAGGGTGCTGAGTTGAGAGGGTGCTAAACTGATAAGATCCATAATTGAGAAAATCAATTTGGGGGTACCAAATTTTGGGCTTGCTCAGGGTGCCATACTACCAAGATTACCTAAATCCACCCTGTGCTAAATGCCATCTAGATGCAGCCATTGACTTTGCAGAGGTAAATACAACACACTCAGGTCTGCCATAGGGCTTATTTCAAGTCACAAACCCAAGATGAACTGCTCCACCTATTTTACAAAGACTTCTCAAATTTTCTTTCAAATGTTGTTCAAATACAAGCACTAATGAACACAGGCTTTAATGTTTGTTAATTTGCTAATTAAAACAAAAGTCCTTTTGCACCTTCAGTGCAACTGGAAGTGTACCTATTGGCCCCTTGGTCCCTCTGTCCATCAATCTGGAGCTCTGAACAGGACCTATGTTTGCACAACTGTTCACATGAACACTCTGTATATGCTGGGGAGCTTTTGTAGAGGTTCCAGTCATACTGAGCATGCCTAACTATATATGTGCTATTAAGACTCTCGAATGAAAGTATGGAGTCAGGGCAACAAGTGTGGTCCTAATTCTCCTTCCCTCCACACATTCAATGAGGAGTGAAAAACGATCGTGATTGTGAGCAAATATGAAAAATGGTGGCTGGATTGCTCCTTTCTGCTCACACTAGTGTAGTTGTTGGCAGGAAGTAAGGCCTGGTCTTTGAGCTACTGGCACAGCTATAAAATAGTTTCATTCAGTATATGAATTGAGCATGGGGTTATCCGTGATTAAGTTCCATTTCTTTTCAGTTAGACTTAAGTGGGCTCCACTGTGCTTGACGGTGACCATTGAGTGTGATCCATTTCCCATGCAGGTTAACGGCATAACTTGCATTGATCCTCTGTTCAGCTGGATTGATTCCATTGTTTCTAATTAGTAGAAACTATTCAAGTTATTATTTATTTCCATTAAACAATGGTTCTAAATCCATGGAACAGTAGTCCCAGCAGCATGGTAATTATCTACCCCAGCCATCTATAGCAATATATTTATTCATTTAGTTATTGGATAGCTGGGGGACCTGTTGAACTCCAACTCCCATTATCCCTGACCATTCACACTACTGGAAGGAATTGGAGGGAACTAGTGGGAAGGGTGCAGTTTCCCTGGCCCTGTTCCATTTGTAAGGGTTGAAGTCACTTGCTTTTTTGTTATGGTGCAAGGGATAACCCAGTTAGCACAGATTTTTTTTCTAAGGGTGGGAGCAACAAGATATATATTCTATTGCTTGGCCAAATGTTATTTACGTGAGTGATCCACCAACTGGAGCACTACCTGGGAAGATTTATGTACAGGAAATTCAATAACCATTTAAGGTCAATTTTTCCCATGTGTTATAGTGATAGAAATCTAGAGTAACTCCACAGCATCAATCATGTCTCACCAGATTTATTAAACCCATGTAACTCAGCAGAAAAAAAGATGGGTCTTCCAAATCAAGAAATATAAGCCCTATTACATTCTATAGTGCTGCCATCTGAGAAAATGCAGACTGCAACACTGAAAATCTAGGGTGTTCGAACCACTTTGGGTCTGCTGTTTTTCCCTAAGAACTGCAGAGATCCTTGAAAGAAAATAGGCATGTTTCGTTGTTTATATTGTTTTTCAATTATACAGAATTACTCAGTCTCCTGTATCATCTTTATTCTCAATGAAGTCCAAAGACAATCAAGATGTCACAAAACAGGAGAGCAGTGATGGTTTACCCCATCTAACTGTCCTTGTTTGTAGCAGCATTACCATGCACTTCTGTCTAACTTCTTACAATATTCCCTCACCAATCCGCAAAGATTTGATCCACTCCCAGACTGAGACTGAACATTCCTTCAGAATTCTAAGTTAAAATATCACATTTAAAAACTAAAACACCAAACTTAAAAAAATCAAAAATTGCAGTTTCCACAGAAAAGTTTCAAACCATGTCACACTGATTTTGAGCCACCTAAAGCATGCTGTTTTCTTTTGGCCTCAGATACCTATTTGCAGAGTGGCAAAGGAGGTAATGTGCTTTTGGTGAGCATAGCATCTGGATTCTGGATACAGTAGACCTGCAACTTATGTGAGGGTTATGTTCTGGGGATAGTGCACCAAGCCAAAATCTTGTATAGATAAAACACACTGGGTGTGATGACAGGTGGGATTGCCAAAGTTTTTTCACCAGACGCCAACCCCTTTCCACTCCCATATATATATGTGCAGAAGTTAAATGCACATAAGTTGTGGGTCAACTATGTAGTATGCACAGGGAGAAATATCTGGTCTGCAGGACTAATTCAGCCTGTCAGTAGTCCCAGTTTGACCCATGAGGCCATTTACCCAAGCCCCATGCTGCAGTAACTAAGGGTATTTGCAGATTATTGTCACTGGTAGAAAAGTGGCACTGCCATCAGTGCCAGTTTGGGGGGAGATCTTGCCTGAAATTGGTACTGGCATCTCTGCTGCTGGTGGAAGGAGCAGGGCAGGCAGGGTTCCTGTGAGACTTCTGTCTTGGGGGCTCCTGAGACAGTGCCCTCCCCCTGCCTAATGACTGGGTCTGTCCTGCCCTTCTGTAATGTAAAGAAAGAGAAGCAACACAACCCTATGCATTTCTACTCAGAAGGAAGTCCCACTGAGTGTGTAGGATTGCAGCCTCAAGATCTCAGCCCACAGGAAATTCAGTATATCTGGGTGGCCCCATTACTGATCCCAAGCAATTATGAATAGAGTTCCAGGTGAGCAGCAGGATGACTTAGGAGGGATAGTGTATTTTGTTGTTGTCTGTTTATGTCTGTATTTCCCCCCAGTCTTGGTGAGAACTAAAATATGGACTAATATAAAAACAAATATTCTCCAAAATAAGAGTCACAAGTAATGGTTCTGGGAAACCTATGAATATTGATGAGCCACCAGACTGAAAAGAACTTCAGTTCTAAAAGAAGCAGGAGCTCTGGTCCATAAATCATTTTTCTACTTTTCTTCTGTTTTATGCCTGTGAGGGAAAAGCAACTTGAGAGTGTCCCCAGCAGAAATCTTCAGTGAAGTGAACACAATAGGAAGCAAGTGCTGGTTATTCAGGAGAGAATGGAGACATGCCAGATCATTTCATAAGTTCTGAATCAGTACGCATCTGTAAAAAAAAAAAAAAGTGATACAGATTTTTACTGGCTAAAAGCAGTGGCTAAAACGAGTGAGTGTTTCACAGGGATTCCTGTGCATTTAAGACCATTTACCAGAGGTGGGGAAAACAGCTCCAGGAGCCAAACGCAACCCCATCTCTTTTTATGTCCCCCAGGCCACACCCCTCAACAACACTGCTCCATTCTGCTCTCTCCTTTTTGCCTGTCTTCATTGTATTGTTATAGGTTGGGGGGAGGGTCTCCTGAACCCTAGAGGAGTTTGATTATTTGGGATATGAAGGGCGAAATACCTAGTGTATGAAAAAAAAAGCTGGGCTTGCTAGGCTACTAAGAAACAACACAGGGCCTTTGAGGGCCATTGGCCATGCAAAAGAACTGTCCTTACCTCCCCAACCTGATGGGTAAACAGAATCAGGAGATTTTGAAGGTTACTCCAGGGTGACTGGAGTTCAGGCATGAGTAGCTAGTTAAAGACAGAGATCCAACCTGGGCAGGCTATCTGCTGGCTGGCTGGGAGAGATGCCTTGGACACAGCTGCACTGCTGTGGAAAACAAGGCCCTCTTGAGATGACCATGCTGTAAGATCTGGACTCCCTCCATCTAAAGCTATGCTGCATCTTGATTCTCACAGAAACAGAGACCCTGGAAGAGCTCCTTGAACCCCACCGGAATCTTGTTACTGCTTGACGGAGAGTGAGGTTGATGCCCAGCCTTTGTAACAGTATCCTTGAACTGTGACAATGTGTCTTTCCTGGTTTCGGCATGGAGAGATATGTGTGGACCCATGTGTAGAAGACACTGGATTTTGTATGGTTGGGGTGGTTTTATACCACAGTAAGAGTTACATCAATTTCTCTGCCCACCTTTGCCTCTGGTCCTGTTCACTGTTGCCATGCAGGACTCAAAAGGTTACCCATGTGCGGACGTGACCCTCAGGCTGATACATGTTCCTCACCTCTCCTCTACATTGGCATTGGTCTTAAATGCCTGTCATGTCTCTAGGAGTCTTGGTTGACCACAAACTTGACATGAGCCAACAGTGTGACGCGGCAGCTAAAAAAGCCAATGCAATTCTGGGCCTCATCAATAGGAGTATAGCATCTAGATCAAGGGAAGTAATAGTGCCACTGTATTCTGCTCTGGTCAGACCTCACCTGGAGTACTGTGTCCAGTTCTGGGCACCACAGTTCAAGAAGGACACTGACAAACTGGAACGTGTCCAGAGGAGGGCAACCAAAATGGTCAAAGGCCTGGAAACGATGCCTTATGAGGAACGGCTAAGGGAGCTGGGCATGTTTAGCCTGGAGAAGAGGAAGTTAAGGGGTGATATGATAGCCATGTTCAAATATATAAAAGGATGTCACATAGAGGAGGGAGAAAGGTTGTTTTCTGCTGCTCCAGAGAAGCGGACATTTGGAGCAATGGATCCAAACTACAAGAAAGAAGATTCCACCTAAACATTAGGAAGAACTTCCTGACAGTAAGAGCTGTTCGACAGTGGAATTTGCTGCCAAGGAGTGTGGTGGAGTCTCCTTCTTTGGAGGTCTTTAAGCAGAGGCTTGACAACCATATGTCAGGAGTGCTCTGATGGTGTTTCCTGCTTGGCAGGGGGTTGGACTCGATGGCCCTTGTGGTCTCTTCCAACTCTATGATTCTATGATTCTATGATTCCTAACCTAGCACTAACATGGGATGTCAGTCATTATATCTAACCAGCTTAATGGCCAAACTACATGTTACTGGAGAAATATGGGAGAGGTTTGTGCATATCACTGGCTATCTGCTTGACTCAAGACTTCATTATGGTTCATATATATTCCTCATTGTGGATTTGTCTGAATTTTTGTAAGACCACCTAAGTGTTTAGTGCTTTGGTATTTCTTTAAGGGTTCTGAGAACTCTCAGCACAGGCTATGGGGATTATATCCTAGAGCAAAATCCAAATGTCACTGTCTACTCATCAAAACAAATGGGAAGAAAGCCCTATAACTAGATAAGAATTCCCGGGACAGCCGCAAAAGGTTAAATCACTCACTCTGTTGAACACATTGAGCCTCTGCACCTTATTTTCAACCCTTAATCTGGGATGTTGAGTTTTAGTCTTTCCAATCCTACAACACCTTTTTGAGAGCCTTGTCTTCACAGGTTTATGCATAAGATATTCCAAACAGAAAAAGTCTCTTTTTGGAATATCTTATCTTAATGTTAGTTTGTAATATGAGCTGTGCTTCAATTGCAAAGCAATTTCATCATTAAGTGATCCAAATGCTGCCAGAACAGCAGTAAGGAATACAATTTTTCTAGAAAAAGAGGTGCCGGAAGTCAAAATGGACACCTTCCTTGCTGTTTTATAATAGCAATGGTGCCTACCTGAGAGGTGCCAGAATTGAGTTCCTGTGAATTCCAGCTAAAAAAAAAAAAAGCCCTGGCAACAAGCTAATTCAGATGGATTTCTACCGCCTACCCCCTTCACACCCAGATTTTGTCTTTGCAGAAACAAAACAAAAAGCATTCATATTCATAGATTAGATTTAAAATTTATGGCCATGTGGCTTTTCAGGTAAGAAACCACACATGATCAATACAAAGTTCAGTTGATTGTTTAATCAAATACTTATTCTAAAAGGATACCTAGCAGGATGCTAACAATATAGCAGTGGTGGACAGAAAGAAATAAGGACAGAAAGCTCTTTTTAAAAAAAAGGAAGTTAAAGGAAGGATTTTCCCTTAAAAACATAATTCTAACACTGATTTCAGGCGCTCCAGCTTTCCACATGCCATGTCACAGGCAGCTGCAGAATGCTGGAGACATTTTTAAGAGCAACAACACAAATTTAATATAAATTATTATGAAAGAGATGGGGAAAATGAAGGCCCTTAAACAGCTGAAGAAAATGTTTGGAAGACAAGTTTTGGCACAGTACTAATTTAGATACAGGGACAAAGTAAAGTTGGCTCCATCCAGTCAGGAGTGACCCACTTATTCCACTTGTTATGACCATCACACTTCAGAAACTCAGGATATGTAAGATGATCATAAAGCACATTACAGTCCCTGGAAATGTTTCCAAATAGCAGCAGCTCCACAGTGAGGAGCACAAAATTTTCAAGCTGCTTACTCAATAGATTGACCACCCTGTGTGCTGCACTCTATTAACACACACACACATATGAGAAAACATTAATTTGTGGTGGTTTTTTTATTTAAGTAATTGCATTTTAATATGAAGAGTCACTTGCTTGCTGAAAAGAAACAGGTTCCAACATGAAAGTTATTGGGGTCAATAGTACTTCTGTGTAAACAGTAAAGACCCAGCAGCAATGAAGGCGACACAATGCTCGAGATTTACCAGTGTTAAATTTACAATTACTGAAAAGTATAATAATGACTTAAGAACATTTTAATTCAGGCAGCCTTATGACTGTCACCTACTGTACATGCAAACAATATGGCAGCTCATTTCTGAAATGTTCTTTTTCTCCCCTCTGGCCCAACAAACTTATTTGATTGGCTTTGAAGCAAACCTTGGTTTAACAACAGCTAAGCACTTTCAGGATGACCCAAAGGTGACTGTAGAAGCTGGCAAGCAGCAAAGAGACCACAGAAGCTGCAATTTAGCTTTGCATTAGCAGCACATTGATACAGTTTAGTGGTGTGTGTCACTGTGCGTCAACTTTCACAGTGACCCAAAGCTAATTCAGCTGAGCTTGTAGGTAGTTTTCAAGAGACCCTAGATCCAAACAAGTCAGCCTGTGGAAGCCAACTTTAAACCATGGCTTTATACATTTTCCCATTCATTTGAATAGGACTCTGTTATATCCCAAAATTATTCTGGTACCCTCCTTGATTTTTTAAAAAACAAGTGACTCTAAGGGTGGGGCTGTGGATGAGGCAGAAACAATGGGGCACAACTGATCCCATTATTTCTAAGGATATATGAAGTAAAACAATTTTGCTTTTAAAAAGCTCTATGGGAGTTTTGGGGGCCACGGGGGCAGAACTTCTGGGTAATATTGCAAACCCATTGATGGGAGAATGTTCTGGAACATTCAGCGATATGGCTACAGACGCAACATACCAACATTATCATAACTACAGTGATATTAACTGAGGTCATTCATCCGCATTCCAACTGAAGGGTATGGTGATTTTGCTTATGAACCAATTAGATACCACTCAGAAAGTATATGCCACTATAACAATTGCATCTTTTGAGTCACTATGCAAAAAGCCCTAACTTCATTTTTGATTACTCCATTGCCATAAGAATTTTGTGTTAAATTGTCCAGTCCAAAGTAAGGCTTCAGTGCTGCAATACAATATAATCTTGCTTGTCTATAAAAGCCGGTGAAAGTTAAAGAATGCTTGTGTGCGTGTCCCACAGCCTGAGTCGTGTCCGCTTTGCTCTTAGGTCTTTCATTTTTGCACTGTCTACAAATCAGATTAATACAAACTTTGTGTGCAACTCCTTAAAAGGAGGAAAATATCAAGCTGTGCGTAAATCATGCATAAATGTCCTGCCAACTTAATTAAAGCAGTTAGATTCAAATGAAAGACTTTTGTCACAGCAATTAACAAAAATTAGCATGCTATTATGGAATGTGGACAAGGTTTTCCCAATTCTGTATTCAATACGAACCCTTGCAATGTATGAAATGAAATGCGCTGAATATAATGAGACCATAATTTTAGAGACAGTATTAGGAAGATACTGCAAAGTCTAAAGATATGAGAGAAGATTATATTGTCAGCATTTTGCAGCATATATATATATATATATATATATATATATATATTCTGTGGATGTGAGCGTGGAACTAGATTTCATGAGGAAACTTCAGGATTTCAAATCCAAGCTTTCCTTATAATGTTGGGGCTTGTGGAAATTGGTAAAGCGGGGCAAGACGTTTCCCCCTACTTTCGCTGCACCATTCATATTCAGCAAACTGTGTTACAGTGGAGGGGGAACACAGAAGAACATAGTTCTAGGATGTTTTTCAGAGCAGGACTGACAATGTTACCTGACCAAGCACCAGAGTAATTTATACGTTCTCATTCTTCTGGCAAGTCAATGAAGTGGTCATGTGGCTTTCAAGTTTGTTTAGGACAGATTAGCATCAAGGAAACCAATGAGGAAAATTATCAACTAGAGTCTAAACACTTCCCCCCTTTTTTTCCTTGGTTGGGTTCCTGCTTCACATTAGTCATTTAAATGGCATAACTTTTCAAGGTTATTTGCAAAGGTGCCAACTCCCTGGGGCCCTGGGTGCCCAAGCACCCACGAAATTCCCCATGAAGGGGCCAGACACTCACAAATTTCAGTGCCAGGGCCATGCATGCTGCATGGCACCCACAGCCCCGGGCACCCAAGATTGTAGGGCCACGTTGGCACTCCTGGTTATTTGTATTTCTAATTAAAAGCTAACCATGCCTCTTTAAAGTGGTATGATCCTGCTTTAAATTTTTGTGCAGATTGTGCCATAGTTATGCTGGGGGGAGGAACCTGTGCAGTATGAAACTGTGATTGGATGAGGAACGTATGACATGAACGATGAATACAGTTGCTTGGAAATGTGAACAGTTCTTTTTTAGGGAACATCATACAACTTTTGTGTAGGCCCTCCAACAATCTTATTACTATTATTTGTATGAAAAATAAAAATGTTTGCGTCAACTGAAGGAGGTAGCTAAGGTAAGGGTGTTCAGACTTCAGGTTTACACTAGCTGAAAACTGCAAAGGCTGTGTAGAACAAATGCAGATGCCCCAATACACCTCAAATCAATGGTCATACCATTGCAATTCAACTTATGCACCAGCCAGCATCGCTGACAGTTCTGTCATCTCCCAGGTCCTCTGGATACTTCAGTGACAGCATTCAAATAATGTCTTTCCTTGGCTTTAGAGGTTAAATTGCTGACAGCGGTGTAAAGCCATAATAAGGTCCCTGGGGAAGACCTTATCCATGGAGGTGTTTCAACTTAACCTTGACTTGAGGGCACATTTTCTCCTGTTTTTTCACCTTTTTTTTCATTTTAAGATACAACAAAGTTACCTGATGGGAAGGCATTGAGAGAGCAAGAGCCAGAGAGACTGCTTTGGGAGAAGAAAAAGAAAGAAAGCATATAATTGATCATGCAGCTGAATAGCCAGTTGAATGGCCAACATTTGTTCTACATGCCCGTTATTGAATTGTCTGCTGAGAAGGAAGGCTTCTAGCAGAAGAAAAGGAATGTTTCATAAAAAATGATGTCCCATCATTAGGGCTGCCTGAATAGTGATACCTTTTTCCTAAGCACATAAATGTATGTTAACGTTATAGGTTTTCGGGTACCACAGTTTGAGGGTGCTTGGATTTAGTAAGTGCTAGAACTTAACCAGTGCTTGGCTGAATTTAGCAGTGTCAAAATAGCCAGGACAATGTGAAAGGCTGAGTCATTAAGCATACAAAGACTGGGTGATGGCCCATCACAGAAGCCATCAACAAGGCAAAGATGGATGCAGTGGGGAGAGACCCTTTGAAGACAGTGACAGAGTTGGGAGAAATAAAAAAAATCCTTCCAGTAGCACCTTTAAGACCAACTAAGTTAGTTCTTGGTATGAGCTTTCGTGTGCAAGCACACTTCTTCAGATACACTGAAGGAAAAACAGTTGCCTTTTGCAAGCGGTTTGCCAGCTGGAGAAGGTGGAGTGTCAGAGCATGATGAGGGCTGGCACTTTGGATCCAACATGGCAGCTGTCAGAGAAAGAAACCCAGCTGAAGCATAATTCTTTGAACCCATCCACCATAGGCTGAAGTTGTATATATGTGAAAATAAACCTTATATCATAAAGACACCACAGCCAGACTTCTGAGGGAGGAATCATGGACTGAAGGTCTCTCATCAGTTCCTTACAGCATGGCATTTGATGATAGGCTGCCAATGTTCACTTTTGGGGAAAAGAAGTCGAAATAAAAGGATTACTTTCTTGTTGCTTTGAAAAGTTACTCTTTGCCGGTCTTGTAGGTACTCTCCTCTCATCCTTGCTCCTACTCTCACCATATCACTTCTACATAGGTCTTCCTCTTTCCTGCCAAATTAACTTTGATTATTTTCCCCACACACATACACACACTGCAAAAATGATGCAAAGCATTAAACATAAGTTAACTTTTGCATTTAGAGGCATAATTAAAATTATTAGCACTAGCAAATAAACTATTACAATCTGTGGAATTTTTGCAGCATTTGGGAATGAATGTATTAGAAATATATTTCCTAGTCAAGGGCATATAGTGCAGTAAAAACAGTTATGGCAACAGCTTCCTTATTTACCTTATTGCAGCTATAAACTTATTAGAGGAAATTAATCATTATATGTGAGGAACGTGGTGCCTACTTTTCTCCTGATACCTTCACGAATGACAGAAATAAATACAAGGACAGATGGTAAAATAATTGCACTCTGAAGATATTAGGGCTGTTGAGAGAGCTACCTCATCAACAGTTGTGAAAGCGCCTGTCATACCCAACCATACCTTTGTTGCAACTCCCACACAATGTTTAGTAAGTACCACTGGATGCCTATCATTTACTTAAACGGCAAACATGAGCAGAATATTTATAATATGGCCTATAAAAATAATTTTAATTAACCGACAAGTAAGTCAATATGGTGCTTATTAACATAATTAGTTGTCAACATTGCAAGCTTAATCCTGCTCTAATTAGTGCTGTGAAACCTAACTATTTCCTTCAAACTCAAAAAACTTTGGATTCCAAACAGATTGAAACACGGCTCTGAAATATGATTTAAACCAGCTTGCACTGCACAGGCTTGCATACTAAGAGAGAACACCAGCCAGTACTGGTAGTTTTGTTGCCTGAAATGAAACCCAAATTCCCTCCCCACTGGGCTCAACCCCTTATCTGCAACTTATGTAGCCCTTCTTCGCTCTTCATGGTACTGTCTGAAGCAGGGTGCCTTGCAGTTCTGTAGAGTCCCAGTCAGAGTTCATTCTCAGCTTTGCTATGATCCTTTAAGTGACTGTGCTAGGGCATAAGCCTGGTATGACAGACACACTAAGCTTGCCTCTAGCTTCAAGCTGTGGACTTCTCACTAGGCAAGTGATAGGAAACTCTCTCTAAATCATGTCAGGCAAAATGCTTTGATTTGAACAACTTTACTCTTTGGCCACAGTCACCTTTCTTTATGCTGTTCAGGTTTAAGCTTGGTGTGAGGAAGAGGCCACATCGCCTCACAACTGTTGTCTGAAAGAAGTATTGTGACACATTGTGGCATCTGGCCATCTGATCCATTCTAGGCTCCCCTGTGGTTGCCTAAAAAGAAATAATAGAGAGTTCTGTTTTGATTTTAATCTCATTTTCAGAATTTTTTAATTAAACGTTGCTGCTTCACTTTCATGACACCCTGCCTTATGATAGGGCTGGCCATGTTTGTGTCACCTGATCCCTGGAAACAATAATCTCCTTCTGTAGTCCAGGTGTGGGGAACCTTTTCAGCTCAAGGGTTGCCACCTTCCAAGGGTCACATGCCAGAGGTGGGTGGGATCAGAGGGGAAATTGTGTGGAGCAACCAACATAAAATTCGCCTTTGAGCAGCAGGCTAGTTTCTACATGCACTAACACATCCTTCTTTATCCTCGTCCAGACCAGCAGGGCTGCACTTGAAGCCTGGGCCTAAGGTTCCTTTGCCCTGCTCTAGTCACCTGCAGCAGTGGTGTTAAAAGATCAAGCCAGCAGTTTCTGCTTCGTTCAAACTGCCACAGTAGTGGAGGAAGGAAGGGGCTTGGTCCTTGATACAACTGCTACATGCCCTCCTCTGGTGCCTTCCAGTCATCTCCTTTGGCATCTTTGCCAGCAAAAGTTCCACTACAAAGCAAATCTCTTCTGTTTGCATAAGAAGACTTTTGAGTTCTTGCTGCAGCATGGTGCATAATACTGTCTTTGTAATTAAATGAAGGCAAAAGTGCTATTTAAGGTTCACAGAAGGTGGGAAGAAAGATACATGGCTGGCTTTGAATCTCTTCTCCTGCAATCAAACAGAGTGCCAACAAGGCACAGGTGTACACCACATAAACAACTAAAATTACAATTGTGATGGATGTGATTATTATTCATCTCAAACAGACCTTTTTTCCCTGACTATTCTAATTAGGTAGTTTCCAGCTGCTCAACATTTGCTGCTGAGATGCGCCATCGGAGAAACGCGTCTAAAACAATTCTGCTACCGAAAGCAACTCTTCCTCTCCGAATGTAATTTGAGGTGGCAAGGCAGGCAATTAAGTGGGGTCTGACATGGGAAGCAACCACTGAGAAATGTCAGGCAGAAATCCTGAAGTAAGTTGTGCCAAAGAAGAGAGGAGATCAGAACAGAAGCAAGTTAGCAGAAGAGCCACATCCCATGGACATCCTTCGCAAAAAAAAAATTCTGTTTAATCTATATACTAAGTGCAATGAGCTGTCACAATTACATTTCACATGCTTTCTGTCCCTTTGTGACTGTGGGTGTACAGGGACATGAGTGACTGGATAAAGGGTTGGATGATATGTTTGCATCCAACAGACTCCAGATATGGCCATGAGTTCCCCCAACGACCTGTTTATTGAGCAGTCATCCTGATATGAATTCACCAAGCTTACATAGAGGCTAGACTAGATCAATTCTTTATTAAGCATTCATTGTACAGTGGTACCTCGGTTTAAGAACAGCCCTGTTTACGAACTATTTGGTACTACAAACTCCTCAAAACTGGAAGTAGTGTTCCTGTTAGCGAACTTTACCTCAGTCTACGAACGGAAGCCAAATGGTGGAAGGGCACCTGCGACAGGAGGCCTCATTAGGGAAAATGCACCTTGGTTTAAGAACAGCTTTGGTTTAAGAACGGACTTCCAGAACGGATTAAGTTCGTAAACCGAGGTACCACTGTAATGTTTGCAGGGCAATGAGTCTTCATCCTGATTTGCTTGCATGGTTTTTATATGTCTTCCAGTAAATTGTTTGTTCATCTCCCATGTTTTTGTGTATGTTCCTGTCACTAACTGAAAGAATGTCATTAAAAAAAAAAGTGGCTTGGTTGCACAAAGGTGGTAGGGCACTTTAATTGCACAGACCTAAATCTCTGTTATTGCACAGACCTAAATCCCTCCCACAAAATGACGGCAGTTTTTCTTCCACTGATTACTCCCTCGGCCATTCTGAACAGGTCAAAATGCAGTCTCTTAACTTTCCAACTGGGTCTTTGTCACAATCACATAAAAGCGAGAACAGAACTGGCTTCATAATGGATCTCTTTCACACATTTGGGCCATATTTCAAGACATCTGGAAGGCCCATCTGTATGGGTTTTTATTTCCTTTGAAGGGAACGGGGTGGTTACCTCAGAAGCTAACCTAAATATCTCATTAAATATATATATAAATATATATATAAATATATATATAAATATATATATATATAAATATATATATAAATATATATATATATATATATATATATATACTGCAGCTTGCTGGCAAAAGAAAAGGGGGAAAAACAGCTTGTCAAGAGGCAGAATTTGGAGACAGTCTATTTCAGCTTACAGATTCTTGGACAAAGCTAACAACCTAAATAATGAAGTATTTTTATTCAAAGCAAATCTTTTATATCATAACTAGAGCCAGTAAAATGTTAATTCAATCAGACATTTTATTTTAATGAAATTGTCTGAAATACAAAAACATCTCTTGTCTGCTCCCCCCCCCCCCATCTGTAAATGGAAGCCGAAGTTTAGGTATATTTGTATTTGGCACCAAGCTTTGGAAGAATAGTTCAATCCCACTGAAATCTTGTTCTTTCCACTCCTTGCTAACCTCACCATTCTTCATCCTGTGATTTGCCCTTTTCCTATCATACAGCATAAATCCGAGGAAGCTCTGGTTACAGATTTTTTTATATGCAGCTTCCAGAGGTTTTGTTAGATTTCCGTTGACTATAGCAGAATATAACAAAAGAAGCTATTTGTCTTCTCTCCTCTCACCAAGAATTAAGTCCAGACTCCGTGTTAACAGTCCAAACCTAATTATTTCTTTTCACAAGGCTCCCTGAAAATCATTGCTGAGTGCATTCAATTAATAGAAATTTAACAAATGATGAGAACCACAAAATAAATGTTTATGATGATGGGGTTTTCCCCCCAAACAACCTTAAATTGTAATATGCGCGCTCTTGAAAATGTTCTTGTTAAAAATGCAATGTTAAAAAGTTTTCATAGTTTGAAATTTAAAGATGCCAAAAGCATCTTTGTCAATCTCTTTCCTGCCCTCAATGGAAACCCCCATGCCCCAAACTCTGTAATGTCCTCAAATGTCTTCTACAAGGCAGCAAAGCAGCAAAGGTGGGGTAGAACATTTCTTAATAACATATAAAGTGCAACACTTCTGGATGCTGATTTTAAGATTGTGCTTGCCCAGATACATCATTTTTGCTTCAGTTTTCAGCACTGGAGATAGAAGCATGAAACACTGTTTGCTGGGAGTAGAGATGATGTACATGAGGAGATTTCACCCCTCCCATATCCAAGAATCTCCTGAGGAGTCTGCTGATTCTCCAGAGAGGAGGAGGCGTGTTCTGCTCTCTACTTATTCTGCTCCAGCACCGAGTCAGTCAGTCAGTCAGTGTCGGAGAGAGAGAGAGAGACTGAGTGTTAGAGATCGTGTGTAGAGATAAGGTTGCTGCTAAGAGCAGCTGCAGACACTCAGTGCAGTGCAGCATTCATTTATGCTTAGACCTATTTAGCTCTGTATATAGTTGTATAATAGTTGTAGATAGAATAAAGAAGATATTCTACAGAGCTGCTCTCCGAGTTGTTTATATACTCTGCTAGACTCTGCTGTACTCTGCTGTGCGACGACTGTCTTCTTGTTGGAGTGAATCCGGTGCTCACAACTCTAAGCTGTGAGTCCACAGCACTTTGACCTGTTCCTGTGCAGAAGGTGGTCTCTGGAAGTGCTACCCAGCTCGCCTAGCCCAGTCGGGGCTGAAGTGGATGAGTCCAGTTGGTGGCACTGGCTCAAGGGCGATGCTGACAGTACAACACCAAACAAACAAAGAAGGCATAGCTCCTGCCCTTGTGTAGAGTGTGTACAATAGAACAGGACATGTGATCATTAATTATCACCCTTAGATAAGGATGTGGAGTGGGACATGGTAGGTTGAGAAAGTGTGTTCTCCTTCATGGAGAGCACGTGTTGTGGTGGGGGCTAGCAAGACACCCTCTGTTGCTGGGCAGAAAAAGGGTTTGGCCACCATTATCATTGAGCTGCCTGTTGCTGGGGAGAGTTATATGTTGCCAATTTGTGAATGACAGCAATAGCCTTTAAATACCCTTCACGCAGTGTTGAGCTTTCTCTTTTCGCTGCGCGCATCGGATCACCCGTCCTCCCTTCCTATTTTCAGGTTGTTCGCTTGACCTTGCTATGCCTGTCATGGGGTCATCTGCTTTTGGGGCAGGGGCCTGGTAGGATTTTTGTCCATTTGGCTGATTGGCTGGTTCCATTTGGTTTTTGCCTCCTGCGTAGCAAATCGTCACAACTTGTAAGGTTGGGGTTAGGCATTGGTTTAGGAATTGGTTGGTGGAGGGGTATGGATTGGCTGTGCCTGCCCCTCCAAAATGCTGCTGCTGCAAGGGTTTTCTGTTAAAGGAACCCAGGGGCTCACCATGCTTTTGTCCGAACCCCGTCAAGGGGCTAGGGCCATGCAAGAGCCCCTGGGAGCATTTGAGAAGAGGTGAGGCATGGTACCCAGTCCCATCTCTCTCCCCAAAATGTTTTCCCTTTCTGACTTCGTGGGCGGGCGAATGTCAGTCTGTCCCCGTGTGGGGTCAGATAGTCGCAACCAATGCCTAAGCAACCACTCACATTGCTTGTAATTTTAATAAAGTTGTGGCCAAAATTATGCCAAAAACCTTAAACTTAAAATCTTGTGTCAATTGTGTTTTATTGGGGGTTTCTTGGGGACCTTGACACGCAACTGGTGCCATGCAATTGATAGTGGCCAAGAAAAACAGCCAGTATGGTACCTGCCAATTCCTCTTAATTTCCAGAGACAGCCCCTATTTTCAGTATTAGTCACTGATAAATGACTGTATTGTAGGATGGGGAAATCACTTGCAGAAAAAAAGGGGGGGAATATAGTGACATACATAAGACTGGTACCAAAAAATGCATCTGTCTCTGGAAATGAGGTGTGCATGTGATTGCCCCCTTCATACAATTTATGTTGAATGAGTGCCATTTTTGGTCCATTATGATAGTCTTCTGTCTGAAGTTTCTTAGGGCCATTCTTACTTGACAAACCATACTCAACTACACATATTGAAAAATACAAAATATAAGCCCCTCTCATCGGAAAGGTGCATGCTAGGCTCCTTACACAGAATGAGGCATAGATAAGGCTGGGCTGCAAATATCATGAGGAATAATTAAGCATATGACTGCAAGAAGAATAAAAGCAGCTGTGAGATAAAATTAGATTTTTATCTCATAGGAATTGTAATGATTATTTTTTTTGTATGCCCTTTGGCAAAAAGCCAGTCCCAAAAAGGTGATTGTATTAGGAATACGTTTGCTGAATGTCTCCTTAAATAAACAACTCAAATATTTCCTTCTTGAAATATTTTGCAGCCTGTTATTTTGATGTGAGAAGTTAAACTGCAGTCTAACCTGTCAAAATGGAGTAAAGGTATATGCTGTTTTGATTTGCTTTTCAAACAAGCAAACAAAAAATCTTCAGAGGCTGCCGTTCTTTACTCTGTACAGTAAATAAATGGGTGTGAGATGATTTCTACATCTTTAAGGAAACTAAATAACAAGGGCAGAACAGACAATTCCATCAGATTTGCCCTTTAACAACTGGTATGAATGTGCAAAAATAGATAATATTCAGGACATTTCCAGACTGTCGGAATTTTGTGGGAGGAATTTGAGCACACACCAGAACTTCAGGTTTGCTTGGTTAAGTGGATTAAAGCCCATCTCATAGTGCAGCAAATCCACTTAATTAAAAAAGAAACTGACTTTGTGGGGTTTAGAAAATAATGGGGAAATGCACTGAGAAATGTAGAATGCATGAATGATGAAGAGGAAGATGTATAAACACACTGCAAGCAATGCAGGACGAATGCAGGATGCCCTGTAAACAAACCAGAATGAATGGTCAACAATAACTGGATTAAATCTAACCATAAACTTTGTGCAAGCAAATTAGAATGAATGCTCAATAAATATATCATCTGGAGGAGCCTCCAACTACATGAAACACATGTAGTTTCAAAATCCAGATGAAAAGGAATCTTATTTTGACTTGAAGGCTACCACGCTGGGTACATTTATGACTATATTTTTAGTCTCTTGTTGTATGCTGGGATAAAATGTACCAGAGTGGAGGGTGATTGATCACAGGGCCACACAAACTAGCTCTTCCTTCATTCCACCAATATACCTGGTAGCGACAACCACACTCACACGCTGCTTGAGAGCTTCACCGTATCTGGTTGGCCACTGTGCAACCAGGATGTTGGACTAAATGGGCCTTTGGCCTGATCCAGCAGGGCTGCTCTTATGTTTTTGTGACTGTTGACTAACTCCTTGGGTTATTCCAATGCCAGGGTAACTCTAGATGTTACATTAGTGCTGCAGCCAGTCAGCAATTCTTAGAGAGTGGCTCCAGATTATACGCATATTGGCTTCATGCATATTTAATTTGGACATCAGTCATTATTATAGATTGATACAGCTGGTTGTACACCATTCCTTTTTAGCAGCAAAACCTACATTTTAGTGGTGAAGGGGAAAAATTAACAGCTACTCTCTTTGTGTGATTTAGAAAATAACTGGGGCTGCTGATGAATTTGAAACCAAGCAGTTTGAATAAATCATGACATTATTTGTTAGTCAACTTAAAACTAACAGATCTAGAAGAATTTCAGCAGCCAATTATATAGTAAGCCATTCCCTTACGGTATGTAAAACACTGTTTATATATGCATTTCAGTAGTCCTAATAATCACCGAAGAAATACTTAAATCCCAGGCTCTCCACCCCCTTGCGAATTACACTGTTCTTGGAATCTGAAACGAAGCACTAATAGCCTCCCCATGCAATGCTGAAGTTTAGACTACTTCCAGCACATCCTTGCTGATTTTTTCAGACTCTGCATTATCCTGCTTAGGAAAAGCCATGTAAATACACATGTGAAGGTATGAGAGAGAGAGAGAGAGAGAGAGAGAGAGAGAGAGAGAGAGAATATTTGAAGGAGCCACTGGGTTTGTTGGGGCACTTTGTGTTACTCATGGAGAGGTAGAAAAACTCCAGAGAAATTAGAAATTTGGAATAATAACAATACTAATTATACCTTCTGGGTTTTGTGATTCTTGCCTAAAGCATTCTTCCAGCTATGAGAAGACTACTGTAGAAATTAATGATGTGGTACCATTTTCTGTTTTGTTAAGGCCCTCCTGTATGTTTTCTAATGCTTACAGCTGGTACTTTGAGGTATGCATGTGCAACTGCAGTGGTACACACTTCTCTTAGCAATGTACAATGCAGCACCATATGTCAAGTATATTGCTTGAATGATCTCATTGCCCAGAATGCTGTTGGCCTTGTGTCCTGCTTATGGACTTGCCACAGGCATCTGGTTGGCCACTGTGAGAACAGGATGCTGGACCACCCAGCAAGCTACTCATATGCTCTTATGTCTAGTACCAGTGTGCATTAGCAGATATGTAGAGAGGAGGGAAACAGCTAGAAGACCTCGGGTTCAGTTTCCAGCATCTCTATGTACAGTAAGGCTAGTAACAACCCCTTAGTGAAGCCCTGGGGGTCCACTTCTCATAAGTGTAGACAATTCTGAGCTAGATGGACCAATGTAAAATAAGACAGTTTTATGTGTTTTTAAGATTTTCTTCTTCAATTTCTGCCATAGTGGGGCGCATACAACCCTGCTTTCAAGCACACATTTCATTTTGGTTCCTTACTGCCAATCCAAAAGCCCTGCTACTTGCACCATCAAGTTAAGCATCATTTGACTAACACAGCACACCTTGTTGAGCTCAGTTAGGAAACAGCCACAATCTGTCGATTGTTGGGCTGCATTCACACGGCAGTTTATACTGTTTTCACAGCATTTCCCTAGCTGTTAATTTCCATGCTATATTTGAGCTTTCACATGATGTAAAAGCCATTTCAAGAACTGCAGTGGTATATAGCACACGTTTAGCACTCATTACTATATTATTTGCCAACAGATGTTTTCTGTAAGCAAACGACACAGAAATGAGCACCAAACTTGCCCTATATTCCACTATAGTTCTAGAAGTGGCTTCTACACCATGTGACAGCACAAATAAAATGCAGAACTTAACGGTTAGTGAAAAGACATAAAAACAGAACAAGCTGCCATGTGAATGCAGCCTCAGCTGATGTGGTAACAGGGCTGTCATTTTAAAACTAGCAGCCTGGACTCTGCTTATTTACAGAGGACAGCCCCTATTTTCTGACACCTTTCCCCACTATTCATTCACTGTCCCCTTTGTCTCCCTGTTGCGCCCATGGATTAGATGTTTGGGGGTGTACCCCTCCTTGTTTCCTGGCGCTTAATCTGTCTCTAGGCAGTGAAGCACTAAGAGAGGAAAGAAGAGGAAATAGCTTTCTGGTCTGTTAGGGCTGCAGACAGGCACGAGGATAGGAGTGTTCCAAGTATAGTACAGATGAGTATCCCTATTTTCATCTGTGAAACACTGGAAGTATGTTACAACCTTCTGCCCTCTATGTTTTCTTAACGAAACATCAAAACCCAAGCTGCTCTGCTTGACCTTTGCCTGCAGTATCATCAGCACAGATTCCAAGTCTGATTGTCAGTTGGCTTTCCCTTGGCCTCCAGGTTTTCGTCCCATGAAAAGGTTCCTCTTGCCCTGAGCTTCTGAAAATTACTGAGTATCTCTTTCAGGTCAGACTGTCCCTAAACTATTTTTTCTTCTACACTATGGTGTCTACAGCTACGAAGAAAGCTAATGATCACCCTGTATTGTGCTGATGAAACGTTCACAAGATGCAGGAAACTTTAAAGGTTCTTGGCACAGAGGAAAAAGGGATAGGTGCACAGCAGGGAGAGGCTGGTTTCACAGATCCTTAGCTTCTGAAACAGCCCTTTGAGGCAGCAACGACCAAGTAAAAGAGCCTAATAAAACAACATTCAGTACTGCCAGTACCGAAATGTTCAATTGTGGGTTGAGTGCTTGCAGTTTTTAGACATAGGGCCAAGATTCTAAGCCCATTGTCCTTGCAAACAGAAGGTCCAAATATAGAAGTTCTAAAAAGGACAGCAGAAGCGGTTCTTAAAATATCTCCCAGCTCTGCTTCCTCTCTTCGCCAAGGTCACACCCACACCATACATTTAAAGCACATTTATAGCACTTTAGTGGTCATGGTTTCCCCCAAAGATTCTTGGGAACTGTAGTTTATCCCTCACAGGGCTACACTTCCCAGCAGCCTTAACAAATTACAGTTTCCAGGATTCTTTGGGGGAAGCCATACACTTTAAATGTGCTACATGCACGGATTCTTATGTAGTCAAGAGGAAATTATCAGCTGGACCCAAGGTTGGCAGAAGTATAGAAATATTTAAGGGCTGGGGGAGAAAGAAAAATGGGGGGGGGGGGAGCCCAAAGAAGACTGAGCATGCTCACTTTACACATAATGCAGTTTGATGTTGAAGGATAACAGAGAAGGGTGGGAGAGTGGGATGGAGTATCACTGGAAAAGGCGCAGCTAGCTGGACCATTGAACATGAACATTACACACTGCATGACATTGCTGCAAGTCCAATTTGCTTTTTATGAGGGTATTTTGTTTCCAGTGTGCTACCGTAAAGGGACTTGAAAGCAAACACTAAAGATAGCATTTCTTTCTAACAATGAATGCTCATTTTTGTGTGTCACATTGTAAGTTGCCTCCTACTTTGGCTCAAACAGGTTTTTATATTGAGATTCTGATATTATGGAAATTTAAATTGAATTACTACATTCATTGATGAAAAAAGTCATCTGATGTTTGACTAATGAATGAAATATTCTTCAGCTTCTTGGAGCCCTAATATTTGCTACACGGGTTAGTAGTCCATAAAACAAGGAAACCTTTGGTCCTCCAGATGTTGCCAAACTGCAGCTCCTACCAGCCTCAGCAAGCCTTGCTAATGGGATAATAGAAGTTCTAGTTCAGCATCGTGGCCAGAGGTTCCCCACACCTGCTATAAGATATCACCCTTTTCAGGCTACACATGTCTGCTGCACAATCATGCCTTCTGGCTATACTAATTGCTTGTTCCCCTCTTTCTCTCTTGCTTTCAGAAGGACTTGCCTGATTATTTAAATAATAATAATCACTTTTACTCTTTAAAAAGTTCTTTACAGTTTGGGTCAATAAATATTTTATCTTATCAAACAGTGCAGTAGCTGCTTTAAAACTTGTTTACTTTGAACAGGGTAATTGCTGGTTAATAAATAACAAGTTTTCGGTAGCTGGATGTTGTGGAGATGCGGCCCTTCCAACAGCAATTGCTGTAGAGGGATCGGGGAAATATATTCTTGTTAGTTAAGTGGCTGAACTGCTATGAGAAAAGCTAATAGAACTGCAGTAAGCTAGCCTTAAATGAAACTAATGGCAGAAGAACCAGAAGTACTTTCAAGTATCCTGTGGGGAAACGGTGGCAAAGAGGCAGTGTGGTCCATTCTGCATTGCAGCAAATACAGTGTCTGGGACTTGCTACCCATTGATTGCAGCAGGAATGTAGGATCTCTGGCCCTCCAAACTTTTCTATCTGGCCCTTGGACAGATAGTGTTTTCCTGTAGTGCAAAGCCACCCACAGTATTTTGCTATGAGTAAGTTTATAAATAAAAAGAATACCATTTCCACTTCTATAAATGCACAAAACATTTCCTTCCTTTCATTAAACCATTGCTTTTGAGTCTGCACATCTGTAGGAGACACCAGAATGAAATGGGTGAGGGGAGAGAGGTTTGAGCCATTCCAAGAATTAAACAACAGATTACCTGTCAAAGACTAAGAACATATCCATCCATTTTCTCAGAGCATCTTTAGCTTCTAATTGTTTTTAATCCCTACTGTTGTAAATAAAAATATGCCCTTTTCCCTTATGGGGTATCCAAGAGCCCATATAGAGTCCTTACATAGGTTCCCTATTGGTAGGAGAAAATAACAGAGGCCAACCAGAGAATATTGAGAAGCAAAGCAGCTAGTAAGCTTGATCTTTATTGATCTGTTGCAACAGGGTACTCCCCTCACACGCAGGAGAGGAAGAGGACCCAGAACAATGGCGTGCAAGGCCTTATAAAGACTTTTGAAATTCCCATTCTCTAGATCAAGACCACCCCCAGAAACATTATGCATACATCACAGAAGGGGTGTAACCTAAGACCACCCCTCAGATACATCCCACCTACATCACAGAAATTTAAATGTTGTTTTTCTCTTGTCCTTGTTTATCTCCTGTCTGGCAAGTTACTTGATTGGATTGCCTGGGGAGCCTGGCCATTCTTTTGTAGTGGTAAAATACTTATTTCCTGGGCCAGGTCACAGGCTCACACCTTATTCAAACAGACATATCCTTGAGACAGGATTTGTGAGGAAAGAGACAATGGGGAGGCTTTTCCAGGATTTGGTCAGTTTAGGAATCAAAATGGTTCCAGATTGGTCTTCCTGTGTTGATCTATGTACGTGTGGTTATGAACGTTGCCATATATCTAAAACCATAAAATTCCTATCACACTACCTAGAACAATAAGAAACACTACCATAATTGTTATTGTGATGGCCTTGCTGCTTTCTATTCATTTGCTGTGTGGTTGCTAAAACTGACACAATCCTGTTGAGAAAGCCAATTTTGTATTTGCAGTACTGTGGTGCACAAGAAAACAAAAGAGTTGTTTTGATGAAAAAAAATGAATTGTTATAATAAAGCTTAAGTATACATGGCTCCCTAAGACATCATTCATGGAGATTAATGTTTTGTATGTTTGTATTAGCTTATGAACCATATTCCTGCATTTGTTGACTATGACTGAAGAATTCTGCTGTCTGCAAAAATGGTACTCCCTGTTATCAACAGATTGGGAACATTGCTTGTTGGGAAATGTATTCCATCGGGGTCCAGCCTATCTCAGAAGTTGCAGAACACTCTCAGTTGTACTCCCAAGACATGGTTCAAGGCTGTTCTGTTGGGATCTTCTTGAGGAAGAGCTAATCTTGTTTGAGGAAGCAACTACCCTGCATAAGAGTCTGAAGAGATGCAATCTATCTCCTTGGGGTTTTAGCTTTAAAGCAACCATCTCATACAAGCCCATTAAGAAGGCCAAGCTCACACTGATACACAACTGAATGGTGTTGGCATGCTGCAGTTATCAGTTAAGGTTTCTAGTGCAAAGACTCTACACAAAACCAAAGGTAGATTTTGAAATAATTATCACTTTTGATAGTTGCTGGGAGATATTACTGAAATATTTCAGACACTGAAGGGTCTTCACTAGCATATTAACATAGTGTTTCTCCTGAAGAAGCCCAGGGCAGCAAACAAACAAAAGATAAAGCAGTTAACACTTCTGAAAACTTCTGAAAACAATTCCAATTCAGGAGCCGACTGGGAAAGATATTTACTTAAAAGACTTGTTGAAAGAAGTAAACACCAAAAGGACAACAGAGATTATGCCTTATGTTCATCTGTAGAATAGATTCCTTGTAGGTGTCATTTCCGTTTTCATAGAATCATACCCTTTCAACAGTTTTATGCTTATCCAGCTTAATCACAATTTCAGTGTTGAATTTTGCACATGTTTCGTTCAAGCTGACATTTAAGCAATAGACTTATTTTTATTTTATTTTTATTTTTAAAAGAAAATAGCATGGGGATACCAATTCCAACAACACATCTGGTTGGCATTCGGGTGGGGTGGTGGTAAAAGGAAATAAACAACAGCTAAAATGATACAGGACTTTATTTGTTTTGCTCCTGTGTCACCATTCCTTTCAAAGATCAGTAGGGCAGTGATGCTCCAGCCAGTCACCCACCCTGGAGCTGGTCTGATTTCTACACACTTGGACTTCAGCAACAATACAGCATCAGGTGCTCCCAGGCCACTCACTATGAAAAGCTGGATTTGGAGGTAAGATTAGCCATTAGCCCCATTTAATTAGCTCGTTTAATTTCATTGTACACAGGTTGTGCAATGACAATAAATGTATTTTTATTATGTTTTATCTGCCTTACCAAATCAGCTTTCCCACCCACACTGTCTTTGTTTGTCCTTGTTGTTGTTTTACAGCAGGTTGGGGGAGGATCCTCAGGCCCAAGGACTAAATGTGACCCTCTAGGTAACTATATTCAGTCCTTCCTAGGTCACCCCTCACTAGCCCTCACTGCACCCCCCTCAAGCAGTTTTGCCTGATTGGAATGTGTTCTTGAATGGCCCTGATGCTTTTAGCTTGCCTGGATGGAAAGGTTGGAGAAACCTGGTCTGAATAGAAATATTGGATTCTTGTCTCATTACATAAGCTAAAGCTATTTGTGGTCATCTGCATAGTATCCCTTGCTTTTTCCTGTAGGACTAATTGCAGTCATTAACAGTCGTCAACAGGTTTACCATACCCACTGAGTCAATCACCCATCTCCTACTATCCTTCTGAGAAAAACCCCACCCCACCCTCCAACTATATATCAGGGTCTGGTGACTTCTGTTTCAGTGTATCTGAAGAAGTGTACATGTACATGAAAGCTTATACCCAGAACAAACTTACACAGGTGTGGCGCTGTGGGTTAAACCACAGAGCCTAGGACTTGCTGATCAGAAGGTCGGCGGTTCGAATCCCCGCAATGGGGTGAGTTCCCGTTGCTCGGTCCCTGCTCCTGCCAACCTAGCAGTTCGAAAGCACGTCAGAGTGCAAGTAGATAAATAGGTACTGCTCTGGCAGGAAGGTAAACGGCATTTCTGGGCATTGCTCTGGTTTGCCAGAAGTGGCTTAGTCATGCTAGCCACATGACCCAGAAGCTGTACACTGGCTCCTTTGGCCAATAAAGCGAGATGAGTGCCACAACCCTAGAGTCGGCCACGACTGGACCTAATGGCCAGGGGTCCCTTTACCTTCACCTTTAAGGTGCTACTGGACAATTTTTTATTTTTTTTGACTGCATCAGACCAACACAACTACCTACTTTTCTGGATGGAAAGATGTGTGTGTCCATGCAAAACCTCTGGCTTTTGTGTGAGTGTAAAATATCCTACTGTACAAAGGTCAGAATTATATCCCCCAGAAAGTTCCCCATAAAGCAATGTGGCCCTTGAGCTGAAAAGGATTTTCCAACCTTTTTTTTTTTTTTTTTTTTGCAATATTTTAATTTGTTTTAATTGCTGTTGTAACCTGCTCTGAGTGGTAGAAATGTGGCTAAGGGATATTTTTAAATAAATAAAGGACTGGGTGTTGTTGGTGATTCAGGAATGGAACCTCACATAAAAAAAAGAGAGCAGACTAAATCCTGTTTCCCACCCTGTTAGTAGGAACGTGCACTTCCTGAAACATGGGGCTGGCCTTGATGTTTAAAAGATTTGAGAAAGATTTATTCATCCAGACAGTATAATCAGACTATCAAAGAAATGAGACACTGGGCACAATCACCACAAATACAGACCTTATTTCAGAGACTTGGGATGTGTAGGAGAGATAAGCCAGCTGAATGATACACCGGAGATTGCAATTTCAACAGCAATTTACTAGAAAGTTAAAAGTAAAGAACCTTCCTTTCACAGAGGAATGTAGATTAGGTTTGCTGCAGAAAATCAGTTTTATTTACTAGAACGGGGACACAATTTGCTTCTAATACACAAGCACATATATATGTAGAAACAAGAATATGATTTGTCCCGCAGCATTTCAGAACACAACTTTTGCTTTGGGGATCTGTACCATAAACTTGCTTCTGTCTATATCTTGTAATCGGATATATACAAGATAATAAGGGATAGGAACAAGGGACTCAAGCGCTTCATCAAATATCTATCTATCTATCTATCTATCTATGCCAAAAACACACACACATGTGTCAATGTATTTTTTTAAAAAATGTGAGTGTGCTTACTGCCACATTTTAAAATGTTCTAGAGATTAAGTAGATTTTAAAAAAATATATACACTCAGCGTTTTACTGAAGTTACTTGGAAATACTCTCCCCCCACCCCCAATTTCTGTGTTAGACATAGAAAAGAGCAGTGTGTTATGTTGAATGCAGATTTTCTGCATCACAAAGATTGCTGCCACAACCAGGCACTTTCCAATGAATATCATTATCATACCCATAAAAAGGAAACAGAATCCATAATGAACCAAACTGAACTCACAGAAAGTTTAAAGGCATCTCAGCTAGCAGTGTTTCCAGTACATCAACCATTTCTTGTCCTAGATGTTACCAGTTTCAACAACAAAGAGATAACTAGCCCCATGTATACTCGTTTGTAAAGAATTCACAATAAATTCAAATGACACATTAAAGAGGCTGATCCTGGGATTATTATGATTATAGATGATCATCATCAGTGTGCCTGGAGCCTGGCACTGTACAATAGATGCCTGTCCCAAGGCACATACAAGCAGAAAATCAACACAGGAGGAACAACAAGGAGATGGTGGAAAGAGTAGGCAGGGCTAAGAAGGGAAACAATTTGCTATTGTTTCCAATGCTTAGGCTTGGTTGCAGATTTAGTTGTCATAAGGCAGGGATGGCCAAACTTGGCCCTCCAGCTGTTTTTGGACTACAACTCCCATCATCCCTAGCTAACAGGACCAGTGGTCAGGGATGATGGGAATTGTAGTCACAAAACAGCTGGAGGGCCAAGTTTGGCCATCACTGCCATAAGGTATAGGAAGTAGTGGGCTGAGCCAAAGACATCATGGGAAAGACAGATATTGAGGAAGGGTCTGCAGGAAGAGAGATGGTGTCACACAGATGATCCTGGAGGCACTTCCAAGAATATGGGGAGGCAAGGGAGAATGGTTGGAGTCTTCTGAGGTGGCAAGGTTTGTGAAGGAAAGTCAGATAGTCAAGGTTGGTGAAACTGGAGGGACAAAGGTCACAGGCAGTGATGCATTAGGATATAACAGCAGAAAGATAAGAGGGAGAAAGACCATAGGCGGACATATGCTGGATCAGAGATTGTAGGTGAAGAACAAAACTGATCATTTTCATGGGATGGGATTCTTCCATCCTAGATCAAGCAGGTGGGACCTTTGCCCCAGTGGCATACCTTTCCAGGTAGGGTTATTTGTGAGGTCAGACTCGGGGAGCTGAATACATTAGCTGCTCAGCCGCACCCTTCCTCTATTTGCCAGGAAGGGTGGGAACCTGAGCTATTTAAACCCAACTCTGTCTTGGATGATCTGAGGTTGGGATTCTAGTCAGGCCAGGCCAGGCCACCACCCATCCTGGTTGCTTATGTCCCTTAACTTGACTTGTTAGTCACTTCTGGGGCCAGGAATGTTTTGTTTTGTTTTGTTTTGTTTTGGCATTTCATAGTGGTTGGCCTGAGCATGAGCCTGGAAGGGAGGTCCTTTTGATTGTATTAATTCAGTTCATTTTCTTTGGCAGGTGGATGGGTGGTTGAAAATATAGCCAATCAGAGGAATCACTGAAGAATAATTATGCCATTATGAGAGCAAGTAGAAATTTTAGGACAGCTGTCGGAACTATCTTGGCTTTGAGATCTGAGGAAGTGGTGTCAGCTAGATGGCAGGACCAAGAGGCAGCTGCAAGACAGGCACACCTTCCTCAAGCAGAAAGGCAGCATTGCCTGGAATAGGCAGGTTCCAGGCCAGTCAAGTCAAGCTCAGGGGCACAGGGAGACTAAGGGGCTCTCCTTCCTCGCTGGCCAGTTTTAGTGTACTGCAACATTTTGCAAGCTTCAGAAAGTGTTAACAAGTGTTAACAAGTCTTAATGGTTAACCAATAAAGTTATGGCTTATTTGAATTCTACATCACTATGCCTAGCACTTTATTGCAATCACAAAAGAAACAGCCATAGACACAGTTACCTCCTGCACTTGCTACAGGATAGCTTCGTTGAAAAATAAAGGTTATATTTCAGTGATGACCGAAGAGGGCAAATACCTCACCGGCCCTTTAGATTTTTGGTCTATAGGACCATTGGACCACCAAGTCATATGATGAAAACAGTGTAATGGAGTTGACTAAATACATTGTCCAACATGGGTTGGATACAACTGGGCTCAAACTGCTGCTCCCATTTTAAGCTCATTGGGTGCTCTTGATTCTTTTTTCATAGGTTATTGTAAGGCTAAAATGGCATAATCTTTTTATCCTTGGAGGAAATGTGGAGTGCGCATATGAATAATAAAATAAACAGGATGGAGGTTGACTGGTAATCAGGGTGCATTGGGCTGTTTTACCAATAAAAAAATAAAAAAATACTGCAAAACATGGTCATCATATAAATTTTCTGCCTCAGATGCTGAAAGGTCTTGGGACCAGCCCTGCTAGCAGTTTCAATTGCAGTCTCAGCTTATGTTGCTGCTGAGAATGAAAATCCATAGTACACAAATTGCATTGAAGCTGGTTTTCAGATTTTACAGCTTTGGAGAGCTCGTCCCACATTGACTCCTGCCAGTTGCAGAGTATTTCTGCTCTAGAGTGTTCAGAGTTCATGCAGGCTTCTCTCACACTCTTTCTCTGTGAACTGAGATTAAAAACTGATAGATATGTGTGTATAGATGAATTATACAGCGGGGTTGTGAGCCCAGCTTCTTCCTGGCTTTCCACTTTGCACAACAGACAGATTGGCCACCAATTTGGTTCTCAGTATTGCCTCTCCCCCGCAAGCATCAGACAGGCAGCTTTCCTTTAAAAAACAAAAGGAATAAAGGGTGAGCACCACATCTACAATTATTCATTTAGATAAATGAATATTTGCTTTGGGGAATGAGAGTTAGGCTTATGACACCACAGAGTAACAGCCAATACTCCACAGGAAGATCTTCTTCATTCATGTTCCGCCATGTTGGAAACTTGCACACAACTTTTCTTTAGAATCATAGAATCATAGAGTTGGAAGAGACCACAAGGGCCATCGAGTCCAACCACCTGCCAAGCAGGAAACACCATCAGAGCACTCCTGACATATGGTTGTCAAGCCTCTGCTTAAAGACCTCCAAAGAAGGAGACTCCACCACACTCCTTGGCAGCAAATTCCACTGTCGAACAGCTCTTACTGTCAGGAAGTTCTTCCTAATGTTTAGGTGGAATCTTCTTTCTTGTAGTTTGGATCCATTGCTCCGTGTCCGCTTCTCTGGAGCAGCAGAAAACAACCTTTCTCCCTCCTCTATGTGACATCCTTTTATATATTTGAACATGGCTATCATATCACCCCTTAACCTCCTCTTCTCCAGGCTAAACATGCCCAGCTCCCTTAGCTGTTCCTCATAAGGCATCGTTTCCAGGCCTTTGACCATTTTGGTTGCCCTCCTCTAGACACGTTCCAGTTTGTCAGTGTCCTTCTTGAACTGTGGTGCCCAGAACTGGACACAGTACTCCAGGTGAGGTCTGACCAGAGCACAATACAGTGGCACTATTACTTCCCTTGATCTAGATGCTATACTCCTATTGATGCAGCCCAGAATTGCATTGGCTTTTTTAGCTGCCGCGTCACACTGTTGGCTCATGTCAAGTCTGTGGTCAACCAAGACTCCTAGATCCTTTTCACATGTACTGCTCTCAAGCCAGGTGTCACCCATCTTGTATTTGTGCCTCTCATTTTTTTTGCCCAAGTGCAATACTTTACATTTCTCCCTGTTAAAATTCATCTTGTTTGTTTTGGCCCAGTTCTCTAATCTGTCAAGGTCGTTTTGAAGTGTGATCCTGTCCTCTGGGGTGTTAGCCACCCCTCCCAGTTTGGTGTCATCTGCAAATTTGATCAGGATGCCCTTGAGTCCATCATCCAAGTCGTTGATAAAGATGTTGAATAAGACCGGGCCCAAGACAGAACCCTGTGGCACCCCACTAGTCACTCTTCTCCAGGATGAAGGGAACCATTGATGAGCACCCTTTGGGTTCAGTCAGTCAGCCAGTTACAAATCCACTGAGTGGTAGCATAGTCAAGACCACATTTTACCAGCTTCTTTACAAGAATATCATGGGGCACCTTGTCAAATGCCTTGCTGAAATCAAGGTAGGCTACATCCACTGTGTTCCCTTCATCTACCAGGCTTGTAATTCTGTCAAAAAACGAGATCAGGTTAGTCTGACATGACTTATTTTTCAGAAATCCATGCTGACTATTGGTGATCACAGCATTCCTTTCTAGGTGCTCACAGACTGTTTGCTTAATGATCTGCTCCAGAATCTTCCCTGGTATTGATGTCAGACTGACTGGGCGGTAATTATTTGGGTCCTCTCTTTTCCCCTTTTTGAAAATAGGGACAACATTTGCCCTCCTCCAGTCTGCCGGGACTTCGCCTGTTCTCCAGGAATTCTCAAAGATGACTGCCAGTGGTTCTGAGATCACATCTGCCAGTTCTTTTAATACACTTGGATGCAGTTCATCTGGCCCTGGAGACTTGAAGACATCTAAACTAGCCAAGTATTCTTGTACTCTCTCCTTAGTTATTCTGGGCTGTGTTTCCTCTGCTGAATCATTTGCTCCAAATTCTTCAGGTCGGGCATTGTTTTCTTTATCGAAGAAGACTGAGGCAAAGAAGGCATTGAGGAGTTCAGCCCTTTCTGTGTCCCCTGTTTGCATTTCACCATCTTCTCCTCTGAGTGACCCCACTGTTTCTTTGTTCTTCCTTTTGCTATGAACATACCCATAAAAGCCTTTTTTGTTGCTCTTAACCTCTCTAGCAAGCCTGAGTTCATTCTGTGCTTTAGCTTTTCTGACTTTGTGTCTACACGTGCTGGCTATTTGTTTGAATTCCTCTTTGGTGGTTTCCCCTCTTTTCCATTTTTTGTACACATCCTTTTTTTAATCTTAACTCAGTTAAAAGTTCTTTAGATAGCCACCCTGGCTTCTTTAGGCACCTTCCATGTTTCCGTCTCATTGGTATTGCCTGAAGTTGTGCTTTTACTATCTCCCTCTTAACAAACTCCCAGCCATCATGAACTTCCTTTCCTTTTAGTATTACTGTCCATGGGATCTCACCCAGCACTTCCCTAAGGTTTATGAAGTCGGCTTTCTTAAAGTCAAGAAATTGAGTCCTAGAAGTATGCCTGATTGCAAAGCAGCAAAAACATGCCACAGCCTGCTAGTCTCACATTATAAAATTTGTACACGCCATGAGAATATACCCTAGAGCAGACCTAACACTTCCCTGCAATTGTGTATTGCAGAGATTGGGAGAACTGGGCAAGCTGTCTTTAATGCAAGCTTGAGCACCATTGTAGATCTGATTTCAGTCTTGTAACTGGATTATTGTGTCTGCAATTTTATATTGTTTTTATTTTACATTGTTTTGAGTATTATTGTAAGCTGCCTTGGAAGGGCTTTACCTCGAAAGCTAACATATAAATGTGTTAAATAAGTAAATAAATAGCCCGGACTTAAAGCCTTTTATAAACACAGGTCTGTTTAAATCTTCCTTTTCAAATAAAGTAAAGAAACGTTCTAAGGTTACATCTGAGCATACCTGAATATGCATTCAAAGTTTTGGAGAGGCTGTGTCACATTTCAAGTGCTTGCAAAAATGTTAATACTCCAAACAGAGCTGCTCCTCCACTTAAGCCTTCCTTCATCAGTCTCTCGGTGTCACATACAGCCTTGAGGATGACCTCCCTTTCTTGTATCAACACATTTGACTGCCAAGTAGTCCGTTCATTTGAAAAAGGGACTCTGCTGATAATATTTCTGAATGACACTCAGTGCGGGATTTTATTGGAAGACTGCAAAATCGCACTGCCAAGCAACCAGATAACCTTCTCTCACCCCACCGTTGACAGAAGCTTATTTGTCTAAACAAATGAGCGGGGAAAGGAGAGAGGACAAAGAGGAGAGCAAAAAGGTTTACTAAACAGACTGCGCAATTCTCAATGAAGTATCAATAACGGAGGAGTGTGAATGAGATGCGGTGCTGTAGAAAGAAAGAAAGAAATCTTAAGGGGCAAGGTGATGGATGCAGCTATGTATCTTGTGCTTTTATAACATTGTAACCTGCTCCAGGACCTTAAGGTGAAAGGTTGCTACACAACTTTGTCCTCTACGATCTAGCAACAGTTCCTTTGCAGCAGACTGCTGGGAACAATGTATTTGAAACACTGTAGTTATATGATATATGACTTACTAACCAGTTTAAAATAGATTCACTGTGGTTAATCATATAAACATTGATCATAGGCTTCAAAGTTGCCTCTACAACAGTCTGCATTCCCAAGAAACCTATAAAGCAAGCACTGAAGATAGTTGGTTCAGTTTGGGCAAGGTCTCCAGACTTTCACAAATTTGCAGGAGGATTCCACCCTAGAAATTTTGATTTTCCAAATTAAAGCAGATTAAACAGCTGCGGCAAAGCAAAACCCCTTTTTTTACATTTTTAAAAATGGACTTTTGTGGTAAGGAATGTGATGCAGGTTGCACTAAAAAGTGCATTAAGAACCAAAGAAATAAGAACCAATTGACAAGAACCTTTGGGCAAGCAAATTCTGGATGGATGCTCAAGATACAGGCCATATGAAGGGGCACAGTGTGTTCTTTCCTGAAATGGCTGGATGGGAGCTGTTTGCAACAAAGCTGTGACTGTTTTGGAAAATGCTGTTGTAGGAGGGATGGTAAATATCATATGAGAACTTCAAAGTGAGAAAACTACTAAACAGAAGGAACCCTTCTACACACACACACACACGAGTTTCATATTGGTGTGGGAATGAAAAAGAGGAGACATTTGTCACTGTCAGGAAGGAATGCATTGCAAGAAAAAGTAGAGAACTGTGGCCTTGTCAGTGATTTTTCCCCCAAAGAAAAAAGTGCAGCTTCAAGCTTGCTTTGCAGAACAATGTCATTTATTGTTTTGAGAATGGAGAGGAAAATGCCACTGCCTTCTGGAGGATGGCCTGGAATTGAAGACTCAGGCATCTTTCCAAATAACTAAAGTAAGAGAGGAACAATTACAATGATTATTCTTAATAAGTAACTAATTATGAATGCAAAAAGGTTAATGCTATTTGAATCATGTATGTTTTAAATTATTACATTGTAGCTTCGTCTGCAAGTATCATTTTACTGTTGTGTGAATCTTACAATTAGTAGCTGTAAATGTTAACAAATAAAAAGACTTCCTTGGATTTCAGTGCGTATCCCCCCCGCCCCCATTCCTCAGCTAATCCTAACAGCAGGCTCTCTTACATTTGTCCCTTACTATATGCTTTGCTCATTTTGTTACTTATTGAATTAGCTGCTTAATAAGAATGTGCTCTTATTAACTTCATTAGGTGTTAGATCAGGTCCTAAGAAATTACTTGATCTTGCTCTAATTGAGGTCAGCAGTTGAAAAAGGCAAAAGCCCTAAATGGCCAGTGCAATAAGCCATCATGCATAATGTATTGCTAGATGTTTTGTTCAATTATTGTGACAAATGTAGCTTTCCCTTTTCATTAATTTATTCATGACATTCCATAATAAGCCAGGCCAGATATTCAGCAGTCACCATCACCCCCACCCCTACATTCCGCTGGATAATCCAACTGCTGGTTATATGTGCAGACTCCTCAGATCCTGTCTGGCACTATATTCCCAAGAGTAAGATCCATTTCAATGTACTTTGTTTCTTCGAGGCCAGTCTACAACTATGTCCTCTGTGTGGGTTTACCCTTGAACACTGACTCGCATTCAAAGAGCACCATAATCCTATTCACACATTACTCATGTGTAGTGCAGAAATGTGTCAAGCAAGGAGCAGGGTTGCACTTTCAGCCCCTCCCTGATGTTGTGCATTTTTCTTTCACCAACTGCATGGTTGTGTGGGAAATAATACAGTCAGAAGAAGAGAAGAAGAAGAGTTTGGGCTTGATATCCTACCCTTAAGGAGTCTCAAAGCTGCTAACAATCTCCTTTCCCTTCCTCCCCCACAACAAACACTCTTTGAGGTGAGTGAGGCTGAGAGACTTCAGAGAAGTGTGACTAGCCCAAGGTCACCCAGCAGCTGCATGTGGAGGAGCAGGGAAGCGAACCCGGTTCACCAGACTACGAGTCCACCGCTCTTAACCACTACACCATGCTGGCAAGATAAACCAATGACCTGATTCAGTATAAGCCAGCTTCCTTTGTTTCTGACTCATAATGAGCAAGTGGTTGTGTAACTGAGAGTGACTAAATTAAGCCAGTCCCACAGTGCATGCACTGGTTCCCTCCTGTCTTCCCTGCTAGTGTTTACCTCTTCAACCCTATTGGTTTAGGCCCAGCCTTAAATAACACCTCCATTCCTTTTATCCACTACAATTTCAAATTCTGCTGCTGATCCCTTCTTCTGAAGAATCCATGCCTATCCAGTGGTACCTCGGGTTACATACACTTCAGGTTACATACGCTTCAGGTTACAAAGTCCGCTAACCCATAAATATTACCTCGGTTTAAGAACTTTGCTTCAGGATGAGAACAGAAATTGTGCTGCTGTGGTGCAGCAGCAGCAGAAGGCCCCATTAGCTAAAATGGTACTTCAGGTTAAGGACAGTTTCAGGTTAAGAACGGACCTCCAGAATGAATTAAGTTCTTAACCCGAGGTACCACTGTACTACTCATATAATGGAAATTGTGGCAGTTTATATTAACAACCAGCATATATGAGATTATGACCAAATCAGAAGAACAGGTACTCCTAAAGCATACGGTAATTATATTCAGTCTGTCACATAGAGGCAAAGGGTTATGCCACTCACAACATGTCCACCTGGTTACTTGGTCTTGAATGCTGGCCTAGTTCTCTCCACTGCACAAATCACACCAGTAATTTATATGAATAGACCTAGAATATCAACAATATCGTACAGTGCCCTGTAATATAGCACAAAGTGCCTTCAATCATCATTTTGCTCAGTTCATATAACCACAATGAGTTTCACTCAAATCCTTCTCACTTATTTTTAACAAGACCAGGCCATATTCTACCTCTGGGTATTAATTATTTACATACATTATTTCTGTGGGTACACACACACAAAAAATTATCATAAGAACTGTCTACAATAAAAATCTATCCTGGGCATAACAAGGTGGGATAATGGAAATTGCTCCAAACTAAATTGGCATCATTACAGGGATAAGGAAAAATCACGGTCTATGGTTTTCCAGGGTAATAATTACAGTCACACAAAATCTCCCAATTACCAGCCACTGCTGACAGTGTTTATTAGTTTGTGTGAAGAAAAGGAATAAAGAACAGAGAAATGTTTCCAGCCATTTTTAAGCACACCATGGATGAGATTTGGAAACCTGCATCCTGCCTGCAAAGTGACATTGGCCTCTTGCAAAGTGTTTTTTTTTTGTTAATTCTACAAATACCTCCTTCACCAGCAACATTGCCAATATTCTTGCATACAATATGCTAGGTAGAATGCTATTTATTTATTAGGAACAGAGATAGATGTCCTATACCACACCATTTTGTCAGTTTCCGAGTGTTTTCTGATGGACAATGGCTGTCCAGGGCCTTAGACAAAGAGAAAAATACCCATCACCTTAGGGACAAGGAACCCATAAACCTCCTGGTGTTGCTGGACTACAACATCCATCATCTCTAACCATTGGCCATGCTGGATAGGGCTGATGGGAACAGGAGTAGAAAAACAACTGCAGGGAACATCAGCAATCCTCATCAGCCATCAACTTAAGAATGATGGGAAAAAGGAGATGTCATCTATAGATCAGTAACAGGTCCAGGAACAGGAAACAGGGAGTAGGACTAAACAGGCAGTTCTTATATGGGATATAAAAAGTGGGGTCCCCCAAGGAGCCACTACATTTAAATTTGTTCACAAATGATCTGGCATTAGGGTTGTCAGTGAAGTGGCCATGTTTGCTAATGGCAAGAAATTGTTCAGGGTCATAAAATAAAAATGGGTGGTAAGGAACTTCAAGGGGAACTCAACAAACTCGGTGAATGGACTTTAAAATGGCAAACAATGTAAGCAAGTGTAAACGGGTGTTGAGGTAAAAAAATGGGGTGTATACAACACACACACACACACACACACAAAATGGGGTATGGACTAGCTGTAACTGACCAGGAAAGAGATCCTGGTCTCATGGTGAATAGTTTGATGAAGATGTCGACCCAGTGTGAGGCAGCTGTGAAAAAAGTGAATTCCTTGTTAGGAGTCATTAGGGTGTGTGTGTGTGAGAGAGAGAGAGAGACAGAGAGAGAGAGAAAGAAAGAAAGAAAGAGAGAGAGAGAAACTGCCAATGTTATAACATTGTTATATGGTGCAACTGCAGTTGGAATGCTGTCTACCGTTCTAGTCGTCGCACCTCAAAAAGGCTATTGTAGAGCTTGGAAAGGTTCCTTAAAGGGCAACCAAACGATCAGGGAATTTGAGGAACTCCCATATGAGGAAAGATTGCAATATCTGGGGCATTACAGTTTAGTAAAATGGAAAGTAAGGGAAAACATGGTAGAGGAGTATAAAATTTTGCATTGTATGAAGATAGTACACAGGGAGATGTTTTTCTCCCTCTCTTGTAATACTAGATCCTGGGTTTCATCAAATGAAGCTGGTTGTTGGGTGTTTCAGAATAGACAAAACACAGTGCTTCTTCACACTCACCCACACCACAAGATATGGTGACCATCACTATCTTAGATAGATGAAGCAATGGACAGAGCACTATCAATAAATGTACTCACAGGAAAACATGATAATTGACACAGCAGTCAACAGGTTCCAGATTCTGCCTTTCTTGGAAGAGCTGGATGTCCCTCCCTCCATAAGCTGAAGAACACCATCAACTTGCAGGCATGTGGCAAAGCCCCAGGACAGGATGGAATCCTAACAGAAGTGCTGAAAGCCGGTTTCATTTATTCCCTCATGTTGCACCTCCACAATGGAGAGGTTCACATCAGTACATTCCAAAAGGATCTTGCCTCCTCCATAGGCACAGCCTTGGATTCAGACATACATGAGCCATTGCTCTGCCTCCTTGTGACATAACTCTTCCCTGACTTCTCTCACCTTATCTGTAGAGCTAAAGGGGCCCCATCCCTTTGCCATCTCACACAGAGTTTCCTTTAATGCTTTGTGCTATTCTTAATGACTCATCCCCAAGCTATCACCACACACAGGAGTCCAGTCTACCACCACACCACACACAGGTGGCTAGCCTGACCTGAAGTAGCTCAAAATACATGTTAACTCCAGAGGATTTAGAAGTGTCTCTTACACAGTCTAATACAGAGGGTCTAGCTATCACCTCACACAGGAGTCCAGTCTAGTTTGCTAGCCTTTGACAACCCAAGCCTTAATTAAATTCTAGCACCTACTGAACCCAGGAATTTGGGGGGAGGGGGCTAGCACCCACAAACTCACAACACTACAATACATTGTGTGGTGTCCATTCTTGTTACTGATTGCCAGTGCTGAGCATGACTGAGTTTACCCTCTACTCTTTTGCAAGCCCTTTGCTTGTATAATGTTCCTTCCACAAGCACTGCCTGGCATTTGCTGAGCCTGTTCAGTCCTCTGTTTTCCATTGATTTGCTTTCTCTCCTGCCCCAGACAAAAGTAAACACCACCAAGCAAAGTGTCTGCCTTTGTCTTGTCTTCATTACCTTTTAGCAGACATGAACAGTTTTAATATTGACTTGGGGAAGCTTGCTATTAACACACATTTAAAAAATCCCTGTCCCACAAGGTCAGCTGAGAAGAAGGAAATGAATTGTCACAATTAGCAAGTAAATTTGCAGAGACACAGGAGGTGAGGCAGCCACCTTTGTTGTGCTCTTGACTCTTTCATCCTTTTGCCACTCTGTTTGCTTTTCTTGCATTTTTCATGATGCTTTTTATATAGCGACAAATTGATAGTGCTGTACTCAGAACAGGACTTTGAGGAACCCTACTCAACAAAAGGACGCGGGTGGCGCTGTGGGTAAAACCTCAGTGCCTAGGGCTTGCTGATCGCATGGTCGGCGATTCGAATCCCCGCGGCGGGGTGAGCTCCCGTCTTTCGGTCCCAGCTCCTGCCCACCTAGCAGTTCAAAAGCACCCTTAAGTGCAAGTAGATAAATAGGTACCGCTTTATAGCGGGAAGGTAAATGGCATTTCCGTGTGCTGCGCTGGTGCTGGCTCGCCAGAGCAGCTTCATCACGCTGGCCACGTGACCTGGAAGTGTCTCCGGACAGCGCTGGCCCCCGGCCTCTTAAGTGAGATGGGCACACAACTCTAGAGTAGGACACGACTGGCCCATACGGGCAGGGGTACCTTTACCTTTACCTTTACTCAACGAAATGAGCAGGAATCCCACCCAAGCAGAGCTGGCAGAAATGGGCAGAGGGACACTTCCATTGCATGCAGCCCCCTCCAGCATAGTAGCTTGGGGTGTTTCATTGCTCAGTTGCTCTGAAATCTCATGCCCATTTTTCTGGAAGTTGTTGTTGTTGTTTAGTCATTTAGTCGTGTCCGACTCTTCGTGACCCCATGGACCAGAGCACGCCAGGCACTCCTGTCTTCCACTGCCTCCCACAGTTTGGTCAAACTCATGTTAGTAGCTTCGAGAACACTGTCCAACCATCTCATCCTCTGTCGGCCCCTTCTCCTTGTGCCCTTCATCTTTCCCAACATCAGGGTCTTTTCCAGGGAGTCTTCTCTTCTCATGAGGTGGCCAAAGTATTGGAGCCTCAGCTTCACGATCTGTCCTTTCAGTGAGCACTCAGGGCTGATTTCCTTAAGAATGGATAGGTTTGATCTTCTTGCAGTCCATGAGACTCTCAAGAGTCTCCTCCAGCACCATAATTCAAAAGCATCAATTCTTCGGTGATCAGCCTTCTTTATGATCCAGCTTTCACTTCCATACATCACTACTGGGAAAACCATAGCTTTTACTATATGAACCTTTGTTGGCAAGGTGATGTCTCTGCTTTTTAAGATGCTGTCTAGGTTTGTCATTGCTTTTCTCCCAAGAAGCAGGCATCTTTTAATTTCATGGCTGCTGTCACCATCTGCAGTGATCATGGAGCCCAAGAAAGTAAAATCTCTCACTGTCTCCATTTCTTCCCCTTCTATTTGCCAGGAGGTGATGGGACCAGGGGCCATGATCTTCGTTTTTTTGATGTTGAGCTTCAAAAAACTTACTTTCTGGAAGTAAGTCCCATTGAATACAGTGATACTTATTCATGAGTAGACCCGACAAAGGTTTCACTGCATATTGCTACTGCAAGGAGGCATTTAAAAGTCTGATACGTGTGTGTGTGTGTGTGTGTGTGTGCGCGCATGTGAAACCAGGCTGCAGTTTTTGCACTTTTAATTTGATGAAATGAAAGGTTGCTACAATTTTAAGTCTGCTGGGGTTTTTTGTTACCTAACATGATCAGTGACAAGTTTATTTTCAAGTGTTTACTTTTTGTTTTTGTCACTGGCAATGCTAATAAGGGACTCTGATCTAGTTTATACCTCTCAACCATTCTCATGGTGAATGAGAATTCTCACACACACTCTCCCTTTTCATATCTGAATCTCAACATTTTATCTCCTTCACTTCACACTCGCATTTGGATATTTATGTAACATTAATTATATCCTTTAATATTATTTCCACAACATGAATGCTAAACAAATTTACATGAAATCATTGTCATCAATGGGATTCATCTCCATGAAAGCATGCTTAGGTTTTGAGGCCATAGGCATGAAAAGGGTGGCTTTGACTTTTTGCTGCTGTATCATGATGTACTGTAGTACACAAATAACCTTTATTAAACTACCCATGATCATTTAAGGAGGATACTGGTTTTTAAATACATGGCTGAACTTTCAGGACATTTTAGAAAAGATCAAAAAGATGGTAACATATAGCACATCAAAGCACCATCTGCTGGTCTGAAATGCTGTATTTGCAACCATTCCAACCTTCACACTTTAAATTAAAGCTTAAGAAATAAACATTTAGTTGTTAGTACAATCTGCTACCAATAAAGCTTTTCATCTTTGTTTGCCCACTTATGGCAAACTATGTTAATTTGAGTTTGAACCAATATTAGCTGAATTCTGTTTATCAAGAAATAAAGATGTTGTCTGCAAGTCAGACCTCTGTTGTGGGAATATTTTCTGAATCTCTTGTTAGTTATTTTTAGAATTACAGTACCTGGCAATTCTTCCTCACTAACTGGTCTCCCATGAGAAACATAGGTATCTCCTGTGGTATATCCTCATGTTCCTGTTCAACATATCAACCATCTGCAGCAGATCTAGCATTTTTTTCTTTGGATGAATCTGTATATGCGTTATCAATGTGCTAAAAAGGGATGAAATTTTCATTTGCCTCATCCGTGCTACTTTTTTTAAACAAAAGGAGTCCTCAGGTCACTAAAAATATGTTCATAAGTCAGTCACATATGTGACTGGTGGTAAACTTGCCTACCTGTGCTGCCAGTGTCATGAATACGCCAGCTCCGAGTGTAATTTTACAGCTGGCTGCAGAATGCAGTCAGGAACAGAGAGACTTGGCTTTCACATTGGCAGAGGAGAGCCCACAACTGCCAGTATCCACTCCCCCTGACCTTGGACAGCCGACTGCCAAGGGAGTAACTGAGAGCAGGCTGGAACACAGCCAAAGCTCTCCAGAAGCCCAAACAGGCATGAAAAGCCACATAGACAGCCTTTCGGAACAGGAAGGGGATGTAGCTGACCTAATAAGCCCAAGGCGTAGACTAATAGGACAGCTGGTAGACAGGAAGCAAAATAAGAGATGTAAGGGTCAAAGGTACAATATCTTCTGTTGTCACAGGAATGACTCTTCAGAAGGGTCAACTTGAGTGATAATTCTGTCAGCTTGACTAGAGCTGTTCGATGCTAATTGTTGTTTTTGCAATAAATCCTCCTTTTAATTACGTATGCTTATTGTGTTATCAAGCTGGGAACCTGGACTCCTGACAGCCAAATGGTCAAGTCACATGAAAGTGTGAAACGGTAGAGCCCAAAAACTTGGGGTCCAGATGTTGTTGGGTGTACACCTCCTATCATTGCTTGCCTGGAGCTGATGGAAGAGTTTGACAACAACTGAAGGTCACCACATTGGTTACCAGATCTTACTGCAGGATGTATACAAGAGCTTTCCATAAATGGATAGTTAGCTTCATGCTGGGGAAGTTGGTTTTCAGGTGCCCAGTCAAAACTGTTGAGTGTTCCTGGAAATATGCTCAAACAGAATGAGTTTCTGTGGTTTCTTTGGCTGTTTCATTTCCTATAACGGAGTGGGTTGGGTGGTGCATGTGTGGTGGTGCTTTCTTTTATTGAAGATGCACCTAGAATTAACATGTTGAACCAAAGTAATATTTCTGATATCTAGCCAGGTTTTGTTCCATATCCCAAGTGGCCTACTGCTTCATGATCATTGTCTGAGGACACCTGATGCAGTCATCATCCTGAAGGGAAGCAGGGTGTGGGCATGCCTGGATGGAAGATCTACCTTGGAGCCTCATGCATGCCACCTTGAGTTCCAAGGTGCAAGAAAGGCAAGAAACAAATGCACTAAATAAATATCATGAACGCATTTCAATATGGTTCTGAAAGCTTGTTTGCTTACCCTCCTAAAGAGGCAAGTTTCTGATTAGAGCATGGTAGTAACCTCATCTATGTCTTTTCTGAAGCACACAAACATGATTGTGCCATTGATGCATTTGGAAAGTGAAAATAGTGTCACTGAAGGGACAGGCACAGTGGAACAATATATTTAGCATGGCTCAGCCCCGCTCACTCCAAAATCTGGGAGGACAAGGAGGAGCAGGACCTCCAGCAGATTCCAGAACCTTGAAAAGTTGTCAGATCCAGACATCACCCCAGGACTGCTATATCCAGGAGTTGCTATATCAACTCTCAACACACACACCATCATTTACAGGGCCACTGGTACAGTATTTGATTAGCTGCTTGTGAAGCAGGGGGATGAAATATGACCACATGCCTGGATGAGGGCATGGATGAAAGTTAGGAGAGGATGGAGCAACAGCTCCCTTACAGTGGTAGTGAAAAACCTTCCTGATCTCAGGAAATAGACATGCCCATCCTTGTAGAAATGTTTTAATGTTCATTAAACAGCTAGAACTATTGTCTATTAAATATGGTGTACTGCATAGGCAACTTTATTTTAGAACAACTGGAGTACGAAGTGGCTACTTTTTAAGGTGGTAATGGGATTAAGATTAGGATCACCCTGAGTTTTTGTTTCACTATGCTTTTTAAAAAAAGAAGAAGAAGAAGGGGAAGAAGAAGAAGAAGAAGAAGAAGAAGAAGAAGAAGAAGAAGAAGAAGAATGGAATGCAAATTATTCGTACATGACTGGTAGACAAATACCTTGTTCGGTTAATACACATGACTGTATCTGAAATCAGGAGACGTACTGGAAAAACAAAATTGATTAGAAAGGATGTGACTTCTTTGAAGATACAGATTCATTTTTTTCTGTGTCTGCTACACAGATAGATGTCTTTATTGGTTGAAATTTTATAAAAGAGCCCAACTGCATATTAAAGAATCATTATTTGATTGACTGAATAATTGATTGATTTCCTAATATTTTTATCTTGTCTTTCAGCGCACAGATCATCAAGGCAGCTTAAGGAAGTATTCAAGTGCTTAATATGGCCTGTGATTAAGTTCTACTCATTCACTGAAATTAATGAATCCAAGTTAGTTATATCCATTAATTTCAATAGGCCAACCCTTTGTGTTTATCTTTCCTGACAAGCACATTCAAAGCTTTCTTTCTATTTTTATCGGCACTCCAATACATAACGGAATGCAGGGCCGATTATTACCTCAGCTTATGCAGCTGATTATTACCTCAGAATCTGTCACAGAATGGTTAAAAGCACTAGTGAGAGAGACTGAGCCTTGGGAGTTGTGTAAAAACCTTTAACCACAGTTAATAAACTATAGTTAAATTATTGGTTTGTTTTGCACATAATGCTAAACCATGGTTTAAGCTGACTACCCTGGCTGCCAATTAGTTTCCAGGCCCAATTCAAAGTGTTGGTTTTGATGTATAAAGTCTTTAATGGCTCAGGACCACAGTAATTCAATCTCTCTCCATACGAACCAACCTGGACTCTATGATTATTGTCTGAGGTCCTTCTTTGTGTGCCTCCTCCATGAGAAGTCTAGAGGATGGCAATGAAAAGCAGACCTTTCTGCCGTGACTCCCTGTTTGTGGAATGCTCTTTTCAGGAAGGCTCTGTGATCTTTGGATGAAAGGCGGCAAGCTAAACCAACCCATCAACCAACCAACCAACCATGGTTTAGTGCAGGCTTCCTCAACCTCGACCCTCCACATGTTTTGAGACTACAATTCCCAGCATCCCTGACCACTGGTCCTGCTAGCTAGGGATCATGGGAGTTGTAGGCCAAAAACATCTGGAGGGCTGAGGTTGAGGAAGCCTGGTTTAGTGTTATGTGAAAACCAGACCATAAGTCCACTTCAACATGCCACTTTAAAAATTTGCAACATTTTTAAAAGGTTGGTCTTAACATTATTTGATGTGCCCTTCATGTTACTTATTGAGGCTGTTAATTTTTGATGGAGATTGTGTTTGTGCTTGAGGAGGGGATTCTGTTGTCAACTGTTGATCTGCCTTGGTTGGTTGGTTTGCATTTATTATACAGGTTGTATTTGTTTATTTGTTGATTTTTAAGTAGCTTCTTTGTAAATCACCTAGAGGCTTTAAAATAATAATTATTTATGTATTTAATTTGGAAGCTGTCCCATTACTCTTCCAGCATTTGTTTGTATGAATCCTACACTTTTATGAATCTGGTATGAAAAGAAATCTGGGTATCAGATTCAGAAAATGCAATTCCCAAGCCATTTCCTACTTCGTCGTTTGAACTTAATGTATTCCTGATAATGTTTTCACCCGCCCCCTTCAAATTATGGGTTTTGATGAAAATCCAAATTGTTCATTGATGAAAAAGACAGACATGTGTACTTTTCTCTCATGGGTAGCATTCCCTGAAAATATCTAAGCCAAAATGAAACTCAGCAATGGTTATTTTCGGGTATCCAAAGAGCACAATTTTCATATTTATTCAGCACAGCCTGAGGGCCAGAGAAAGCTAACACAATCAGAATACATATCACAGTGGAGACCTTTTATAAGCATAAATAATACCCAAGGAGGCAAATGAAAGGCAAACAAAAAAATAGGCTAAAATAAAAGTCCCCAGGGAGCCTGAGAAACTGTTATGGCAAGAGAAAACATGAAGCCTCCAAACAATTGCTTTTAGTCTGCTGAATAAACCAAATCAGATAAAGGAAAAAGCTGGAGAAGGCCTACATGAGCGTTCGTTAATGCCAGTGACAGCTATTGTGGTCAAAAGTGTCAACCACTATTCACAAACAGTGAAAGGGAACAATGTGAGGGGACAAAAAAACCCCACGCAGCATGGCTGCTGCAGGCAGGTCATTGCAGATGTAATTGTGTGTCAGAGGAACAGAGCAAGGCCAGAACGGAATTTGTCAAGCACGTCTTTATGTGTAAGGTATTCCCAGGGCCTTGCCACAGACCCCTCGGTGAAAAAAAATGACAAGACAAAAGAAAATGAGGTGCTCTCTGTTTTTATACTTCCTGAATAACAGCACGGCAAGAAAAACATGGATGAAAGGGGTGTTATCATTCCACAGCATACACAGTGGTTTTAACTGTGGAAAGGGACAGTTTGGGTGCCATTGTTAATCCAGCTCTACAGGTGAGATCTCTGAAACAGCTGAATTCTTAGTGGCACAAAAATATATATTGTGAAGTCTTCCCTTGTCATTTTGAAGCTGAGAGCCTTATTTGCCTCAGCGGGTCTTTCAGTGGCAGACTCCTACTCTGATGGCATTTGTTTTTCTTTATGCCATGCAGGGGTATACTGTGGGAAAACTATGATTTTATCTAAACCAACACCTGTCCTTGGAAGCAATTTTCAATGTCAGGGCTGAGCTCTGAAATTTGTGACAGTGTGGTTTAGCAGTTGGGGGAGCAGGAGGGGAAATTGTTTGACTATAAGCAGTTGCATGTTGAGACCTTTAAACCTCCCCCTTAAAAAAATTCACACAAGACTCAAATTTTGGTTTGGTTTTTGGCAGAATTTAGGCCACAACTTTATTGATTGGTTTAAGTGACTGGTTGCATAGGCCCTGGTTCGACTAGCTCCCTGAACCGTTGCAGGTAGCGCTGACCCAGGGCACCAGCATAGGTCAGCCTAGGGTGAACACCTGGATAAGCAGAAAGCCGGGAGCAGGCTATCTCCACCACCCAAATGCCCCCCTGGACTCAGACACGGGCACAACCCCCTCACAGGGTTGACCAAACCATCAAGTCCCTGGTTCCTTTAATGGAATACCCTTCACCTAGGGATGGCCAGAGCGTTCTCCCATCCCTATCACCTGAACCAGAGCCTATCCACAACCTTACAAGTTGTGACAATTTGCTACGTGGCAGGCGAAACCCAAATGGCACCAGCCAATCAGCCAAGAGGGGAAAATTCCTACAGTGACCCTGCCCCAACAACAGACGACACACGACAGCATAGCAAGATCAAGCACACAGCCCTAAATATAGGGAGAGGTGGGCGGGTGTTCAATGCACGCACCGAAAGAGGAAGTTCTGGGTCACGTGCATAGGTCTATATAGGTCCCTTGATCCGTTTAGCCTGCATCCCATCAGCCTGATTGAACCCTGCATCAAGGGACCTACAAATCGGGTGTTGTGGCTATACAAACGTACCCACCCACAACACAGGATTAGGTTGCCAGGTCCCACTGCAACACGTGCCCTCTTTAAGGGAGGACCCGATTAACAAAACTAAAATATCAGTCCAGAATAACATGCAAGCACGGTGCTTACAGTAACATCATATGTGGTAGTGTTTAGTGTCGGGCTAGGAATATAGGATTCAAATCCCACTCGGTCATAAAGATCACTGGGTTATTTTAGGACAGTTACTTTCTCTCAGTCTAAATTACCTCACAAAATGGCTGTGCAGGATTAATTTAATATATGCCATCCAGAGCACTTCAGAGAAAGCGTGAAATACAAATGTAATAGCCTATAACAACAACAAGAAATGGCATCCAACAGTACAAGATGCTGACAGACTATTGAATGATTCATACTTATGATAAAACACAGTTCAGCATTAAACATATAAGCCTGTTACTCCCTTCCCTCCTCAAGCATCTGCTTCCATTTTAAACTTGTCAAATTTTGTCATTTCTTTTTTTATATATAAATTTATTTATTTGGTTTTTCAGATTAAAATTTTACAGTCACATGTCTAACATACAACATAAAAACAAGATTCCAAGGAATCTCTTGACTTCCCTATTCCCCTTTGTGGGTCCTGTTGCTAATCATTTCCTCCTGCGTCTTTTACAATAATCCAGATCTTTTATTTCTCTGTTGTATCCTAAATTCACCATTAAACAACAAGTGATATTCCAATCCTACTAATGATTTTAACTATTTACAATGGTGTTTAAGATAAGTTATAATTTTTTCCCATTCCTTATTAAAATTTTGGTCTTTCTGATTTCTGAATCTTCCAGTCATTTTAGCCATTTTGGCATAATCCATCAACTTGATCTGCCGTTCTTCTCTGGTAGGTACTTTATCTTTTTCCCTACATTTTGTCATTTCTGCTGAAACTGATTATTTTTAAAGATTGTATATCTGAATGGGATCAGAAATTACAGTTTAACCTTGGCTTGTTTGTGTCAGGAGTTCAGCCTACACTCAAGTAGGACCCTGGCAGAGACACATGCCCGACTGGCATGTTCCCTCCCTCCTGATCAATCGTTCGGGAGCTTCATAAGCTTTCTTCAGCCCGAACATCACAGCGACCGATGCCAACCAACACCGGCACACTTAGGGATCCGCAGAGTTTGCGCAGTTACGTAACAGACCTCAGCAAATCAGCATTTTGGCTAATCTATTTTATTTACATATAAACACACACGGAGCACTTCAACATGGCTCCCTCTCTCTCTAGCATCAGACAGCAAAGAAAAAGAACAAAGGACAATAGCCCCACTCCACGGAACACAGAAACGCAAACATCCTGTCTCCTTCACTTCCCATTCTGTGGAGTCAAAACATATCACGTCATGTGAAAGACAAAAATCCCATGACTGCAATCATGGAGCAGGAATTCTAACAGCTTGGGCTAACCATACTTTAAACTAACCACAGTTTGTCTGGGCTATGATGGCATACTGTGGTTAGCTAAAAATGGAACTCAATGCCTCTGATGGCCAGATAAGGAGAAAGGAGCACACAAGACTGAGGTTTGTTCATGAAATGCTGAACTGTGGTTTATTTTTTAATCTGAATTCTCCTCTTTTTCCTTCTAGCCCAGTATTGTCTATTCTGACTGACATTAGCTCTTTAAGAACTCAGGCAAAAGTATTCTTATACCACTTTTGAGCTGGGAATGCCAGGAGCTCTCCCATCATCATTTCCACATGAGAATGTGTAACTGTAACTGCAACACAACTGGGATTAGGATGAAGGGTTTGTGGATCAGATGGCGTGATTTCAAGGGATGCTGGTGCTTTTTGAAAGGCGCCTCGCCATTTTTGAAATTAATTTGCCACACATTCATGTTTGTGTTTTAACAACATTGCTATGCTTGGACTTCCTGGGTTTGTGTGTAGATTCTGGGGGCTTACAAAAAGACACTTTGCATCAGGAAGAAGTAAAACCACAGACTGAATATTATTCTGAACTGATGCTGCCAAAACTAAAAATTAGTTGGTTCATAAGTTAAAAATTCAAGGTCTATAATTCCTGAATGTATACTGAGTCCTGGCTTTGTTCCATTCCCCCCCAATATTTTCATAATTCAAACCAAAATTGATTTTGAGTCAATTTATATTTTCTGTGCATACACAGTTTTGTATGACTAAGCACTCCATCTCAGTCCTTTTGGCACAAATTCATATGCTGATTGCTGTAACCCTTAATTTTCTTTAGGAAATGAAAAAGTCCCATTTGCAATGTGTATGTGCATGGAATGATGTTACTGTACAAAAGCAGCAATGTAAGCCCTGTTGTGGTAAGCAGGCATTGTTTATGTTGGTGCTTCTGCTCATTTTGCTTGTGCTGCATCCATAGCTGCTGTCTCCATCCTCCTGTTGTGTAAGAAAGCATACATGAAAACATATAAACAAAGCACAAAACACTTGTGAAAATAGGAAGAGAAGGGTATAAGCATGCTACATTCCCAAGATGTACTTTGATAAAGTGCATAGACAAAAATGTATAGATACGTCATAATCTCAGGATAATAGAACCTTCACCTGAGCTTGCAACCTTCTTCACAAGATCACCACATGATTTCTGAAGTTCACCCACCTCTCTTCTGAATGATATAAAAGAGTTCCTTCTTCTACACGGCACAGTCACAGACTTACTACCTGAACACCGTTACAGTGGTACCTTGGGTTAAGTACTTAATTCGTTCCGGAGGTCCGTACTTAACCTGAAACCGTTCTTAACCTGAAGCACCACTTTAGCTAATGGGGCCTTCTGCTGCTGCCTCGCCGATGGAGCACGATTTCTGTTCTTATCCTGAAGCAAAGTTCTTAACCTGAAGCACTATTTCTGGAATAGCGGAGTCTGTAACCTGAAGCGTATGTAACCCGAGGTACCACTGTACTATAATATTCAAAATTCCCTTGACTGTCTGCACGACACGTTGCAGGTGGATTCACATGGATAGTCTTCCTTCAGGGGCAGTGAAATTATGAACACAAACTAGAGCACTAAGTGTATGCAGAGACTTTATAGACCTGCTTCCAACACTTAAATTCATCTGCCATTAAAAGATATTCCTACAAAATGCTCTCTCCAAGCACTGAAAAGCAAATGTATAATGCATGCATGCTGGCTTCAGGAAATGAATACTCCACCTTGGTATTAATAAAGGTTAGATATGGACCTTTACCTTTTTATATTTACTGAAAGCATACTTTCCAACATTTCACAGATTTATATATGCGCATCCCATCTCAGATCTTTTGCCATGCCAGTGAAGACAACCACTTTAGTCTCCCACTAATGATCAATGCAGTCTAAATGTTCCAAATATCTATAGCACAGTCAGCTAGAAAGGGAGGTAAGCTTAGGCATTTGCCAACAGAGGGCCCACTGTCCTAACAATTGCAACCATTTTAAGTTTGCACAGAGTATCCAAGAAGGTCAGTTGAAGGCTTTTCATGTCCTGCATCTTCCAGATATGGGCCTAAGGGCCCCCAAAACCCTGGAGTTAGAACTGGTCTGTGGAACTACCCAGTAATGCTGTACTGGTGAAAGAACCATGCAAAAATGTTCAATACCCCTAGGTTTATTACAACTTTTAAATATGTTTACATTGGAGAAGGACTTGTATTAGCCATATATTAGTGTGTAAGGCCAAGCAGTCATCACTGTGCAGTGTTTGGGCAAGATCATCAGACTGACAAGTTCTTCCAGTTCAAACTAACCAGCTGGTCTTTGGAAATTTCTTATTGCAGAGATCACAGGGAGAGAAAAAAACTTGTTTGCAGCCAGAGTGCATATGGTGTCCTACTCAACAAATAGTGTCTTTGGTTCTATCAGTACAACGCTACAACACTCTGGACCAGTGTTTGTCAAAACAGTAAAGATTCCACAGAACTGTGCTCAGGACACCTGCTCATTGATGTCTGTGAGGGTATGATTGGGGTGATAAGGATAGAGTGCACATAAAGAAAAGTGGTTTCATTGCCATCCTACAATAACCAACTCTGTCCAATTTCACTGCTTCGATAATTCTCATGTTCTCTTCTTCTATAAGAGCATTCTCTACTGGCACAACAAAGGCTTATATGTCTGTCAATAGGATGTTTATAGTGACTTGATGCTTTTCTTTCATCCTAATACAGTACATCTCTATAACATAAGAACACTACGGGAGTGACTGATTTTTCAAAGTGCTATCATAAAAAGCCATTCAGCGGTCACACTGGATTTCGGTGTCAATAACACCAAATGCAATCATTTGCCAACATTTTGGTTCCTTGGGAACAAAACACAGCTAACAAACAGGCAACCTCATCTAATTTTGTTTTCTAATGAAATATAGTTTTCCACCCCAAAATTCTTTATATGCTTGTGAGCTTCCAACCCTTTCCCCCCACCCCACTGTAATATATGATCATATATATATTGTAAGGATTCATGGCTCATGTTTCACATAATTCAAAAGTAAGAGCCACTTCACAGGTTACTTTTTCAGACATAGAAGTTATCCTCAATATTGGGAAAAGAGTATAATTCACATGCATGGCAATGCAAGAACATTGAGAGGAAATGTACTGTATGTGTTGGCTTCCTAATTCGTATGTCTCTGACCTGAAACAGACCTGCATAATATTTTGCACATTACAAAGCAAGTGTATGGGGTGTAGGGGAAGGTTGTACCTCTGATGAGGGACACAATGTGCTCCTTCTGAGGTAGCTTGTCCACCTTTGGTCCTCACCCTGCACTCAACTCTCACCTGTGGCTCCTAGAAGCTGTCAGCATGTGACAGCACCTACACCCCACGAAAAGTAAAGCATACATGACAGGTGGCCATCCAACCTCTGCTTAAAAACCCTCCAGTGAAGGACAGCCCACCATCTCTCTAGGAAGTCTGGTCCGCTGTCAAACAGCTCTTACTATAGAAAGCAATACTGTAATTTAAATTGAAATACATCTCATCACAGGTGTTCAGGTGGAAACTGATGATAGGCAGCTTCATGGCTCCTGCTCTCCCTGCTTATGGTTATTCATATTTAAACGGGACTTGAACCTGATGCAGCTTTTCAAACAGAGAACTCCTTCAAATAGAAAATTGTCCTCTGACAGACCTTCAAGCAGAGTACTGTCCTCAGTAAAGTAAAACGTATAACCATCTTTGCCATCACTCAGGGCTGAGGAAGATTTTTCCTTTTCAAACTGCATTGAACTTCAAGGTAGGAGATTTTTCATCTACTCTGCATTTTACTGCTTGGGGAATGACGTTCCTTACTTAGCAGGGCAGGGGAGTTGTGTTTTAACTAGGTGGTAGCAACCTAGGCCACAGCAAGCTGGGGCAGCATAAGGTGAGGGAAATAAGAAAGATAAAATGCCCTGAGGCATCAATTTGAGGGTGAAGAGGAGTTCCCTGGATCAGCTTCTCAAGGATTGAAACAGGAATCCCCTTCAGGCATGCCTGCCAGCCTGCCTCCCGTATCCAAAGCAAATATGTTTGTGAGGTAATATTTGTCAGTAGGCCTATGTCCACACACAATTGGGCTTACGATGGGCAGGAGCAAGGCACACATCACTCCAATGTGTCAACCCCCCAACTCCCATTTCATTGTTTCATTTTGTGGGCCCAGAAGTGGGACGCTTTTAGATGTAGAGGTCGGGTGGGTTGGTAGGATTGCCTTTTCTCCATTTTCATCCCTATCCCTGGAAGTTTACAGGGGAATTCCCTTCCCCACTCAGTCTGAGGATCTTTTCTGAACTTTTAGTACCGATGTAGTTAATAAACTTGGGCCATATTAAACCCTCAGGTTGTATCACTTTTCTTCATGCTCCAATATGTGCAGAGTAAAATCTGTGTTGGGGGAAAAGGTAATATATAATATGATGCTAACCATCGCCAAATGTTGGTGGCCACCATCACTGAAAGTTGAATGCAAAAATTTGACTTCTGTGATCAGAGTATGTTAGGCAAATTACGGGGGAAATGCATAAATCCACTAGCTTTATGAAACAGAACCTGCTTCCAAGATTCAGTAGATTAAGAAGATTTGAAATGCATTTTCCATACAGGTGTGGGAAAGGTGGGAAGGAAAGGGGAAGTGTTAGTCCATGGGGAAATGCTGATAGATAAGCAGAAGAACTGACAATACGAGCCACAAAAACAGGCAGCCATGGAAAACACTGCAGCATGCCTGCACAAGCAAACTACTGGAGGATGAATCAATCCTCTACTAGCGAAACCTTCACTAGATATTGTTCACACATTTCCATTCCAAGATGCATAACATTGAAAACTGCACTCTTGTGCTTATTTAATAAAACCTGAGATTCTCAGGATGTCCAATTTTACATCTGTTACAATATTCAGTGCTAGCTTGAACTGGTATATGTCCAGGATATATACAGGTGTGAATATATGAATATTAAAGTATCACACTTTTCCTTGCTGCTGTTTCCTGTTTTTCTGCATATTCAAGTTTGAATTTATTAGGGCTTCCATTGTTGTTGTTGTTTGACTAGAAGAGGGAAATTCTGAAACAGTGCTTTGCTGTGGGCTCAGGTGAAGATGTGGATTATCACTAACCTGTTTCCCCCCCTTCACTTCCATAGAGGAGTCAGTTTTTAGTGTAGAAAGACAAACATCTGCAGAATGATACACACTGTCCTTGAAAGGAATGTGGACAGCAGGTTTCCACAGGAGCTTCATATCAGTGCTTACATGTCTTTGTGGATCAGAAACAATTATGCCCACAATTCGCAGGAGCCCAGGAAAGCGATATATATTTTTCAGAGCCTCACGTACTTATGTAGCGTTGAGGTCTGGTTTCTAATCTTCCCCATGGGGCTGCTGCCCACAGAGCTATTTCCACATCTGAGAGGGTTCCATGGAAATCTAGTGTTAGTTTTCCTCATCAATGGGCAGTCTCCTCCTATTTAATTCCATCTGGATGCAGTGAGAGGTGGGTGAGCTTTCCACAAGAGGAATATGAAAATGGTGGCAGTGGTGCTATGAGTGGCTGACATTATAATTGCCCACAATTCCCTGAAATGCCAGGCAGTGACATAGCATGACTGTGAGCATGGTGGGCCATTCTAATAGTGGCCAACCTGCATTCGCTGGAGTGCTAGAAAGTGGGAAATATCAGTAGTGGTGTTATTTGGCAACCAAGGATGGTGCCAATGTAAGACTTGGCTGTCTGTCTTGGCACATGCCATCTTTTATAAGTGTGCATCAAAACTTATTGACTCACAGCTGGGCATTGCAACTCCTCAAATAAATTTTAAGTATGAAGCTTTAGAAATGGAGCAAACCATTATAGTTCCAAAACAGCAACCCTTTTGAACAGGAATTTTGCCTGCTTATGTTCCAAAAGAATGATCTGGCATCACGTAAGGAAGTCAATCTGGAGGAGCTTGTATACATGGCTTGTAATTTGCCAGACAGAAACCTTTTAATTGTTTTTTAAATAGAAGACTAATGAACTAGGGTAATGATTTATAAACAATCTATTCCTCAATACTTAAAAATATATGGCTTGGAATTTTAGTGAGTTCATTAAAAACTTCAATTATTTAATGACAATTGCCAGGAGACCCTCAAAGTTAATAGTGTTTTTACAGCATTGTTTGTTGCAACAGTCAGCCAGATAAACTGAATAAAACATGACTTAATTTGTGTTACAGGCATAGAACAAAGGGCTCCAATAAATACACACATTTTGTATTGGTTGTGGCCATGTTATAAGTACAGTTCGACCCAATTTTATACAAAGAAAACAACGGTAGCCTTGCAGGATACTTGTGATAACTGATTGCATTTTAAATGTCCACACTTCTCTAGAGGGTATTTGTCTGCATAGCAATCCAGATTTTAATTGCACAGTGATTTGCTGAAATCCGAAGAATGATGCTCTTTGTATGCTTCTCACATTTTCAGTAACGTTAATTTCTGAAGAGTACCACACCACGATAATGAGTATTTTGCAGACTGCTTGATTGGAGTCCATGTAATAATTTGCAGTATATGTCTACTTTTTAATAGATGGGGCAATAAAACATATAATTTATTAAACATAGTTAATTCTTTGCATGAAGGTGTAAAATATCCAGGCACATATGAAGTTATGTGTTGATTTTCCATTTTCAGGTATTTCATACTGCAATACTTGAATCAGCTATATGCATATTGAAGGCCCATTGATTTCCAAAGAATAATACACAATTGTGAATAAAAGGCCGTTTTCCAGAGCACTGTATATATTCTGAGCTCTTGTGTGATCAGTTCAATAGAAGTGGCAGCTTTATGTACGTTCCTTGCCATGCATAGATCTGTACCTTTGACTGAATTAAAGAGCATGCCTGACACATGGGTAAGCATTGTTTGCACATCAGAAGTCCCACACCTGCAAAGAATCAGTGCAACAGGATGTAAAAGGTTTTCAAAATATAGACAACTGCTGGACCTTAGATCCGCCTACTCTGAACTTGTCAAACTTCTAAGGAGCAAGCTTTTGCAGATGACTTGGTTTTGACCCTGCAGGAGCCAGAGTCTAGTACGAAAAGAGTATTACAACTGATTCATGACTTTGGTCGAGTGGCGGGATTCAAATTAAACAAACAGAAAACTAAGGTGTTGGGAAAAAATTTGACAGATACAGAGTCAGAACGGTTTCAGAAAGAGACAGAACTAAATGTGGTTAAAAAAGTAAAGTACCTAGGGGTAAACATAACAGCAAAAAATCTAAGTCTATTTAAGGATAACTATGAAAAATGTTGGGCAGAAATTAAGAGAGCTTTAGACAGTTGGACAAAATTGAAACTTTCTTTGTTAGGCCGAATTGCTGCTATCAAGATGAATGTATTGCCAAAGATGTTGTTTTTGTTTCAAACACTTCAGGTTCTGGATAAGACGGAGTGTTTTCAGAAGTGGCAGAGAGATATTTCTAAGTTTGTCTGGCAGGGCAAAAAGCCCAGAATTAAGTTTAAGATATTAACTGATGCGAAAGAAAGAGGGGGCTTTGCCCTGCCAGATTTAAAGTTGTACTATGAGGCCGCAGCTTTCTGCTGGCTAAAAGACTGGCTACTTCTTGAAGACACTGACGTGTTGGATTTGGAAGGGTTTAACAATACTTTTGGATGGCATGCATACTTATGGTACGACAAGGTTAAAATCAATAAGGCCTTTAAGAACCATATTGTCAGAAAATCACTGTTTAATGTCTGGACAAAATATAAAGACTTGTTGGAAAATAAAACTCCAAGGTGGCTTTCACCTTTGGAAGCTAAGGCCCGAAAAAGACCCAATATGGAGGCCAAATGGCCAAAATATTGGGAAATATTAGAAAAAGATGGAGACAACTGGAAATTGCAGAGTTTGGAGAAAATGAAGGATAAAGTGCGAGACTGGTTACATTACGCTCAGATTAAAGAAGTTTTTAAAAATGATAAGAAACTAGGGTTCCAGGTGGAGAAATCGAAACTAGAAACAGAACTGTTAGAACCAAAGACTAAGGTGCTTTCAAGGATGTATAACTTGCTGTTAAAATGGAATACACAAGATGAAATGGTTAAATCGGCTATGATAAGGTGGGCACAGGACATTGGGTACAATATCATGTTTGAGGACTGGGAAAGGTTGTGGAGTACTGGGTTGAACTTTACTGCATGCAATGCTTTGAAAGAAAATGTAATGAAAATGATATATAGATGGTATATGACCCCAGTCAAACTTGCAAAAGTATACCACCTGTCTGATAATAAGTGTTGGAAATGTAAAGAGAGTGAAGGAACATTCTTTCACCTCTGGTGGACCTGCCCTAAAGTGAAGGCGTTCTGGGAAATGATTTATAATGAACTGAAAAAGGTATTTAAGTATACCTTCACAAAGAAACCAGAGGCCTTTCTTTTGGGTATTGTCGGCCAAGGGGTGGTAAAGAAGGATTGGACATTTTTTATGTACGCAACAACAGCAGCAAGGATACTTCTTGCAAAGCACTGGAAAGCTCAAGATCTACCCACACTGGAAGAATGGCAGATGCAACTGATAGACTATATGGAACTGGCCGAGATGACCGGCAGAATCCGTGACCTGGGAGAGGAGAGGATGGAGGAGGACTGGAAGAAATTCAAGATTTATCTACAAAAATATTGTAATTTGAGTGAATGTTAAGCAGGATGCTAGATCATAAATAATTGGGCACCACTAAATTAGATGATTTAAGATGATAATGTGAGATTGAGAAAATATAAATTTCTTCGAGAATTACAAGATTATAAATAAATAGATGGGACATAAGAATGCAAACAAGATGATAAATTGCTGGCAAAAAGTTATAACGATGAAAGTGGGAGCGGGAGATGTGAGGGAGTCCAAAGAAGATGTGAAACTATGTTAAGACATATGCTACATTGTCTATTATATCTATTCTGTATGTTAAACCCTAATAAACATTTATAATATATATATATATATATATATATATATTTGCTGTTGATATTTGCAACTGAGCCAGGGTTAGTGGCAAGCAGCCGTAGAATCACCAGTGCTTTGTAACCAAAGATCTTTTCCATGTGGAATGGCACATCATTGTTCCAGCAGGGATACCATGGTATCAGAAAGGTTAACTTGCAGTGTTTCGTCTCCCCATGGGAATCTCTCCAAATTGCCCACAGACTGAAGCTAATGGGAAAAGGCTTGGGGCAAGATATGCACTTTGGTAGAGGTTGACTGTTTAGAAACGATCTGAGAAATGTTTTTTAAACTAGGGTTCCAACAAATTATCATAAATATGGCCTCAAGTGTAATAGCATTGCTTAGGTTAATTTCCTACTTTTCATTTTACAAGAAAAAAGTTAATCCACTTTTAATTAATGATGTTGTGAAGAATTTTTAAACTGCCAGATTTTATTATTCTGTATTGTTTCCCAGGGATTGCTGGTATGGGTTTGAGTTGTCTTAAGTAATCATAATAATGTTATCCTGACATGAGCTAAATGTGCCCCCTTCCCATGAGTCTGGAATGTATGGTGTGGAGCAACCCAACACTATCCTATCACCATTATTCAGAGCCCCATATGTACTAGAAAGGGGCTTCTGTGTGTGTGGAATTCCCGATTCACTTTAATGGAAGGAGAGCTTTGCAAGTTCATTCCTTTCTACGTATATGAAAAAGAGTTTCAGGAAATGCCTTGTGAATGGGGAAGATCCATGTGCTATTTAAGAAACTGTAGTAGAAGATGCCCATTGAAGAGAATATGTTTTTTCTGTGTCATACAATGCCTGTAATTTCACTAGTATGAAATAATACAGGTTGTTACAACAAAAAAGCCGGATTTACTATAGAAATCTTATTGATGCTATTACAGCTTAAATCTAATGACAAGTACTTGAAATATGTGAAAGATCTCTAAACATAGTACAAGAGTCTTTTATGGAGACATATCACAAGGGAATCTCAAGGTGCCTTACAATAAGATCAAAAGGAAAATCAATATGGCTGAGCTATAAGCTAAATTGAAATGGAAACCTTTGCCCTTACTCTTAAAATCTCTTATAGGGGGTCCTTATTCAAAAGATTTGGAAGGCAGTGCCAGAGTAAAGCAATGGCTCTGTGTTCAAATACCTCAGTCATAGACTGAGTTTGCCTTGAGAATGGAGAGAATATTATTAACATAAAAAACATAAAGATTTGGTCACAGTAAGTTTCGGAAAGTAAATCTCTGAAATGCACATAAAATAGTGGCTGAACTGTTAAAAATAAACAAAGCTTAAGGTAAATCTAAGGTGATTGCACTAATATGGATAACCAATGTTATGTTTTATCTTTGACATTCTATACTAGAGAAACTGGAGAGTAGTAGTTGTCAAAACATGAGAGTTGGCTGGGGTAGAAATAATCTAACCAAATCTACATGCAGTAAAAGTGTCATTAAACCCTGAATTGGCAGGACAACAGGGAGGAGGAAAAGGATCCTGGCGAGGGATGTAGCCAGGACTGGGACAGATCAGGGCAAGCAGAGGATGGGGAAGGAGAAGTTGGTGTAGGAATGGAATGATGGAGAATGATGATGGGATGGGGGTTAGTGCACAGGAACCAGAGCCAGAAGGATCCCTGTCTGGACAATCATGGTGGACTCTGAGGCATTGGGAGCCAAGGGAGGGGTGTTCCAGGAGGCTGAGGCAGGCAAGGGCCCACAGCCCAGCTCTCTAGCTGCCCAGGTGGGACTCGCTAGCTCTGAGAGGAGGGGTGTGATTCCTCAGCTGGAGTAGACTTGGAACAAGTGTGGGTCACATGCTTTGTCAAGCACAGGCATTGCAATCAGAATGCAAAGTACAAAAGGACGGCAGAGGCAGAGGTGGTGTGTCTGTTCAACTGCCCACATTGATGGACCTTGACTTGGATGCTCCTGGACCTCCACAGGACTGTGTTTGGGGTTTGACTCTAGACTGTATCCTGACTGTTGGACTTCAGACTTGGCTACTTGGATTGACCCTGAACCTTGTTTCCTGACCATTGGACTTTGGACTTTGCTTGGGTGGATGGACCCTTGGACTTTGGACTTGGCATACTGACTTGCTGCCAGGTAGGCCAGGAGTTGAGGACACCTTGGTGTTGTCACAGTGTTGAGAAATGTGGCTTGTGGTGAGAACGGGAAGACAGCACCCTGTGCTCTTGTATTCCAATCTCGATTACTCTGCTTTAACCCAGTACTACTTAGGAAAAGAATATGCAGATATACACATGACATTTAATGAGGTGCTTTTGTTTAAGTGATCTTAAGGAACCAACTAGATTGATAATTCCTAAATATAAACATAATTGTTATGAAAGCTTTGGTCCAGGCAGCATTAAAAAATATGTAAGGTTGAGGCTGCATGGATGAACCCTTTAAAATTGTGGCCAGCAGGGTTCAGACTTAAATCCCACTTACCCCATGGAAAGTAATATCAGACTCTTATTAGGGACTTGTAAATGCAAAACATCTCGGAAAACATCACAATAAACGTTTTCACAAATAGGAATGTTGACTTGAGGTCACCAGTGGAAACACTATGAGAGAGATAATTTCAAAGATAACTTCTGTTAAAAGCCTGGACATATATTTTTCCCTTGGTGCAGCCAGTAGCAGACTTCTGATGCTTATTACTATGATCACACTACTGTTTTCATTGCACTATTCCCATTTTTGCTTTGCTTTGTTATGTTATTTTCCTCTGCTTTCATTGTTACTCATCAATTAGTGGTGAAAATAGCAGTTCTCGAACTAAAATCCCACTGTAATTTACAATAAGATGCCTGTAAATATAGAAAATACACAAAATAATTTGTGATAACTATTGTTGTGGGGGAGGAAGGGAAAGGAGAATGTTAGCCGCTTTGAGACTCCTGAAGGGGAGTGAAAGGCGGGATATCAAATCCAAACTCTTCTTCTTCTTCTTCTTCATAACAAAAGCATGTTAAGGAACACTTTGAGCTCCACACTGACTGCGTTGGAATAAGCAGCGAATGAGACTATTGTCTATAAGGTGAAAAATAAGGAAATGTTAGTTTATTCAGACCTACATCACTCTGATAGTTTGTGAAGAAACCAATTCATCATTAACAAAAGCCATTAAAGGGTATTTAAGCTGTATATACAGTGTACGTAAACTGAAGAATGGTTTTATTCCTGTAAATTTTCTATCATATTGTAGAAGGCAAAAACTGGGAATTTGCTGCTGGTTCTTTATGCCGGGCCTGCCTATAGACAGAACTTTTGTTTCTGATTATTTCATTTAGCATATTAAGGGTGCACTCCTAACCCCACTTACCTAGGAGTAAGTCCCATTGAATCCCACAGGACATATTCCTGAGTGGGGATACTTAGGATTGTTCTGTAACTCTGGTCAGTGATGCACAGCCCAATGGAGGGCTGTAGCTCAGTGACAAAGCAACTGTTTTGCACACAGAATGCACCAAGTTGCGCCCTCAGCATCTCCAGAAAGGGCAGGAGCATCTTCTGCCTGGCACAATGGAGAATCACTGCCAGTTAGTGTGTACTCAATACTGAGCTAAATGGACCAATGGTCTGACTCATCTTCCTATGTTCCTGTGTACTGTGTATATGGAGATACTCCAGGGGCTAGGGTTGCTACCCATTTCGTAAAATAAGGAATTGTCCCATACTGTATTTCAGTGTACAATGTTACATCCTGTATTGATTCAATAGTTTGTCCTCTCCAAAGGCCTGTCCCCACTCCTACAGAGAAGGCATTGCTGACTTGGCTTGAGAAACTGCCTCTCGCTTCTTTCCTTTCCAATTTTTCTCCTCGCTCCCTCTCCTCATCCCACCCCAAAGGAGGAACAAACTAGAGCAAGGCATTCATGTTGTCACTTCCAGTTCCCATCCACAGAGCTGCAACCTGGGAGTACAAGGCCTCATCCCTCAGAGAGCAACAGGTTGAGGCTCTAGAACAGGCTTCCTCAACCTCGGCCCTCCAGATGTTTTGGGACTACAATTCTCATCATCCCTGACCACTGGTCCTAGGGATCATGGGTGTTGTAGGCCAAAAACATCTGGAGGGCTGAGGCTGAGGAAGCCTGCTCTAGAAACAAGAGATTTTGTGTCAGGGTAGCCCAGAAGTCCTAGTTCTGAACATAGCTATCTGCATGATATTTGAGAAAGGGTGATGGAGAAGTAGCTCCCCACAAGGCTTGTCATTCCCCCCCCCCCATGCCCCCTAATTTTTTCTTTCTATTTCAGAAATTTAACATATGGAACAAAGCTCACTCCCTCATCAGAATATAACCCTTGATTGATTGATTGATTGATTGATTGATTGATTGATTGATTGCCCTGGCCTGCATATATTGCTGTATGTGTGTAAAAGGGTGCATGAAAGTTTATGTAACTGTAGCTTTGGGTAGCAAAGCACAAACAGATTTACAAATTTGTGTGTGGGTGACGAATTCCAGAAGGACCATCCTGTTAGGCCACAATGGATTGTAATGGACTGATCTGAAGTAATTTCAGTAACGGGGGGGGGGGGGGGTGTTGCCTCCCAATACCCCTCACCATCCTGTTCTGAATTTTGCCAGGACAAAGATGCTGTCATTGTAAATTCCTACTCCTATTAAATCTACGTTCTTAAAAACATGAGATATATCTGGGGGAATTAGTATGTGCTGTGGAATGAACTCTCTCCTCATCATTATTTTTCTAATGACCTAATCACTCTGATAGATAGGTATTCATTCAGTCTTTCAGAGCATAAGGCTGGCTTCTCTTTCGGAGCAAAACACATCAATTTTGCATCTTCAGTGGAATCATTTAGAATAGATGCTGCAGTAGCAATCTGAAAACTGAAGAGGCCCTGGGACTTGACACTGTGTAAATCCATGAAAGATTATCTTGTGCCCCTTCTACTTAAAGTGTAATGTGAAGCAAGGGAGGTTAACAAATTATCAAATTCAGAGCACAAAGCCAATATTTGTGTTTTATATTAAAATGAGGTAGACATCCTTGATTTTTGTTCCAGTTATTGATCACTCTCATAAATCAATGTAGACACCAAATTCTTTCCAAAGAATAATCAGAGTGCTTAAAAGATTCTCTTTCAAATTTTTCATCCAAATCAAGCAGGATGGATCTCAGCAAAACTAGGGTCAGATCAAACTTGGCATTTGATTGGTTTGGTTTTAGTAGCTGAACGGAGGAAATGGTTTGCATTTGTCCCTTTCACAAGAAAGTTTCATTGACAAGATTCAGCTAAATTTCCTATACAGCACACTAGCAATGTTTAATTTTCCTGTATAGTTTATCAGTAGGGTTACATTTATGCATCTTAGTCCTTCAGCAAATGGAATTCCTTTAGATTTTTAAGTACAGGGTACTAGAGATGGTATCTCTTATTATTTGCTTCCATTTTTATTTTTATTTTTTTACATTATCAATCTGTTCTTGGGGTCCAATAGCCCCCTTAAATGTCTAGCTGGAAACAAAGATTTTGACTGATTTCAGGATGACTCCAGTTTAACAGGAGCAGGGAAATAGAATTATTAACATCAAATTCAGACATAGTCTAACACAAAGGCTGTTAGGGTCTATTTGGCTCCATAATGTTAATTTAAGAAGAGGAAATAAAAAACGTCAAAACCATTCCTGGATAAAATACTGAAGTGAGAGTAAAATAAAAAAATGGAAGGGGTCCAGTAAAGACCCAGAGGTCTAACAGGAATCACCACAGACAGACAGACAGATAGAGAGAGTGTGTCATGGGCCAGAGTCAGTTTCACCTGCTGAGCAGCAGCCTGAAGGAGCAGAAGGCGAAGTGACTCCACCTGCTGCTGATCAGTATTCTTCCTCCTGATGAGAAGGATCCAGCTAGCTGGCTCCAGCTTTCTATACAGGGCTTCCAGCCTCACTCAGTTGCTGGAAACAACATTCGTCATTCCTGGCCAGACCTTGTTGATTCTTGCAACCTTGGTCCTTCAGCTTTCTTGACCCCCAGATCATCTGACTACATGAACTGAGATACTCCTGACCTTAGGACTGGACTGGACCTCATGTGCGGACTCTGCCTTCAGGCAAGTACCTCCCTGAGACTTGGCTGGTTGGCTGTCTTCTCCCTCCACTGTGCTCTGCCGTGGCTGGCAGCACAGGACTAACACACACACACAGAGAGAGAGAGAGAGAGAGAGAGAGAGAGAGAGAGAGAGAGAACTTTACAAATGGGAAATCAGTATTGGAAGATTACACTATGAGAGTGTTAAGTTCTGTGTCAAGATAAAAACCAACTTGAAACAGATGCCCTTGTGTGTTAATGTCCTTGTGTAACATTTACTGCTAGAGTCAAAAAGACCCCGGCAGTCCTTTTGTAATTGGGTTTTGTGGGGTTTTTTTCGTTGCACGCATGAATGCACATTCTTTTTTAACAAACCCAGATACACACACACACATATACATATACACAGCAGTGCTCTTGAGATTGTATTACCAAGTTTTGTCTATTCTACTTTGTGAAGTGGCTTGGGATAGAATGGACTCCAGTAAGTTTAGGCATTTGTTAACTTCATTTTCCCATTCATTTCATTAGCAGTAAATCAGACCCCTTTAAAGCATAATAAGTTAAGTATATGTTTTAAAGAAAATAAGATTATATACCACAGGAAAATGGAGATGGTTATTGGGCAAGAATGTCTTTTTTTTAAAAAAAATGTCAAAATGGTTTTGTTCTCTTTCTAGACTATACAATGAAAAATGAGTTAATCTCAATAGAACATTAATAACAAGAAGCAGAAAGCAGCACTGAATGAGCTTCAGAAAAGAATAGTAACGTATAATCTGAATGTAGGTTCTAAGATGATACATTAGGAAGATGGTCCCCATCTCCTGCCAGAGAAAATTAAAAATGGGTCCTTTTAAAGTATTCATTAAAAAAAAGTGAAAGGGATTGCACACTAGTGGAATGGAAATTAAGCGGTATCTGCACTGCAGTCTTGAAATCTATTATTTTCTTTTGTGGAGAAGGAGAGATAACCTTTTGCATATATAAAACTGCAAAAATGAAATTTGATTTCTGCATTGGTTTTGGCAATGGATTTCATTAATCCATATGCACTGTCAGGAAACCTAATCCTAATAATTACTTACAATAAATGAAATATTTTAAAATAATTAGCCATAGATAATTGAGAATTATATGCACTTGACCTTAAATCCCGATTACCTTCCAGAATAAAATTCTCCTTGGATGTTTGTGTAGTGTGAGGTTTTGTCCTTCAAATACTGCCTTGGATGACTAGTAGAGAACTGATTTGTTCATTCAGCAAGCAGTCTGTTGGGGACCATTCCTGAAACATAAATCAGTGATTGCTGTATACTGACTTCAGTGTGCTTTGTAACTGGGGGAAATGTGAACTCGGTAGACCTGGACAGCATTGCTTAATTTGATCCATTTTGATGCCTCTAAACTCAAAATGGGGTTTGCCCACACTGGGTAGACCATCTGAATGGGGAGAGGGCTCTCCTACAGCTTCTAAACTAGAAGATATAACACGGCATGATCTGGAAATTCATTTCCTGCCAAGGGATATGGGGGTGGTGTTAGCCTCTGCTCCCTGAACTGAATTGGGACACACAATTACAAATCCTGTGGTCCCCAGACATCATGCCTTGCTGGTGATTCGATTTTGAAGGTGGGGGAAATTACCTAGGAAGGATTTTTTAAAATTAAGAATATTTTACAAATTTATAAACCACTTCACAGCCTGAAACCATCGAAGTACAGGAAAAAAGCAAAATCAAATACAAAAACATTATTCTTAAAAACAATTAAACCATTTACACGAAGTCTGCAAACAATAAAACAGAAAGGTCTTCAGTAAACATCATGATGCTTGGGAGAGGCTGGCAAAGTTCCTGTGTTTCCTGCAGCTTCCTCCCCCTTGTTATTGCTTACCCACTCCCTTCTCTAAGCTCTCTTGAAATGTGTTGTGTCTCTGTGTGTCTCTAGTGAGGATCCCCCAGCAAAGCTAACAACCAAATGGACTTTGGGGAGAGTTGAGGGCAGCTTTTTTATGGTGACTGATTCATTGCAATTGGCTTGGTGATCACATTGCCATTTTTACTGCTAGGAAATTGAATTCATTTCCCACCAATACTAACATGGACAGAAAGAGTACATATATTAACTGATGGCCAACAACCAGTGTGTGACTACATAGCAAGGAAACTCAACATGGGGCTAAGAGCTGAGAAACAAGTAACCTGAGCTGGCTGCCCTTGGCTAGAGCATGACTGCTGGATCTCACAATGGGAGTGCCCTTTGATGCTCCTACTGTTTTAATTACTGAAAGCATTGCATCGTACTGACTCTAAATGAGTACCTCTCTAAGGACTGGGGGCAGGAGGGGAGGGCAGTTAAGGTCTCCATGGAAGCCTATGGGGATCTCCTCTGTGCATGCAACTCTGAATGTGGGGAGGGCCATGCCAATCATATTTTTGACACCTTGCCTAGTGCTGTTTTGTTTCAGCAGTCAGGAAACGGACTATGGCTAGGAGTGTTTTCATACAGGTAGAAGAAAGATGATTGCTGACTACTCTGCTGTATTAGGAACTTTGAAATCGTATCTCTTTGAATAATCTTTCCACATTGTCAGTTGTGGAGCATTTGCCACAGAACCCAGTATGCTGCACAGGGTTATGAAACACCCCTCCCCCAAATGGTTGTCTTTAAAAAACACACAACAATACAGAAGTGTTCTTGTGTTAATAATAATAATTTTTATTATTTATGGGTTTCCCCAGCCACTCTGGGCAGCTCCCACTAGAATATTAAAAACACGATAAAACATCAAACATTAAAAACTTCCCTGTCTGTTGCAGCGTGATTCCTCCAGCATGGAAACCCTCCATGGTACCACACTGACATTTTAGGATTATAGACTGTGCCATGGGATCAAGTGGACTATAGTCCACAAACACTTAGGCAGTAATAAGTTTGTTAGTCTTCAGGTGCCACAAGATTCTTTAAGATTATATTTATGTGTATGTGTATATATGTATGTACATGCACAGCTCTCATGCCTTTAATAGAAGTCTCACATGCACAAAGATAAACCTGACTCATAGCATTTCTGTCTCATCCCCACACTTTTCTTCTTCTTTTGCCTCCCCCTCCCCCCCGGTCTTTTGTCTCTGGCATGTTTGCTTGCTTTTCGGGGTGGGGTGCAGTCTGTATGTCTGGTGCTCTCTGGGTGTGTTGCACTACAATTCCCATCAACACTAGCTGGCACAAGCAATGTTGGCTGGGGCTGATGAGGGCTACAGTCCCAAACACCTAGTTGGCATGAGGGTGAGTGATATGTGCTTGCTGCTAGTTGCTGATAAACAGATAAGGTTATTTGTCAGAAAGGAAAACTAATTTTAGAGCATATGGAATGACTAGGTGTGCTGGGGATCTTGATTGGCACTATTTCTCTGGGTTATTTATTTAACTATTTTATTTCATGAAATTTATATACCACTTGATTGTAGGAAATAACAACAGCCCCCTCAGAATGCTTTACAAAAAAACCGAAGCAATATTTTTTTTTTAACTATTAAAAACTACTATTTGGAACATTTCAAAAACTAATTAAAATCAGTGATAAATTGAAAACCAGATTAAAGCAAATGCCAAGATTCTGCATAGCTTACCTAAACAAAAACATTTTTAGCAGGCACCAAAAGAGCACAGTGGGGGAATCTGCCTAACGTCCATAGGCAGGGGGTTCCCAAGCGTGGGGGCTGTGACACTAACAGATTGATATCTGATGAAGGCAGAATAAGTATTATGTGACACCTAGTTTATTTAAATAAAATAAATTGAGCCAGTTGGAGATCTTCTGGCATGGAAATGAAGCCATAAGCTTCACCTTCTTAATTTCTCGCCAGGGAGGGGCGAGAAAGGGCAATCACCTTCCATTGTTGGACCTCAGTGGTTACTTGAAGGAAATGCACTCTTTGCAGGGACAAGACCATAAACCAGACATCAAAGTCAGACAGCAATGCTAAGCATCCTCAGTTGGAAATGAGCATCGTTGAAATATGTTTAGCGTTGGTGGAAATATGCCTTGATGCCTCATGTGGGACGAAGTGCACATACCAAAATGCAGTTTGCCTCTTCTGTGCATAATACTTCCTCACCACCCTGAATAACACCAGTGCAACCTTATGTACATACACTTTCTTGTTTCTGTGCATGGCAGGGAAAGATTGTTGGTAGGCAATCTTATTCTGAGATTCCTGTCCCCTCATTGAAGAGCCCCTGATAAACTTTCAAAGAAATCCAGGCTTTCTGAAAGACGATTTGAAAACCACTGTGCTCAATAAATGAGGCCCATATAAGTGGCAAACCATTTCCTCTGCTTCTGTTTTTCTTCTTCTTCTGATACACTGTTTCCGCACCATTATTTACTACGCAATTCTCCAGCTGAGACTTACCTCATGATTTCTTTGCCAAACCATTGTCTTCGCTCCCGATGCAGTCCTATTTACTGGTTTTAATATTGCTTTGATGTTTGGCCGTAAACATAATAAGTGAGCTATATTAACATCATTTCAAATCTTATTTCAAGGCTAATCTTCCATGCTGTCAGTGCCTCTTAATTCCTGCTCTGACTAGTTTTCTGAGTGAGTGCTTCAATTTATTTACTGCAGGGTGCATTCAGTTCAACACTCACATAAGCTTATCTTAAATCTAGTTCCAGCATGTTGTCATCAAGAAATGTTGCAATCTACTTAAACCTGCTCATAATTGGGCAGTTTTTATGGTGAGGCTGAAAAAGCAGTATTTCTTTAGGGTCTATTAATACGGAGAAAATCCTATATACTAAGAGCAAATATTATGCAATGGTGAGTCTGTTTATAGCCTGAATGGCACCATCCATGCAAGTGAGACTCCAGAAAAACCCAAGGATTTCTCATGTACAAAAGGTCTTTAGAAAAGTCAGGAAAGGGAAGCAAATCCCTTAACAGATCATACTCGGAAGGCGCTCCTTAAATTCCCTTGGTATCCAGAGCTCAAAGCAGTGATTTTGAAATAAATCTGTTTGGGATTTCTTAAGCCACAGCATGATTACAGTGCTCTGTTGAAGCCAACTTTAGAATCTTTCAATCAAAGGGCAGGGTATAAATCTAAGCCAAGGAACCCCCTGGGGACATCATTCCTCTGGTGGGGGGTATATACACAAAAGTGGGAAGAGAAATGAAAGTCTGCTTTGTCCAGTAAACTGCTTTCTCCACATACTCACACACACCCCTCTTATCCTCCATTCAGACAAGCAAGAAGCTTTATCGGAGTTCAAGGACCCATTCCAGCCATGGAGGGTGCAGATCCAGACTCCTTAGCGGTGTGGCCTGGGGAGGGGGGATGTGAATGAGGAGAGACCCAAGGGGCAGATTGAAAGACCAGAGGGGCACATTTGATCCCTAGGCTTGAGAGTTTCCGACCATGGTATAATTTTTTTAAGCAAAGAAACATTGCTGATAAAGATCTTTCTGTAGTTTGTCTCTACATGAAAGCTGTGTGAACAGAGGCACCATCTTCCGAAGAGCATTGAGGGGCCCCAACGTGATGTCCTGACGTCACTCCTTGCCCAACTCCATGTTCAGCCTTAACAATGGGGCCCCCAACCCCCTCAAAAACAATTGAGGGGCCCCAAAGTGACTCAGCTCTTGGGACCCAGAGCCTATGTCAGTTAAGAAGTTTGCTTTGTGATCATTTGGGCAGGGGCCCACAATCATGGTTGCAGAACTGGCCCTAGCCATACACTCGATGTTCAATTTTTGGTTGCTGTACCCAGTGGCTTCTGAGCATATGGTGCACAATGCATATGTTACAACCAATATGGATACTGGGCAGGTAGAGTAGGGAGGATGAGCTTCCACCACTCTAATTTTCCCCTGCTCCCACAATGCATACAAGATGATTATGATGATAATTAATTTTATTATTTGAACCTCACCCATCTGGCTGGGTTGCCCCAGCCACTTTAAGATGAACTTAAATAAATTGAATTGCCCCTTATTACAATAATTTTTGTATAGGAAGACGCCTTTAGCAAATTACCATAACATTGAAGGAATTGCCTAAAAAAAAAATCTAAATATTCTTGTAACCCATAGTTTGTCATGCATTTTCACAAAGGACTTGACACTTTCACCTGAGTTCTAATTGTCCCTTGTTGTGGCATACTAATTGATTCTTTTGATATCTGCTTCGGAAGAAATCGCTCTTCTATCTTCATGCTAATTAAGAGAAAGCCTAGAGCTCTTTCTTCTAGAAGAACAGGGGGGAAAAACAATACTGGCTTTGAGTTTAAAATTCACACTTTATTATTGGAGATGGGAAGTGGACTGGTTGCAACTTGTAACTCATTCCTCTTCCTTAGGGATAAAAAGAGCACATTGTTTTTGCCTTGTACATTTTGGGTGACAGTCCTTGCAGCAGAATGTTACTGGATAGTCCAATCTCTTTGTGCAGAGTCCTGTAGTGGTTCTTTGTGGTCTAATCCCTGTGGTTGTGCAAGCAGGGGAACACATGCAAGCCCTGCCCCAAACATAATTGAAAAGACTTATAGAATCATAGAGTTGGAAGGGTTCACAAGGGAAATCTAGTCCATCTCCATGCAATGCAGGAATCATTTGCCCACGGTGGGGCTCAAAAACCCATGACCCTGAGATTACGAGTCTCATGCTCCACCAGAAATTCGAGGTGAGACTTGAATCTCCTAGGGGAAGGGATTGCACAGGTGGAGCACCACCACTGAAAAGGAACTGTTTTTGCACAATAAGTTTCTGCTGTTCATGGGACTGGACGCAGTCTTTCCAACAGCTCTCTAAGCCCAAGCCAGAAGGAACTTGAAGACGTGCTTCTCTAAGTATTTGGGCCCCAAATCATTTAGGCCTTTATAAAGGTAAAGGTAAAGGACCCCTGGATGGTTAAGTTCAGGCAAAGGCGACTATGGAGTTGCAGCGCTCATGTCGCTTTCAGGCCAAGACAGCCAGTGTTTGTCCACAGACAGGTTTCTGGGTCATGTGGCCAGTATGACTAAACCACTTCTGACACAACAGAACACCGTGATGGAAACCAGAGCGCACGGAAATGCTGTTTACCTTCTGACAGCAGGACCTATCTACTTGCACTGGTGTGCTTTCAAACTGCTAGGTTGGCAGGAGCTGGCACAGAACAATGGGAGCTCACCCCATTGTGGGGATTCGAACCACTGACCTTCTGATCGGCAAGCCCAAGAGGCTCAGTGGTTTAGACCACAGCATGACCCGCATCCCTTTATATGCTAGTATCAAAACCTTGCATTGGGCCTGGTAGTGTATTGGCAGCCAGTGCAGTCTTCAGGGAATCAATATTATATGACTCCAGTTAGATACATTGCTCATTATCAATTCTCTCAAGAGAATTTATTTGGAGACACCATAATCACAAATAAAAATTAAGATTGCCCTATCAGAACTAAGCTATCTCTGATCTAGGTTCTATCACTTTCCAACTTGGCCTCAGACAAAATGTCAGTGCTGGGAATTCTGGGCTCCAGTGTCATTTTCATTAATTTTCCTCAAACTGCTTAGATGAAAATGGTTCAATTTCTTAATATGCTAGCTATGTGTTGTCCAGGTTTCACAAGCATAAAGGAGAGTCAATACCATGGCTTACACCTGTCTTCTCCCAAAGCTACTCATAAAGTCTGTCCAATGCTACACTACTCTTACCATTTGATTTGTGATTTCATCATCAATATTTGATTCATGAGACAAGGTACTTTCCAAGTATGTGAATATATCCCCCAGCTGGTCTCCAACAGTAATTTCTGGTGGAGCATAAATCTTAACCTCGGTTGTTTGATATAAAACCTCTCTTTTTCAGGCTAATGATTAGCTCAAAAGAAAAGTGTACATGCTGCTGAAAAATGATCCATCATTGTTGTATATTCCCTTGAGAATTACCTACTAAGGCCCAATCATCTACAAACAATAGTTCCTCAACCGTTTCTTCAAGCACCTAAGGTCTTCTGTACATGAATCTGGGGAAATAAACTGTTGCCAAGCTACTCCTGGGAATGTATCAAACTTCTGTCAATGTAGTTGGACTTTCTTGTCTGCGTAACACCAACACTGGTGCGTATGTGTGCGCGTGTGTAGTATTTTTGTAAACGCATACCCTCCAACATTCTTCAGATGAAGATAGGGATGTTTCTCACTGCCTCCCTCACTGCCCCTCCTCAACCCTTCATTTTTCTCTCCCTTCCGCTGCAGAGCATTTCCACGAGCACTACACCGAGACACACTCATCACCACTCAAACTCTGCTCAGGGGGCCCCACCCAATTGCCATCTCACACAGATCCCCTTTCCTTTGCTTCTCTTAATGGCCCATCACCCAGGCTGTCACCTCAACATTTTAATACTTGCTGGATCGAGGAGTTAAAAAGGTCTTACATACAGCTTACTTCCTCCCCCACCAAACTCATAATAATATTCAGTCGTCTTATTTAGTTAGAGGGGTTGTACTGTTTAAAACCCCCACAGCACCCCTTTGGTATTGGTGTTCTGCAGCATTCAGCTACATAGCTGGGTGAAAACCACCTATAAGGAACCCCACAGACCTTTGATCAGTTGCAGAGGTGAAGTCAAATTCACAAGCAATTTTAGTAATCTTCTATGGTTCATCTCTCTCTCTCTCTCTCTCTCTCGCTGTGTGTGTGTGTGTGTGTGTGTGTGTGTGTGTGTGAGAGAGAGAGAGAGAGAGAGAGAGAGTATTCTGAGTTCTGAGATTAATGGTGCTTTTCTAACTTGCAGGTTACTCCATCTAGAAGGCTAGCTGAATCTTGTTACAGTGGTACCTCTGCTTGCGAACGGGATCTGTTACAGAGGCCTGTTCGCAACATTAAAAAAGTGCTACCCGCAGCGGCGTGTCTGCACATGCGCGGGTTGTGATTTGCCGCTTCTGCGCATGCGCGTTACATCATTTTGTGTGTCTGCACATACGCGAGCAGCGAAACCCAGAAGTAACCCTTTCCGGTACTTCCAGGTCGCCGCAGGACGTAACCTGAAATAACGTAACATGAAGCGGACATAACATGAGGTATGACTGTAGTTGATGCCAATGTTGGATCTGTTTGCGGTGTAGGGATGGTGTGGAGAAATGTGATTTGATTCACATTTAAAGGAGCATCTATCAAATCTGCCCTCTCTGAAGCAACATGAGATCTGAAGCACAGCCCTCATTCAGAATTCACACTTATACACATTTTGCAATTATCCACTTCTCCAAGCAACAAATGTTTACAAAAATACATGCATTAGGTAAAAGTGTGCATAGTGCTAAAAGAGAAAGTGTGAAGAACAGCATGCGTCCCACTTCCTCTTTCACTTTTTTGTGCTTTTCAAGTCTCAGGTTAGCAGCTTGGGTGTTGATCAGAGTTTTGAAAAGCACATAGAGGTGAAGAGGAAGTGGCAAAGAGCATCACCCTTCCAACTTCCTCCTTCAGCTCTATGTACTTTTCAAAGGAGGGGGTGGAAGGCAACTACCTTTACTACCTAATGGTGAAGGGAGCAAAGAGGAAGGGTCCAGAGGCTTGGTGGGCACCAGAGTATGACCTCAACAGTACTACTGCATCGACAGACACTACACTGATGACCCCAGTTTATAATGCTGCCCCCTAGCTGATGTTATGAAATAAATGGATCATTGAGACTTCAAGCTACCAATGCTTTGTTTTCACCCTGTTCAAAAATCTACATGCTCATAGGAACTGAATAATCCAAGTTACAAAAACCCGATATGTCAGCAGAGCGAAGTAGACATTGCTGTCAAATCTATTAAACAATGTAGATGCCAGTCAAAAAGACAATCATTCTAAAGAGGCTGTGCTTGTTTGTCCTTGGCTGTAGCTTGATGCTAGAGCTTAGTCAGGATGACAAACAAGGGATTCATCAGGTCAAACAGGTTACTCCCACAGAAACTGCTCTACTACTCCAACTCTTATATGCATATAATTGCTTTGGGCCACATGTTTGTTTGCTAGGTGTCCTTTACCTTTCCCATGGGACTATACCGTGGAGATGAAGTGTTGTGCTGAATGAAATATTAGGCTCACCTCTGAGTTCATCATTCTTTATCCCATCACTCATGCTGGGTGAGTAACTTCCAGTATAGAGAAAGAAGGCAAGGAACCATGTTTCCAATCTATGGTATGATGCTTCCAGTTCTCCCCTTGCAACATAATGGGGCAGATATTATCCTACGGTAAAATAAAAATAAAAATGGTGTCCTTAAATCCTGCAACAAACATGATGACAATGCAGATTACAATGAAATCAAGGACATTTTATACAAAGATTCCCAGTGATAAACATTTTAAACACTGTTCAGCTCTCTAAAAACAGACAGTATGTTCAGGACAGGGGTTTTCTTTTTGGAAATCTACCAAAGAATAAACTAAAATAAAATAAGGATTGTGGGGTTTTCTAAAAAATGACCATTTCTCCAAGAAAAGAAGAGCTGGCAGATACCTAGTGTGACTGGACATGCACCTGACCCCTTAACAGGCAGGGGGAGGGTTGGAGAGCAGATTGTGAACAGCAGTGCCCTGCACGACCTTAGCAGGGAGACAGCCTGGCTCGTCCCCTGTTGCACGAGTGAGGCAAGGTGCTGCTTAGCTGCACACAGGAGGAGACGTCAAACAGGTGGCCAGAGACAGCAGCTGGTGGGCCTGGAATGGGCCAGGCGAGCAGAGAGAGAGCATGCCCACCTACCACTGGTGGCAGCAGTAGTGCCCTGCTCCTCTTCCTCCCAGCAGCCCACAACATGTGAAGGGGCGCCCAAGTCTCCCCCTTCATGGTGCGATGGGAGTCCACCAACTTGGTAGCCGCGGGCTCTACCAGCTGCCTGTCCTCAAGCCAACCTTTTGCTTGGTGCTGGTGGCCGGGCACGAAAGTGGGACAGCACGAAGGGTGAGCCCAAGTACTACTCATCTCCCTCAGAGCTGCCTATTGCAGTTTTCATGTTGCAGTGAGCTTCCAAACTCTTGAATCAGTTATTCTTCCAGAAGGAAGAGAAGGTGTGAGTGGGAGAGTGCACAATTAGCAATGGGAAGCTTCTGAGTTTGTGGGTGACTGAACCTCATGGCTCCTTTTATCCCTTTTGTGCTCCTTAGCTGAGATTTGTGGTTGATTTTTTGTTGTTTTGGGGAAGAAAGGTGCTGGTACTGCGTACCTTTGAGTACCGTCAGAGGGGAACAAAGCACTGGTTATTGCATACTTTAAAAAGAAAAGAATTAGGATGAGGCACAATAAGAAAAAGAAGGAAAGTGAAAGTATCTCAATAAAAATCAGGTGTCTCGTAGTTAAGATGCAACCCAGGCAAGCTTCTTTTCAAGAAATGAAAGTGATGGATAGATAGTATGACACAGTATGAGGTATCAATTTTAATTTTCGAGTGAAAATAAAACTAAGAGGGAGCCCTATCTTATGAATCATAGATTGGAGAGTACCACATCTGATGAGAGGTTGAGCTAGTTTTAAAGGCGGCTAGAACATATGCAAATGAGAGGAAAGAATTGTGATGGAGTGAGTGAGCTGAATTGTTATTAAGAAGAAGCAATGCTAAATCTGTTGTTATACTTTATTATAAAACAAAGAAGTGTAAATAAGGTGGAAAAACTGACCCTCTGGAGTAAAATCCAACATTGGTATTCTGATATAAGAACGTTAATATGAAAGGCAGAATATATTATTAGCTTATAAAAGCATGAAATAGGACCTAACATCAAGAGCTTGATTCATTCTACATGCATTTTCCTGTCCCATGCAATACTAACATTTACCAATAGATGCCCTAAGAGATCTCTCTTAAAGTGAACTAGCTGGTACTGAAATAAGACCAAATAGTAACCTCAGCCCTTTTTTGTTTATAATGTATACTTCTATACATGCTTAAGGTCACTATGTCTTCATATTTCAAAGCTATATTGACTACTAGACTCCCTCAAGTCAGCTCCATTCATGATTTTTTCAAAGGTTTGTTTTCAATGACAATTTAAAGATTTTTAAGTTTATGAGCTCATTAAAACACAATCATTTTTAGTTTTACTTGTTCAAATAGTTAATAGATGCAACTGTGCATCACTGTGCATCCTTATTATTAGCTTATTTCAGGCTTCAATAAAACCAGACCGCTTTTACCAGAAAGAATAGAGTAGGTTGCTGCCAGTATAGAATTGCATCAAGCTCTCCTTACTGAATTTAACATGACTAGATGTTGTGTGTGTGGCTTTTTAATGTGCAATGTAATATGCATAATTAGGCATTGCATAGTCTGAATACGATTATGGTTACTTCCGGTATGATATCTTCCTTCCAACTCATTCTTAAACAAAAAATAAGAAATTTTATTATTATTATGGTCACTTTTCACACAGAATGGTTATTGACACATACAAAATTCAGTAAGAATATATATTTTTACACTCATTCGTTATGAGGAAGTTTTTGCAGCATTGACAAGAGGAAGTTTGTATTAAATTCATTATATATACATATATATGATTTCAAATTGCAAGCCTTCCTCCAATAAGCTACATGGTTATTTTCTATGGCTCCTTCTCTCCTCTCAACAATCCTTAGAGGTAGGTTAGGCTCAGAGATACAGACAAGCACAATGAGCTTTGTGGCTAAGTAGGATCTGAATTCAGAACTTTCCAGTCCAAATGTAAGGTCACATCCATGCTATATATTTAAAGTACTCTTATACAACTTACACAGTTGTGGCTTTCCCCAAAGAATCCAGGGAACTGTGGTTTGTTAAGGAAAGAAACCTAGGAGAGAGTGGCAGAATGAGAATAAAAAAGTAGAATAATAAAAGCTAAAAAAAAAGGGGTGTCAGAAAGAGAAAGTGGCTCCAGATAGTTAACATTTATTTTATATCTATAATAATAATAATAATTAATAATAATACACCTTGTTACAGCCTTCATTTCATAATAAAATACAAATAAGGGTGTATTATTTCACTTGCAATGGATGACAAAAAACAACAACCTGGAAAATGTATATTTTTTTAAAAAAAAAACCTACAAGGGAAGGGCAGTATGCACCTGATCCTTCATTTGTCAGAACGTGTTATGGCTGACTCATTCAATCATATTCACTGTGTGAAAACTACAGCTATTATATATTAAAGCTTGACTGTGTAAAATCAGAACCATAGGGACTATCCCAGAAACAGCCTTCATATCAATCAAGTAGGCATGCTTACCAAATGGCATACTTATTAGCTTAGATGTGAGCTATGCACTCAACAAAATTATGAGGTAGAGCCGTTGCTAAACATGTAGTTCAACTCCCAGCTGAACTTGGTCCATAACACTGCCAGCCTAGGCCCAAATAGAACCTTTGCTGTGCCAGGATGTGGGCTTCCAAAGGGTTAGATTAACTGCAATAGCAAAAGAGTCAACATGAATCGTATTGTTAGAAACATAGGGTGCTACCTTGTACCAGGTTAGATGATTTCTCTATCTAGCCTAGTAACTCTGACTAGGAGAAGGTCTTCTTCCCCAGTCCTGCAGTTCTTTTAACTGTAGCAAGGATTGAACTGGTGACCACCCGCAAGCCAAGCTTTTTGCTTTACCACTGAGCTATGGTACAAAGCCACCATTGACAAGCTGGGCTCTCTTCTGTCTTTCCTACTTACATCAAGTTTTAGTTTACAAGCAGCTCTTGCATGGAATTTTTAGTTCTAAACATTTGTAGAAGCACTGTCTGAGGACTAGTGTCTACTACCAGCATAATCAAGAGCAGAATCCTAGGCCGAACTTTTCTCTCTGGTAGGCTACCTGTTTACCTGCTGGAAAGTTGTATGTGTGTGAGGGAGAAAGTGTTGATTGTGTAAGTTACTATATAATTATATACTGGTCATCATCAGAAGCATAGTGCAGAGCAGTTTCCGGCTCCAGATGAAATGGGGTCTGGGAATTGTTAGCACTCTTGCTTCATTCAGAGCTGAGAAGTCCTTCTTGTCAGAGTTCTTTCCCTGAAGTTCAGTTGATGTTCCAAGAACTATTAACCAAAGAAGAATACCTTTACACCAAGCTGCTTCCTGTATCTTCACAGTGGAAAAGTAGGAGGTAGACGGTAGACTGGATAGCTACAATTTCCTTTGCCAGCTTGCCTAAAGCAAAGACCTCCCTTGAGCAGAGGAACGTATCTGCTGGCAATCCTCTACTTTCCATCTATTTTGTGCAATTTGAGTAATGCACTGAGAAGCCACTGGAGCAAGGAATATTGCTGCCATGAATAAGGATGGCAGAGCCTATTCTGAACAGAAGATCAGTGTGGAATACTTTTATTATAAATGATGGTGATTAAGGGAAAGGATTAGGTATGAAGCCTGTCACTCTAACTCAGCCATTTATACACATCATGAACAGGAGTGGGAGGATCAGGCAATCAATGTTCCTTCATTTTCTTTCCTCGTGCTGATTGATCACAGTACCAGAGAGGGAAGAAAGAAGCCCAGATGTTAGGTTCACACAGATGCAGAGGAAAAGAAAAATCTATTTTCATCAGAAGGTCTGCTGATATGGGCACATATGTTTTGTTTTCTTGGAGTAGTCCTCAGTTCATTTCGGCGGAGGGAAGATTTCAGTGTGCAAAAAAATATATATATGCATGCACCTATCTAGTTCTTCCTTTAAAATGAGTGGGGAATTTTTTATGGGTGGAGAACTCAATATATTTTTTGTGTACAGCTTCAGTCAGCACTAGTCAGAATGGCCAATGAGCTGGAATGATGGACGTTGTGGAACCAAAGAACCATAGAATTTTAGAGTTGCAATGCAGGAATATGCAGCTGTCCCACACAGGAATCAAACCTGCAACTTTGGCATTATCAGCACCACGTTCTGGCCAATTGAGGGTTCAACAACAATCGGAAAGCAACTATGATTCTAAATTCTCCATGCCTGCCTTATGAAATTCAAGGCTCCCATGACTGGGAGGGAAAACTAGAATGTAACATTTGTTTCTTTTACCTTCCTATGGTATGATGGCCAAGCACACAAAAGAAATCTCTTAACTTCCCTGGCTGAACTAGCAGGAGGCCTCCTAAACAAGAAAATGTTTTAAATATTTGTCAAACGAGCAAAGGAGATGAATCAAGTATTCAATTTTTATGTTATTTCACCTGCCAACCTAATGAATTTTCAGTGTTTTAGCTACCACCGACGACTTGCTGCTTCTTACATCCTTCAAATGACAAATCTTTTAAAATGCAAAGTTAAATAAGAGTAATTGTCCTTGTGTACAAACAGACATACCGGAGCTGTAAAACTACTCTAAAATTCATTACAATATATCACAAAACCGCTTAACGAAAGATACAGGATGCATCCAACTATTGCACAGCACTGGTGAGTGCTTTGAATGTAACTATTAAGGCTGCAGAATGAAAACAAAACAAACATGAACAGCCAGGCAGCATGCATTGGGAGCTGTTAAATAAAACAAATTGTAAAGAATATTGCAAAATGTAGCGTATTACAGTGCATCTGGCAAGATACTGTCAAATACTATCCAAATTAAAGAGCTCTGGAAAGCAAAATCAGGAAACTAAGCACTAGGAATTCCTTCTGCCTACCGGCTAATTATGAAATACTGCGTATGTTCACCATAAAGAAGATTGTACATGCCTCCATTAGAACAAGGTACAAATATATAATCAAGAGACAGTTAATGCTGTAGCACAGCTGAGGCCTAGAGAACCCCAAACCATCAGCTCTAAGCTACAGGCGGTAATAATGAAACAAACTAGTCCTTTATTTTTATTTTTATAAAAACCACTGACGCACCAGATAATTCAGTTGCCTAAAGATTTTCTTCCTTCTCCTACTTTTCTGGAATGTGCCACACAAAAATAAAAGTACATATTGGCTGCCCAGATGTAGCGTTCAGAGTCATTTTCCCCCAATAAACATGTTTTTCCCCTCACCAGCAGTAAATGTTGTTATAATAACCCAATGCATAAAGAGGAAAGAATTAACAAAGTTTGTGTACAACAAATGAACAGAAATAATTATAATTAAATGAGAGCTTGTAAAATTAGATGTCACAGTAGGAGTCCAAAAATAGAAAAGAAACAACAGGAATGTGATTAGTAGATAAATATAATTCATTATACATACAGGGAAAATGGAGAATGAGATTTTCCTAATTCATGCTTATTGCATTCTCTTGTGTATGTATTTAGTGTCTAAATGATAAAATTGCAGCGGACATGGAATTAAAGAACTAGAATATTTTCATACAGTTCTCTTGCTGTCTGTAAAATCAGCATTCTATTGACACAACATACTATAAATTGTTACAGGTAAAGCTGGTCAGAGGACAAGGACAAGTTGCCATGACATCATAGACTAATGGAAGCTGGAAATGTAGAAAGGAAACAGTAATTTGTTGGCAGTATCTTAAACCAGCTGCAGTATGAGATAGGTTATTTACCCAGATAGGTTATTAAACTATGAGCAATTCAAATAAACACCCTGATGTATCCAATGATGATTTTGCCTTTGCAGACTTGGGACACATCATTTTTGCTGATCCTCCTCACCTATGTAATGCCCATGTCCCACCCCTAGAAGACCCTTCAGCACAGAATGGGATACACTGTGGAGGGACTACAGTGGGGAAAGGGGACTAGCCAAAAAGTAAAATACCCTGATTTGTGCTAGCAGAAGGCAACAACATTTTCACCTGCCCATCTGGCTGGGTTGCACTCTAGGTGGCTTCCAACACACATAAAAAATAACATAACATCAAACATTAAAAACTTCCTGATGCAGGGCTGCCTTCAGATGTCTTCTAAAAGTTGTGTAGTTCTTTATCTGCTTGACATTTAATGGGAGGGCGTTCCACAGAGCGGGAGCCACTGTCAAAAAGGCCCTCTGCCTGGTTCCCTGTAACTTCACTTATAGCAGTGAGGGAACCACCAGAAAGCCTTTGGAGCTGGACCTCTGTGTCCAGGCTGAATGATGTGGGTGGAGATGCTTGTTCAGGTATAGTCATGAATGGATGTAAGCCAGCTGTGAGAAAAATCCTGACACTTACTCAAGTCAATTTGAGTATTGCCAATGCAACTGAAAGGACACATTTGTCTGTCTCTCCTCTCTCTCTCTCTCTCTCTCTCTCTCTCTCTCTCACACACACACACACACACACAGTACCAGAATATTTGTATGATCCTCAACACTACTTTGTGAATGGTCCATTGTGCTTAACCTATATACATTTATGCTTTAACAGAATTATAAGAGTGAGATGGATATATATATATATATATATATATATATATATATATAGTGTATGCATTTTCTCACTGATCTCATAGTTGTAGATTCCTCTTTCTGCACCCATGTAAAACCCTGTCAAATTACAATAAGCATGCTTTCGATGAGGTGGACTTGGGTCCAAACATATGTGACAATAATAGTCTACCTATCCACATAAGCACTGTTTCATGTAAGATAATATAGCTTTCAGTGGCTTTAACATGTAGCATATCTAGAAAGCTCTGGTCCATTAAAGATTCATGGCGGTATTTAACATTAAGCTCACAAGATCTCCAGGCAAGTCAAAGGGACTTCTCAAACACTTGGAATTAAGTACATCATTTGATTTTGCAGGGTGATGCTGACCTGGGATACTCAACATGATAAAGACAATAAGTATTAACACTGTGGGCTGCTAAACTGCTTTCCAGTGTATTACATCATTCAGTTTGCCGACTGATGTTTTTAGAGCTAATTAGTATTTCATAATTACCGTTTCACTATGAGAATGTAGACACAATATGATCTGAGTTCAAGAGGAGAGCTATTTAGTATTTTGTGATAATCACACTTTTAAAAAGTGGTGAATTTGTTCAAATGCTGAACGTTGCAGGAAATTCCATGTTGTGTTTGTTTTCCATTCATTTAAGAACTCCAAAGATATTCAGCTACATTAGAGAAACAAAGTTGATAGCTCAAACATTGAGGTCAGAATGAGGTCTTATTCCTTTCAATAAAATGTTTATAACACACACACACACACACACTGTAGACCTTGGATGATTTCTGGGTACAAGGTAATGAATGGGTTGGATTCAGACTTGGTATTCCATTAGCAGAAGAGCTCTTTTCAGTTGTGGAAGGTCTTAACAGCCAGTGGGGGCTCCAGCTTTAGAAAGGGATAATGTGATTTTCACCAATTTTCACCACTTCAGGTCTTGGTGCCACTTTAATGAGAAGTGTTCTGGAGGTCACCAAACCCTCTTGTGGCATTGGGAGAATTCCCCTCATGGAAATTCTGGATCCCATCCAGATACCTTCTTTTTTTAACTAGCATATTCCACAGTATTCACCACTCTGGCCATTGCTCAGATATTTTGATGTTACTGGGCATGCTCACTTGAACTCAGAAAGCTCATCGACAACTACTGATATTTCTGCCACCATCTGGGATAAGAATCTGCTACATGGTACTGATTGAAGTATTAAAGGGACCAAGGATATGACTCAGAGCAAAAAGCATAGGTAGTATTGAGACACAGAACAAAGTGAAACTTAGTACAGTTTTATTCTGCTGTTCCATGTGAGCTTACCATCAAAAGCACAATTTTGATAAAGCAATGAAAATTAGCATTTTTTTAAAGAATAATTTTGCCTCTTGCTCAGCTCGTCACTCAGAACTCATTCACACATTAATGTTTCACCCCTGATACCCTGTTGCTTGATGACTGCTAGTCTCAGCTGTGTGAAGTTTATTATAAAATATTGTACAGTATTTGAGTTAAAACTGTATGATATAAAAGCTCTCTGTGATGACTGATTGACACATACAGTCAGTACCTGACCCTAGACAAGTGATATGGTAGCTTTTGTATGAGGTTGAGTACCTTAAGTTACCATCTTGTTACCAAAGCATAAGCCCCACTGAGCTCAATGGGATTTACTTCTGAGCAAGTATTAGTGCAGTTAAAATGAAGGGGGGTGCATCAGACATAAATTCCACATTTGTTGATGAGGTATGGGTGGGCAGTTCATTGGGGTCTGAGCTGCTGCGGTGAAAGATAGACAAAGGAAGTTGGCAGTATAAGCGTCCAAGTGATAATTTTAGGAAGTACTGAATTTGGTGGTGTATCTCACTGCAGTAATTTACGAAGTAGGGGGAAAGAGATGGTAGATGACTCAGACTCCATCCAGTCAAGTGTACAAACCCGATTCTACCATATAGGATGAAGGAAAAATTGAGGGTAAAATTTTGCAGTGACAATTTCCTTATACTGGACTTTGTTTCATTTGACTTTAGGTAAAGAAGCAAAGAAAGATGCATAGTAAGTTGATTCATTTTGATAAGTTTTCATGCAAAAAAATATAGCAGAAAAGGTGAAAATGTAAGCATTTTCTGATTTGGTGGGTTTTAGATTTTTATATCCTGAGCACTGAAAGGGAAACAAAGAGTTAACATGTTCTCTCTATATTGGCTATGTGTAAAAATTTGCTGGCTTTATGCTCAGTTGGTTTGTAACATCTCAATAAGAGATTTGGGGAATTTCCCCCATGTCCTTAGAGACATCAAAAAAAAAAGGCCAGTTCCAGCAGGCAAAAATTGCTCATTTCCTATTGATCCATGCTGTGAGTTGCATAATATTGCATATACATTATGTAACACAACATAAAAATTCTGGATTGCTCTACTTTATATTAAGGCTATTCCATACAAACGTACCTCGGACTTGGGAGTAAGTCATTGAATTCAACAGGCCCTAATTCTGTGCAGGCAGCACAGGATTGCAATGCACATATATGTATACTGCAAACCTTCAGCACACAAGCAGTTCTTGGGAAGGCTAGCAATTGAATATACAAATAATACAGTCAATCAATAAAAATCAGTAGTACAATAAAGGACAGGAGATATAACACAATCAGTGGGGAGAGCAAGTAAAATAACTACAGTGGTTTACACATGGAAGAATATAATAGACACTGCCTGGCACCAAAAAGGTAAGACATATGTCAGCTGAGATGTCAGATGTCAGCTAGGGGTCCTGTTTGTGAAGGCAGATGAGATGAGTCATATTTGAAGTACTGTACTCCAGATAAATAGTTCAGTATGTGTAAAAAGATAACCTCAGCCCATCAAGATACTATGCCGTTTTCTCTCAGATGGACTAGTTTACTGAATGCAGGGTGGGTTTTTTGTTTGCTTTCCCACAAAAGACTATTTTATTATGCAGATTGTGACCCCCTTAATCACATTATCTTGTGACTTGGGAACCATAACAATGTGTCTCCTTCCTGCATTGTAAACGTAATGACCCTGAAGCCCCAGTTGTGGAATCCTTCCGCCATGTTTTCTTAGTGATTTCCTAGGCTACCTTTGCAGGTTGGCAACTAGTCACGCAAAGACGGCAAAGGAGGATATCCTGTGTAGAATGGATGACGTTTAACCCACATCCTTGATGCCTGGAAACATTCTGTCGTCTAACAAGTCCAGGTTCTGAATGCGGCACTGAATGGAGAGTGAAAAGCTTCACCAGTGCTTCTTAGTCTCTCTCTTCGTTGGCAAGTCTTCTCTTGACAAGCAGCGCATCTTAGCAGCCTCTCAGCCTAACCTACCTCAGCAGGTTGTTGTGGGGATTATATGGGGGGGGGGGGAGAGAACCATGTGCACCTCATGGATCTCCTTGCAACGAGTAAATAAATACATGTAGAGCAGCCTCCCATCCCTGGAGCGCATAAGGTTCCAGGTTCATTCCCTGCTGCCTCCAGTTTTGAAAGGAGCCAATGCTCTACCAGCCTGAGCAGACGAAACGGAGTTAGGCAGCCACGTTTTGTGCAGTTTGGGCACAAACTTACGCAGGCAAGTCTTAAGCGTCTCCCTCCCCACCATGCAACGTAAACTGCCGAAGTCTCCTTGCTTTTTCCCTTGGGTGGGGGAGGCAAGAACCGCTCCGCTTCTGACAGAGTCGCCTACCCTGCTCCCGACGGGCTGGTTCCCCCTTCCCTCACCCTCTTCCCCAGGGATAGCTCAGTCGGTAGACTCTCCATCTCCGGGTCGTGGGTTCGAGTCCTCAGGGAGTTGGACTAGATGACCCTGGTGCTCCCTTCCAACTCTGCAATTCTAGGATTCTTCCCTCCCGCCGGCCTGAGCGCGTGGGGGACGGGAGGAGAACTCGCTTCCGGGCACGCTTGGCGCTCCCTCCGCAGCGGCGCTTGCTACCAGTTGCCGACCCTGGCGGCGGCCGTGCGCTGTCACTACAACGCCGTCTGCTCCCGGGGCCGTCCGCAGCTGCCCGTCACCCCCCTCCTCGGCTTTATGCAAATGAGGGCAGAGCTCGGGCTGACGTGAGGAGAGAGGCGGGACGCGCGCGCTGGGGCGGAGTGGCGGCGGGGAGGGAGGGAGCGAGCGAGCGAGCAGCTGCCGGCTTCAGTGCCTGAGACTCGCGGGAAGGGGAAGGAGCTGGTGCTGTCCACTGCGCCGCTGGTGCTGAACCCGGGAATCCCGCCTGCTCGCTCGCTCCGCTCCTCAGCCCTCTTGGCCCCGCCCGCCCCGGAAGGCGTCCCTCCCCCCTCGCTTTCCACTCCGCCCCCCTGGTCAGAAGCAACTTGGCCAAGGAGCTTACCGGACGTAAAGGAGATTTTCTCTCTCTCTCTCAGTCCCGTGCTGTGTTCCTTGATGCTCAACTAAACCTGGACATTTCTTCGGAGTTTTGCCTACCCCAGATTATTGGGATCCTCCTCCCCTCCTTTCCCCCCCTCCTTTGCAACCTTTTGCGTTTTGGACTTTCCCCCCTTCTCTTTGGTTCCTAAAGCAGAACACCTAAAAAGGAAGAGAATATATATGCACGATCCTTGCGACTAACAGGACATAACATTCTCCCCCTGCTTCCCTTTGGGGACTTTAGTGACTCTTCGATCAGGTAAGGGCGAAGGGGGATCGGGCTTGTGGCAAATGCAAGCTCCTTTTGGAATTAACGTGGCTAAGGAAGCGGGTAGAGTTTGGGGGCGATGCCAAAGGACGGGGGAAAGTTGCGAGCCTGTTAGTCCGCAGCTTAATGTAAAGAAGGACGGGGCGGGGGGGAAATATTTCGGCGGCTCTGCTCAATATCATCGTGGGCTTAGTAAACAAGAGATGAATGCAGAATGAAGCTCGGGAGGCGGATGAGGTGGGGTGCTCGTGGCAAAGTTTTCCGCACACGCTTCTCCTGGTCGTGGTCTCGGGGCTTTTAAACAATGTTATTTCGCCTTGGAAGGGGAGATCGAGAGGTGTAAGCAGGCAGATTGATTTCCGTTCTTGTTGTTCTCGGTTTTAATTAAAACGCGTTAAAGAAGCTCCTCCGAAGAAACGACGGCGTTGGAGGGCGAGTAGATTTCTCATTGATTCCGACGGGAGAGAAGAAGGGGGCAGAGGGGGGGGGGGAGGATGTGAGGTCAGTCTGGGAAGCAGCGAGCAAAGCAGGAATTAGAGAGGATTTGTGGAGGAAATGCCTGATGTGCCCTGCGTGCGTGTGTGTGTAAGAGAGAGAGAGAGAGAGAGAGATCAGGCGTGATCCTTAGGGGTTGTGGAGGATAACGATGATCACAATCAGCCAGATCTGCCTGATATGAAACTTACGAAACTCGGTTTTACAAAGGACTTGACCCCTCTGTTCCCAAGGTCAGCCCCCAGGATTGAAAGTTCCCGGTTGTCTGTTCCACAGTATTGATTTGGTCAATGTCAGGCCTTCCCTCCAGGCTAGAAGTAGATGCAAATGTGAAGCTCCAGTTTAATAGCACAGTAGTATTACGTCTGGTGTTACAGATCCTCTCCTGTTTGGAAAAGAACGTAGGCAGATGGAAATGCCTCACTTTCCCAACCTAGTTTAACCTTTGGCAAGCCCTTCTCTATTCCAGGGATCTGCTAAGGTAGTTACTATGAGTTGCCAGACTTCTTTCTATACATAAAGGAGAAGAAGCTGGGGGTATTTACTATGTGAGTTTAATGCTGATTCTGGAGTGGAAATTTTATAGCCAATTGGGAGGGAGATGACTGAACTGAAATGGGAAAGCACATTATGTTTCAGCCTGTATTGCATCATGTTGCAGATCACTTGATTATCTGAGAAAATGTTTATTTCTTTACATAAGATATCAGTGACATTTGTATTATATCTGTTGTCCAGCATTTCCCCCCCCCTCTCTCTAATGTTTGGTCTGGAAAGAATGAGCAGAGCAATGGCAGTTATGTTCCAAAGTATTAGTATTTCTTTACTTTAAAATTCTTTATTTAAAGATGAACTGTGATGTTATAGTGCAGAGTTTTTCAGCAATTCAGAAATAGTGGGAAGTAAGATAAGCAACTGTTAGTAGGGAAAAGTTTTGAAAGCTAAACTCCAGTATTATGCTCATTTAATATTGAAATTTTAGCTTGAAAAACAATGAATTCAGTTCCTTCCATTAATCAGTTATTCCCCTTGATTACTTTAGGAGTAAGTGTAAAACATGCTGTGTTATGATTTACAGTCTAATGACTGCACACAAGTCTATTTCCAGGGTATTATATACTTCTATATTAGTGTAAAAAATAAATGAGCATTCTCAAATGATCCCTTTCCTCAATTTGGGTATGAAGGAAGGGGATATGAAATGCCAGGATATCTGTTTTCAAAATATGTGAAGAAAACTATCATTAGTAACTATGGCAATGAAGAAAAGCATTAAGAGCTAGCTCTCTTGCAGTGCCAGGATAGACATGCAGAGGGCCTGAGCTTGTAAACATGTTTTTATATAATAATAAATGCACCCATGCAGATATCCTGGTTAAATGTTTCACGTACATATATACAGCTGTGAATGAATATGTATTTTGCTGTTATTATAGTCCAGAAAATGGTTTGCAATCAGAGCTTCCCAAACTTTTCATGTTGGTGACACACTTTTTACACATACATCACTTGGCGACACAGTAATTCAGTTTTGCAAGCAAACCAGAGGTTAAACTAAGCCCTTATAAAAGCGTTCCCCAGGCACACCTGCACACCGCACCCGACACACGTCTGATATACATCCTAGAAAGTTGTATATATCCAACTTGGAAAGAGAACTTAATATTATTTGGAATCCCAGAAGAAATGGACTAAGTTACTTCTTCAGTCTCTGCTCCAAGTCTCTTCCTTATGAGAAAATGGTTCCATTGTTGGGACCACAGCTAGTATAAAAATGGGGAGGGTGTGTGCACCATCTTGAGCTCTTTGGAGAAAAGGTGCAATATGAATATAACAAAATATTTAAAATGCATATTCTTCACATGATAGTTGCAACATCAAGATGAGTTGCAAGTGTAAATGGGCCATCGCAGATACAACACAGTAATACAACTTGAATTTTGTACCATATCATCTCAAGCATCATGCTTTTCAATAGCCAGTTCACAGCTGCCAGCCACCATGTACAGCAACCAAGTGATGGGTAATGAAGGCCCTAGTCCTAAACACTTTTAACTGAATTTAATCCTTTTTGATTAATACAGAATATCCAAGCTTGTGCATTTAGGACTGTAGGCCTTGTTAAAATGGCAATCTTAGAGTACCAACTGATCTAGAATAATATACCTCCCTTGAACAATGTACTTTCTGCAATCTTCAATGCAGTTTTGAACTTCATGATTGGGATTCTCCTTAGCCCTATCAAGTTGTTACAATGTGAGTACAAAGTAGTTGTGTGTGTGTGTAGCCCTTTCCTCATCACATGGCTCCTTCCAGCAAATATTTAATCTTTCATGGTTCTAAGTTACATAGGAAACCTACATTAGTAGAGGAGAAGTTCTCTTCCCAACATGCGGAAGATGATGTTCCCTGTAACAGGGATGTGATGATGGTTTCTGAGTCCAATTTAAAGTGCTGGTGCTTTCCTTTAAAGTTCTAAACTGCTAAATATCTAAATACCCAAATGACTGACCCTTGCCACACCAGCCTGCCTGTGTCCTGAAGCAGGAGAGGCCATGCTTCAGTTACAGCTGCCTGAATATTTGAGACCTGCAAAGGATACCATGTTGGTGGCTCCATCACTATGTTGAGTCTGCAGGAGCAGTGGTACATGAGAGGGCCTTCTTTGTGTGGCCCCTAGGTTGTGGAATGCTCTCCTCTCTAGGATGCATAAGGCATCATCGTATATATTTTGACAATAGGCAAAGAGATGCCTTTTTTTGCAGAGGCTCTTGTGAGATGGAAGTTGACATCAGAATATACATTCCATTACACTGTTGTTGTATTTTCTGATTGCTGCTGATTCAGGTTAATTTATGGTCTTGTAATGTTTATGAATTTCATTGTTTGTTGTATTGAGTGGGATGTAATCTACCCTTGGACTCCATGATGGAGGGTGGACTATAAATGTGTGTGTGTGTCAGTCAGTCCTTATTAGAAGTGTATTATGACACGGGTGGCGCTGTGGGTTAAACCACAGAGCCTAGAACTTGCTGATCAGAAGGTCGGCGGTTCGAATCCCCACGAGGGGGTGAGCTCCCGTTGCTCAGTCCTTGCTCCTGCCAACCTAGCAGTTCGAAAGCATGTCAAAGTGCAAGTAGATAAATAGGTAAACGGCGGGAAGGTAAACGGCGTTTCCGTGCACTGCTCTGGTTCGCCAGAAGTGGCTTAGTCATGCTGGCCACATGACCCGGAAGCTGCATGCCGGCTCCCTTGGCCAATAAAGCGAGATGAGTGCCGCAACCCCAGAGTCGGTCATGACTGGACCTAATGGTCAGGGGTCCCTTTATGTTTCTACAAAGGAGTGGGCCTTTTCCTTGGAAATACCACATGAAGACCTTTCTATTTCATACAATCGGAAGGGACCCTGAGTGCCACTGTTGTTGGTTTTTGGAATTGTATTCTGTTTTTAGCTTTCTTGTCTTGTCTTATTATATTTTCTTATGCTGATTTGTTGGTTTTAAATAGTATTTATATTGTGCGTGAATTAATTTTATTCATACTTTTGTTCATTGCTCACTGAAAACTTTTTATGAAGGTGGTTAACAAATATTTTTACTGAATGAATGAATGAGCAAATATATATAAACGCTACAGAACATAGGTATCCAGATAGTCAGAATAACACACAAGGCTTTTGGTACTACACTATTACAGTGATAAACTCCTGGCACATCAGGTTATAGGACTGGGCTGACAGGTTGTAATTAGAACATTTTATTGCCACAGAAAGTCAATTTTGTTCCCTTGACCATGTTTAATCATGTCCAATTCGAAGTGCAGTGCCTTGGTCTCATAATTCATGAGAATATGAAGTTTAAAGAGTTAAGTTTGAAGCACAGCTGGCAAAACTGATTGCTTGAAGTGTGTTAAAGTTTACTCTATTTGCATTTGAATTAATGGAAGGTGATGTCCAGCAGGGTTTTATAGAAGGAGATTCTAAAGTGTTTGGCATGTGGTGATGTACTTGAGAAGTACTTGAACACACTAAATTGAGTATGATTCAAGGCTGTTTGTTAGCAGAGTTGAAGAGCTTTTAAAAAAGTAATGTGGTTATTTCACTGAGCAAGGTGTATAAAATTTTCATTTGTATGGGTGATAATTGTAGGCTGAAGACTGGAAATTATTGTAGATAAGTGTAGACTGAAGACTGAAATGTTTTCATTGTTACTGAACTTCCATGATCTCTTTAAATAATAAAGAACATAGGCAATGATCATTGACCTAGAAAAGCACATTAAAAATGAAAATTATTTGTTGGAATGCTTGGATGATGAAATCATCATGGCTTCATTTCATTCAGGACCCATAAGGTTTCACATTTTCCTACATGGTAGCAATTTTGAATAATCAAGGCTAATTGTAAAGGTTTAACCATATCTGGAAAAGTTGTTTGTTCTGCAAACTTTGGGGTGGTTCCATATAAGTAACCATACACAATTGCTGCAGATTTACTAGTGTTCTCCTCTGTAGCTTGCCAATGGGTGAACCATGTCCTCAGGCTGGGATGGTATAGAAATGGACCTAAGGACTCCTGCTGAATGAGGTGACTTATGAGTCATCTGAGTTCTCCTCAAGCCAACACTGGAACCTAGATGCAGGGGCCATGTCACAGGCATTTATAATTCATTTCATTGCCGGGGGTGGGGCAGTTCCAGGCACACATTTCTTGTCACAATCAGCTGCCCTGCACACTATACTTGAATAGGTAACCTTCATGTGCTTATTGGAGCCTCTGGACCTGCAAATGATTTCTGGGTCAGTATTTTTTTTTTTAATGCATACAATTAATTTATGTGTGGCCACCTTTCTTTGTACAGTGTTACTTCAGGTTAAGTACTTAATTCGTTCCGGAGGTCCGTTCTTAACCTGAAACTGTTCTTAACCTGAAGCACCACTTTAGCTAATGGGGCCTCCTGCTGCCGCCGCGCCGCCGGAACACGATTTCTGTTCTCATCCTGAAGCAAAGTTCTTAACCTGAAGCACTATTTCTGGGTTAGCGGAGTCTGTAACCTGAAGCGTATGTAACCCGAGGTACCACTGTATTGGTTTTGAAAAGATTGTCTTCAGGAGTAGCCATATGAGTGCAAAATAATATGTTCACCATGGCCATTGTCAGTGATACATATGTTGTTGTTTTTACAGAATTTTTACAGAAAATTGTGGTGTATGAAACAGTTCTTAAGCTTATGCCTGTGCCTTGAGGTCATGAATGGACCAGTACAGGTTCATCAGACTCTATTGAGCATTATCCAATTCATGCTGATAGTGGCATGGCGTGTGGGGGCCCACAAGGGTGTTTGCCCCAGACATGAAATTGTTAGGGGAAGAAAATTTAAACACCTGGTGCTGCCTCAATACAACTGTGCACTTCCATTGCTGGGCTGTACCTCAATGTGAACCAGGAAGTGACCTCTGCAGATAACAAAATAACTCTTCTTTTCTTATCTCTGCAGTTGCAATCTTCTGAGGGACATGGATGCCATTAGGCAGTTGAATGTGCATGTGTAGTCCTGTCTGTATCAAGTTGTCCCACACCCCCAAAGAAAACTTGAGAACTAACATTTTGGTGGAATGGTTATATTTATTGAAAAGAGGATGAACAGGTGTCAGAGAGGCTCTAAATTGGTCAGGGCCTTGAGTTGCCTTCTTGCCCCTTAGGAAATTCCTGTGGAGTTTCCTTCAGGTTAAAGTGTGTGTGTAGCAAATTTGCCACTGTTAAAGGTGGAAGTACCCATATGAAAATTAAGAAAATAATTTTAAAGAAGAAGCTTTAGCTCAGTAAAGGAATCCATTATTTGCACATGAAGGTGCAGATCCAAGCTGGTTTTCATGATCGTTGGACACATGGCAGCAACTTGGAAATCTGCTGGAAATCTCTGTACCTTTACACTAGTGTTAGAAACTGGGACAAATGGCTCCTGGGACCTGAGTTGTGGGCACCAAAACAGAATGTCTAGTCATCATTTGAGGTGCTTACAAATGCAGAATCTTTAGGTGTGAAATGTGCCTGGCACTCTGCTAATTTCAAACCCTGCTTTACATATAAGTAAGTAAAACAGGCATCTCTATGGCCAGGCTTGTACTTTAAGCACTGACAACATTTAAGATGTTTCTGTAAAAAATTCAGAAAGATAATAATTTGCATGGTAGAACCTTCAAATGTTGCACATAGCAACTATAGACAGGTTCCTAGCAAATAAACAAACTTCATAGTTAAATTACTTAATCTACTGTTTCTAATAGTAACTTTAGTGAAAAGATATCAAATACCAGAGCAGGGGAATGTCTCTAACAGAGATCTTGAAAATGTGGGGCTGAAAGCCCTCTTTTTACTGCCAATAAAATATAGCTGTACTGGTTATGGGCAAAACAGACCATTGGTCTGACTAGGCATAAGAGCACTGTTCCGACTTCAAGGAATAGATAAATAAGAAAGTAAAGTATTGCCAAAAGGATGTGTGCTATAATGTAACATTCATTTCTCCCCCATTTGCCCTTCTCACATTACAAAAGACATTCAACTCAATTTAAAAGCAATACATTTAAAAACCGCGAATGTACTTTTTATGCAACCTATAATTAACTGTGAGCCTTCACTGCCATTTGATTCTATTGAAAATAATTACTTAGCAGGACTGAATCGTGAACAAAGTAATCAGAGGTGGAGGTTTAAAAATTTCAAACACATTTCTGCAAAAATAGAAACACTCCTGTGCACAGAAATAATAGTTCATTATTGAGGTCGCATGTGGACGACTACTCCCCACGCCCTATGGCACAGTCACTTGTGCAACCACTGGCTAGAGCAGGGGCAACCAGTGTGGTATCCTCCAGGTGTTGTTGGACTACAATTCCCATCATCCTTGACCACTGGTCAGGATGGTCAATCAATGGCTCAGGCTAGTGGGAGTTGGAGTGCAACAACATATGGAGGACACAGCTTTGGCGATTCGTAAATCAAAAGGATTATCATGAAACTAAAAAAGTCCAAAGGACAATCTACTTTTCTACAAAGTATGAATAAAATAAGGTTCATGAATAGGTGGTGGAGTCTTTCATGTATTGTTCAACTTCGTGCAATTCTGTTTCACAGAGACTGAAAATAACCCTGCATTATGGGGGAGAAATATCTAACCATCTGAATCTACTCTAGATTTAAAAATGTTGACCTTTAGATTAATTATTTGCACAGTACATGTCCATACCCCCCCAATTAATCTCTTTGAGTCAATGTGATACATTGGGTATTTGATTGGACAGACCAAGCTAGCACACAGTTATTATGCATCAGAATGGAATATCTATATATGTATCATTCCTAGTATATGTTATAATTATCCAGTGCACAACTGTGCATATGTATATTTTGTGCAGATATTTGAGATCAGTTGTTGTATGAATGGTTCTCCAAGAGGGAGAGCTCACCAATCAGATCATGTACTGTATAAATGAAGTGTGCAACGTGCAACTGAGGTATCAATACAGGTTTTTTTTTTTTAAGGGTATGCTTCCTATGTGTACCTGAGGCTTCTTAGAACAGTGGCATAATGTGAGAGGTGAGTAGGGTAGAAGCTGTAGGCTTGCTGCCATAGACATGGAAGGAAAATTGCTGCATCTTCCCAAGGCTTATGTTCCTGTGGATTTACCCTTGTTCTCTAGCAAGAGGACTGCTGTCTTTTCTTCTTGGGCGTTGCATATTTAAAAACGATTTTTGCATCTCACTATTTGCTTTCGTTTCTCAGTAGTTAACTGCCTTGTTATTTATTTTTAATTGTTGAGGCTTCTGCTTAAGAGACAGACTCTCAAAGATCCCAATAGAATAGGTCCTAGGCGACTCCCTTGTTTTCATGAAAGATGATGTAACATCAACTCCAGAGATCAAAAGTCTGACAAAACAAAAGGTGAATCGCGGGAGTATAAGGAAAAAATACAATTTCCAGACTATGAAGATTCCCATAGGTCTTTGCACAAGGCACTTCCTCCCTCAGGATCCTTACCTTTCCAGAATGAATGGAAAGTTTGTCATGTTGTGCCAAAAGAGATGTCAGAAATTGGAGGTTATACTTTCTAGCCCCTCCTGCATTTATTACTTAAAATTGATTTCTGGGTCCCTGTCTCCACCTTCTGCAGGTCAGTTGAGGGAAGATTCATCAATACTAGAGAAGGATGGAAGAACAGGAGATGTTCAGAGAAGAGGTCAAATGCACTTCTCAAAAATTGCCTAATGCTCTGCGATGCACATAAGAGTTTTGCTATTTCATTGTCTTAGCATGACATGAAAATTGTGTGGCAGTTAGCCTGTGGACCCTGTACTGGCTTCTTGGCTCAACCTAGCAGATCTCTGGGACCATCCTTGCATCCTTTGGCCTGAAAGGCTGTAGAACCTGAAGCTGACCTTGATCTCCACCCTATTACTTCCATAACCATCATTGCATTCCATTTGCACCACTTTTCTCATTTTCTCAAAAAGTCAGTCAATCTTTTGAAGTACATCTAGGTGGGCAGCCTCCTTTGTGATAATCATGTACTTTGATTCCCCACATTGTGTCCTCCCCGTTCTCTGCAAACTGTGAAAATTCTCATGTATCTACGTATTTCCCTAATCCTTTGTACTTCATAAAGCAGGACATAAGCATTAGTTAGGAGTAGAATGGTCTTTCTTATCTTGCCTTCCATTCACCCTTATGCAACAATGATCTCTGGGCCCTCTAATTTTGCCAGTGCTGTTATAGGTGGCATACTGATTCGCAGCTACGGCAGCTTCAGGCACAGTTGTAACAAATAACTTAAAAGTGAAAGATTCTTTATCCCTGTACTAATCTCCTGACTCATAAAGTCCCCAGCCAGATGTTTGTTGTCTTTTTATTTATTTTTTAAAAACTCACATAAAGCAATCCACAGGGTATTTGCAGATAGGTCATACAGGCTAACGTATTTTTTTTCCTTCAAAAAAGGACTTCACCAGCGACAATGGAGTTCTGAAATATTAATCCTTAGACTCTTGGTCATCCACTGCTCCTGTAATCCATTAGCATTACATTAAAATTCCTGCTCCATTTGACTACTCAGTAAGTGGTAATCTGGTGGTTACAATGAAAGGGGATATTTGTATGGCTTTCCTATTGCTAGTTTTGATAGTGTGTGTATATTTCCTTATTGCTGGTTTTGCTAGACAAATCTATTCTGGTAAATGCCATGTTTAATATTAATGTGTGGGGCAATTTATTTATTTACCTGGGACATTAGGACCCAAATAATATAAATTATGTTTAATCCTTGTGTTGTGCTAAGCAGTGCCTGGATTGCTGACATTGTCTCCACTGAATTTGTTGTTCGGTGTTCCCTAGCTGCTACCAGAATGTAATTCAGAGAATTATTACCAGGGAGAAATAATTGAGTGTCTTGTATTTTCATGATCCTTTTGCCTTCAGCAGGGAGGGATGGTAGTGTTATAGGCACCTTACAGCTTTCATCTAAAGCTTTAGCTGAGCTCCTTATGCACCTGAAATTAAAAAGTGGCACCCCTGTAGGCCAATAAACCTGTGGATTAATATATTTGTGCCCTTTTACATATTTTTATTTCTTGGTCTATACTACCTGCTGCTCAGGGCTCATAGCTAGTAAATTTCCTTTTGCATATGGACATTAAAAAAAAAGTTTGTGTGATATATTCGTTACTGCAGTCTGACAGCTTGCTTTCTAAAATTCTGGGATTTTGAAACCCTACAGCACCATACAAAATTAGTTTACCAGGTTGAGAAGGGCTGCTACATTAGCTTTCTGGCAGGTAGGTTGCTGTTGCTGACCAGGTGGAAAAAGGGCAAGATGGCAGGAAGGTTGCTGCAATGTAAATAATAATAATAATAATAATAATAATAATAATAATAATTTCCTTATTGGTTTCCTCAGCCACTCTGGGCAGCTTCCAACAAAATATTAAAAATACATTAAAAACATCAGTCAGATGACATCTAAAAGTCAGATAGTTGTTTATTTCCTTGACATCTGATGGGAGGGCATTCCACAGGGCAGGCGCCACTACCGAGAAGGCCCTCTACCTGGTTCCCTGTAACCTCATTTCTTGCAGGGAGGGAACCACCAGAAGGCCCTCCGAGTTGGACCTCAGTGTCCGGGATGAACGATGGGGGTGGAGATGCTCCTTCAGGTATACTGGACCAAGGCCATTTAGGGCCTTAAAGGTCAGCACCAACACTTTGAATTGTGCTCGGAAATGTACTGGGAGCCAATGTAGGTCTTTCAAGACCGGTATTATGTGGTCTTGGCGGCCACTCCCAGTCACCAGTCTAGCTGCCGCATTCTGGATTAGTTGTAGTTTCCGGGTTACTTTCAAAGGTAGCCCCACATAGAGCGCATTGCAGTAGTCCAAGTGAGAGATGCACTGGCGGAGCCCATTGGTGGGCCTGCAGGTGCATTTGCAATCTGCCTACCTCCCAGCTGTTTTGCCTCCCCCCACCCTTTGTAAGCAACAACAACTCACACGCCTGGACACTAGTCAAGCTGTTTCACCCCATTCAGAAAGATAATTTGCCTATTGGCTTCTGCTGCCCTTGGATATTTTAGTGTGCATGTGTCTAGAAATGTAGTGCTCCCAGTCCAAAGTACTTTGGAAACTCAGATGCAGCTCCCCAGACAGTGACTTCCCCATCAGCTCTATGAAGAAGACAGCTCCACTTCTGCCCCCTTTTGTGAACTCATACATGCTCACAATGAATTGCTGGATATGGGCAAATAACTTTTCAAAATATTTCTAATTGATATTCAATGAACAGTATAAGATGGATATCTAAATTTTATCATCCTTTGCATTTTTAGTGAAACATTGATATGATTGAACATCCTTTGGCACACCCATCATGGCTGGGTAAAAAGGTAAAGGGACCCCTGACCATTAGGTCTAGTTGTGGCCGACCCTGGGGTTGCGGCGCTCATCTCGCTTTATTGGCCGAGGGAGCCGGCGTACAGCTTCTGGGTCATGTGGTCAGCATGACTAAGCTGCTTCTGGCGAACCAGAGCAGCACATGGAACCGCCATTTACCTTCCTGCCGGAGCGGTACCTATTTATCTACTTGCACTTTGAACTGCTAGGTTGGCAGGAGCAGGGACCGAGCAATGGGAGCTCACCCCGTCGCAGGAATTCGAACCGCCGACCTTCTGATCAGCAAGTTCTAGGCTCTGTGGTTTAACCCACAGTGCCACCCGCATCCCATCATGGCTGGGTAGCATCCTATAATCAGTAATGAGCCAAGGAAAGCATTGGCTCCCTTAGCAAAGTTTCCTTTAGTCAAATGTGAGAGTATCAGCATCATCATTCTGCTCTGCTTTGTCGACGCTGGCCAAATTGTTAGTATAACTGAATAGCACTGTGGTCAAAATTTGGATTATAAGACAACACAGTGGAACAATGCTCAAAGCTAAAAGCCATACACCAGTCCCTAAGCTCTGCATCTGTATGGTTCGAAAGTAAGAGAAACTTGAGCACTGAAGAGAAGCATTGAGCATTGAGAGAAACTTTGATCACTGAAAAGTTGTGCTTATATTGTGAACTTATTTAAGTCTAGAATTGTAGGTATACATTTCTTTTTCATCTTAACAGCAACTATGGCTGAAATCCAAAGTTCTACTTTTTGACATTCTCTCTGTCTTTGGAACAGCAGGCCCTTGCGCTATATCACAGATTGCTCTTGAAATATCCCTCAGTTAACCAAAAAAACAAGCCCAAGCCTCCATTGGGAGCACAGAATTAGCTGCACTGTTGTTTGGTTCTTATTTCTTAAAAATAAATTTCACTAAGTTAACTTCCTTAATTTTTTTTAATGTATATTAAAAATACACACATTTTCCATGCTCACCAACAGACCGGTGAATGCTTCTCTTACAAGTTTAATTTTAACAGGCCCACACTTAGGCTGGACTGTTTATTCAAAGGGGGAAAGTATGAAAAGTGTGAAAAAAGTATGAAAAGTGGAAATGTTTATTTCACCCACTTCAAGGATGTGACAGAATCTATAAATCACTGCTGCAATGTGGCTCTGTGTTCAGATCAATGCAGGTCAAATGCAGATCAAATTCAGGTCAAATGCACTTAGTGGAGTCTCACTTGGTAGACAGGCCCAGTAGGATTTCCATGAAGAAAAAATAGCTCCTGCTATCAGATATATTTTTGGAGAGATTGCAACATAATTTCCCCTACCGCCACTATCATCTTCATGGGAGCAATTATAATTTATTACATTTATTCACCACTTACTACACAGAGTGTCCTGAGGCGAACTACAATTTTTTAAAAAAGAAAAGAAAACCCTATACAGTTCTGTGTAAATCTGCCAGGGATGTATCCCTTCAGCCCCCTGGGTATGTTTATAGCCGCAGTAAAGAATTGGGAGAAGATAACTCTCCTTGCTAAGTGAGCCTTGGGTATCTGAACATAACACTAATATCACATCTTTGCTATCCAGCATTCATCAAAATGCACATGTCAGGGCACAGCGTAGTCTTTAGTATGTATGCTGCCGGGGTGCAAAGATCCGCCCAGCGCCCCCAAATGTAGTTTAGCCCCCAAATTAACTTTTATTATGCTTATGTCAGACACCACGCTTATGCCTTATCTCTTGTTTACAAAAGAAGGGAGGGAAAAGAAACAAACTTTTTATTTGCTCATTGATTTACAATACACTTATACTTAAGTATACACCACCACCACACTTAAAGTTATAAGTATTGTTTAGGCACCTACTTAGGAGAAACACCAGTCGTGTCAAAGGTGCCGCTGCTGCCGCATAGCAGCTCAATACAATACGTAACATAATATTTTGATGAAAGAGTTAATTTTGCGTGCACGGCGCCGTTGAGAATGACAAGCGCCACCGTTGTGAATGATGCCACAACGTCTTTGGTAAATGAGCACACAAAGTTGAAAGTGTGAAACAGTAGGTATACATTTCGGTAATACCTAGGTATATATGTATTTTGTTTTTCTAGCTTGATCAAAATTATTTATTATTTCATAACAGGTAGATTGTTAAGAGCTTAGGTGGCTTCAGCAGCGGGCGCCTGGTGCCCCCCCAAATTCAGTGCCCCCGGGTAAAGACGGCCCTGTCAGGGCATTCCCACCTCTGTAAGGACATAGCAAGGCAAATGATGCACAAGGAGTGTCCTTAACTCAATTATGCCCCAGTGAACACATCTTATATTTCATGACCAGCCCTTTCTAAATGCCAAAACCAAATTAGTGAAGCACCACTCCCAGTTAGAAGTCCCTGTAGTGTGAAAAAGAGGGTTCTAAAAAGCCAACTAACAGAGCCCCCACTGCTGTAGGGATGGTGCCACAAAGAAAGTGTGAGGCAGAGCTGGCTTAAATAGCTAGCTACCAGCGTCTCCCCCCCCCCCCCCGGGTTATGTAGCCCATGTAGTTCTCCTACTCCACCCCTTCCTTCAGGAGTAAATCTCCCGAGACTTGTTTAAGCAAGGGCAGATGTAGGCAAATACCCCTCTGCCTCTAGATAGGGAGCCACAATACAGAAGTTTTAAACAACATCAAAAGAATAAAACAACATTATTTACTAAAAGCAAATGTTATAAAAAGGAGAAATCTTTCTCTGCCGCATTAAAAATGAATACCACAGCATCATTTATTGCAAGTGCTCATCCTGCAATATGATAAAAAGGATGCCTCTTACCCCACCCTACTAAAAGATGAGCACCACAACAGTCTGGGGTATCATGCTACCATATGTTCCCAATTAAAAACCAAGTGCCTGCATAAAGAGGAACGCCTTTGCCTGGCGCCTAAAAGTTTATAATGATGGCACCAGGCACATCTCCCCAGAGAGAGCATTTAGGAACAATTAAGCTCTCAGAATATTTATGTGCTTTGAATACTCAGCTTGTTTGTCACCAGTATTCATGAATTTGTTATTGCTTTTGACAAGCCTCTAAGATGCAGTATGAGATTAGTAGTTTTGTTTGTACCACAGCTGTCCTAATAGCAACCTTGGTGTTAAAGGACTTGAGTTTCCATGCTCCTGGTACACCCCCTGCCCATCCACTAATCACATACATTATTTTCCCCACGAGTTTTCTAGCCTTTAAATTTCATATTATTTGCTTAATTTGGTAATCATATTTGTGATTCATTGTGGTGGTTATGAGTTGAAGCTGATGTGTCTATGTGTACAAAAATTATTCCTTCTATCCATTCTATCTGTCATTCCTTGCCAGCTGAGAACATTTTAATTTATTTATACATATTTATTCAAAATATTTCCAACTTGTCCTTCAGACTTGGATTTTCAAGGCAGCTTACAAAAACATATTAAAGCCATAGATATAGTAACACCATAGTAACAAATTCAAAGGGAAGGAGGGAGATTTCCCATAATTCTCATGTCTGGGATGATGCTTTTGCAGCCTTCTAGGTGCCCCAGTGGTGGAAGGGCCCTTTTGCCACAGTTGATGCCCCTGTCTCTTGGTGAGTTCTGGAGAAGGGGAAAGGGTAGTGAGACTTGGGCAGGAGTAGCTCAGGAGTAGCATGGAGCCACAGCAATAACCTCCCAGCAAAACAAAAAATGAACTAAAAGCATGTCAAAACAGATATATATATATATATATATATATATATATATATATATGACATTTGGCGAATTAGCATTCTATGGCTTTTAAAATGTGTTTGTGGGAGGGGGTTTGTTGATTTGTTTTTGCTTTTTTGTGCATAATGTAATTTGTGTTCTCATTTTGTATTGTATGCTGTGATCTGCCCTGTGATCTTCGTTCGAAGGCATGCAAATTCAATAAAAAACAAAACAATACATAATAAAAATGTTTTGAAATGACCCTCCACTGGTGTGTCCACAAAGCACCAGCTTCACTGCCAGCTGGGGCCTCACAATAAATGACAATGATGTTGCTGTCAGGAAGCTATTGCTGCAAATCTGTCCCACTGGGCAAACCACTGCTGGTGGTGGGGGCTTTAGCCGTTCAAAGCAATGAGGAGGTATCATAGAGAAGGAAGCAGGAATACTCTCATTAACATCACTGGGAATAGAACATGGTTTCAAATTCTCAAATTCTGGAATTTGACAACAAACTGTCTCCCCTAATTCTGAAGAAACCAGGTAGTTCACCCAGCGCCGCAGACAGCAACCAAATAATTTAAATACAAACTAACTTGCATGATAAATTATGGAAATGAAAGGATGCCCTGACAACATTCTATGAACACTAATAAAACTGTTCATTATCAAATAAGCGAGGGGAGTCTGAATATTTCAGTTTCTCTGTTGAACATGGCAGATGCGTCTTGGCAACAGGACAATTTATTTCAGGAAATATCAGCAATATCCGTAAAGGGATACAGTTCCTGAAATGTTCTCTCACTATAACAGGTACACAGAAATCTGCACTATCCTTTATGAAGTTTCAAAAGAAAACATTCTGATACATCTATATCAGATTATTACATAATTTGACTCCAATCCATAGAGTGTACATGAAACAACAGGGGCGATCGATACAAAGCTTTCTACATTGCCCTAAACCTCATTTTTTTGGGCGGGGGTGAGGGATGTGTATGGAACGTGAATCCAACCTTCTGTTCTCCTTGAACACCTAATTCTGGAGGGGGTTGACTATTGACATGGGAAGACAACGTTCACACATGGCATCCTTTTACACATGGGGCTAGTCATCCAGCTAGAGATGTATTTACAGAAGTCTGCTTCCCTGTCCATCTAATTCCTAGAGGACTTGGTGTTCTCAAGCTGCCATGCCTAATCCATTTGTAAGCACAGTCACACATAAGCTCAGATAATGCTGTCAGGAAACCTTGTTGACTAAAATGTGGTATTGGATATACAATTGCCGGACAAACCGAACGCTAAAGATTAAAGAAAAAATATATTTGAAGCACAGCAATATGATAGTAAGTAAGAGGCGTCATGATAGAAGTATATATTATTATGCATGGCATGGAGAAAATGGAGGAAAGAGAAAAGCTTTTCTCCCTCATAACACTAAGATTCATGGGAATCCAATGAAGATATTGAAAGATTTAGGACAGATAAAATAAAGTACTTCTTCATGCAGCACATAGTTAAACTGTGGGAACTCCTTTCCTGAGGAGGCAGTGAAGGCCAACAACTTGGACTGGCTTTAAAACAGGCAGAAGCAAACTCGGCCCTCCAGATGTTTGGGGACTACAACTCCCATCATCCTTAGCTAACAGGACCAGTGGTCAGGGATGATGGGAGCTGTAGTCCCAAAGCATCTGGAGGGCCGAGTTTGCCTGTGTGTGCTTTACAAGAAAATTAGACAAATTCATGGAGGAGAGCGCTATCAATGACTACTAGCTGTGATGGCTATGCCCTATTTTCACCGTTGGAGGCAGCAGTGCTTTTGAATGCCAGTTGCTGGAAACCAAGGGAGGGGAGAGTGCTCTTGTGCTCATGTTCTGCTCCCTGGTTTCCCACAGGCATGTGACTGATGGGAGTACAGGATAATGGGCCATTGGACTGATCCAGCAGGCTATTTTTATGTTGTTATGTATTTGTCTGCATTCAGGGTCCCCTGGCAAGACTTTTCCTAGGATGCCTTGATCCAAGGAACTTGGACGCTCTTTGAAATCCAAGGATATGTTTTCAGCCAAGTAAATCAATAAATGTTGCAACTAGGCAACATTGAAATAGTTCACATTAGGAAGCTTATCATACTCATTTTCAGATAATAAGCCAAATGAGCGAATATACTTGAGTACATACAGTGGCGTTCCTTCCTTGTTCCCAGGTTGCGTTTATTGTGCCAAGCTATTTATTTCCAAAGGCAAGAGAAATGTTTCAATCTACCTCAATCCATCATTTTGAAGTAGATGACAAACATAATTGGGAAGAATATAAATGGCTTCTGAGTTAATATTAAGAATAGCTACCGGAGTGAGCTGAAAACATTAAAAGGTTATTGCCATTCATCCGATCTTTTAGAACATCCTAACCATCAATAAGATGCTGTGGTACATGACTAAGATGAAAATGCTTAGCTTGAAATTAGCCAAAAATAGAACCTAAAGAATGCAATAATTTCAACATGGACAACTGGGTCCTTTGGCTGCATTGGTATCTACTATTTCATGTGCTTGAATTTAACTTAACTTCCAGTTTTTTTTTTATTGCTTATGTTCCATCAGCCCAGGGATTAACAGTCTGTGGCCCTCTGGTTGGTAGATCACAACTCCCATCAGCCCCAGTTTATGGAATGATCAGGTGATGAGAGTTAGAGTTAAGCAACAACTGGTTAGCCACAGATTTCCCATCCCTTCATTAACTTGAATTAATTTCAAATACAGCTGTGTAATTGTGTAACTGTAAACTTCAGAATCATATCATTTATGAACAAAACCATTAGATGCAATACATTCTATTCCTTTTATAATATCATATAAACCACCAACATTATTTATTTGTTTTCAAAAAGGCCTGCTTAGAAAAAAGAATCCTTCCAATCCTAATATAATTACAGTATATGTACCAGTAAGTGAAATCCATCTTTCTTGAATCTCAACTCTGGTATCAAGTCCATTTTTTTCTGTCAAATTTATCTGTTGGTTTTTCAATTTTATTGGCCTCTAGGAATTTGTTTAGCGATTCCCCAAACTGTTTGCAATTAAAGGCTTTTTATAATATCAGAAAGTACAATTTTAGTAGCTAATGTAAGATTAATCATAAGAAGCCTTATCATTAATAGCTTTTTATCCAAGGCAATCTATAATGCAGTTGTCAGATCAAAAACCAGATGAAACAGGTTATTTGAAAAATAGCTCTAAAATTGTTGCAGCCAACAGTGACCACAAGTGTAAAAAGGGCCACCAAAGTTTGTTAGGATAAATGCATGTGACAGTTATATTCTGCTATGTTTAATGGGGCTTATAATAATAATATGTATTATTTATACCCTGCCCATCTGGCTGGGTGTCCCCAGCCACTCTGGGCAGCTTCCAGCAAAATATTAAAATACAATAATTACAGGAAGTTACTAGGAAGTGTGTTTGGGAGTTCAGCCTAAGAAAAGCAAACTATAATATAGGACTCACCCACCCTTCTGCTTGTCCCACCACTTTCCCCTGAAGAAACCTGCTCTTTACTGCTGAATTGGAGCAAACATCAATCAGGTTTTCTGTAGATTGACATTTGCTCCAATTCAGCAAACAGAAAACTGCTCGGACACATACCTAGAAAGCATGAGACAAGAAGAAAACCTCTTGGGCTCCTGCTTTCTAGGCATAGAGCAAGTGAAGTGTGGACGAGCCCTTTCACAGAAATCAATAATACTAACGGCTGGTTCACATTCAAATGTGCAAACCCCACTAGTACACTTGGATCTTGGCCTCCCTTTAAAAGTTGGGAGCAAGAGTTTTCTTATGCTGAATGATGGATGGAATTCAATTTCTAAACTGGATGTTAAAGAAACAATTTATGTTCTTGTGAATTGGTTCATGTTTCTTCCAAACCAGCGGCTTTAGTGAAGTATCAGCAGGAAAATCTGTCCCTAATACAAAAAAAGGGGAGGAGGGGAAGTCTGTGGATTTGGGCAGGTCTGTGCTGTACATCCTGAGTTTAACTGACAAACCCTTCATGTTAATATGATGATCAACAGGAAGAAGAGCTCAAAATCTTGTATTGTTACTATGACAGCCTAATTGAATGTTTATCTTTTTCTCTAATATATCAAATACATTCACCTTTCTATTTGAATCTTCCAAAATTTGCATCCCTCACCCCCAGTGGCTGATAAAATTAAAGAAACAGCCCTACTGACTGCACTTTTCTGTTAATGGATACTGGTGAAGAGTTAGTTTCACCTTTGGACTGGAAATAAATATTTCCTTTCTTATAGTTAATTTTCAGCCTGATCCATAATATCTGTATTGGATGAATAGTCTGAAAATTGTTGTGCTCTGATTTAATGAACTATTTATAGTTCCAGAAATATTCTCAAAAGCATCCTGGTGTATTCAATACACATACTTCCCCAAAAAAGTTGGAATGGTTTCAGCAGACAGTGTAATCTGCATCCCCTTTACTAATTTTAGTTAGCTCAGTTGGTTAGAGTGTAGCGCTGATAATGCCAAGTTGCAGGTTTGATCCCAATATGGGCCACCTAAATATGTTTGCATTGCGGGGGGGGGGCGGTTTGGACTACATGGCCCTTGAGGTCCATTCCAGCTCTACAATTCTACCCTGCTCAACATAAAAAAAACTAAGATAATGGCCACTGGTCCCATCACCTCCTGGCAAATAGAAGGGGAAGAAATGGAGGCGGTGAAAGATTTTACTTTCTTGGGCTCCATGATCACTGAAGATAGTAACAGCAGCCATGAAATTAAAAGATGCCTGCTTCTTGAGAGAAAAGCTATGACAAACCTAGACAGCATCTTAAAAAGCAGAGACATCACCTTGCCAACAAAGGTCTGTATAGTTAAAGCTATGGTTTTCCCAGTAGTGATATATGGAAGTGAGACCTGGACCATAAAGAAGACTGATCGCCGAAGAATTGATGCTTTTGAACTATGGTGCTGGAGGAGACTCTTGAGAGTCCAATGGACTGCAAGAAGATCAAACCTATCCATTCTTAAGGAAATCAGCCCTGAGTTCTCACTGAAAGGACAGATCGTGAAGCTGAGGCTCCAATACTTTGGCCACCTCATGAGAAGAGAAGACTCCCTGGAAAAGACCCTGATGTTGGTAAAGATTGGGGGCACAAGAAGAACGGGACGACAGAGGACGAGATAGGTGGACAGTGTTCTCGAAGCTACCAGCATGAGTTTGACCAAACCGCGGAAGGCAGTGGAAGACAGGAGTGCCTGATGTGCTCTGGTCCATGGGGTCACGAAGAGTCGGACATGACTAAACGACTAAACAACAACAACAGTATCTAAACCAGGGATGGGAAACTTGTGGCTTTGCTTGCTTTGGCTGATGTGGCTACAGCTGGAGAGACACACACTCTCCCATCGCTGACTTACGGTAAATGATCCCTAGTGCAACAGAATTATGTCATATACATGATTTTTGGAGTTAAAGTCTATGTATGTATTTTTGAGATATTTGGGTTTTTGAGATAAAGTGTAATGACAGCAAAGTTAACCATTTAAAATAAGAATACTATTTAAAAATATGCAGCCAGATTTTTGGCTGCTACTTGGCACCTGTACATACTCTGATTTCGTATTTCCTTAGAACGGAAATATTTGCCTATACCTACAGGGCAAAGATACTGGCAATTTATCATATATAAGAAGCCTGACAACTTATTCTTTGTTTTATGAGTAGATACATGATCCTTAAAACTTGCTGCGAATATATTGGTTAGCAATGAAGTTTCTGAATGCGGTGATTCAGAGCACACAATACTAGAGAATAAATTCTTACATGGCATCCACAATGTCCTTGCAAAAGAAAAATGAAAGTGAAATTACAATACTGCAATAAAATGCAAGCATAGGCTATAGCAGTGCATTGGATTTATAATGGTAAACTAACAAATGGTAAAGGAAGTTCTGGCTTCCTGTAGGAAGTTATACCCTAATTCTAAAACCTTTACCTGGAAACTAATGAAACTGTCAGTAATTCATACTAATTTATAGAATCTTGGATTGGATTCACAACCTCTCTTCCTAATGCAATAGCAGTGTAGCAACTGGAATGAGTAAAACAACACTGCTACAATTCAGTTTCATATCTTGTACAACTCCCACCACATTCTAAGGTATCCCAGGGCATTGAATTTCCAGCACTGGGGTGGCCCATGGAAATTGTCAATGTCAACTGTTGGAGCACATCAGCAGTTTTTTGTTTTTCTTCGTTGTTTTGGAACAAAGCAACTAATTACCTCAGGCAAAGTTGAGATGTGTCAGGGAAAGGTTCAGGGAAGAGATGAGTCAATTGCATGGTGGGGCCCCGGGCCCCGCAGTTCCCCTCAGAAATAAACACACAGACACAAATACATTGGGTTAATGGGATAGATTGGGCCACAACTTTATTGGTTACAGATGTGAGCAGTTTGGCTTAGGCATTTGGGTGAAGTCAGACTATATCCTGACTCCTGCCCATCTGTAGGACGTCTCTAAAGGGTCAACCACCGATAGGGGGAGCCCTATGATATACATCAATTAGGAGCACTCCCAGGGTCACTGATGGGGTCGGGGCATGGCCTTAGCCCACACCCAGGCTTTGGACAGGAACCACACTCCCAGATCCCCTTAACAAGGGGGGGGGGCAGGTAGAGGCAACAGCCTCCCCTCCCATAAACAAGACTCACCCGATGCCTAACATTACAAAGTTGTGACAATGGCCCAAGGTAAGTGAAAACCAAATGGCTGGTGCCAATTTGCCAAGTGGAAAAATTCCTACCTGGCCCCCACAACCACATGGCCTACATTAGTCCATAGCAAGGCCAAAAGTCAAGCAATGCAAAAAAGAGAGGGTGAGTGGGCTGGGAGATCCGACGAGAAGGCGAATGGAGACTGCACCCCAGCCACACTGCGGTTTAAACGGCAAGCGGCCACGCTCCCCGGCTAATCCGATTGGTCAGCTGGAGGGCATGACGCAGCTGGGAGCCCTAATGACCTGGACAGCATCCCTCCACCCACTTCCAGGTCACTGGGAGGTCCTCCCTCAATGCCACCCCCCCCCCGTGAAGTGGAGCGGTCCTATCTGCATTCTGAAGCAATTTTAGCTTTTCATGGAATCATTTGTACTACTTGGCTTTAACAACTTACCTTGCATAGAATGTTCCCCTATTTGCTGCATGAGTGCAAGCCAGTCTGTGCTCTGTTGCACCACCATGATACTTGACATTGGTTTTATCTGTATTAGGAATTAAAAATAAAAAAGGAATTCTATCAAAGGCTGCAGTCCTTGGGATGCAGTGGAGGAGAGTGCTATTGATATGACTCTGCCTAAGTGAGTAGGTAGCAATCACCGGTAGCTAATGGAAAACCCCCAAATGGGTTCTTAGGGGCATATTATGGGGCAGGGTGCTGGAGGCTTTGGATGTGGGAACTAAATACTGCAGTTCATTCAACAGGCTCAATCTTTAAGATCCTCAGCAGGTTGAGCTCTGGAGCTGGTGCAGCAAAAATGAACAATACCCAGTGCTGCTAGCTGTGCGAAGCAACAAATCTTGTACCTTCTCCACATTAGTGCATTTCCTTAGTTCACCTAAGACATTGTCAGCATTTATGCTTCTCACATACCCCATACAGAATGGCCATGGAGATTCAGGCCCATCAGCCAAAGTTTTCTTCCATTCTGCAACGCAGCATTTGGGGTGACCTCATTCTCTATGCACACAAATTTGCATTCAGTACTGAAATGAGTAACAAACCTTGCGCCTCACTTTCTAACCTGACCAGCAGGATCTGGCAGGGCTTTGAATGTGGCAGTGGCTCTACTACTACAATCTCCCCTAGCCTCCCTTAGGACTCCATGCAGTCAGTACCAATATTCCATATAGTTCTTTTCGTATTAGCTGCTCCCAGCTTCCAAGTGAAGAAGGCAGAAAAAGCCAAAGGATTCATCTATACCTGGGGGTTGCTTTCCTCCAAACGCCTTCTCGTTCTTTCCCCAAAGACTGAAATGCTGCTGGAGAGCTGGGTGCTGACAGATCTAAGAGACCTGCTGAATATATTACATTACCGTAGTAACTCAAGCCTCTTTCAAGACTTGACAGAACAAGTGAAATTTCCTGCAGTTATTTCGTGCTATGCTACATTCTGCCTTATCAAGAAAGTTGACCTTTCTGGCTTCAAAGTGAAACTCTCTCTTCAAAGCAAGAATGTTTGGGAAGAAAAACCCAAGCAATTAGAAAGACAAAACTCAACACAAATATCGGTATTTACCCTTTATTGAGTGATCACCTTAATTTTTATTGAAGCAGGCTCTCACTTTCTTTTAGAGGTAGGCAGTGTTGTCAGCATTTATGCTTCTCACATACCCCAGACAGAAGAACATTTTGGCCGTCAAGATTCAGGCCTATTTCAGTCATCAGCAAAAGTCTCTCTCTCTCTCTCTCTCTCTCTCTCTCTCTCTCTCTCACACACACACACACACACACACACACAGAGAGAGAGAGAGAGAGAGAGAAAGAGAGAGACTGTATTTAGGAATAATAGGTTTGGCAGATATTAAAAACTCATTGACTTAAAAAAACAAACCTATTTGAGGATTCTCTCTGTGCAGATAATAAGTTCCTAACATAATAAGAGGTCTGCTGGATCAAGCTAAAACCCACCTAATCCAACATCCTGTTTTCACAGTGCCCAGTATGCCTGTGGGAAATTCACTGGCAGAAAAATGAGACCAACACTTTCCTCAGTTGTGATTCCCAGTAACTGGTACACCTGGCAGACTGTCTCCGGTACTAGAGGCAATAAATGGCTATCATGACTAGGGATGGGTTTTCTCTTCTGTACCTGTTTGTCATCTGTGTACTTTATGGTAACTCAAACTCAGTCTGCTGCAGTTTGCATTTCATTAAGCTTATATGATCTTCTCCCATCTGGTGGTTTGCAACAATTACAATGGTTTTTGACCCTTCTGACAGTGTTTCAAGTGTTGCTTCCAGAATAGGTGCTGATATTTACAATACAGTGGTACCTTGGGTTACAGACGCTTCTGGTTACAGACTCTGCTAACCCAGAAATAGTACCTCAGGTTAAGAATTTTGCTTCAGGATGAGAACAGAAATGGCGCAGTGGTGGTGCAGCAGCAGCGGAAGACCCCATTAGCTAAAGTGGTACCTCAGGTTAAGAACAGTTTCAAGTTAAGAACGGACCACCAGAGCAAATTAAGTTCTTAACCCGAGGTACCACTGTACTGTTGTTGTTATTCATTGTCCATCATCAAGTAGCCATTTGTATGCCCTACGGGATATTGTTATTTGTTTGTCTTGCAGTGCTATCTTAATTTTGTCATGCCCCTTTCTCCTTTCTATGTTTTTAAAGGGCTTGTGCACAAAGTACTTTGAGTAAAGTACTTTGCCTTACTATTTTGCTCTTTTTAAAGTTTACTCAATCATTGATCCTCCCCCCCCCCCCCGTTTCTCTTTTTCTTTTACTATACTTGCAGTGCTGCACTCTCTTCTGTTGGCTTTACAGTTACATAGTATGATTGTGAAGTGTGACACAACCCCAAATGGCTAAAGCTGGATCTACCACCCAGTGCAGTAATTAATTGTATAAATATTTTTTTTTTGCTTCTATCTAGCATCCTTTCCTTCAGTCTCCCCTCATGCTATGTGCTGCATAAAGTCGTCAGTTGGCTCTTTCTTTCTTTTGTCCCTGTTCTGTTCCAACAGCCCATTTAGGAATATGTTCCCATTTCCTCTGTTTAAGTAACTTTCCTTATTGAGGAGAAAGCTAATGTCCCCACTTGCCCTATACATTTATAGCACTTTAAACAGCCACAGGTTCTCCCAGACTCTTGAGAATTGTAATAAACTACAGTTCCCAGGATTCTTGTGGGGTGGACTGGGGAGCTGTGACTTTTAAGTGGTATGATACTGTTTTAAATGTATAGTGCAGATGGGGCCTAGATTTATGTGCATTCATGTTGTGCATGTGTGTGTGGGGAGCTAAATCAGGAAATGGGGATGGGGAAAGGAGCTTTAATGCATTGCCCCTGCTGCATTAGGGATCCCATGCCTGCTGTTGATGATAAGAAGAAAACTCCCAGTGGTGAATGTTAAAAATACCATCCGTTCCACCCAAACTAGCCCAAATGTTTTTAAAACACACCAACAGCAGAATACTTTTCAAGCATTCTCCCTCTTGTAATATTTGTGTCCCATCCTCATACAGCTGATGCTAATTTCCCCCAATGTGCCATCAAGGTGCCTACAAATCCCAGAAGATATTGAGGAAGCAGCAGTAAGAAGAAACCCAGTTTAGAAGAGAGGGAAGGAGTCTCGTGGGCTGTGACTATATAGGTTCTACCCAGTAGACCTGATAACAAATATCAATGCTGGTAAATACTGCAGTTTCATGAGATTGAGCTGTGGAGCTTTATGGGAAAACGAGATCAACAGACACAAGTCAATTCTATTAAAAAGACTCCTCTGAGGCCACTGAAGGATAATACCTTTATCGTGTTTCTTTCCCTACAGCATTGCAAAAATGACTATGAGATTACCATCTCAACAGTGTAATGAGAAGGGGTTAAGTCTGTAGTGTTCCCCATTTGATTACATTCCATTAAAATCTGTGTCATAGGAACTAAAGAAGCTGGGTGAAATCATTGCCCCATTTAAGTCAATTGGCGCTTTGAGATAGAAATCAATGCACTTGAGTTTTAGCCTTGACATCATTCAGTGTTTTGTTTTTAATTTTCTTGCATGAAAATAGATGCACGGCTAAGTTCAGCTTTATTGGATTTGTATTAAATCTGAGTATTTACCAGCCCAAAATTTAGCTCCTAAAAAATAATACCACTCAAAGTGACAATGGAGAAAAGGGTATGACACATACTTAACTATTCCCTTGGAGGTTTGGGCTAAAAAATGATAGCCATTTTCAGTCTGGTTGTATATCTGGTCCATTGAGCAAAATGGTCACAGCCCTTCCTTACTGCCAGGCAAAGGCATTGTTGTGTCACAATGATTCTCCACACATTTTCACTCTTTATTTAATTCATTTCGTGTATAAGGGTCAATACACACAATACTTTTTTTAGTTATGATAGATGCATAAGTAATAAATAGCCATACCTATGTAATAAACGGAGCCTGCTATCTCGCCTACAATCTTATTCGTGTTCTAGAAGGGAGTACATCAATTGGCCTATGTGTCATACCCATACCATCATAACACCTGTTTTGTCAGGAGCTTGTCCTACACTCGAGTAGGACCCTGGCAGAGACACATGCCCGACTGGCATGTTCTCTCCCTCCTGGTCAATGGTTTGGGAGCTTAAAAAGCTTTCTTCAGCCTGAACATCACAGCGACCGATGCCAACAGACATCGGCACACTTAGGGATCCGCAGAGTCTTTGCAGCTTGCATAACAGACCCCAGCAACTCAGCATTTTGGCTAATCTACTTTATTTACATATAAACACACACGGAGCACTGCAACATGGCTCCCTCTCTCTTTAGCATCAGACAGCAAAGAGAAAGAACAAAGGACAATAGCCCCACTTCACGGAACACAGTAACACAAACATCCTGTCTCTGTCACTTCCCACTTTGTGGAGTCAAAACATGCACCATCATGTGATAGACAAAAATCCCATGACTGCAATCATGGAGCAGGAATTCTAACACATAGCACCTGTATCCCTCATGCTCAAAATAGAAATAAGTCATACCAATCAAGTAGGCTGTACTCCCTGAGAGTATACAGCAATAAGGGCATTTTTCAAAGGTCTTCATTGTATCTGGTTCCATCTCAGCTCTATTTTCCACAATGACAGCATTTCCCAGAACGCACTTGGACCCAGATCCATGCACCCATGTAGACACAGTAGTGTGAGTTTAAAATGATGAACAGTATTTATTAGATATAATTAAGGATCTGTGGAGGGAAAAACTTGATAAATGCTCCTATAAGTCTGAGTGCTATGAAAATTAAACCAACTCAGATTAGACTACCTTGGCTTAAGTACCCAGAGTAGCTAACTATCTACTCATGGCCCGTCATTGCCAACACATCCATTGTTCCTAGGAAATTCTGTTCAGGTCATCCTTCTGCTCCAGCTTTGAGGCACTGGTATCTGTGAGCTGAGCAGTCCTGAAAGTGAGATCCTGTCCCCATGGGTAAGTCTGAGGAAGCCCCCTTTGTATTTTAGAATGTGCTACAAGGTGCTCAACAGATTTCCTTCCCCTAACTCCTCACTGGCTCAGCCAGACAACAATTAGATCTCTTAGATCTATTAAACAGTGTGACACAGGCAAAACAGCAACAACCTCCCAGCACTGTTGAAGGCCAATCAGGACACTGAAAGGGAAAAATCCCTACATGGTTCCGAAATTGGCAACTGTCAAAACCCAAGCTGAGGGAAAGGGGTAGAGTGTGGTTGCTGCTGAAGGCCAAACTGAAAAGACAGAGGGGAGGAGCAAGAGCCAGATTAATAAGACAACCCTGCGCACCTCACCAGGTAGACTCAACACCTGCACATGGCCTGTAGGGTCATACTCCATCAGTGATGGGCCAGGTGTAAAAGGGCCCCCTCAACAGCTGAGCCTAGGTGGGGGAGTGGATATCAGTTCTCTGAATTTTGGTGCCATGCATTGCTTGATCTGGATTGAGGAAAAGTTCTGGTAGAACATAGAGAAGCTGTGCAGTACATACTTTCAAGGGCACAGTGGAAATCACAGAAATTGATAAAGTTATTTTAGCAGCTGGTTGTAACTAATCTCATCAGTTTGACTCTCTTATTTAGAAACATGGTCCTTAAGGAAAAGTAGCATTAATATTCCAGCCTTGTTGTGCACAATAAAGCTGTAATAAAAATCAGATATTGTTTTAAGAAGAGCTGAACTCCCTTCCAATGATTTTTAAGGAAGAAATAATCACCCAGGCAATCAAATTATGCAATACATTTAAGAAACAGTTTGTGTGACTTTGACAAAATATGAAATAATTTTTCCGAGAGCAACAAATAGGAGATGCAGAAACCATACACCTGGGATTTAGGCAGTCTTGGTCCTAACAGGAAAGTTCTTTAATTTACATTTTAAGTGCTCATCAAGCTAACAGGCAATGAAGTCAGAAGAATGAATGTGTAACAATTTTCCTTTCTCTTGGAGCAGCATAGAAGGGGAAACCCTTCAAGGTCAGATAATTTTAAAAATTCTAATGGCTTTATACTAGCACATGAAAATAAAGTATATGCAATTTAGAAAACAGAGTGGGAGGCTGTGACTGTCCTATGTCTTTATGTTCTTCAATATCTATTTTTAGCACACCTGAGACATTTCTATGACTGTATCATTTTGGTTAGAGGGTGACTAGCTTTGCATAATTGTTAACCTCCAAGGCCAGGACCCAAAGAGCGTCTTAATTATTATTGCAGTGGAATTCCAACATACCACTGGAGCTTCAACATTCAATCCCCACCCCTGCAGTTCCTTGAGTTGCATTACAGCATCTTCCAAAGCTTTTCCCAAATACACCCCCCTTTATCTTAATCCCTCCTCTATAAAAAGAGGGCCACGTTGTAGAATTTTCTCTGAATATTCTCCACCATACTAGGTTCTGCTCCACTTCCAGGTACTCAAAATCAAGTGAATGGGTTATACATGCTTCACTTTTCCTGTGCTAGTGCTTTCTTTGTCTTCAGATTCAATTTGCTGTTTGCTCTGTGAAAAAAGCAGATAAATTCCTATACTTGTTGCCTCCAAAGTCAAGTCTCTAGCTCAGTTCTTCAGTGCAGTGGTTCACACTGCAGGATAGATATCTTGGAATTACAAACTTGACTGACAAACCCAAGTGTGGTTCAGTGGATGAAACATAGTTCTTTCACTAGCGTCGTACCTAGTAGGGTTATGGATTTACACTTGGCATTTCTCCACGCTCCTGGCAAACAGAAATCTTTACCTTTGGCAGCAGTATGATATTGTTGCTTGAGGGTAGGATTTGGAATGTGAAAATCTGTTGGTTTATTTCTCCAGGTGGTCATGAAGCTCAATGAGTGACCATAAGCAAATCATAATCTTAGCCTATCCCATTTTATAGCTCAGCTTAACCCACTGGGGAGGATAAAATGGAATGGCTCCATATCCTTCTTTTTAAAAACTTATTCATACCTATACCCACCTTTCTCCTAAAAAAAAAATTAAATTCAAAGCTGATAACAGTATAAATAAACATGACAGTCTAAACTCCATTTATTTATCTATATTTGAAAATCTATGCCCTACCTTTCTACTAAATAGTCTTCAAGGTGTCTCCAAGGAACACTAGGATATAAATGGGATATATATTCTTGTTTTTTTTCTTACAGGATACCATAAATTGGACCATAAAACTAGAATGCATATATTTAACTGTACGATGGAATGAAATGAACTATACCATAAACTGGAATATGTATTCAAAAACGTATTTTAAAATACAGAAAGGTTTGTAGCTAAGAGGAAGACATTTCTCAAAAAAAAGACTTTGTGTCCTCTATGTTGGATACAGGAGATTTTAATTTGATGCCTGGTACTTTCATGGATCTATGGATTCTTCTAAGCATTATTGAAAGTTGTTGTTCTTCACTACTTTTTCCTGTTGAATGCATTTGATAATGCTTTCTTTTTTTGTGGGAATGTGACAAAGATACTTTATCTAAGATGGATGGAAGAATGAGCTGAGCCTAAATAGAATTTTCTAGAAATCTTATGCAAATTGCTTTCTTGGCTGTATATCTATTTCTGTGTCATCCTTAAGTAGCAAGAAACAAGGCAGTTATTGATTATTGCGGCTCCGACTGTCTGAATCCACATTTCACGGCATCGGCCTTAATTGTGAAATATGTCAAATATGATTTAGAAACAGGCCAAATTCACAGAAGTTGGCATTCTGCCAAACATGGGATATCCATGCTTCCAATCATCAGTAAATCAAAACTACAAGAGACTATAATGAATTTACTTGAATAGATGTCTTCTGCTTTCCTAAGACAAGCTTCCCCTTTCTAGGAACCCTAGTCAGTTGGGTGTATTTTGTTTTTTAAAATGCCAAAATTTCGCAGTTGAGAAAAGTAGAAGGGTCAGAAGAAAAATTCTGATTCAGTCTCAGTGCAAGGATTGGAATATACCTTTGTATGATGCAATCTCATCTCAGGTGTCTATCCCTGCTATATTATTGTTCCTAGAAGAGAGGCACATCATTGAGAAGACATTGGTCTAACCTTGGAGATGAAAATGTGACATCTGTTTGTCAATATTCTTTTATTTTTATTTATACCCTGCCTTTTCCTGTTATGGGACTCAAGGCGGTTTACAGATAAAACCAAGAATTGCTGAAAACATAGAAAAAAATCTATCATTAAAAACAATTACAATTAATACTGCTAGAAGCTTAGGTGCAAGCTACTCCATGGGTAGTAGCTCCTTTTACTAGCTTTTGCTGGTAAGACAGCCAAAATCATTATTAGACTGGGATAGCTTGACTTCTGTTGTCCATGCACTAGCAGCCTCTAGTAGTGGATTATTGCAACCTGGCACTGCCCCTGCGGTGGTCCAGAAGCTAGTGCAAAATGTAGTGGTTTGATTGTTCAGAGGGCCAGGCTATTACTATCATGTTACACCGCTGCTAAAATAATTACATGGGCTTGCCTTTTGGCCCACAGGCTAAGCTCAAGGTGCTGCTTTTAGTGCATGAAACCCTATAAAGCTTGGGATTAGGATTCCTGAAAGATCATCCCATCCTTTATATATCCAAATGACCACTGCACTATGCAGGGCCTCCTGTAAATACCATATCACCAAGTGCTCCATTCCACACAACATATGAATCTGGTGTTTAAGTGTTGTGCTGCCTGCCTATTGGAATTCCCTCCTGCTAAATATTAGACAGGGTTGACTCTTTTTAGCCCATAAGGTGGACCTTCGTCTTCCAACAAACTCTTTAATAAGAGATCTTTCCCAGTCTGCATCTGTATTGGAGATGTTTTTAGATATTTTACTTTTTGCATGTTTGCCGTTCTTTGTTCCTTTGGAAAACAGGGTTGGATATCAATTTAAGAAATAAATAAAATCTAATTATGAATTGAGAGCAGTGCTGAATTATGAATTAATTATGAATTGAGAGCAGTTACGGTTTCCTTTGAGAGAGAAAGAGAGAGTTAGTTATACTCTAAATGGTATATCAATGACATTCCAATAAATTGGAAACAATCTCAGGTCCAGGTGTTTTGTTTTACTTGCATGGTTCCCTGTGTTTTGTTGTCAACAAGCTTCCAGTTATCTATATGAACAGTTGTTTGTACAAAGAGTTGTAAAAGCTCATTACAACACCTTTTAATTAAAAGATGGTACCACAAAACCTTTTGGCCAGATACTTGGGCTAAAACGGTTTGCTGGTTTGCTTTTGGGAATTTTTTAAAAGCATTGTAGGAAAAAATAGCTTTAGGTGAATTTTAGTTTCAAAAGGAAACTTCTTTGCCTTGCTTTTTTCAATTATTCCTCAACATGAAGCACACTAGCTAAATATCATTAGCTGCAATGAAATTTTATTTTTGACATTCAAGAAAACAAGCTATCTAGTGGCTTGTAAAATCCATTTTACACCTTGATCCTCAAGTTATGCATAGTGTGGCTTGCACCACAGAGCTGAATTAGCATCCTGTGTGCCAGGCAAATCTGTTCTGCTGTGCTTTCGCGTTCATTTCTGTTGAGTTTCTGTATATGCAAAGCCATCAAACAGTAATGATATCATTTGTCTTGAGAACAACCTAGTGTCATTAAGATTCCCATTTTACAGATGGAGAGCTGGGGCAGAGAGAGGGTGAATAGGAACTGTTCTCTCTGCTGCATGTGAAAGTCAGCTTTCATGTATTATTCAATTGCTTACAATGAAAAGCTCCATGGTTTGTTGCTTGCGTACACCAGGCTAGTCACTTGTACCTTACCCCCCCAACCCCCCCACATTTGCATAAAATTTGCACATGGTAATTTATATCTACAGATGCAAATTTAGAAATAGTTTAAGTAGCACTGCATCAACTTTTCATCTTTTAAATTATTTTTTAACATGAAAAATAAGGTTCCCCAGGAGTTGGCTACACTAGTGGCCTGTCACATTTCCCCCAGCTGTCTCCAGCTCCTCTAGCCTGCTATTAAAAAACAATGTTTAGGGGTTCTTTGCGACAGGATCCCAGCCATCCAGAGATCATTGAGTGAGCATGATGACCTGAATATGCTGCAAAGCAAATAGTAAAATTATGCAAACGAAAACCACTCTGAATGAGGAGGGTAGCATATACTTTCCCATTGCTAAGAGAACTACTTCTTCTTCTTCTTCTATGTCAATCACTCGAGCCAAGTAAGATTGTCTTCCATAAACACTGTTTTAACAGTGAGTCCATAAATGACTGTGGAGGCTAGTTCTGGATCCACACTTCCTTCCACAGTGGGGACATAGGTTTCCGGGTGGGAGTTGATCTTGGTGAGGGTTTGCCAAGTGTGCCTTCCTCCTAGCACATTTCTCCCTTTCATCCTGAGTTTGAGCATCTTCAAAGCCCATGACACCTTTGGTAAAGGCTGTTCTCCAATTGGAGTGCTTGCAGGCCAGTGTTTCCCAGTTGTCTGTGTTTATACTACATGTTTAAAGATTTGCCTTGAGAGAGTCTTTAAACCTCTTTTTTGACCACCAGCATTACACTTTTCATTTTTAAGTTTGGAGAACTATATGAGACTCCCCCGCCCCCTGCTTGCCACACTGGCTAGCAGCAGTTTTCTTGCTTGCCACACTGAGTTTTACTCCAATCCAGCTCTCAAAAGGGGTGCAAAATAAAATGAAAATAAAAAATGGGACGTGTGTGTGTGTTTTGGAGGTGCAATGTGCCCTGTTTTGGCTCAGAACCCATGACTTTTGCCTCTTAAGAACATGTCTTTTGCCAGGACATATACTGGCAGTTTGTGATGTTCTGTGAATGCATTCCCTTGCCACAGTCTCATAGCAGCCGCTTGCTTGGAAGGGTTCCATATCTCCTGTCCTTTGTAGAGCATAGACCAATGTGCCCCCTTTTTATTGGTTTTCCTCATTAGTAATGTAGACAGACATTCAAAAAGGAATGTGTTTATAAGCAAAAAAAGGTTAGATGCTCTTATCTATTTTCTCTATCCTTCAGTGTTTTAAAAAGAGCATTTTCTTTGCAGTGGATTCCTCTTATGTTTCTCGCCTTTCAAGATTTTATTGGTTTATTTTTTGCTGCTCATGTCAGGATATGGATGCTGAATGTTGATTAGAAAATATTGAGTACACCCCAAACAGCTGTATTAGATCCCAATTCCACCCACTCATATATCTGTATTAGCCCGTGCTGGTTTTCTACTGTTTGTTGAAATCTATAAATTAAATTCAAACTTTTTTTAATATTTATGGAACTTTAACAAATCCATTATATCTCTGATTCATAACACTTTCCTTTCCTTTTCATCTTGTTTGTTTAGGCAGAGGGTCTCGAAAAGATGTTTAGGTGGTGGACAATTGTTTCTTTCCTTGGAGGCATCTTACTGGGTGTGGAAGGATGGCCAGCAAAAGAAGGATATGACTTCAAAAGCTATCAGCCTCTTGTACGATTACGCCACAAGGTACTGATGTTCTCTGCCAACACTGTTTGCTTTCTCGTTTAAAATTTTATCCCAAGGGCTGCATATTATTCACACGAATTCTCATAGAATTGTAGAGTTGGAAAGGACCCAAAAAGTCTAGTCCAAGCCATTGCAATGCAGGAATCACAGCTACAGAATCCATGATAGACACTATAAGGTTTACTTTCATCAGCATACTCTTTGGAGAAAAAAATTAAAAATCATTCATTATATTTTGAAAGATTGCTAAGATTAGCAGAGGGGCTCTTTGTTCCAGCACCCTCAGAGTTTCAGTGGTGATAGTCCAAGAAAGGGCATTCTTTGTGGTAACCCCCACCCCCCAGGTGTGGGATTTGCTCCCCATGGGCATATATCAGGTGTCCTTGTTGTACAGCTTTTGTCATATGCTGAATATGGAGCCTTTTACTCTGGACATTGACAGCTGAGAGATGACCTACCTTTATTCTCTGAGTTAAATTGTTTATCAAGTATTAGTCTTATCTGATTTTAAAATGAATAATTTAAATGGTTTTACTGTAACTTACCCTTATGGTGAGGACGCGGGTGGTGCTGTGGGTTAAACCACAGAGCCTAGGACTTGCCAATGAGAAGGTCAGTTTGAATCCCCGCAACGGGGTGAGCTCCCGTTGTTCGGTCCCTGCTCCTGCCAACCTAGCAGGTCGAAAGCACGTCAAAGTGCAAGTAGATAAATAGGTACCGCTCTAGCGGGAAGGTAAACGGTGTTTCCATGTGCTGCTCTGGTTCGCCAGAAGGAGCTTAGTCATTCTGGCCACATGACCTGGAAGCTGTATGCCGGCTCCCTCGGCCAATAAAGCGAGATGAGTGCCACAACCCCAGTGTCGGCCATGACTGCACCTAATGGTCAGGGGTCCCTGACCATTTACCTTTACCTTTACCCTTATGGTGAAAGACAGCATAATATAATATAATATAATATAATATAATATAATATAATATAATATAATATTTATATTTTGACCTAGTTGGTTGATGATATAGCTTACAAAATACTATCCTACGCATTTGTTAAGTTATTCCCACTGTGGCCCTATTCCAAATGCCTGCCCTATCTGAAGTGTGCAATGTAATCACAGGGAAAAACCCAGGACTTACTGACATTAGATTAGCTTCATCAAAGAGGTTTGTTTGGGACCTACTTTACAGTTTTTTGGAAGTGCAGGTTAAGGTTCTTTTCATTTAGCCTGCTTTTAAAGATATCATCTGTCTTCTTTAGTATGGTTGCTAATGTTAGTGTTTATTGTACAGGGTTGGGGTTTAATTAATTTGTTATCTATACTGTTGTATACCTCCCTGGAATCTCTTTTGATGTAATGCAGTGTAGGAATGTTTTTAAATACACAAATCTTAAACACCACAGACACTGAGGTTTGGTGCTCAGAAGACCCAAGACTGGAGGGTGTTATGTCTCAGATCATGTACATATTACATACAGCCCAATTGAATGGTACAGATACAGGAATTAAGTATGCAAGACTTGGGTGCGGGGGCCGTTTCTTTAAATAGTAAATTGTCCAGGTGGAGTTGTAAGGATACATTACCTTCCTTTTGTATTGCGAGCAGTAAATAAATAACAAGCACCGAGGCTGTAGTTCATTGCAGTTGAAAAATTGAGTGCAGAATATCATTCTCTCTCCCCCCCCCCCCACTTGTTGCTGAAGTGATGGTTGCTTTGTCCCATCCTTTATGGGTGAAGGCACATGGCTGGAGGATCCAAATTCAACAGGCTGTATCCTGAATCCATCTTATGTCTCTGGTTTGCCAGCAAAATACTGATGAGAAGGCTGTAGTTATGTAGGATCTTCAAGGTCTGCACAGAGGAAATACCGGAAAACATGACTTAGAAGGGAATGTATCTTTACTGCCAGCTAACAGAACTGGATGTTTGTTGTTTCTAAAAGTTGCTACATTTTGACAAACCTGTGAAATCCAATTATAATTTTACTGATAAAAACTAGTATTAATGTACAAGAAATAAAGATAAGGGAAAGCTCCAAAACGTGGGTATTTCAAAATCAATTCCTGTATGGCTTCACGTACAGAGTATTCCTATAATAGTTTTGTGCAATGTTTGATATGCACTGTGATAATCTTTGCAATTTAATCTGCAACCATCAGTAATTCCATATTTTCATGTGTTTCAAGAGATAAATAATTTTTTTGCAGTGTTTATCACTTATAAGAAGAAAAGATCCTGCACATAGACCAAGCACTGAGACTTATAACTGTTTTGTTTGCTTCCTGATGCAAAGAAAGCACGCAATTATGGGCTGGCTGCTTGTAGTTCAATGGGCCATATGATTGGAAGAGAATCAAAGTAACACATTGTTTTTTAATTGGTATCCCCAGATTCTGATTTGACAGCAGCCAGGCTGATCCATAAAACTACACTCCACTCTCTCTATGTGTGGTTTTGTTTTGTTTTGTTTTTAAATTAAACTTATGTTATTTAAAAATGAAACTTCCAGTACTTCACCATTATGTTCATCTACAGTTTGAATATCCGGGTTTCTTCTCTTGTGTGGTTCCACGCATTCCTCATGTTTCTCTATATGTGTGCTAAGTGCCTAACATGTAGATGTGCTTTGTGTGCTATGTGTGGTATAAGAAATAAGAGATTTGAGATTGGCACACATGAGCAATCTGCATTACCATTCTTGGGGTCAGAATGATGGTCAGTTCCACAGCAGACAAGCTGATTGACAGAGGCTGCAATCCTGAAAGTCCCTTTGAACTCAATGGAGATTACTTCTGAGTAGACATGGATAGGCTTACCCTATAAGGCTTCAGTCCCATGAATACGTATATGGAAATAAGCTTAGGATCTGGCTGCAAAAAATCTAAAATTTATATAACAGAGATTTATAAGATCAATAGAAAGTGTACAATGGTGTCAATAGCTAACTTCATCATGAATCTACAGTGATTTTGTGGTTTACAGAGATACATTGACAAATTTATCTTTCTGTTTAAATTTAAGTTTTTTTGTTTTTTTAAACATACATCTCATTGCTGATACTTCCTTTTTATACCAATTAGCAACATGCAATATTATAAGCGAGGAAAGACTGCATTGCACAATAACGTATCGATCTGCACCAAGCAGTGCTATTTTTCTAGGAAAAAAGAGGTGCTGGAACTTACCCTTGTTATCTTAGGATGGCAATGGCACCTACCTGAGAGGTGCCGGAACTGAGTTCTGGCAAGTTCTGGCTGAAAAAAAGCCCTGACACCAAGGGTGAACAAAAGGTAGTTTGGGATTTAGTGGAAAATTTAGGCTGATATGTAGTAGATCAGAAATGGTTTCTCAATTTCAACTGCTTAACAAGTAGTTTCCTCACCTAAATAAGGTTATTGAAATAAAGAAAGCTACCCAATAGTGGACTTCTATGCAAACAGACTTTGAGCTCTCATCTGTTCTGGTACTGAAACAATTCCTAGGCTCAGAATGTGGTCAAAGGCACCCTGTTCTTCACTTCAAATTGTATTTTAAGTAAATAGATACAACTTTAGCTTCCCCACCCACCCAGTGAATTGCCAGAGGCAGCCCCCCACCACCACTGATACTGAACTGTATTACTTATCAGGTTATATGAATGATGTTGCTCTCTGTGTGAAGAAAGAGAACTAAACTTTGTAGTGTACTCTAGATTTTATTCAGCTTCAAATATGTGCATGTCTTTTAAAAACCTTTTGAAAAAAATCAATAAACATCTTTTCTCTGTGCTAGAGAAACAAACAACCTTTTATGGGTAGGCTTCTTTTCTTTTAACATCAGAATGAATGTCTCAGGAGGTAAGTCTCCCATTTTTCAAGCTAGATGATTTTGCCTCGATTCCCACCAGAATGAAACTAGATTAATTTTAGAAGTTTGTTTTTATTTGCAGATAAGTGTTTCAAGAGGCAAAAACGGGCCTCATGAGGGGCTCTCAGGCACATGGTTAATAGTTGCTCAAACTCAACTATCACAGGAAAAGATAACTTCAGGTAACTTTGAAATGGAATAAATTTATTTCATACTTTCGTACTTCATTTCATGTGCTCTTTCCTTCTTCAGTAGATTGTAGATGCAAGTGAAACACAGCAAAATCCTATGCATGCTAATCAGAACCAACCCCCATTTAATTCAATGGGATTTACTCCCAGGTATATTGGATTGCATTCAGAGGTTCAATGCAGTTACACTTCCTTATCTCTTAAACCAGGTGAAGAAATGTGGAGTGCTTCCCCCACTTCATCTCTTCCCTTCTCAGCCCTAACTATAGTCCTATGTAGATATTCATCTTCACAATTCCAGGTATCTCAGGAGGGAGAGCTGAGGTCCCATCACTGCCATTAGCCCAATAGCCCTAATGCATTAGAGCTGATCATCTGATGTGAGGAGCCTCCCAGCACAATTTAGAAATCTAAACAACTGGGGCTTTAGACGGGCAGAAAAGCTTCCCTGCTGCAGAAATTCACCACCCCCAATACTTGAAGGATTGCAGGGCCAGGAATGGTGGAGGCAGCAGAGGAACTTTTCTCAGCCAAAATGTCTTCACCTGGTGGTTGAAGACCCTACATGGATGGGTGATGTGAATCTTGATGGAAGACCACAAATGGAAATATGATTTCCATAATCTGAGTGCTGTCATAGAAATGGCTTCTTTGGGGATTGCATTACATGTTTGTTGTTGTTTTTTACTCTACAGTTGCCGGGAATCTTAAGAAATTATTGAACAGGATGTGTTCATTTTTTAGTCGCCCTAGTTTAAAAGTATGAAAGTAACAAACTCTCTACGATAGCTTGTATAATTCATTTAATTGTCTGAGTACCTTCCTTTTTGCCTTTGTTCTCCTAATCAGTCAGTGTTACTGCTTCTACAGAATCTATTTAATTTTTATGTAGGCAGTATTATAAACCCTGATGGCACATCAGTTAAAATGATTTCTACAGAACATAGAAACTTCATCCTCTTGTTCATTACAGCAGTATAAAGCTTAATTGACTTATTGTCCAGATCTTTCAGAATGTAAAATAGTATGTCACAGAACTTTCTGAAAACTTTCTGCATTGAGTCTTCAAACTTTCTTTTAAACTTTGGCACACCTTTTCATTTCTTTATGGAAGATGAAAGTAAATGGAGAAAATTATTCCTGGAATATTGCTTACCTGGCAGTTGTCCACCAACGTTTGCAGAATGGTCACTTTCAAGCATCATACTTTGTATGTTTAGCATTATACATAGGTAGGTAGCCATGTTGGTCTGCCATAGTCGAAACAAAATAAAAAAAATCCTTCCAGTCGTATCTGAAGAAGTGTGCATGCACACGAAAGCTCATACCAATAACAAACTTAGCTGGTCTCTAAGGTGTGACTGGAAGGAATTTTTTTATTTCGCATTATACAGTCTCAATAAAAGACTGCAAAGAAGGATTCACTTCAGCTTTTCTGAACAGTGCATGTTGGAGTTGGGCTATTGTCCATCCTTCTGCCTGTCCCTTAGATAATCCCCCCCCATGTTTATTTTCCTATTGTAAATTACTTTATTCTTTATCTCTAGAAAATAGAACCTCCACTCCACTCTTTCCAGTTGCTGTAACATTCCCTGGCAAAGATTCCTCTTCAATTCCATTTCTTTCTTTCTCTCTCTCTCTCTCTCTCTCTCTCTCTCTTTCTTTCTTTCTTTTTTGGAAGTGAACACATAAGAATTTTTAGTTCTTCACAGAAATCATTCAGTGGCTTTTGTAACTTGCTTTGATCTCCCAGTGTCAGTTCAATACTTCTTTGGGAGTGTATAATATCCCTCAGTATATACCAGATCCCTGAGCCTCAAGTATTAACGGATGCAGAAATGTACATTAAACCCTGGATCACTTGGATCCCCACAACAAATAAGCATTTTCATGGTATGGTTTTCAAAAAACAGAAAACAACACCCCCCCCAACCAATCCAGTTGTAAAGTTTCATTGTTTGCTTTGTTTGGTTGCTGTTAATGTTCTGTTGTAAGTTTAGCTATTTTTATTCCCTGCTCCATAAACTCTCCCAGCCAGAACCAGCAGCTGGTCACTTCAATTCATGTGGGTTTTTAGTAGGAAAAGTAAACCCTGCTGACTAGCTTGTTCAGAATAGCATCCCTGACATCTTGCTGGGAAATCAAATTTAACACCAAGCGCCTTTCAATAAGAAATGGGTATTGTTCTTGTAGGAGCTTGTAAAAATAATATTTTAAAAGAAACTCTTTCCTTTGACTGAGCAAACCATTCCATTTACTGTGTCTTTTTCTACTTGAACAACATTTCAGTGTGTAGGTGCAACAATAGAGCACTTTTCAGGAAACAATCCAGAAATGAGGTTCTTGTCTTAATCAGTCTCTTTCCCCACTTACTTCTTGATAGCTAGCTTTTATGAAATGAAGGAAACAGCTTTATCTTGGGCAACAACTCCTACATAGAATCCTATCTTTATCTCACTCTTGACTATTGCAATTTGTTACAGGTTGTCAAAGTGGTCCGATTCAAAACCAAACAACTCTGGGTGCAATCCTAACTTCCTAATGTTGATGTCTGGGTGGGGGCGGGGCCCTGCAGTATAGGACCCAAGCTCCACCATGCAGTAACAAGCTACTGCCAATGTTTTGATGGCAGGCATTGTCTGCAGAAAGCCATGAAACAGGTTGTTTGGGGGCAAAGAGCTGGAGGCTTTGGATCATACATTTTACGACCTTTCTTCATAGTAAACTGTTAGAACATTGTTGGACACCATGTTGATATAACCCTTTTACATGATCCAAAACCCTGCAGATTCCCAGGAGGCCCAATCCTTTGACATTTCAGGTGCACCAGACTGGAGCTGTTGCGGGGCGGGAGGGGAATCAAAGGGGGGAGGGGAACTGTTGTCCAGGCCAGCAAGAACCAACAGAATAAGAATTATAGAGTTGGAAAGCACCACAAGGGTCATCTAGTCCAAACCCCTGGAATGCAAGGCTCTTTTGCCCAACATGGGGCTTGAACTCACAACTAAGAGTCTAATGCTCTACCAATTGAGCTATCCTTGAGTGTGATGATGGTTCCACCACTCTGATTCTCCTTGGTTATTTTCCTCATCAAGTTCCTTAGCTATATGCATGCCACTGGCTGAGACTGTTTTCAGCTTGTTCACGTTTTATAATAAGTAGGAAACTTCCTGCAAACCAAGTTTGACCATATTTTTGAGGTTAGAAGTGTGCATCTCAATCCAACTTCAATCACTTCTGCCTTTATCTTCAAAAAAACATTTGTTGGGGAGAAGAGGCATCAAAGAAGATCATAAAGCACCCTTTCATAAAGAAAACAAAACCAAGAACGTATGCTGTTTAAAGGCAGTATAGTGCATAGTCATTTTATTTTGTCATTTGCACAAAATGAAATTGTTGTGGAGTACAATGGGTTATAATGAGCATCAGTGGTCTGTTTTCATAAACAACTGTAACCCAGCCCTTTGAGTGTAGCATTGTAGGCCACCATCTGAGAATGTTCATGGTTTACACATATCTTAGCTAGAAACCTATGTATGAACCAAGTTTGGCCATATTTTTGAAGTCAGAATTGTGTATATCAAACAAACTTCAAACACTTTGACTTTCTGTTTCAAAAGTAGTTGAGCTTTTTTGGGGGGGAGCGAAGGTGGGGGAAAAGACTGCTGAAGGCACCAAGGAACATAATAATAAAACCTACTTTCAAAAAGGAAAGAAAAATGAGAATTTGTGAAGGCTTTTTTGGTTTGAAAAACAGAATATAAATTGCAAAATAGATATAAATTACATACCAGTGAACGTTTCACTGCAGAGCTTACACAGATGTAGACCCACAAGGTCTTCTGGGACAAGGGCAGCAGCAAAGTAGTACACAACACCCTCAAATCAGTAGAGCAGGAGTCTCTTAATCTTAGGATCATGGGCAAAAGATTCCTGCATTGCTGGGGGTTGGACTAGATGACCCTTGTGACCCTTCAAACTCATGCTTTGATTCTAAGTTTCAGCCACTTACCATTTACAGCTTGCTTCCTGTACACAAAAAGCACATGGAACAAGATAACCCAAGAAAATGAAATGAATTGTGGGGTCTGCTTTTCAGGTGGCCTGTTGGCTAGGAGTGCCTTTTGCCAACTTTGTTGGTAAGATAGCTAAGGCCCTTCCTGGACTGAGATAGCTTGAGCACAGTTGTCCATAAATCAGTAACCTCATGGCTGGATTGCTACAATGCTCTGTGTGGGGGCTGGGGCCTGCATTTGGGGTTGGTCTGGAGGCTGAAGTGGATTCAGAATGCTGTGGATAGCTCGCTTGTGGAGGCCAACTACCACCGAACTATGACACATTGCTTTCAGAATTTGCTCTGGCTGCTGATACTATGCCAAGTTCAACTTGTTGATGCTGATATATAAGGTCCTGAGCTGTACAAGGCCTTTTGAGAGACCACCTTATCCCTTATTTACCTAGAAGGCCACTGCAATCTATGGGAGAAACCAAAGATCTCAGAAGCATGTTCCACAGTAACTCAAAGCAGGGCTTTCAGTGTGGCTGCCCCTGTTCTGTAGTATAGCTTTCCTATTAAGACATGACAGACTCTTACTATCTGTACTTTCTGGAAACCATTGAAGACATTTTTGTTCCAATGTGCTTTTTTAGGTGGATGAATTGGTCTTTGCCATGGGTGTTTATTTTGTATTGATTATCTATCTATCTCTATCTCTATCTCTATCTCTATCTCTATCTCTATCTATCATCTATATGTCTCTGCCCTTTTTGTGAATTGTGCTATCTTTATTGTGCATCACCTTAATATGCTTATTCAGAAAGTGCTTAATAAATTAACAATAATAAAATAATCATACCATAGAGAAAGTTAGCCCTTCAGCCAAGAGTATTTTTCCATGCCTTAAGACAATGCACATTTAGATGAACAGATCATTGCTGAATCCACAGTGGATAGTATGACCTAGCCACTTCTGTAATGCGGTAGCTGTATAAATTTAGGGTTGATTTAAAAGAAAAACCATACAAATTGATGGATTTCAGTTTAACAATTCTTGGACAACTGATTATATAAAAGGGATCAAAGTTATTGACTTTAAGCAGTGGTTCCAAAATGTATGTAGACTGGGAGGGGAAAATTAAAATTATTCTTGCTGCTGCAATTTTAATCCTCACAGCTATGAATTTGGTACACTAAGTTAATCAAGTATAATGGTAATAAATTATTGATATAATTGTTGATATCAAAATAAGCATAATGGTGTGTTAGTTGTTAATTTGAGCTGATAATTACAGTTTTTACACCTGAATTCATGCTCCCTATTTATTAAAACAAAGTAATAACAAAAAGTATGGAAATAAAATCTGTGTGTGCCCATGCAATCGAAGAAAGAAGAATTAATGTCATACCAGTGGATATGCTGTAGAAAAATGACCCATAATGAAGGTGGTAATTTTTATAAATAAATCTTGGCATTTGTCAATGCTTTAAATGCCTCTATAAATCTTTCTGTCACAATGGTACATTATTGCTGCAGTATAAAAAATGTATTTCCAGTCCCAGACTCATAAAACTGAGTTATATAAACTTACTCTTGAATTCATGCATTTTTAAAAAAAGAACTTCTTTCTGGATCAATATTGTGGGGTCATCTTAAGAGTTGTTTGACTTTGGAAGTCAAATTAAAATTGACATTTTAAACAAACAAACAAACAAACAAACAAACCCTATCTATACTTTAATGCAAGTTTTTGCTGAATGGTAACTATTGGGAGGGGACTAGGAAGGCGTTAGTCTGTACTCATTTACCTTTGTGCAAGTCCTGCAGTCATAAAACTGCTAGCACATTTGCAAAGTTAAGGGTCCAGTGTGGTTTCAAATTGGATGGGGAACCTCATGTTGAGATTCCTGCATTGCAGGGATTGGACTAGATGACCCTTGGCGTCCATTCCAACTCTCCAGTTTGATTATTCTATTAACTCATTGGGACTTATTTCTGATTAGATATGTATAGTGTTGCACTAGTTAACTAGGTAAAAAGTTAAATCAACCACACTCGTACCTTGGAAGTCAAATGAAATCCATTCCGGAAGTCTGTTCGACTTCCAAAATGTTCGGAAACCAAAGTGCAGCTTCTGATTGGCTGCAGGAAGCTGTGGAAGCCCCGTCGGATGGTTGGGTTCCAAGGAACGTTCGGAAACTGGGACCCAAGGTACAACTGTACTACATGAATCTCACTGCATTTGAAATGACTCTTCCGGAGTAAATGATAAGCTAGTCAATATTATCCAGTGTATCTAGGAGTGATCATGGTAAAGATAGTGCTTTACTACTGATGTAGTATCCTACAGGATAATGTTGTGTTCCAGAGAATCAAAAAGGGTATTGGATGGCCACAACATAGATTATACTAGGGAGTGCAAATTTCATCTATAAATTCTAGTTTTGTAACATGGGAGACTTGGGACAGCTAGCGAAAGAAGAATGACATGTGCCAAGTGTCAATAGAGCAGGTGCCAATTGTTTGGATTGTCTGCTGTAAATTCAGAATATGTTTCATTTTTATCATGTTGTGTGTTTACTCTCTGATCTGAGTGCTGGTGGAGCTGTTCAAAACAGAAGAGAAAACATACAGCAAACTATACTCATGGGTTCAATTTGGAGGGGTTAAAAACTGCAAGGCAAGTTTCCAAGGCACCAGAAAATTCCCAATGCACAAATTAAACAGAGAATGGGGGGGGGGGAGTACATGACAGAGGATCAACAAAACAAAGACATCATTGAAAACCATGTGAGTGTGTCGGGAATCTAAAAATCAATACAGTCTTAATCACTGCAGGAAGTGCAGCAGGTGTGACATACTCTGGTATTCTCTGGAAAAGACATGAACATGATGATAAAATAGATAAGAAATACTCAAGTGGATATGATTTATTTACCATGCACGGATCCTGCCCATCCTCAAGGAGCTTGCTTGATTTTATCCACAACATTCTTGGTAGGTGAAGCGGAGAATCAATCACTCAAAGCAACTGGGTTATTATTGCAAGACTGAATCATCTCTGCAAATTAATCTAAGATTGCCTCCATAGCAAAAAAAGCAAAGTTTGTGTAAGCAGTCCACATGTTTAAAGGAACACATTCTTTACAGCTACATGCATTTTTGCAGCTTATGACGTTGCTTGCAATAAAGTTTGTTCTCCAGTTTCTGCGTGGCAACAGCAAATCTTTCAGTTCTTAACGTAATCTATTTCTCTCAGATAGAAGGTGAAATGTTTTAGCTTAGTTGTCAAAATCAGCCAAACTCTCAAACAATAATTTAGTTGATTTCCTCCTGGGTTCAATATAACTCTAAAAATTGCAATAAAACACATAATGGAAACATTCTCAATCTCAATGACACATGCTCCACAAATATAAAGATATTTGTCTAAAGCATATTTCAAGAGGGTCCCTCAATATATTACAGCATATGCAGTAGTGCTGTTTTTGCCTGTTTTTCACTATTTCCCCTTCATACTGCTGCCCTCTGTGCCATATCCCATCCTGCTCCATCGGAGCTCCAGCTCTCAAGAACAGTAGGATGCCTAGCCTTGCATCAGAGGAGGTTGTTTCTGCTAGCTGCAAGTTGCTATTGGATGCAGCTTACTGAGCATGATAGTTTAGAATCTGTGTGAAAAGGATCTTCTGCAACAGGGCAATGGGTACTAAGTCATAGAATCATACAATTGTAGAGTTGGAAAGGACGCTGAGAAACATCAGTCCAACCCCCTGCAATGGAGGAATATGTAACTGTCCCATACGGGGATCAAACCTGCAACCTTGGCATTATCAGCACCACACTCTCACCAACTGAGCTACCCACCCACCCAAGTAGATTTCAAGAGTGTTGAATGTAATGGAAGAAATAAAGTATATAACTCTTAATAGGAGACAGTGTGGTGTAGTGGTTAGGAGTGGTAGACTCGTAATCTGGTGAACCGGGTTCGCGTCTCCACTCCTCCACATGCAGCTGCTGGGTGACCTAGGGCTAGTCACACTTCTTTGAAGTCTCTCAGCCCCACTGACCTCACAGAGTGTTTGTTGTGGGGGAGGAAGGGAAAGGAGAATGTTAGCCGCTTTGAGACTCCTTCGGGTAGTGATAAAGTGGGATATCAAATCCAAACTCTTCTTCTTCTTCTTCTAATTGACATGTCCAGTTGCTTATGACTTGAATTTGGAAACATTGCCATTCATTTTGAGAAGCTTACGATAATATGCTTGACTTTAGGCTGCTAGGGAGTGCCACACTCGAGGCTAGGTGGTGATCTTTATTGGATAAGCAGCAGTTGGAATTAAAATTTTCCACAACCAAATTCAACGTGTTGCCCAGTGCAAAACACCGACAATGGATTTTTATCACGTTGGCAAGCTAATCTTACAGTGTAAGAGTTGTAATGTAACAGTTGAAGTGGTTATCTTAGGAATATAGGGTAGACTTGTCCAGCTCCTTTCTATTTGCCTTTTGAAAGACCAAACTCCCATTGCCAGTGTAAATTGCTGACATTTTATACCAGTTTTAGGGAGAGAAGTATTTTTCAAGAGTCCTTAAGGTGTGTTGCAAGAAGTTATTTTTAAGAAGATTACACAACACAAGGACATTCTTGCAATGCTGATATAAAAGGACTATGCATCCACTGTTGTAACAGCACAGCGAATGGAGCTAAATAAATGAGGCGTCCAATGGCATTGAGACCCCAGTATATCTGGTGCAGGCAGAAAGTTTAGCTTGCAATTCAGAGCATGTGGATCGAGAGATTCAAAGCTTGCTTAACATAAAAGAACATAAGATCAGGCTATTAGCATGGCAAAAATATTATATATATATATTGGCTTCCTGATGGTGGTGAACCTAAAAAGTGTCAATTTGAGGTTAAGGGAACGAGAAAGAGACAAAGTAGATGGTGCAGGGTACAGAACTGTTACCCTCTACGTACTGGGAGGTGTATTCCAGTTAAAAACTCTTTAGTAATAAATTATAAATTTACCGTAATTTAAAGTAAACATGAATGTCTTGCAATCCCGAAAACCTATGCTCTTCCATGAGGGATTGTTCAATCCTGGCCATGTAGCTACAGTGTTTTATTTTTTACAAGCTAGTGGGGCTGTACAAGGTATCCCAGTTTGCTTTGGGATTTGATTGGTAGGTTGAATTAGACTCTGTTTTAGACCAAAGTAATCCAGACTCACTCCAACGAGTTCTGGATGCAGGATCTGAATTGTGATTTGGAAATTAGGGTCTTTGGCACATCCATTCACTTGCAATGGACCTTAGTGATAAGGTAGCCCTTCCAGGTGAGACTAATCCTACAAAATTGGATTTCTGCTAGTTTCTTTTGGCTAGTCACCTTGAAAGCTTGTACAGTCTGTTGAGTGTTCAGTCCCACCAATTCTCATGTTCCTATTTGACCTGTTCCATGATGATGGAAAAAACAAACAAAACAAATTGATTGAAAGGTGCACCTCCATCTTCCAGGTAGCTAAGTCAAAGAAAGACAGACAGCCTAGCTGCTAGTAAAGGAACACCCTGCAAAATGGACACACACATCCCGCTTTCAGTCAGGAGAGAGGGAGATGCCGTGTCTGCTCTCTCCCAGCCACAAGTTTTATTGAACATTATCCCCACCTCTCAAACTTATTTGGGACTGGGTCTGAGGCAGGTGATCCTTGGACTGGCCAAGGGAAAGTGGGCCTGATGGCACCCCCCAGATTTTGAGCCGTGGGCTGGATTGAGGGAGCTGTGCACAGCTCCACTGAAAAGCAGCTAGGCGGGCAGGGAAAGGGTGGCAGAGGTTAGCAGGCACTAGAATTCAAGAGTGTTGGTGAAGTTCTAGCTCTGGATTGGAAACAAGAGCTTTTAGTGAGCGAAATCTAGCCTCCCACCCCCCACCCCCTTGGCATCCTTCTTATATGGAGTTGGAATTTATAATTGTAACACTTTGGGGACAGACTGTCTGGCTTTCTTACAGAGTGTTTTGAGCTTCAAACTGCTCTGTATCACTCCAGGTTGACGCAACATGCTCCGGACTGGCTCTTATTTAGCCCAATTTGATTTGGCCTGAATTGGTTGCTCAGCCTTAGTATTTAAAATGCAGGCTTCACACATAAAATGAATCTGAAAGGCTCAGACTTAATAAAAAGATACCATCTTAATTTTGTATTCGAGTTTCTGAAATGTCACACAGTGGGCAGTATAATACTGTAATATAATCTCTCATCAAATCTCCTATTTGAATGTGCCTTTGTCCTGTTAAGATTTTATTCAGCACTTCACCAAAGGAGACAAATTATTAATATTTATAGCACATTCACCTTTTTCTCCATACAACTACACCACTACCTTATCTGCCCTTTTAAAAGGAATAGTGTAAATAACAATTTGCTCCTAGAAAATTTTGAAGTTCCTTTTTTGTTAATCAATGCAGGTGGGAAGACGTATGATTCCTTTATTCCATTTACCCCCCCCCCCCCCAAGAAGCAGCTCCAGCATACGTGAGACCATAATTGCTAATGAAGATTAGATATAGTTGGATTTTATTGTCTAATTCTTGTCCTTGTCTGAGATTTATTATGTCAAGTTCTTTTTTTAAAAAATATGCTATTGTTATTGTTATTGTTATTGATATTGCAGAGAGCTATGAACAATTTGTTACATTTGACTTGATAAGATCTGGCAGTTCCCAGCAGAAGCAGAGAGAAAAAGGAAGCACAAATTATGTGACTTAAAAGGAAAAAATCACACTAAAATGCTATTTCTGAGAGAAGGGTTTTAGGGAAATAAGTAACATTAATAATTTTGTAGCTATTAGCTACACAGTGGGAATTGTGTGGATGCCAAATTGTACCTGTGCGTGCAGGGGGGTAGTAGTATAAATTATGTGTAATTTGGAAAACAGTATTTTTTCCTCAGAGACTATTGAAATATCTTTTAATAAGTTTCATTTTGGGAGAGTGGAGGTGGTAAACCACAGCCCAATCCTATGCATGTTTACTCTGAAATAAATTCCACAGAATTTATTGGATGAGATCCCCTGCACGCTTGCATGGGAGCAACCCTGGGGTAGATTAATTTTATTTATTAAAAAGAGGATAATGTGGACTTTTAGGACTGTGTACTCACAAGATGTCTTCCAGTATATAAAATACAATGCATCATGGAAGTAAAAACCCATCAAAAGTTAATTAAATATAATTTTATGAAAACACACAGCATAAAACTATAGTAGAGCCTGACATCACTTACTACTACAGTGGTACCTCTGGTTACGTACTTAATTCATTCTAGAGGTTTATACTTAACCTGAAACTGTTCTTAACCTGAAGCACCACTTTAGCTAATGGGGCCACCTGCTGCTGCCACGCCTCCGCCGCACGATTTCTGTTCTCATCCTGAAGCAAAGTTCTTAATCCAAGGTAATATTTCTGGGTTAGCGGAATCTGTAACCTGAAGCATCTGTAACCTGAAGCATCTGTAATCCGAGGTACCACTGTACTACTACTACTACTACTACTACTACTACTACTAATAACCCAGCAACAGAACCTTGGAAATAGCTAAATGATTTTAAATAGTTGACAATGGTTAAAACTCTTTCTAGCCAATGTATACCCAATTTCAAACAAACCAGGAATATGTCCCCCTTCCCCCGCTGCTTCTCATTAATTTCAGGTAGCCCATCACCACTCGTTACAGTTCTGGTCTCCAACCAGGAAAAGCCTTTTGGGATACAGTTCTTTGGCCAAGCTAGTTACTCTTCCCAGTTCTCACTGGACAAAGATTCAGTCCTGTCTCCCCCTGCTTCTCTTCACCTCCCGCCTGTGGTGTTGAGTGGAATGGCAAATCACATAAGGGAAATGCAGCTAGAAATGGTGGCATTTAAATAAAAAAGCATTTTAAAAGTCCGGAAAGCTCTCAGGCCACATTGTAAGTTGTTTTTATATATACAGCATTTATAATGCACGCTTCTGGGCATATTATTTATTTGTTTGTTTCCATTTATAAATTGCTTCCCACAAAATATCTCAAAGTGATGTCATACTAAAAGCATCAACAATAAATACAATTTCATATGTAGAAAACAATTTCAAATACAATACAGATGCAGACTAGGAGAAAGGTATCTGAAAATGACTACTGAAAAAGGAACGTGTTCCACAGGCTCCAAAACATCACTACAGATAGGGCCTCTCTGATATTTAATAGGTAGGCGTTCCAAAGCATAGGTGCCACCACATTAAAGCTCCAATTTCTACATGGTGGGGAATGGGCCTCCTGATGAGGTAATTCCTGCCAGTGTTAAGTATTTTCCCTTAAAAATCTGCCTGAAAATGGGACAAATCAAACACAACACGTAGGCTAATAGTAGAGAATATATAATAGAATAATGATGTCATTCAAATTATAGGAATAAGCCAATCAAAGTTCATATGTACAATATAACAGAGTGGTAACAAGGACTGTCAAGCCGTGTGTTCAAAACAGATGTCTAAGGACAGTCTCACTGTTATGTACTGAAGTTCTCACCCTGGGCCAGCAGGGGGATACTGTAGATAGTTTTCACTCAGGTCCACATATGCAAATAAGGAATTGAAAGTGACGTTCAGTGATTGGATAGTTACAGAAAGTTGTTACTGTTGCGTTCTAGTGGAGCTCTATATAAGCAGGCTGGCTGAACCCTTCAGATCAGTTCTGTTCTGTTCTGTGAATAAACAAGAGCTGTTTGAAGAATCCCTGTGTCGTCTGATATGTTCACCCACAACTTAACACTCACAATAGTCTTTCAAAAGTTTCAACAGAAGATGTCTCAAAAGTTTCAAAAGTAAAGTCTCTCAATAGTCTTTCAAAAGTTTCAACGGAAGACGTCTCAAAAGCCTCAAAAGGACAGTGTCTGCAGAATAATACTACTGTTTCATAAATGTCTTCATCAGCCAATATTTTTCAACAGAATATGTAAGTAAGATTCATGCTAAGGATCAGTGCTCATTAGATAGCAGCTACACTATCTAGTGAGCACTGATCCTTAGCACGAATCTTACTTACATATTCTTACTAACGTGTTGTGTTTGTATTGTTGTGATTGGTTCCTATTGCAACACAGGGCTTTGTTTTTGGTTGAAAATGGGACAGGGCAGACTTAGGCATCTCTCTTCTAAGAACTGGGATGGCTAAGAATTCAGTGGTCTATCCATCCCTGGTTGCAATTAAAGAGAAAAGCGGATGGGGAGTTGGAAAGAGGAGATGAAGAGCATGAAGCTCAGAGGGAAGAGTGTGTTCCGGGGATCCTGTAGACAGGATCTATTGATGCAGACAGCAGAGGCTAGAGCCTGAGTGATACAGCCAGACCTATGAGCGGCAATGTTTGTTAGGAACAGGGAATCTGGCAGCCTGTAGTGCAGGGAGGATCAGTGTGACATAATCTCATTGTAGCCTCTGGGCAACACCAGCACAACAAATCAGATGTCATTAATACGGAGGGCTGACAAGGCAACATATTGTGTAGGGAGGCATACAAGATTAGGAAAGCATCATGGACTGAAGGGAAGGTATTTATTTATTAAATAAAGCTGTTTACATCTTAAGCACTTCTTTTTGGATTCAAACTCTCACCTCAAAACACGCAATTAGACTGCACATGCCACAGCAGTGAATCACTTCCCATGGCTTATGTAGAAAAGGAGAACTTGTGATTCATTACAAGGTCAGAAACTCCTTGCTCTATTTAGCTAAGCCATTCAAAAGAGGGAGCTAGTTAAATGTGCAACAAATCCGCTTACGAAACTGCTCTAGGTAAAGGACTTGTTGAGGTCATACTGTTAACCAAATTAGTTTCTTTACCTCTGTACTAAACCAGAGAGAATCTTGTGATAATGAAATCAATGCAGAAATGCCAAAGAATATTTGTAAGTTTGAGTAAGTATAGTCTCATGGTGAAACTTTATCAGAATTTCAGCATGTGTGTGTGTGGCTAGTGTAGCATCATGATATTGTTTGCTGCTGTAGATGTCAATAGTATTCTCAGATATTTTAAATAAACAAGTAATATGTTCCATTACTATGGAAGTTAAATATTTGCATTAAGCATAATAAATACAGTGGTGCCGGGCATGGACCCTGGGACCAGGATAGGTTTCTAGAGCCCCCATTTTGGAGTGGGCTGAACATAATCCCAAGCTTTCTGCTCCCTCCTCCAGTCCTGGGGAACTGATATACAATATCAATACTGCACATAGTTTAAAAATGGTAACATCAATTGTATTGCTTGCTCCTGGTCATTGTGTGAATTCAATTTTTTTTAGCTGTCTGTTGGGGGTTCAGTAGAGGGATCTTTGCCTTAAACCTGGAGATGGGCTTCATTAATATAAATATAAATATAACAGTAACGAAGCCTTTCAATAATTCTTCTATCCTGTTGAGGTACCTGGTCCACTCTACAGAGGAGTGTGTGCAGGAATCAAAATGAGGAATGTGCTTGTCATCGGGTGGAACAACTTCTTAGAATTTAAAAGACGGGATAAAAATAGAAGATGCTGGTAGCTGCTTTTAACCATGGTGCTAATCAGAGCAAATGAGTCTAACTGCAGCTGGAATATGTAATTCCTGCAGGAGCTACTTGCAACCTGCTGCTCATTCGGTCTCTTCACCTTAGGCAGCAATTTCAGGGAAAATGCTTTTTCAAGTATCATCAACTGGGTGTGTGTATGCATGCATACATTGCATGCATGTGTAAGCTTAGTGACAGTAAATTGGTTGCTTTTAAAGCAGATTTGTCTTCCTTATTACTGTCTCTCAAATTGCTCCTGTTGTTGGGCTGCTATCCGTGGAGTTTGAATTTTGAAAGAAAAAGCAGGGCTGCTTTTACCTGGCTGCAGAACCTCTGTCTAAAATGAAATGGGAAAGGACAGTGTCCAGTAAATGCAGTGGTGTTCCTCCCTAAGTAAAGGGGAATTTCATCCTCCTAACAACCTGCCTCTTATCAGGAGGAAAGCAGAGTATGTTCAATTTCTCATTCTCACTAGCCGGCTTATTCTGTTATAATACCATTCCAGACCAAGTCTCATTCTAGATGGATATCTGTAACTCTCTTCTGCTATATGCTTCCTGGCTGTCATTACATATGGCAGGTATGCTTAGCTTAAATTGCTGGGACAGCTAACAATGATGTTTGATTAATCACTTTAGTCTCATGGAAATCTGTCCTCTCACATTATGCTCTCACTTTCTCCAGATCTGGAGGCTTAATGACATTTCCACACCTGAGTCTTTGCCTTACGTCAGTCTATAGCACGAATGTAAAACCCCACATTGACTGTAGTGTGCATCTGAAGTCTCTTCTCTAGTCTGTCTGACATTACCAGTATTAAAGCCAAGGGTGGATCAAGGTGGTTGGGTGCCTTTTTGGGGTGCACTTCCCAAAATATGGGCCCCCTTCCCCAAAAGGAACACATGAAATAAGGTGCCACCTCTTGTGGTATCCTATAGACTAACATGACTACATGGGCAAACGTGTTTGTGGACTACCAAAAAACAAAAACAAAAAAAACCTCAGTATTATCAGCAAACTTAAAAGCTTTTTAAAAAAATACTGATTTTTTTAAAAAAATACTCTAAGCATGTGGGCTTAACTCACTATTAACTCCTCAAGGCTCACTTCTTGCCCTGGACAAGTCACCATCTCTTAGCTATATTGTGAAGATATGGAATATGGTTTAAAATGACTACAAAATGGAACTTAGTGCTAATATAATAGACATCAAATTGTGGTTCTTTTAGGTAGGCTGGAACCAGAAGGTGAGAGGCGACAGAAACTCCACATATCCCAGCTTCTTTTTCCATTCCTTCAAAATCTCTGCTGTCCACAGCAAATATATAAACCAACAACAACATGGGCGAGTGGATGAGGAGAAGTCTGGGAGGAAGCTATCTCTATCATTGTTTATCTTCCCCCCATTCTGTTCAAAAGTCCTTCTGGGCAATAAAATATGTGCCTTGTCAATATTCCACTGCCATATTTTGTCCTCACACACCCTTCCTCCAAACCCCACAAATAGCAGATAGACCTGCCTTTGACTGCTGCAACCACTTTCCCTCCAAAAATCAGAGGAGGGGTTATATTCACAGCCAGAATGGAAGGGCAGCAGCCCTTTAGACTTCTGGAACTGCTCTATATGAAACCTGTCTGGAAAATGTCGTCGTCCATCCCCCACGGTCATTACTTGCCTTCTGTAAGGGCTAGATACTTACATTTTTTAAAATGAAAGCTCAGACTCCAGGGCACCCTTGCATGCATGGGAGCAAATACACACACAGTTGCATTGCAATATGATATATGGTTTATTTACACATATATACAACCTGACCAAGATGATGAGAGCACAGTGTTCACATTTTAAGAGGGTGCTGTTCCTCCTATTGCTGCAGCCTCAGATACCAAGAGACCCCAACCATATTTGATGCTGTCTGCAGCATAAAACAGACTACCCACCTCTTGCTCTACCCTCCCTCCAGCTTGCAAAATTGACACTTTTCTCCCATTAACTTACTTCAGCTGCCCACTGAAATTCTGGAAACTTCCCCATTCCAACTCTGGGGTTGTCTTTTGCTAATTACCCAGAGCTCAGGGCAGGGTCTCACCCCTCTGTGTCTGGCAGAGAGTCTTCTGTTAATTGCCTTCTTAATGGGTTAATGGCCTTTGTTCGACCAATGGCCTCCATCTGCTGAGCTGGTCTGGCTCATTAGCAGAAACTAAATCCAGGGGTTTCAAACCTTGATTAATTCTAACTTTTACTGAATCCAAGAATTATGGGTGACTTACACCCACAAACTCAGGCACCCAGAACCTATAACAAGAGCATACAGTAAAGCTGATGACTAGCTTTCATTATCAAAAGTATGTTAAAACAAATGGGTTTGTGCACCCTCTTCCACCCAACTTCCTTTTAATTAGTGATTTATGTTTGCAGCATTCTAATAATTCATCTGCATGTCAAATAACAGATGACGTTGTGTGCTAGACTAATGAATGCTGTGCCTGTTGGAAGGTGTTTAGATCCCACTATTTTATTTTTGTAGAAAAGATATAGCTAAGGTTAGGTGTTGTGGGAGGATATGGAAGCACAATTTGTTCTTTTTAACTTCAGTTTAAAAAGTTATAATGTTTTCTACTACAACTGAAGAAACTGATGAGTTTATTCTCTCTCTGTGTGTGGTTCTTATTTCCATGGCGTTTGTTAAAATAATACAGCTGTAGATTACAATCATTATTCCAATGGATATTTTCCATTGCATCAGCCACCCCTCCTCCTTTCATGTACTCTTGGCATATCAATCCTGGTCTGTACTAGATCCTGGTTTATACCAGTGTTCTCTGTTTTGTCCCAGATAGAGGTGCTGTGGTTTCATGTTGGCTCATATAAAAACCAAAATTTTGTTTCTGGTTTAAGATCTTGGTAAATAAACTCAAATTCTGGACAGCACTGAATAAAAGGTGAGCCCACTCAGGTACCTTCTGAGGTCATCTTGCCCAACAGCACCCCTAAACCTGGAGCCAGCACTATATAATCTCCTTACAACCCTGTTTCCCCAGCATATATACCTATGGATGCTATGCTAATGGTTCCATCTTATATGGAGACATTGTTGGAAGCCAAGGCTTTGATGGGGATTGGTAAAAGGATATATTAAAAATATTTAATCCTCTACAGACCCTTGTGTGTGGCTTAACAACAAAAGCACACAAATACCATTTGTGTTCTAGGAGACCGGGGGGGGGGAGTGATGGTCGCAGCAGGAGGGGGAGACTCCCTGGATTCTTCAGCAGCCTGCCTGATCTCTGCCACAGCCTCTTCCTGCTCACTAAACCCTGTTGCCTCTTCAGTTTCCAACACCTTCTTCTCCCAGTCTGTTCCTTCTGACCACTCACCATTGTCCCACCACCAATTCCCTGGCTCTGACCCTTCTTCCCCTGGGGGTTCTCCAGCTGGTGCCTCCCACCACTCTTCTGCATCCAGCCAGTCCATGGCAGGACATAGGAAGTTGAATTATACTGAGTGAGACCATTGGTCCATCTAGTGCAGTACTGCCTACACAATCCTTCCTGAGTCTACTGCCCTTCAGATATTGGACTCCCAACTCCAGTTGGTCCCAGTCAGCATGGTCAATAGTCGAGAATGATGAGAGCTGTGTAAAATAATCTGGAGGGCAAAAGATTGGAGAAACTTTGTCTAAGCTCACTGGTAGTGGCTCTCCAGAGTTTCAGCTTTCCAAGCCTTAGCTGAAGTTGCCATGCACTGAATCTGGGACCTCTTACATGTAAAGCATGTGTTACAGCCCTTCCTGTTGAAAAAAGCAGTAATTGAGTTAGCAACTGCAGTATTCAGTTTGTTTAAAATTATTGTTCAGCGTATGACCATGTTACAGCATGCCATAGAAATTGGCATACTTCAACCTAACTACCCCATGGGCTCAAGGTTGTCAACATTTAGAAATTTAGCAAGTGAGTCTAAAGGAAATAGTTCTTCCACCTTTAACATACTCCAGAGGCTTACAAAGTGGTAAGGGCTGCATTTCAAATCAGCACTCCATGGAGACTTCCGGGTTGGCGCCTCTGGCAATGGCGGATTTCCTCCGATCGAGAGGAATCCGCTCCGTGGAAAATAGGGTCTGAACCGCCACGGCAAGGCGGAGACCCATCAAAAACCACAGGCAGGAGAAGTGGGGTGAGTGGCGCGGTGCCTTGAATCGACTGCTTCTTTCACGGAGTGAAGCCGCATTGCTGTTGCCGGAGAGCGCTGACTTTTTCCTGTGGACAATTGGAGCTTAAACAACTGTCTGTGAGTAGAACAGAAAATTGGAATAAGAAATTTCTTTTAATTTGGCACCGAAGCGGGAAGGTCTAAACAGGAAGTCTGCCTTCCACTTTTTGTAAATAGACTGAAGCAAAGACACGGCAAGCTAGAGCTTAGAAAATCGTTGTAAAGGATCAATTTTCATCATTCAAAATTACTGAACCCCCCTTGGAAGCAGGAGAAGAGGGGGGAACTTTTTCTGGACTGATTAAACTTGCAGAAGACAAGTAAAGAAAAGCAATTCTCCACCGTTCTGAACCTGGGAGCGGGGTGTCAGGACAGACGTCTTCGGGAAGTTCATTGACTATAGACAAACGTTTTTGACAGATAGTTAAAAGAAGAGAAACATATTGATTCCATTGTTCCCCTTCGCATCTAAAAGGAACAAAATATTGACAAAATATCTGAAAAAGGAAACTTTGTTGTTAGATTTGCTTTAAAAAAAAAAAAAAGGAGAGAGATGGATACAAATAGAAGTTTTTTCCCCAGAGGGAGCTTGTGAAACTGTTATTAAATTCGAACTGGGGAGCTTTGCAGCTGCAATAGATTAAGATCGTGGAAACAGACTCTGACCTTCAACAACAATGTATTCGGAGGCTCTGGTGTTGGCCTTTTGTAAGACAAGTGCTTTATTGGAACAGTTACATGAGAAGATGGATTTGATGACTGTTGGGATCGGAAAGTTTGGACAGGCAGTGGGTACTTATATAGAACCCACTCAGGAGTTAACTCAGGAGTGTGCTTTGACAGATCAGATGAGGGAGGAGGCTGTTGCTGGACCTAGTGAGGCAGAGATGGAGGGAACTGTGGCCCAGCAGGAACATGAGTTGTTGGACTTGATGAATGAACCTGGAGAAAGCCAGATTTGGAGAGACAGAGTTCTGTTTGGTTTGGAGATGGGGGGCTGGATAGACCCCCCTATGCAGGGATGTTTTGACCTTTCAAGTCTGGTTTTGGGCTGGGAGGCGTCTGGGGCTGTGCGGGCTCTTAACTTTGGAGGGACTTTGAAACATGTTTTTAAATACCATATGGAGTTCAGTGTTGACTTTGGAAAAGGGGCTGATCTGTCAAGAAGGGACAAAAACATTGTCAAGCTGGAGTCTCCCCGAGTGAAAGGAGCAGAGGACAAAGTAAAGTACAGGTATAAATATGAAGAAGATCTGCAGATGGGACATGGAAGAGATCCAAGGGCCTCGGATATAAGGTTACCAGGTTGATGGACTAGATGGATGGGATGGAAAGGACTGACAAAACCCGAGACCAGGAGAAAGAAACGTTGGATGAAGATTGGAAGAAAGTTTTAAACAATTTATTTAGGAAAATTTTGTAAAAGTAAAGAGTATTAGAAAAATGTTGGAATGAAATTATTTGGCTTTAGCAGAAATGTTAAAAAGAATTATGTAAGAATATGTCATGGTTAAGAGAATTTGGTATAAATAAGATTTAAGTTTTAAGTTTTAGGGCCTTTTATGGTAAGATAAGGTTAAAATAGATTAAGGTAATTTAATGACCGAATATTATGAAAGATGGAAAGGATTTGCTGAGATAATTAACAACTAGAATACAAAAAAGGGAGGTATGAGGAGGTCGATGAAACAAGGTAATGACAGTTAATGATTTGGGAATATTGGATTTGTTTTTAATTTTTTTGTCTATTTTTGTTTTTTGGTTTTGATGTATTATGTGTTTTGGTTTTTTTCCTCTTTTTTCTCTTGTTTTTTTTATTGATTCGTATTGTTTAAATGTGACTTGTTTTTTCCTTCTTCTTTTTTCTTTGTTTCTTTGTAATTTTAAAATTCTCAATAAATATTTAAAAAACAAAAACAAATCAGCACTCCATGTAGATTCAATATGGGAGCATGTCTTCTAACATTTGCCACTCTCATTGTGATTTTCTTTGCTAGGCAAGATGTTATAACAGGCAGGCATCCCTTACCACATAGTAATTTCAAGCCATGCCTGTGGTGTTCACTCAGCACAGCCCTGCATGATGATAATGTCAGGATATCTAATACATCGTAAAAAGAATTGAGCTGATCTTTATATGGAGACTGTCACCCTGACCCTAATCCTTGGAAATGAATACCCTTGATTTTTATGTAACTCATTTCCAAGTAAGTGTGCTCTGGATTGCAGCTTATAGCAGCTGGAATAAGGAAAGATTATATTTTTACTCTTGCTAAAGCATTTCAATGCACTTAAATCTGGGGTGTTTTTTTTTAACAATGCCAGGTTAGATATATTGCAAGTAGCTTGAAGCTCGTAATATTCCAGAATAGCAATTTGTGTGGTCAGCCATCCAGAATCTCTTCTCGTCACAAACCCAGTGGAAATTTCTTCTCCCCTTTTCATCCACTGTGCATTGAAAAGATTGGATTGAATGCAGCCTGCCTGACACAAAGGAGAGAATTCAGCAGTGGTGTGCTGTGCATTGATACACCTCACTGGTTTGGGCTGACATAAGATGATGAAACATAACATGATGCAACATGGTGCAAATCCTCTGGTATTAGCTTGGCTATTTCACTCTGGGTTCCAACCTAGTTCATACATTTAAGCAAGCTGGGGATTCTGGATAGTAAAATCACTTCTTCTGTTGGTAAAGGACCAATATCAATTAATAACAGTGTGTTGCTTATGTTGCACCACCTCCATATAGTTTAATAATAGGTAATATGACTGTTGCTGTTCTGTGTGCTGCTCAGAGAGCATATGGGCAACCAGATAAATTCAATAGTCATTATAATATTTTCACCCTTTAACAGTGGCAGTGTGCTAGTCATTGTGGAACGGGATGAAAGCTGCAGTTCTGAGAATTCCAATGGCAATTCTTATATTTCTATGCTTTTGACAAATCTATTTATAAGGCACACTTTAGCAAGGCATTGTTTCGGAAACATCCATTGTCCAAGGGGTCTTTTACCATAAAAATACAATTATGCAAATTTACTTTTGTGTAAGTTTCTGTTGACATCAGTGAATATTCTCTCCCCCATCTGGTCTGTATGAGAGAGAGCATCTTTTGCATGGATTTGTAAACTTCCCTATGCATACAACTTTCATCTAAAATATGCAGCTGGTATCTGTAGATGCACTAAGCTCATGCATGACCTGCATATTTATTTATATTTAAGCTAGCTGATAGATTCTTCTAAATAGTGAAAGGATCCCTAAGTGGTATATATACATAAAAAATAATTTTCAATATATAAAATCAGCAAAGTTTAAAATCAAGTATACATAATCTTTGTACATGTCCTTGTAGGCTTGTGCAAACCAAAGTTTTAAGCAGGTTTCTGAGATGGTACAACCACACAAATAGTTTGCAGTTATGCCAGTGCATGCATTCACTGTATGCATAATAACTTGCCCCAGCTGGTTATGGTCCAGCATCAGAGAACTTTAAAACACACAGCTTTGGTACAACAATATGTTCCCCTTCAGGTTGGAGATATGGGACAACATTTCTGAATGTTCTCCCATGGGAAAAAGTCCTTGTAAAGAGAAAACCAGAGCACTAGTGAGAATGTAGTAGCCTAGCCCTCTACCTGTTGTGCTAGCTTTCTACATGCAGTAAGGTGTTGGTGTTGCTGCTGCTGCATAAGCAAACATTCGGAAATGTAATTCCCCCACCTGTAGTCAGAAGTACCTCCTCAGGGAACTGCTACCAACAACAACAACAACAACAATTTATTTATACCCCGCCCATCTGGCTGGGTTTCCCCAGCCACTTTGGGCGGCTTCCAGCAAAATATTAAAATACAATAATTCATCAAATATTAAAAGCTTCCCTAAACAGGGCTGCCTTCAGATGTATTTTAAAAGTCAGATAGTTGTTTATTTCTTTGACATCTGATGGGATGTTTTGTGTCTGGTATGTTCAAAGATCTTGTGTCCATTTCAAAGATGGAATGGTTGGGTACTTCATTACTATCTTGCTTCTAACCTGATCTAGTTTTTGTTAATGGAGCCAATTTGGCATTGCAATGATAAACAGAACTTTATTTTGTAGAATATTCCTTTGGATTTCTGGGTAAGGTCTAGTGACTTTTGTTAGGAAGGCAGAGAGAACTCGATTGAATGTCTCTTGTTAGTTCACTTTGGTGCTCTTATATTTTGTAATTTCCTTTTGTTAGGCAGAGCTTGATTGGCAGTGGATTGTAATTTGTTCTCATTCTTCCATTGATTTAAATCCTGAGCAGGATTTAACTAAAGTGACTCTGATATGCAACAGAACAGAGCAATGTGTATTCAAGCCTAGGAAGGAATGTGGAAAGCAGCAATATCAAGTGAATCTGAAGCTTTGATGGGCCATTTCTGATTTCATTAACACTGGGCTGAACTTTCAATTAACTCTGATGATGCAAGACGACCTGCACCTTTATTCCTGACAGAGGCACGGCATCTAATAACTGCACAACAGGCAGGGGGAAAAATTACCTTCCATGCAGCTCTTAAAAGTAATGAGCCTTTGAGTGAGAAAATGACAAGCTGGTCCCACTCCAAAATTCCTGAAAAACGTTTTCAGGCCTCTCTCATTTCTTGTGAATTTTAATACTTATTTGCAGAAATGCCTCAGAGCACATTAGCTTGGAGACTCGGAAAATCAGCAGAGTTATTTGATAATAACTGAAACACAGAAAGTTGCCAGGAAAACTTGAAAATATACACAAGGGGTAGTCTGAAAATCTTGGTACAGGGGAATTGAAACAGGTATTTTTCTGCATGCAAATCAGTTGTTCTACTCCTGAGCTATGGTTCTTCCCTGTAAATACAAACCCCACAGTAACATGAAAACATATAGCATGCTGTCTTTGGGAATAGCTGTGTGGCTGGGGCAACCCTGATTTCCCAGTGCTGGTAATATTCTTTGTTTTACTTCCAAATTTGTTCTGAGTAGATGCGTTTGCAGGGAAGGGTTCCTTTATGCCCCACTACCAAAGCCAGGAGACAGATTTCCCCATCCTTCATACTCCTCTCCCATCAAGCAAATGAATGAGCGGGTGCAGCCCTGCTCCTGCTGGCACAGTTGGACCTTCTGGCAGTGGACAAATATGGTCTTCTCAGGAGCTGTTTTCTGGTTGGTGCTTGTTGCTGGAATCTGGGCCTCCTTTCAGGGCAAGGTGCTGGCAAAGGTCTGGCAATTCCCCCTGACCCATCACCCAAGTCATTTTGATGGGATGACCAAGGTGAAGGAAGGAGAAGTGACTCTCTCTTTTCCTTTCTTCTGTCACCAGCACTGTTCCTGCCAGGGAAGTCCCAAGTTTCCCCTGGTTTTCTGCAAATTCGCAACCCAGTTTGAGGAGACCCCCAGAGAATTAGTTCATCCTCAATTAGAAACAGCAGACCAGAGAACTACCCTCTATTGGTAGAAGTGTGGGCCTTGAGAATCTCATTTAGTTATATAAGTAATCGACAAATATGGCTTTGGATGGGTAAGAAGCCTGAATGAGCTTGGAGAACGTGCTTTTGTTATAATAGCATTTCCTACTGTTTTGATACACTCATGTTAGTATGTAAAAGCACAGAAATGGCCTTTTGTAGTGGTATGCTCAACAGGAAGAAGCTGGTTAGCAAATGCCAAAATAAAATAGAATTATTGTTATCTTTGGATAAGCTGAGTGGGGGAAGGTTAGTTTAGAGCTGAAATTCAGGTAGATGCCAGCAGGATAATCTGCTTCTAATTTATTTTCTCCTCTTCCCTGCTGTTGCAACTGCAGTGACTATAATCAGTGCAACTACAAATGGCTAACATACTTTTCATATGAATATTACAACAATGTGCTCAACTTGTTCACAAACTCACTTAGAAAGCAATCCTCCCTTTATATGCAGTTACCTGAGAGTAAGAGTCTTTGAACTGCATGGAACTTACTTTTGAGTAAACATGCATAGGTTTGCAGATTAGTGGCTTCTGAAGAAAGGATGTTGATTTCCCCCAATCATTAGGGAGAGATTTAGAAAGAGAACTCTTTCCCAGCATGGAGTTGAAATTTGCAAGACACATCACCTGCTTAAATTCTGCCAGCAAAGTGGCTGTTAAAAGTCTCAAGGCACCTTCCAGAAACAAAGATGGTCACCCTATCCTGAACATATTTGAATCACAAGTTGTTCAAAGAAAGAAGTTGAAACTTGAATTTAAAAATTAGATGCAATATTCAGAATTTTCAGGTGTGTTTTGGTGAGTATTGTAATCCAGGCCTTCACAAACCAAGCCAAAGTCATGTAAGGAAAACCTTCTATTTTTGCTGCTTTCTTGGAACTACAAAAATATAGGGGGTTGTCAAGAACCTGACAGGCCACAATCCATTGCTGCATTTTCCCTGGTGCATCACAAGCTGTGCAGTCTGTCTTAACCTGTGCCAAGACTTGTAAACAACGAACATCATTGTTTGTTCAGAAAGAAGAATGCTGTGATGTTTGCAAATTGCTTTAAAGAATTAAGCTTCAAAATCTTGTTATAGAATACACATTATCTTGTGATAACAGGATAGTAGCTCTGGTTTATTTTTGCAAGTAAATATGTTTCAATAATATTTTTTAAACAATACTAATTTGAGGCATTGAGTGTCATTTCATTTGTTGCCATTGCACTCCTGTGGCACAACAACAGGTGATAAAGAATGAATAATTTCTAGGTTCGCCAAAATTAAAAAACCTGTTACAATAGGTGCTGAATCAAATTAGAAGCTTGGAAAGATGGAGCCCTGTTTGCCAAGTCTCAGTTCAACTTTGCAAGTAATCTTGATTTATGTGAAGCATTTAGATTCTGATTTTCCAATAAGTTCAAAAGAAAATGGTGTTAAAAGGATAAATTATTGTTTGAATTATAACCAATAAATTGTTTATCATGCATCATTTTATGTGGGTTTAAGCCAATTGACCTCAGTATGCCTATTGGAATACAGAGTTATTATGCCACCCTCCATGTGTCTCCTCAGAAGTAAACCCCACTTTCAGTGTCTTGTAAGTGTGTTTAGGATTGCAGCTATAGTTTTTGACAGGGAGTAGGCAATATAATATGTAGTGGGGAGCTCGTGCAGTTGTTCAGAACTTTGTATGAATTGTACATGCACTGTACTTCCAAACTCTTACGTTATAACAACATCACTATTTTTTATAGAATTGACTTGTCAGTCAAAATGAAATATGCATAGAAATTAAGCTGGAAGAATGCAATATGATGTCAGTTAATGCTTGAATGAGAAATAATGCTCTCGTGGTTGCCTGGATACAAATAAGATGTGTGTCATAGAGGAAGGCAAATGTAAATGAATGAACAAATGAGTTGTCAACTTTAGCTTTGGAGTCTGATAAGGGCAAGGGAACTGCTTGTAAGATGGATGACTTGCAAGATTCATCAGTGTACTTTGTATGTCTTTGGACAGTTACTCAGCTTTTCTATTTGATTTTGAATAACTTAGCTGGAGTTTTTTGTTGTTTTTTAAACTGAGTCCTCATTATTAAGGCTCAGGGTGGTTTACAATATAAACTTTAACAACAAAATTCCAAGCTAAATAAAACCTAGTGAACACTTGTTTCTATTTAAAAAGCTAGTGCAAATTGAAAGGGGTTTTATTATTGTTGTTGCTTCTACAAGGGATCAGAGTTTAGCCTTTTGGCAAGTCTAGTTAAAAGGAGCTCCCTGGGGCAATCACTGGCAACATTTTAAAGTCCTTTTACCTTTCAGACAATGACCAATCAATAAAAACTGAATATTTTTTAAGGAAACTAGGTAGCAGGAAATCCCAGAGATAAAATAGCCTCAAACCCTATAGCATATCAGGCAATCCATAGCATAGGCCAAATTTGGGCTGCTTGCCTGCAGATCTCTTTAGGGAGGAAATAGCTTGGTGTTGTAATTGAGCTGTGGCTGCCTCACAACATCACCTGCTGTAATTCAGAGGGCATGGGACTAATCAAAAGATGATGAGTGATGTCCCACAGCAGGCTCTTATGGAAAAAGGCTGGCCTTGAGATATCATGGTCCCAGACAATTGTAACGTGATGATCTTCTTCATGGAAGACACTGTGATGCTCTAGAGCACTGGGGGTAATGGTGCTCAAAAATTTACCATTCCATGAGGTGGAATGCAGCTCTCTGCAAAAGCTGAAGGAAGCCAGAAGCCTCAGTCAAGCTGCAACTATAGTTATCAGTCTTTTCATTTAGCACAGAACATACCACGGAACAATTCAGGCCCTAACTGCCCTTGTGTGTGAAAGATTTTCAGCAGTTCCGTTCCTTTAAGGCCAAGGTCACTTCAGCAAATGCATGACCCCAACTTTACATCTGAGATGATGGGGAATAGGGGGCGATTCCTGTACCTGGCAATTTTCTTCTGCAAATGAACGCTGAAGTCGGTTATGTTCAGAGCTGTGGGGGGAAGAGAAGAACTTAAACAAATGTTACTGAACAATCCTGTGCATGATTACTCAGAAGGCCCATTGTCTTCATCAGGGCTTACTCACAAGTATTTGTGCTTAGAATTGCAGCTTAAGAAGGTGATTTTGATATGCATTACTGCTTGACTGAATTAATCTTGGTGAATTCTGTGGAACTTTCCCTACGGTAAAGGATCAATTGTTCTGCATATACTTATCAACTCTATATGAAAAGGTTTCTTGTCATTGATCTGTGCATAATAAAGTTATTCTTAGCCTTTAGGCAGTATAGATGGAGTAACTGTTGCTTTTTCTTTTCAATTACAGCAGGAAAAGAGTCCAGAGAATTCAAGAAATAAAGGTATGTTGCTATGGTAGTAGTTTTTATTTAATTGCTTATTTATGTTTAAATCTTTATAAGCCATATTTTCTGGCTTATAAAGTCTACCCAAGTTGATGAACAAAATATAGAATGTTTTTAAAAAATAATTACCAACTTTATTTTTATCACTAATTGGAGGCTAATATACTAGCACTGCATTTTTACTCACAGTGCAGAGATAATGCTACTTTTACATCTGAATATATGAAGACCTGAACAGAATCGGCTATAGGAAATAAGGATACGTTGCATTTCTGTATTTCAGAAATCCCTACACATCTTGTTCTTTGAGCATGTTTTGATTGGCTTCTGTTGTATGAGGAAAGCTAATAAACTGTACAGCAGCATATTTATGGAAACTTATTACTCTTAGTAGCAGCAAAAGATAAACTGCTAGTGTGTGTCATGGCAGAATGTATAAATTGAGGCGTAGTTGGTCCTGACTCTGTTTCCTAAACTTACACCAAGTAGAAACTGTTGTATGGGGTTAAATCTGTACCTATGGTGAGACAAGGAATATTGCCAATGCAAATGAGCTTTGTCCAGAAGTATCTGTAATACAAATAAGTAAGAGGAAATAATTTATCGAGTAAGCATTTCTTGGTGTAATTAGTGCAAAATATTTGAGTTTCACAGATCTGATCACACTAATTGAAGACCTCTTCATTTGAATTGATACAGAATGCTGTAATATTTGCTAGCAGTAGTAGTAGGATATGTAACAAAGTTAGGTAAAAGTTTCCTTGTCCAGAACAACAGATGTGTGTAAGCCTTGTATAGAAGAAACAAATCAAGAAATGTCGTGTTTGCATCTTGCACATGCTAAAATTGGGTTGAAAAATATTTTATTTTTAGGATTTCAGAGAAAACTCTTTATATATGAGACATGGTAATGCCTGTGTTTTGTTGCTGTGGTGAGAGTTCTCAAACACGCTTAGCATAACAAGTATCTTTAAAATGAAGCTTTTATTAGTCACCTTCAGGCATTCAGTATGAAGTTAAACAGTAATGGAATATGTGTTCAGGTGGCAGCACTCGCCTGACCTCTGGTCAGCCATATTAGCACTACTTACTAGGAGAGATGAGGCAGCAGTGAGGTTGGTGCAGAGCAAACACACCAACAGAGCTACTCTGGCACTTCTGCCAGTGCATTTCCACCAGGCCAGCCTTGATGCTCCCTCTCTGCCTCTCAGTATGCAGCAGCAATGTGGGCAACCAGAGATCTGGTGAGTGTTGCCACTCTACTATGCCATCTGCTAGTGAGATTATATAAACACTCAAAGTGGGACCATGGAAATGAGCACACTAGTTCTGCCCTTCCCATCACCATTCTCCTTCTCCTCCATGAGAAAGTGGGGAGTCTACTACATTTGGAAAGTATTGAGAAAATGTCACCCCCTGATGCAGAAATATATGTAATGTTTTACATATGTCATAACACACAGCAGACATGCATATCTCAACCAACAACAGATATTTACAAATTGGTTACCTTGCTGGGGCATTCCCTTTCAAAGTTGATGAATTTCCATAGGGGAAATTAGACTGGATTTTACTTTATTGGGCTCCATGATCACTGCAGATGGTGACAGAAGTCACAAAATTAAAAGACACATGCTTCTTGGGAGAAAAGTGATGACAAACCTAGACAGCATCACCTTGCCAACAAAGGTCCATATAGTTAAAGCTATGGTTTTCCCAGTAGTGATATATGGAAGTGAGAGCTGGACCATAAAGAAGGTTGATTGCCAAAGAATTGATGCTTTTAAATTATGGTGCTGGAGGAGACTCTTGAGAGTCCCATGGACTACAAGAAGATCAAGCCTAGCCATTCTTAAGAAATTAGCCCTGACTGCTCACTGGAAGGACAGATCGTGAAGCTGAGGCTCCAATACTTTGGCCACCTCATGAGAAGAGAAGACTCCCTGGAAAAGACCCTGATGTTGGTAAAGATTGGGGGCAGAAGGAGAAGGGGCCGACAGAGGACGAGATGGTTGGACAGTGTTCTCAAAGCTACCAACATGAGTTTGACCAAAATGCGGGAAGCAGTGGAAGACAGGAATGCCTGGCGTGCTCTGGTCCATGGGATTGTGAAGAGTTGGACACGACTAAACAACAACTAAAAGCAAAACCAATAAAGAAGCCTGCTTCTGAGTACACATGGTTAGGCATGGTTAGCCTTATTACATATAGGCTGCCTCTAGCAACAAGCAACTTACACAAAATCAGCAAACCCCATTACAAAAAAAAAAAAAGAAAAGGCAAGAAGGCACCTGTCAGGATGGTGGCAATTATACATCAGTGAATATGCCAATAATATACATTGTAGAGCAATATATGTATCTATTACATATAAAGTTTTTAGAAGCTCAAACTAAGGCAGAAGGCATGTTACAAGGGTTGCTGCTATGATGGCGGTTGAATGGGCAGATGGATGGAAATCTGCTTGGTAGTCCATTTTCAATGGGTTCTTCTGACATTCTTAATTGACATATAATAAACACATGGGATACATACACATATATTCCTCATGTCTCCTATTCTAGAGTTCCCATCTACAGCTGTGGGAGCGCAGATATATCCACCATGTGGAAGCAAGGGCTTCCCCATTAATTTCAATACAGGGCAGCTCAATCTATTCATCTCTTTGTACATCCAAAGCTGTTCCCTTCATTGGAGTTAATGGAAGCTCTTGCCAGCACATATGCTCACCAGAGCACTGACGCCTACAAGGAATTAATGGATTAGGGTTAAAAAGAAAATTGAGAATTGGTGTGTGTCAGCTTTTTCCCTCTCCCTCCTCAATTAAATCCTGTCCTTCAGAATTCATCATGGAGCTTGCTCAAAAAAAAAAAAAAGGAAAAAAAAAGATGGTCACTTGCTTTGTAGGTTTAAGGAGGTGTTAGTAGTACAAGTTCGTAGATTTGTGAATGCTTAAGTTCATGCCTATTGTATCTCCCTCTGAGATACCTCATACATGTTGTCTTCCACTTTCACAGCATCAAATTATCTAGAAAGCATTTTCCCCCTGCACAGCGGCTGATAGTAAGCAGGCTCTTAAGAATGATTTCTGAGCTTGCTGCTTCCATGCAGTGCTGTATATGTTAAAGGAGGTCACCAGCACTCTGCAAGTTGGCAGGACCCAGCATGCTCAGAGGTTCATTAGGTCTTCAATTTAAGAGACTAACCAAGTATACAGTTGTCAAAGACCTGTAAAATATTTCCAACAACTCTATCCATTAAAGTCTGCCAAATCTAGTTTGGGGAACGAATCTATGACTCTCTAGCAGCCATATGAAGCACTGGTTTTGCTGCAATGGAATGTTTATGCTTTGATACCCAGAATTGCATCTGATTTTTTTTCTCCTGAATTTTGCTGCATGCTCTTGGCATGTCTTGATTTGCACTGAAACATCAACATTTGCTTGAGGGGGTGAGACACTGAAATATAAGACATACTTTGAATAAAATAGTGATCCATTTTTCTACATATTGTTTGCAATTTAGAAAAAAAAAATGCTTGTGGTTTTCTATCGCTTTTTGTGTGAGTTTCTTCAGGGAATTGCTGTAGGCATAATGTTTCAATTTTGTTATCAAACTTCAAATCCTGGTTTCGGATAGTACCACACCAAAACCGACATCCTGTTTCTTGAAAGTTTTATTCCCTTGCTTTAGATTTTTGTTTTTTAAAGATAAATCAGTACATCTGGGCTTACCTTATCACGGCTAGGTAGTGAGTGAGTGTTTCTCCCATTCAGCATTCCTCCAACATTCTGCTTTCTGATCTGTGAAAAACCTGCATGGAGAAGATACATCATGACATCTTCCTCTAGGTTTTAATTGAAGAGTGGAAAGCTGGGCAAACTAGGTACCAAAAGTGCATGAGATCAGTGAGTGATATTCAACTAAGTCTTGTTCCGAGTAGACACCTTGAAATGAATGAACATGACTAAGGCTGCATACCTACAAGGGGATGGGGGTTAATGAAAACAATCGGACTTATTTCTGAGTGGACACATAAAGGACTGCCTTGACAGGTCCATGCATTTCAATAGGCCTACTCAGAGTAAAATTATTTGATTGAAACACGGTGTTTGCTGATTTTCTTTCTTTCTTTCTTTCTTTCTTTCTTTCTTTCTTTTTCTTTCTTTGAGAAAAGTCATTTTACCTCAAAAAAGAGATGAAATATTCCACACAGTAAAAAGCCTTCACTTAAAAATAGCTGTCAGAAATACAGTGGGCAGCTTCTCTATCGTCTCACACTTATAGGAAAGCCCAGCTGAGGACATCATAGGGTTTTCAGAAAGAGCAGACACTCAAGCAGGCTGCAGCATGTAAACCACTGAAAAGACAATTTGCAGAATAACAGAAAACAAAGCCACTTCAAAAGGGAAGCAAGTGCAATAAAAACAAACCCAAACAGTTCCTATCAAAATTATCACTCTTCTTTCATAATTTCCAAACACAATTTCTTTTCTCATTAACTGGTGGACAATGATCATTAATAAAAAGTTTCAAACCCTAGCTAGGGATGTGAGCTCCAGTTAAAAGTAAGCATGGTTTAGCACTGGTGGCAATATGATCCTGAACTGTGATTAAACAAAGTATACAGGATTTGGCTCAGGCTTTGAACTCCTACTATAAATGTTTTTATTTCCATTCGGTTTGTCTTAGAGGTTGCAGAGCAGTAGCCGATAAGTTTTGATCCACATATTGCAGATGGTAATACTGCTTAGTATAATTTGATGGTGGGCAGTTGCTACTTGCAGGGTCCCTTTATATGTTTATTACCGATCATTTCAGTTTTATTATTTTGGGTAGTATTTTATTTATGAGCAGTGCTGGAAGAAATAGAACTGAGCTATGTCTGCATATATCGTATTTTAGCTGTTCTCTGGCCTGTATGAGTACAATTCAGAAATGTGGCACACAAGTGTACTGTAATATAAATAAGCTACAGTGGACTGGATCCATATGGGCAGCCTAACCCAAGATCATTGGAATCAATAATAAGGTAAAGGTAAAGGGACCCCTGAACATTAGGTCCAGTCGTGGCCGACTCTGGGGTTGCGGCGCTCATCTCGCTTTATTGGCTGAGGGAGCCGGCGTACAGCTTCCAGGTCATGTGGCCAGCAAGACTAAGCCACTTCTGGAGAATCAGAGCAGTGCATAGAAACACCATTTACCTTCCCGCCGGAGCGGTACCTATTTATCTACTCGCACTGGTATGCTTTCAAACTGCTAGGTTGGCAGGAGCAGCGACCGAGCAACGGGAGCTCACCCCATCGCAGGGATTCGAACCGCTGACCTTCTGACCGGCAAGTCCTAGGCTCTGTGGTTTAACCCACAGCACCACCTGCGTCCCTTTTATTGGATTCAAGAGGGGAGACTTAAAGAAGAAGAAGATTTGCACAAAAGAGATGCTTTGTGGACAATGCTTCTAAAAGTATCTCAAGTTTAGGATCTGCAGTTCCCCACTAGTTTTACCCCTCATATATGCAAAACTAGATAGCGCCGTAGGATATTGACAGGCAGCTCTTTAATTACACTATGAGCTTCTCAACTCTTCGATTCCCTTTCATTTTACGCTTACCTTTAGCAATCAGAATACAAAGCGACTGTTCACTTGCTGATCCATTTAACAAATGTGATTCTCTATTATTATGAACATATTGCCTGCCTTTTCTAATTTCATTAACAAACATCTGTTCCTTTACTGATCTTTATCTACCAGGAGTAAAGAGGAGACCATATGGGAATAACTTGCTGCATATCTGTCATTCACTTAATTCTCGGAAAACATTGTAAGGCACCTGCACAATGCCTGAAGCTCTAAAGCCAGTCCTATGTGGAAAGTCGGGTTGATGGCTGTAGTTGGCTACATAAAGTTGTCACAGGTTGATTTTATTTTATTTGATTTTTACACACAAAAAGAACAAAAGTAAAGCAATAAGAGCTGGAAGCAACCAAAAAATAAAATAAAATTGACACGTCTTTAAATAATCCATGGCACAGAGTTGAAAGGAATCTTAATCTGATTCTGTGATTCTTTGTTCAAAATTGCCAGAGTACACTTGAATGGCTTCAAATGCGGTGAATGACTTGCAATTGTGAAGATATCATAAATGGTGGGTAGCAGAGCATTCTTTGACTTTTTTTATATTGAACAAAAGGTCCTGTATTGTAATTCAAAATATGTTTTAATCTCTGCATCATAAAAGCATAGTTCGTACTGCATAGGTATAATCACATAGAACAACTTGTTTATCGGTTGCGACACTCCAAATAAAGTGCTGTTCCTGGCACTGTGGAGCCTGAGCAGTCCTCTCGTTTATTGGGGAGCTTCATGGAAAGAAATAAATCTGGAGACGGCTGGAGTGCAAGAGGCACAAGTCTCTTACACAGCTGAACACACAGAAGAGTACACTGTATCTACTGTTTGGTGGTATAGTGTTGAAGAAAGCTTACTTTGCTGCTTCCAGTAGACATCCACTGGGGCTTTTCCAAGTGCTTTGTGCATTGTTTTCATCTCCCTCAGGCAGCCCAGTTTTGGAGCCCTTAGAGACTATTGTGATAATTTTGCAAGGCACTCTCTTCCATGGGGACTTTGATTGCCACTATTGATCTGTTGAGATGTGCAATGCACAATCCTGTTTGATTTTTGTAGAAACAGTCCTGGTTATTTTTGCCTGGGTGTGTGAACAAGATGGTTGTAACTGTATAGACTACTACATGCTTTCTTGATCCATGCCCATCATGGCTGGTTTGGGTAAGTTGTGGAGGATTAACTAGGTGGCTTCAGGGTGTGGTGAATGCTTTGCTGCATGGTCAGGTGATCCCCACTGCTTTGAAAGAGGTGGGGCATTCCTGAAAAAAAAAAAAATCTACTCTGAACACAGAGGTTTCTGTCAATTATTGACCAGTCAGCAATACACCTTTTTTTGTTTTTGACAGTTTTGGGTTTTTTTTGACAGAGTGGTGAAGAAGGTGACGGTGGGTTTTTTTGTACACAGCTTAGTGTTCACTGCTTAGGTTTGTTTTTTACGCTGCTTAGTTTTATATGCAGCATACTGCTGCATTTTGTTTTTATCTAGTATTTAGGAAATATTATCGAATGTTGCATTTTTATTGTTTTATGGGAACCACCTACAGATGTTTGTTCTATGAAGTAAATTAATAGTTTAAGTGACTTGATGTCATATCAAAGTGAATAGTTCAAAAAACATTAAGTTTTAATGTTGGTGTGAACTTCTAAGTGGAAGGGATTTGAATAATAATAGTATTCCTGAAGTCTGATTTAACAGCAACTGTTCATTTGCAAAGGGGGGGGGGTGCCCTTTTGGTGTTAGTTTCAAATTTAGGTCAGTTGGTAAAGTGTGCTTGGGGCCAGTTGGAAAGCACAAAACATAGTCCAATCACATCCTGCCCAACAGAGTTTAGCAGTGTTCCCTTTATTTAGGCATGTTCATTCTATCCCTTTAGGACAAATTTGCCTTCCTCATTTCAGTGCAGAAATGAATTCTTCATGCTATTTTTTAAAAATATGAAACTGAATCTGCTTGGATATTCTGTCCCTGAGAAGACTTCAGCTTGTATGCATCCCTTTCACTGTGGGGAGAGGTAAAACTCTAAACAGAGAAACCACTTGGTTTCCCATATGTAAATAAAAATGATTTCACTCTCTCATAGTACAGGAACTTAGCTCTTCTCAGAGAGAGGAGAATATATGGGCTTCGCTTTCCACTGGAAATATTGTCGCTGCCTTTCTCTTGTGCCAAGCTCATATTTCACCTCCTTTATTTGGGCCTGATCAGATGGCATTGTCTCGTGCTCTGTCTACTGAGATAGTGGCAATTTCATTTTTGTCAACAAAAATACAGTACTGAGAACAGTGGAATGATAACATCCAGGCTGGATCTAGACACATCAAAGAAGCGTTTCAGTTAAACACATTGTAAATTTAAACAGGCAGGGAAAACAGGTAGCGAAAAAATAGGACTCCACAACGCCATCTGGTGGCACAATGTTATATTGCATATACAACACATATAAATTGCTTTTTCTTTACCATTCTAGTTGAGTCTCCAGGGTCTTAAACATTTGGTTATGAAGAACAAGACAAGCAGCCACTAGGAGTTCTTCTGATATTGTCCAAAATATTGTGGATTCGGGATAAAATCCAGAGTTTCTTTCTCCAAAAGTATGGAACTGTGTAATTGACAATATGGTAATATGTCCTAGAGAGTGTTCATAGACCACAATATTCTGTTCAGATATCAGTTTTGTTCTTTGAAAGCTGCTAAATTTTGCATGGGGTCTTACAGCCTTTCAGAGAAAAATGAAGCTTCATTTTGCCCCATTCACTATTTTGGGGGATCAAAATTAGCTTTTTTCCAGAAATGGATAAAATTTGCAGGCATATTGACCTCTGCCAAGTGAAAAAAGCCTGTCAAATTACAGAATGGAACCCACTTTCATGGGGAAATCCCAGAATTGCAACTCTAAGGAGAATATGGGTCTCTCAACAACCCTTAGCACCCTTCACCTGTGATATTGTGGGCAACAATTTTATGATGAACTTGGCATGCATGGTGGAGATGTCCCTAAGAAAGAAAGCTGCATAATTTCAGAAAGATTGGGATTATGGTTTGTGAGTTATGATCAGTGCAAAAACAATGTGGATATTTTGGGCCAACAAATCAATGTCAACATAGCATTTATCAAGATTTATAGTCTTTTAGAAATGAATGGTTTTTATTTTATCTTTTATTTTTATTTTATCTTTTAAAACAAGACTTCAGGCTTGTGTTTGTCTTAATTAGCACCACAAGTCACAGAAGCTGAGTGCAAACCTTATATGACAGGAGTGGGTGCTTGGGCATGTGGCTCAGAGGCAGAAGGACTTGGATGTCCTGCATTTTCCAAGCAACTGCTGATAATTAGCAAAAAAATATAGAAGAGACAAGAACAAGGTAATGCAACACTGGGACAGTCATTCCTCAAAGCTCTGTGATTGGAGTTCCCTGGTAAAATCATTCTATCTCTGTAGAATCTTGCCTTGTCTGTCACAAAAGAGCTGTTTCCCTACCTTGGCATCTTCCTTATATGATGTTTGAAAAATGTTTCCAATTTTTCAGAAAAGCTGTTGGCAGCCTATTATGAAGATGATTATTTAGCTCTCTTACTTGCTCCAAAGTACCTTGGAAATCCCTGCTCATGTTTAGGCACTTTGGAGAGATCATACTGGGCTCAGATAAGCCCTGAATCTGTCTGAAGTGGCTCCCCTTTGATCCTTGGCTTGAGATTTGTCCAAAAATTTTGCACACCCCAGTAATCCACTGCAACACTATCCAGTAGTTAAGAACATAAGAGCATCCAGTAATTAATAATATTTTGTTGTTGGAAAAGAGAGAAATGTTAGGTAATGGAATATGTTACATTGTTGTAGATTATTCCCAAATGCTACTAGGGCAACCAAGTAGACATGTGAGTTATATGTTTAGTTATGTAAGAGATAGTGTTTCTTACAGAGTAGAGAAAGGCAGAAATGCTTTATAGCTATTATCTTACTAATTCTCTGAAAGAAGGAAGAGCACAGCAGTCCCATGAGATTAGACCACTCTGTCTAATCTCATGTTGGTTGAAAGCCACAGACTGAAAATCTTCTATCTTCCCTTGTTACAACATCTATAGCACAGCTGGGATTGACTGCTGCACCACACACAGAGAGAGAGCATAAACACACAAACACAGTTACATCTGTGTGCTTAAGAGATATAAAGTTGTCTTTCATATACAAAATTATCTATAACTTTATGCCAATCAATAGTGTGCTATTTGCTTGTCCCTATTTAGAATGTTTCACTGGTCAGTTATTCCCAACCCTATTATTGCTGCATGAAAGACATTTTTCATGGCAAAATGACCCCCAACAAAGAGTCATTGAATTTAAAAACTAGTCCAGTCCTCCATTAATAAAGAAAGGAAGGTTATTGGTCTGAAATTGCTAGCAGTGCATGTTAGTTCTACCATGCATAACAGGCTGAGTGGCTGTGAATGTTCCCAGAAGATGGCAGTAGTGTACTCAGTACATTAGCCAGCCCATTACATCACCGAAAGCTCTTTCTTAATTGCCAATTTTCCTTTTAAAAAACTAATGTGTGCCTTTTAATACAAAATATTTAGTCTTGTCATGTTGAGCTCTTTTCAACAAGCTTCCGTTCCTGAACAGCAGTATGGTAGAATCCAGGATACTAACTGGAGAGTGAATTGCTGACAGAGTTTTGAAGACTGAAGCATTACCTCACTCCTAGCAGTTAGCTGCAGCATCCAGTTGTTAGTATGCAACACAAAGATGGAGTTTGTTGCCTGTCTGTCCTAAAAATACTTCAGGGAGATTTCTCTCAGGAAAAACAGATTACTCAGGCATCAGAGTTTAGGGACTTAATGCATTGGAAATTCAGTGCTTATGCACACTGCAGAAATATATAGTGTAAATATTTACTAGCCTTTTTCAAAACTGAACAGAAACTTTATAAGTTGCTTCTTTCTTTCAAAGAATCGCCAACTACCTTAAAAACCTAACTAAGTAGAGTTTTGTTGTCATCGTTACAAAATTCTTGATTAATCTCAAGGGTGTTAGGAGTTTTCCAGAGGATACTGTGGAGGCAAAACAGAATCTCCTCCTTCCTCTCCTACTGTAATGCAGCCTACCTTTAATTTTATACCTACCTGATCTCAAAGTCAAAATAAAGAGTTTTAGGTTGGTCCATCAATGCTCTCAATAGATGGTTAGTCTCCAGCTAAGTCACATAAGCAAAAGAGGAAATATTCTAAATTATGAAGCCCTTCAGAGCTTTCCAACGCATCATACAGTTGTTGCTGTTGTTTTAAGGGAAATACTAATGCCATTATTTGTGGTGCAATCCTGTGCATGTCTATCTGATGGGTTCAATGGCACTTATTCCAGTAAGTGGATATAGCCTTAATAAAGAAAAGAAAAAGAAAAGAAAAAGAAAAGAAAAAGAAAAGAAAAAGAAAAGAAAAAGAAAAGAAAAAGAAAAGAAAAAGAAAAGAAAAGCTTAATACGCTTTCTCAATATCAGTTTACAGCTTCAAGTCATGACTGACTAATTTTAGTCAAATATCAACCTTTTACATTTTATTCCATTTTGGATTTTATATTGGGGCAAAATAAGGTAAGATTATGAAATCTCATATCACTCTTATTTAAAGAAGCTGCCTGATTTAATTGAGTCCATAGTGCTGGGGAAAGGGGATTAAGCTTTAACCACTGTGCAATTTTCCAGTGGAAAGACCTCCTCAACCCCACCCCAAAAGCTGCTAGGAGGGAGAGTTTTGAGAGAGTGAATTTAATTGGGGGAAATCACAAGAAAGGATTAAGGGCCCCTCACCCAGCAACGTATCATCAATTTAATTCCATTTATGAATTGCTCCCCATAAAATATGTTGAAGTGATTCACAATAAAAAATAACAATAAAAACAATAGCACAAAGTGTGTGTGTGTGTAAAACACTTTTTCTGTATAAAAAACAGTTAAAACAATTTCACAAATATAACTCTGCCCTCATGGGCCAGCTCTGAAAGGTGGGCAGGACTACTCACCTGTCAAGTTGCCATATGGGGTAAGGGGAGAGGATCTGGGCTGGCATGCCCCCAATAATATAAAGAGATCAGCCATGGATCCCTGCAATGTCCGCTAGTATGATATATTTTGGGTAACAACCAAAGCAAAAAGTACACACAATGTAGCTTTGTCTTATTTTTTCTTTTTCTTTTAGCATGCTCATTTATATACTCTCATTTGTTCTTATATACTTATTCCAGGAATGTCAGAGGCAGTAGTCTGGGATTGTAGGAAAGCCGAGTTAAGAGGTACATGCCTAAATGAGATGCCATACATAACCAAATGAGGAAAAATGAAAGAGGCAAATTGATCAAAGAAGTAAAGGAAATGGAAATGCACCATAAAAGAACAGGGTAGGCAGCTAATAGAAAATGTAGGCTCCTTTGACAACAGCTGAGTCTGCTCTTTATTTTATAGAAGGCATTAACCACACATTACATGCAAATACATACATCAGATACCCCACTTTTTTCCCTTTCCTTTTTTTTAAAAAAGAAGGACCACTTGCAAGATGGAAGAAGAAATGCAGCAAAGGGAAAAGCTCTTCAACCTTTCCCTACCACACTGCTTCTGTAATGCAGGCCTCAAGCCATTCCACTCTCTTCCTTTCCTTTGCCCAGAGTATATGTGGGTTCCATGTAGTCTCAAAGGCTTCATGGGGTGGGGGGGTGGGCAATGAAGGGCTTCTGGAGGCCTATGCTTCATCTTCCAGCCTCCTCTAAATTCGTTTAGAAAAGACTTTCTAAAGAAAGATGCTGCTTGATAAGTTCCAGGAGTTTTACTTGCATTTCAGGCTGTTTTATTACTGTTTTATTGCATTTTATTACTGTTGTTTATGTGTTACTGTGTATGTGTTTTGCCTGTTTTGGTGTGTGTATACAGTGCTTATTTTTGGACTTTGGGCAGCATATTTGTGCTTTGCTTGTTTCTGTTTGATGAGTTATCTGTTTTGCTTGTGTTTTGCTTGCTTTGGGGTATGTGGAAAGGTTTGTTGTTGTTGTATGTTTGTGTTTTGAAGGGGGGTTTCTTCAGTTGTTCTCCTCTAAAATTGGTATTTTGTGATCCAATCAATATTTCCCCCCAGATTTATATATGTACCCTGACCCCCAAAACATTGCCTGGGATTCAGGGAAAAAAATGATAAGCATATGTTTGGAACAATGTTTCTATAATACATTGTATGACTTCCAAAATCAACACATTCTTTTGTTTTTCTTTACCAGAATTTTCATGCTGGAAATTAAAATACACAGTCTTACAGTGATTGTGTTGCATGGTACTTAGGCCAACCTGTTTCTGATCAGCATAATCAGATATTGATTCCTTGGAGTGCTGCTTATACCTCTGCTACAATATATCTGCTCTCTCAAGCAATAGCTGAAAGCTATTACCTTGAGGTTGTAAGTCCAGCGAGTGGGTCTCAGTTTCTCTTCTATGCATATTGTAATTGCAGCAGTGTGCATTCATTGTGCAGGTGCTCAAAACAAAGAAGGCATTCATTTTGTGTTTCTCAGTCTCTTCATAGGGGTTGGGTGACTCGTTTTATGATCCACTTAGGCTGCATTCCTTTTGACTTCGAAACCACTAGTTTCCTCCTGCTGCACAGGAACGCTGCACATCGTGTCAGGTCCTCTTACTGCTTATACCATAACTGGGAGAAGATATTAAAGTGAAGTGCAGATTAAAGACTGCTAAAATGCTGCCGCTAACAATTATGGTGGGCCACTATTCTATTTCTCATTTCTCTCCAAAGGTCAGATTAATAAAGCTTCATGGCACATTAGCATAAAATGTGGGCCTGCCTGCCTGTTTTTATTATGCTTAAAGCCTGGTGTTTCTAAGGAGACTTTGCCGGGATTGAATGCATCCATTCTTCACTTAGCACTTTAGGCGAGTCATATTTAGATCCCTTTTCAGAAAGGGACACTATTCGGACAACTACTGTCAATCAAATCCTTATTGGCTTTTTCAATATGTCTGTGCTCAAGAAGGCCATTTCACTTCCATTAAGGGGGAGGGGAGGATAAGAATAATGCTAGATTTTTAAAATTTTTTAGCAGCTCTAGGGTAGGTGAAGAAAAAATGGTTTATTAGTATTGCATTTTATGTTAGTATCATTCAAATTTACTTCAGAAACTTCACATAAAACTTTTTTTAAAAAAACAACAGCAGCAGCAGCATAGCTTTCTATCATGCAGTCACAAAGGCATCTTCCCTTGACAAGCCAAAGTGAGTCTTCATGATCACTTTCTTTACAATCCTGGAGCTGTGCTTTTGTACCAGAACATACACAATACAGTCATACCTCAGGTTACAGCCGCTTCAGGTTGTGTTTTTTCGGGTTATGGACCGCTGAAACCTGGAAGTACCGGAATGGGTTACTTCCGGGTTTCGGCAGTAGTGCATGCGCAGAAGTGCTAAATCACACTTTGCACATGCGCAGAAGCGCTGAATCGCAACCCACGCGTGCGCAGACATGCAGCCATGGGTTGCGAACGCTGCAGGTTGCGAATGTGCATCCCGCACAGATCACGTTCACAACCTGAGCGTCCACTGTATGAAGTTCCCTACCAGCTAGTTATCGCAGTGATTAAGGAGCAGCCAAAATATGCAAATGAAACTAGCCCAATTCATGTGTTTTTGTCTGAACAGGGAAACCTAATTACCTGTTGAGGCTGTGAATACTGGCACCAGCCTCATCATACTTGCACATGTCAGTCCTGTTGCTTCCATCCTGAACTTCCTACAGTGAGTGGGAAGGCCAGAAGGGACACTGTAAGCACAGTTCAGCTGGCGATCAGGAACCCTCTGTGATGAGGGTTCCAGATCATGGAAAGGACTGTAAACATGCATACCCTCCAACATTTATCCGATGAAAATAGGGACATCCTAAGCAAAAGTGGGACATTCTGGGATCAAATCAGAAATGGGGACACTGAACATTTCCAGGTGAATGTGCTTAAAATTACACTTCAGACTTTTCAATTCAACACTGGAAAGTCACCAGCATATATGCTTATGGGGTCTGAACCAGCGACCAGGCCTGGCCGGGGGCTGGGGGTGGGGGTTGTAGTGGATAGCTTGATGAAGATGTCGACACAGTATGCATCAGCTGTGAAAATGCCAATTTCCCTGCTAGGGATCATTAGGAAAGGAATTGGAAATAAAACTGAAGATATGGGTGGCTTTAAAATAAGGGATTAGACAAATGCATGGAGGATAAGACTGTCGAAGGCTATTAGCCATGATGGCTATGTTCTGTTTCCATGGTTGGTGGCAATATGTGTCAGAAACCCACTTGCTAGAAAATGGAGGAGGGGTAAATGGTCAGGATCCCCACAGACATCTGGTTTCCACTGTGAGAACAGGATGCTGGAGTAGATCAGCCACTGGCCTGATCCAGCAAGCTCCTCTTGTGCTCTTATAGCCAGTAAAATTAACACTCAGATAGGACTATTTCCATAAATACTTTGAACCTGAGAGAACAGCAAATGAGTGGTTGTTTCAGCAGATACTTGGTTTGTGTTTACTCTCGGCACTGAGAGTACTACATGCAGCGACTTTGTATTCTTGTTGTGCCTTCACTGTTCCTTTAAATTGTTGTGTGTTGTTTCAAGATTGCATTCTTAGCTGCCTCAGGGGTCTTACCAAAAGGTAAGATAGACATGTTTTAATAGATAATTTAAAGTGCTGCTGAGCAGCCAGTAAAACACCAGGACAAAAAGAGGCCTAGGCAGTAATTTTATGAGACCAGCCAAGAAAGCTAGTGTTATAAATTGTAAAATGCATACATGACAGACCTATAGTTTCCTGTCAGGACAAACAGGATCATGACAATGCAAGGCTTTTAAAAAGTGTACATTTTAAGCTTACAATTTATAGAACTGTTGAACCTCAGTGGTTATAAGAGGTGAGCTATGAGTTTGAAGTTTCCCAGCTCAAATCTCAGTGTGGCCATGAACTAAGTTCTTGGTACTACCTCGCCATCTACAATATATATTGGGATAATAACACTCACTTCCCTTATGCTATTGTGGTAAGCATTGCTGAAGTGTGAAGTGCTCACAGGAGGAAAAGCGCTATGTAAATATTATGGCTTATTATTTACTACTATGAGAAATATTAAAATAATATTTTTGAGCTGCCTTTCTGCCATCTCTAGTGCCGCTGGTGATGGACTTGGTCAAATAAGTGCAGGTACAGGCAAAATTCTCTTTTGGCCTTTTTCGTGTGTGATTATACACATTAATTTGTCTGGTTTTATTTTAGATAGGCCTTACTAAAATTAATCAAGCATTGTTGTATGCAGTTCTACTAATATACACCTGGTTGTATGCAGTTTTGTTTAACATGTTCATTTTTGCAATCCATTTCCCTTCATATAATTAATTTGTGTATATATTTTTCACTAACTGTTGTATTTTAAACATGTGTTTCCCTACCATGCACACTTTAGTGTACGTTATTGGTCTGAAAACTGCAGCACAAAATTCAAAGATGCATTGATTTCAAAGAATGGCTGTATTTCAATTTGCAAATCATTTGGGAAGGAAATATGGATTAGGTAGGTTGATGTTAAATTCCAAACTGTATTTCTCCCCCACTCCTAGTTGTGATATCACCAACACTTTTCTTCATGCAAATTCTGATATCATACTTATTATTTCTGTGGCCAAGAAAGTGGAAAGTGAAGTATTAAGCAAGGGGGAATCTGGTATTTGCTGGTGCACAGTGAACAGTTGGGTCACACAGTCCTTCAATTTGTGGGTTAGCTGGGCTATGGATTGAGCTGTAGGGTGCTTTCAATGTGCACCAATTGCAAGCTTTGGTTCTAGAATCTGGATCCTAAATACATTGTAGCATTTTTACAAGTTGCAACATTTGACTCCTACCTTTTAGAGCAGCATTTATTCTCAGAACAACCTTGTGAAATAGGTTCAGCCGACAAATTTTGACTGGCAACCCAAGGGCTTCTAGTGTATTTGAAAACTGACTAATTACTCACAGCTCAAAGTAGACCAAAGACTCTGATTAAAGACCAAAGACTCTGATTAAAGCCTGGGAGGATTGAGAGTATATTTCTTGTTTTCTTACATGAAAACATGACAACCTTCAGACAATGAACACAACAAGCCAAAAATCAAGGGGATTTGCCCCATTATCAAGTTGCTGATTCACAACTGAACCCAAGCTAAGCACTTTAAAGCCCATTTGTTTCCATTTGGGAATGAATGGACTTTAGAAGTCCTTAACTCAGGTTCAGTGAACAACATATATTTTACTTACTCTGCAGGATCATATGTAGGATTTCAGGGCCTGCTTTGGGTTCAACCAAGCAATCACTTATTCCAAAGTGATGCCAATGTAGTTTCCAGTACAATCATAAATTAACTCCAGAAATATTGTTTATATAGAGCAGCAGAGTAACTTAGTTTGACAGTAAGTTGAATCTGGAGTGTAAAAGAGAAGGTGATCTTATCCCTGCCCCCCCCCCCCCCAGTTCTTGGCTCCTACTGCTGCCCAGATAGAGAGACACCCAGAGGCTGTAACATCTGCTTCAGTGATCATCATCTGTTAGCCAGCTGAAGTGAAGGGTCACAGGAGAAGCAGTGATCTTCCTCAAGCAGGCGGACAAGGCAAAATATATTGTATGTATACTAGGGTTGGTCTGTGCAGTAATGGTTTAATTAAAACATACACAAAATCTCTGCTGTGAGATTTCAGGGGGAAAATGCACCAGGCTGCTCTTTGTGCAGGTAAATTGCAATGGGGTAAGATGTTTGTGGAGAGAAGAATTCAGATGCATTAATTTATCTAGGTCATCAGGGCAAGATTATTTCTTACCAGTATAAAGCTGGAATCTGAGGCATTCATCCTTGGCAAAAGAACCAGAGTACTCCTTCCTGCAACCTTCATTGGGTGTCATTTTGTTTGTAAAAATCTGCCTCCATGAAGCTTTTACAACTTTGATGAATTTGAATGATGAATCATTTAGAATTGACCCACACCTTATATTTTACTGCCCTCCTCTCAGAGGGGTTCCCAGGGTGGTGCCACTCCCACCAACCCTTCAGGCAATTGCATGGTAGTGGAACACATGCTTTGCCTTCAAAAGGTTTGGAGCACCAGGTAGGACTGGAAAGATCCTTGTCTGAAACTCTGACTAGCCAATGCCAGTACTGAGCTGGATGGGACTGTTGGTTTCACTTTGTATAATACAGCTTCCTAGGTTCCGCTATTAGAAAATGTCTTCCAGCTGAGAGGAAAAACAACAACACCCCAGCAATCTCCCTCACCCTTTTAAAAACTATACAGAATAGAAGATTTCAAGATGAGGACAGAGATGGCTTAATGAGCATCTCCAGGGGGTTCAAAAGAGAAGGCTCTGCAAGGAGACAACTGCTTTAATAGAAAAACTCAGCACCTTGGTTTGAGCCAGTTTGGCTGAGTGATGATCTCTCCAGTTTACAGACCTCAGCAGTAGTTGCTCTCATGCTATGTAATACACCGGTAGTGCTTTCTGCACTTTCTGTTTCATGCTGAACATTACAAGCACTGATGGTGGGGGAAAAATCCTGCTCTGTGACATAAATGCTCCTGGAACATGGGAGGATAGGAATAAAAGTAGTCCACATAAAGTGGGTATTTATTTATTGCACTAATATGGTACTGTGAATTTCAGATGGCTCCCATATGTGGCATACTGTGATGCTGAAATCGGGGCTCATTGGATATATAGAGTCAGAGGCGTACATCTTTTAAGAAAACAAATGGCACAAGAAAACCCTTTCATATGACATATGTTAAGGAGGATCTAATTAGTATATGCATTGATTTCATCCCCATTAAACAAGAAGCTGTGGTTTCATAGCTTTAAGGATAATTGCCCACTAAAATGCACTACAAATGGGAAAAACCTATAAAAATAATATTCTGCTATCATAATTTTGATCCCTGGAGGTTTGTTTATGCAGCTTGCAATATGATCTAATTAGCAATTTGTTGACCTTCTCCCCTCACAAACAATGAAGAATTCCTGCTACTACTTATAATTAAGTCATCAAACACCTCAAAATAAAAAAGGTATCCATAGCTAAAATTACAAGAATGTAAATAAAATTGGCAGAACTGCTATGGAGCCATAAAACCTGAAGGGAGTATGGTTAAGTGTTTCTAATAAAATCTCCCTTAAACATATTCACTAGAGCTTCTTTAGCACACTTTAATTCCACTACAGAAATAAGACTTCTAATAGTTTTCAGTAGATGGAAAGGATAGGAAATTGAATGTGGTATTAACTTAGACACTCTTTATAAATGATAAGCAGCGATACATTTAGTTTGTTTTATAGTGTTCCAATACAAATGAACTTCATTGCTTTAACTGGGGAAATATTAATAAACATTCTTAAAATTATCCAGCGTTTTAGTGGATTTATTTTGTTTTGCCTTTCCTTGCAAGCTCCAATTATTTCAGTAGATTGATAATATAACGGTCCATAATTTGTGTAGATGGTGAACCATAAGGAAATATAATGAAAGATATTTCATTTTCATAATGGAAGTTCTTGCAAGATTTCATGGGAGAAGATGCTTAAATAATTGAATTTAAAAACTATTGTTGTGTGCTTGTCATACAGCCTTTAAAAAAGAGAAAATGTAGTGCAATATTCAAGGTCTTTGCAATTATGATACTTATACAGCAATCTGACACCTCAATTCCAGACATGATTTGGGCCATCTATTTCAGAGATGCACGTGTACTGTAGGTGATGGATGAACTCTTATCTTACTTTTCACTTAGAATGCCAAAAAACCCTAAAATGGATTGGAAGAAGAACACCCCCCTCTCTTCCCCATGCTACTAGTGGGGGCAGGGCGGCAGCGGGGGGGACACAACACGACACCCTTAACCTAGGGGGAAAGAAGTTATTGTTAGTGGACAAGACTCACTAAAGACAAGGGAGAGTCACTCGCAGGCCTCATCCTTAACTGTAAATGAAGCCACTGAGTGTCATTTCTTGGGAGGAAATCATAGATCCCACGCTACCCCACCATAATTTCCTGCTAGGATATTTTCTTCTGTGCTCTCAAATGAACCCATTATAAGCCAGACCCAAATTTTGGAAGGCTCTGACTCTGGACTCTTACTGAGGTGAGGCTTCCAAACCGAGAAGGTTCTTACCCGAACTTCCCCATTTTGAATTAATCCCCATCACTTGAGCAAATGTAAATCTTATTAAAAACAACAACATGGAGAAGGGTTGTAGAGCTCGTGAGTTCACTTTGTATACCATTCACTAAAAAGATCATTGGATTGGATATATTTCAATCAAAATTATTTATAGGTCTGGGTACTAAGGTTCTCATTGCTAGTACTTTTTATTCTCTACAGTGTCCAGTAGAAGCAGAGTTGTAGGTCACTACAGCTTTGTAGCCATGCTTGAAGCTACCTGAAATATTCAAGGCTACTGATGCAAGGAGCAGAACCCCAATTCTTTCTATGAAGCTACTTTTTTTAGCACGCCTGTGGTGCAGGCACAAACATGGTTTGCCTCAACCAAATAGCACAATGGGGACACAGGTGGCGCTGTGGGTTAAACCATAGATCCTAGGACTTGCCGATCAGAAGGTTGGCGGTTCGAATCCCCGCGACGGGGTGAGCTCCCGTTCCTCGGTCCCTGCTCCTGCCAACCTAGCAGTTCGAAAGCACGGCAAAATGCAAGTAGATAAATAGGTACTGCTCCAGCGGGAAGGTAAACGGCGTTTCCATGTGCTGCTCTGGTTCGCCAGAAGCGGCTTAGTCAAGCTGGCCACGTGACCCAGAAGCTGCACGCCGGCTCCCTTGGCTAATAAAGCGAGATGAGCACCGCAACCCCAGAGTTGGTCACAACTGGACCTAATGGTCAGGGGTCCCTTTACCTTTACTTTATGTGGGTATATACAATTCTTTGAAGCCCAAGCACAGCCGGTATATTATCTGAGCACCCTTATCCACTGTGCAGTTCAAGCTGATCACAGAGTTAATCTGGCCCTGTCACCAGAAGTACTAGGGTACCATATTTTTCTCTAATCCCCTGCAAAAGATGAGGAGAGCTTTTCAGCATTTCTTCAAAAACCTCAGTGCTATCAATCTAACTCTTTGCCGGTTGGCCATAGAAAGCATTCCACCTCTCCTCCTGCCAGGATTTTTCAGTGTTCAGTGATCATAAGCATCAGGAAATGTCCCATAAATTTTCCTGTAAAGAATTTACTGTTGTATGGTTTCTTCAGAAGATGCTCCAGTATTTATAGTTCAGATCTCAGAAACTGATCTAATAGCTGAGGAAATTGCCTGCATAATATTTGTGGCTTGCAAATTTAGAATGGGTGTTAGGGAAAGATTATATGGCTATACCAAGTCTTGAAATAGGCCTGTAATGTGCCCATAAATTCAAGTTGTGAATGCAGTGGCAGGCAAGTGTGTGTGCGTGTGTGAGTGAGATGGGAACCACACACTCAGCATGACTGAAAACAGGACACAGCCCTTATTGCCCACAGCCTTCAAGACTTTGGCCACAAGACTGAAGTGGGCTGGTGCCTCCTACCACTCCTCCACATCCATCTGGTTCCTGATGTTATCCATATTTCAGACTACTATATCAAGATGTCAGGATTCCTTTTAAAGACAAGTTTTTCTACTAACTTCTCATGTATGCTGAAAAGTAATAAATTATGGAGACTCTCTACCTCCATCCTTTTGTTTGTACATATAAGATAGGGCAGGCTTTGGAAACATATAGTAAATGCACTTCTGAGTTGAATCAAATTCCTCTAGATATGCCACTGATAGCTTTAAAATATTTTCTATCATCCAGTAGCTTTGCAACTGCAGTTCCATTTTTGTGAAACATGGAGGGAGCAAATGCAGCTGATGGCATGAAGATCTATTTAGAATGTTAAATGTTTGAATAGATTTACATGAACAGCTATATTTGCTCTTTATATCGATCAGATCAGTTAGTGCATACTTTGGTAACCTTTGAATCATCATCATCATCTTTACTTAGCCTGAAAGAAGAATGTTCTCTGGCGCTGGCTTCCTATTCTGAACAGCCAGTTGCAACCTGCCGCCCTCCCTACTCTTGCATCTCTGGAGAGACATTATGAGACATGAAGTCTGTTTACTTTCTTTCAAGCCTTTTCTTGTACTGACAGAGCCTGCCCTTTTCCAGATGTCTACTTTATTCTTCCAATTGTGGCAACTGTTTAAAGGTTAGGAGAATCATAAATGCAAGCGGGCTACATGCAAGCCACACAGGGCATGAAGGTCAGTACTTCTCCCCACAAGGGGATCACATTCTCCCCCATCAGACACCTTTGCAATCTGATTGGATTCCTACCAGAAAAGTCAATATTTGCATTCTGTTGAATATGCATGTGCCTACCAGCATTATTTGGGGGAAAATTGGCTACTTGATATCTGCACTTGTATGATTATCTTGTTTGCATTCATGAGATACTGTCTGCAAATCCTCTAATGACCCAAAGACAACAGTGTATGAGGTTATTTCATTATTAGAATTAGCGGAATTAGAAAGGCTCAGGTGTTTCTATTTCTGAATTTTTGCTCGGAGAGCTGTTGGAACAATGCAAAGGGAAAATCTTTCACTCAAAGGGGAAGCCACTGTGCAGATGTGAATTCTTTTCTTCAAAGGAGGCTCATTGACAGAATTTGTAGATGGGTGACCTCGTTACACAGGAGCAGCAGATGGGTGGGAAGACTGGTACCTTTGTGCCGAAGTGAAGGAGGCTATTGCCTATTGAAGCTTATACCACAGCAGTGAGTGCATCTCTAGGAAAGTGAAGCAGTGTTTGATCTCCAACAGAATTTGATCTATGTAGCAGTTCCACCCATTAGTCTAACCTCTGCAGCTGAATTAGAAAATAAGTTCACAAAAGTTACTAAATCACCAAAAACAGCCCACCAAAAACCACTTTACCTACCTCTACACACTTTAATAACATAGCAAGAGGCTTGATAGATCGAAACAAAAGCTATATCTAGTCTAATCTTGTTTCTCACAGTGCTTTGACAAACCATGGCTTAGTGCAAACAAGCAAATGCTATGCGGTCCTGGAGAGAATATCGTGGCCACTTTATTTTTGCAGCAGACTGTGCTTGTTTGTTGCTATTTTAAAAAAATAATAATACTTTGTCCAGAAGACTTTATAAACATTTAAACAGCAGGAAACACATTTTCCAAGAAGCAATTCTTAGCACACACAAAAAATCTGAAATAATCTGTCCACTGGCTTGATTGTGGATTTGGCTTTAGTTAAAATGTCCATATTACCATGCCAGCTGGAACATTTAAATAATCTGAAAATGTTTGTAAATTTGATTTCAGTTCTCTTTATGGGTTAATATGCCCTCACAGGGAATAGTTGGAAAAATTGGATTTGGCATTGGAAAATACTGACTGACAATATAGGAATTTTAAAATATTATTACTTTAATTCATCCAGCTGGATTTTAAGCAGAGATTCATTCACCCAAAGACTAATAACATGCCAGATGAATGATCTTCAGGTAACCGTGTGTGTATTACATCCCTAAATACATAGATGGCATGAAAAATGATGCTGGTTTTCCTACACACCTGCTGCGTAGTTATATACCCTCTTGAAAGTTTGATTTCAAGTGTTTTGGAATTTAACATCAAACTAATATGCCTGTATCCTTCATTAATGAGATCAGCTTTGTAGTTAACCTATTTACCTATCTTGACATTGATGAACTTGGGAAGCAGAATGCACTGTACAATGAGGTGCTATTGGGTTGCACTATTGTGGCAATATTACTGGTATGTATTAGATTTCGCACCTGCCTTTTTACCTTGTGGTCCCTGCTGTTTCTTTCGTGAGAGAAGGTTATTCTGACTCAACAAAGTTAAGGCTTTGAATATTAACATAAGCAGCATGAATTGAGCCAGGAATCAAATAGTTACCCAACTAAGAAAATGTAAGATAATTGGAATTACATGGTCTGCTCTCCCGAGTCCCAGTTAAGATCCTGGTGGCTGGATTTTGAATGGATTTCTGTTTTCAAGGGAACCCCATATAGAAAGCTTTTGCAAGAGGCATGAGCTGGCACGTGGTGAAGGAATAGGATGAAAGGGAGCTGTTCATCCAGGGACTCTGATGTGTAGCTTCTCACTGAGAGGCACCAATATTGATTTATTACCTTTGACACCAATGCCACAGAACCCTTAAATGTCTTACCTGGTTTTGGGGTCTTGTAAACAGATATCACAGCTATATTCAGCTTTATTTTAGAAGGGTACAGAGTTCGTAAGTTATTTGGGAGGGGACAAAGGGATATACAAACAAATACAAATAATAAATATTTTTCTCAGTAAAGTTCTTTCTCTCAGTCTTCAAAGTTCAGTTATTAGCATGAGGAGTTTGGGCCTGTGGGAGTCCTCAACTCTGGAGGAACCTTGAAACATGCTTTTAAATACCACATGGAGTTCAATGTGGACTATGGAAAAGGGGCTGATCTGTCGAGAAGGGACAAAGATACTGTTAAGTTGGAGTTTCCACGAGTGAAAGGACCAGGAGACAAAGTAAAGTACAGGTATAAATATGAAGAAGATCTGCGGAAGGGACATGGAAGAGACTTAAGGGCCTCGGACATAAGATTACCAGGTTAATGAACTAGATGGATGGGATAGAAAGGACTGACAAAACCCGGGACCAGGAGGAAGAGACGTTGGATGAAGATTGGAAGAAAGTTTTTTAAAAAAATATTTAGGATTGTTTTGTAAAATTAATGAGTATTAGAAAAATGTTGGAACGAAATTATTTGGCTTTAGTAGAAATGTTAAAAAGAACTATGCAAGAATATGCTATGGTTATGAGAAATTGGTATAAATAAGATTTAAGTTTTAAGTTTTAGGATTCTTTATAGTAAGATAAGGTTAAAATAGATTAAGGTAATTTAATGACAGAATATTATGAAAAATGGGAAGGATTTGCTGTGATAATTAATAACTAGAATACAAAAAAGGGAGGTGTGAGGAGGTTGATGAAATAAGGTAATGACAGTTAAGGATTTGGGAATATTGGATCTGTTTTTAAATTTTTGTGGCTTATTTTTGTTTTTTGACTTTGATGTGTTACGTGTTTTGTTTTTGTTTTTTGTTTTTGATTTTTATCGATTTGTATTGTTTGATTGCTGTTTGTTTTTCCCTTGTTTTTTCTTTCTTCTTTTTCTTTTTGTTTTTTCTGTAACTTTAAAATTCTTAATAAATATCATTTAAAAAAAAAACAAAGTTCAGTTATTAGCAGTTCAGAACTCTGAGTCACTAGATACTGGAAATCAGACAACTGCTGCTTCCTACATCTCAAGAAGATCAATATCTATCTATTATTTCCAGTATGCTTAACATACAATATTGTATCCTTTTTGATACTATGTTAGGGGCTCCACCTAGTGCCTAGATATTAAGATATGACTGGCTTACATAGGAAGAACATATTACTTGGATTTCTCAGCTGTTGGGCCAAACACAGTAGCAGTTGGTTGGCCAACAGTTCTTACCTCACCTCACGACACTGACATTGCTGAAGCTTACTGGGTGGGAGAAGAGGGCATGCAAACACACTGGCTGAGTCAATCCAGCGCTCCCACAAGTGCATCTACATCAGTGGCCATTTTTGCCACTCCCTCAATCTTTCTCCTCTCAGAGTCCTGGCTGGCACTTGTATTGATGAAGACACACATCTGGACTTTAAAGTTATACTGATGGATGATCTATTACAGCAGCTCTTAAGGCATAAGTGATAAAAGGCAAATCTCCTCTCTACTTAGCTATCTAAGTTGGGTACTGATAATCTAGATCAGTAATGGAGAGATGGAGCGAAAGAGAATTCCTGCAAACCATCCCCTTAAATACCCTTCCCTGAGATGTTCCAGTTGAGTAGATGTTAATTCCTCCTAAGAGGCTGTCTAACTGCTTGTGCCTCTTCAAACTTCTTCCTGAGTATGGAGACTCAGGAAGGTGGTCCCCCCTGGTGGTGGTCTCCTTGGGGACTCCAAGGTATCCCTGGAGGCTCTTTCCTCAACTGCTAAACTTGCTCCCTTTTTCCTTTGCTCCTGCTGATCTGTACCCAACCCCTGATCTACTTCTTGTGACTCTGCAGGCAACTGCCTCGCAGGTCCTGGTGGTGCTGGTGAAGGAACTGGTTAACAGGGGAAAGTTTCTCTTCACTGGAGGCATGGAACCCCTCAACTCACTGGTCCCTTCTCCAAGTTCCTCCTCCTCACATTCCACCAGCAGCACACCCCCAGCTTCCCTATCTTGTCCTCTCTCTCCTCAACACCTTCATCTTCCTGCCCATCCGACACTCCGTAATCTGCGGCAACACTATTAATTAGCGGTCAGGTAAATGCTACCTTCCCCACACTGCTGCTGGATGTATGCGCTATAATGTACCACTTCAAATGTAGCATGAGCAACAGGAATTGCGAAGCAGCCATTTTCTTACCCCTTGTTAGTCAAATCCACTTTGAATATACATTTCTGCTTTTTAAGAACAATTTCCAAGTCAAAAGAGGGTTGAGTGGTAAAAGAGCTACTGCCACTAAATGTATAAATCTCATGTCTCTTGAGCTAGGTGGCAAGATTTGTACTGCCTAAAGGCCGCATATCAGATGCCCCTGATAGATTTGGAATATTTGTTTTGCTCACGAATAAGACATAGACTACTTAAATGTAAACCGTCTTCCATAGCCCATTGTAATAAACATCGCAATGCAGTGTAGTTTCATTGCTTATTTCATTTTCCTTCACTGGGGCTTAAGCACACATAACTGCATATTGCATTGTGGCTTGATTATTAGAGCACGAACCAAGCAGAAGCAAAATAGAATTCTAAATACAAACTGAATTCATGTTCAGGCTTGCCACCTGCTCATACTGTGAAAAGAATTTGAAGTGTGACTTGTCGAGAACAGGTTTATTTTACACACTCCTTTGTGCCGCACAGTCCAAATCTTTTATAAATCTATGTAGTATTTTTCTGGATGGGTAGACCGAATGTCCCATGCAGTCTGAGTAGGATGCTTTTAAAATATAGGGGATAAATAGTGTGGTAGGAACGTTATTTCCAAGTCAGCTTCATTCAAACTTCTGTCCATTTGTTTACAGTGGTTGGCATCAATGGGTATTTATTGTGCTTTCTAAACAACTTTAGTGACCCTGAAAATTGTTTAATAATATATAAAGCATCTGAAATTGAACTGCCTTTTTATTGTACACTGGGAATGATCCCTTGGATTCTGTTTCAGTCTAGCAATCATGTAATCTAAGGAAAGACTCTGAAGTCAGAGTTCTCCAGCAGGAAATGTTGTCTGTGCTCATTAGTCCACTGACATGCTTTACCCTTTAAATGAATACATAATTCATGATACTCTCCACTGGATTTCAAATTGCAGGGTTTGCATAAGCCTGGTAACAAGAGGGTCCTAATAAAATGATGACAATTATGTTGATTTTGTGACATTTATGTACCTTGGCTGTCTCGTTTGTGAAGGGAAATATGGATTGGGACTTTTCCCTATGGCAATTTGGCTTTTTTCATGCCCATAGATGGACACTGGGATGTTCATCCAAGTGCAGATATTATTGACCCATGCTGTATTGCTGTCAGTGAGATACAAGGGGATTGAGGGAATTAAATGCACACCCCATGATCATTCTGGCAGCAACTATGTGTTAATGCTAGTTTGTTTGTTTTCTTCCTGCAATTAGATCTGGATTGGGACAACTGGGTTTTCTTATTTATGAATTTTAACATCCCCAACATAGTCTTGCTCACAGGGGAAAATAATATCTGAAGAAGGAACTGTCAGAATACAGTGAGTGCATAGGTAATTAAGTGCAGCTTCCCTTGTGTGCTATCTAAACATCTGCGAACTGAATGCTTCACTGGAGTTTGTGTCAGGTAATTTCTTACAGGTATGAGCCTCTAAACTCCTATAAAAGTACTAAGAAATAAATTCCCAGAATGAAAGGATGTGGCGTTTGTTGTTGCAATCTGTATGTAGCTGTAGGAAAATGGGCATATACTGTTACATAGTAAGCATAGTTCAGCTATCAAATTGTTCCTAAACACAAATTATTCCAAATATTCTAAAATGAATAGAAAACTTAGCAGCAAGCATTCAGTCACTACCATATAGGAATATAGGAAGAAGCTTTATACCAGGTCAGACTATTAGCTTGTTTAGGCCAGTTTGACAGGTCTCAGGCAGAGGTCCTTCACATCTCAATTTCTTACCCCTCAATTATTATTTTTTACAGATAGCAGGGATTGGACCTGGGAAATTGAGCATGCAAAGCATTACAGTCCAGTCCCTAACAAGCTTACATGTGTCCATTCACATTCAAGATTATTTCTCTCTGTGTTAAATGCAAGAGCACTAACCCTGCATGGTTTAATAGGGTTGGTAAACATAGGAAGCTTGAAGACACCCAGAAAATGTTACAAAGGAACTGTATTAATAATAATAATAATAATAATAATAATAATAATAATAATTTATTATTTATACCCCGCCCATCTGGCTGGGCTTCCCCGGCCACTCTGGGCGGCTTCCAAAAGAATATTAAAATACTATAATACATCAAACATTAAAAGCTTCCCGAAACAGGGCTGCCTTCAGATGTCTGATGCTTATGCTTCATGTTTGCCAGGTCAATAGTTGACCTGCATGCCTCCAGCATTATGTTGGGCCTTCCTTTCCCAGGGCTCTCCCTGTTTGTATAGTAACTACCTCAGAGGTACCTGAGTGTCCAGTATTCAGCATTCAGACTGCTAACCAGGAAGTTTACTCCACCTCTGAATTCCCCACTGGTGTTTCATCACCTGCTCACAGAGCTGATCTCATGCTGCAGCCAGGAGGGCTGCCATCATGGGCTGATATTTCATCAGCGAACTGATGTTGCCAAAGGGGGCAAGAATTATCATTGAATAAAACATTTTTTTTTTTAAGCTGTGATCACCACCATCATCCATCTAGACTAAAATAGGGAACTGTTGGCTTCCTAGGTCATGAGATGGGTCACATATGCCCCTCCTTTCTGGAACATAGACACAGGTCACAGCAAGGGCTATTGGGAAAAATAGCCCAAAGATGCACAATCTTATTACAGTAGCAGTTTGTTAACACCTTTTCTTGTGATTAACCTACATCCTCTTGTAGCACCTATCTCATGACCTAGGAAGCCAGCAGCTCCTTATTCTAGTCTAGGTGGATGGGGCCTGTTTGATGGTGGTGATCCTAGCTAAAAAAATGTTTTATTCAATGACAATTCTTGCCCCCTTTGGCAATATCACTTTGCTGATGAAACGGCAGCCCATGATCATTTGTATATACTGCTGTTGTGAGGGAGCACGACCAGAATGGACAGCTGTCCTTGATTTTAAATCACCAGCTGATAATACATCACTCTGACAAGTGTGGTGTCTAAGACACAGCAAGGTTGGAAGCCAGTCTGGATTTCTTCCAAGACACTGCTGGAGTCCAGATGCTTTTGCAGTGTTACTACCATGACCTTTTCAATTTTATTTTTTTAAAAAAACTTTCTGAGGCCATGTGATAATTGGCAAACATTCCTTCAGTCAAGAGATGGCTTATTGAAAGAGGCAGACTTCAGCATGCTTGACTAGCATCCTTCCCACTTAGGTTCTCTTGGCCTTCCCTCTACAACTTCTCCACTTCGCAAAAAGAAAAAGCTAATTTTACTGTTATTAGATGCAAAAAGTTTTTTCCTCTCTCTCTCTCTCTATATATAAAAAGAGGAGGGGGCATTACCAAGGCTTTAAGTAGACAGATAGATTTCAGTCATAGGATCTACTTGATTTCCACCAAAAGGAATCAGGTGCAAAATAGTGGCTATGGGGACCTAAAAATGAAAGAACAGGGTGCCTCTGGACACATGGTCAGCTTAGAAATTCAGTACAGAATGAAGCATGATTTCCAGGGCATCCTTTTTTTGTGGAGTGAGGGAGATAGTTGCTTCCATGAGCCTAGGGCTACTTGTACTAAACATGTTCTCCCCTCCCCTCTTCGGATATTAATACAACAAATAAATAATACTGAAAACTATATAGCTAGGGTTGCCATATTTCAAAAAGTGAGACTCCAGACACAAAAGTTGTTTAGTTGGTGTGTGGTTTCTTTCCAAAATCTCAAAAGGGATTTTTTTTTTTTTTTTAGGAAAATTGCCAAAAAAATAAACACTCCCAGAAATTTATGTCGCTTTCCAAAAATTCTGCCCTGATGCCATTTTCAATTAATGAATCCCGGCTATGTCTGGGAAATTCCGGGCATATGGCAGCCCTAAAATAGCTGTAGATGCTTCTAGAAGGTAATTTGAGGGGAGAATGCCTTTTCTCTCCCTTTCTTGGCTGGAGATACTTCCATCAATGAATCTGTGTGTTTGAAAGAAAAAAGTGGCAGTTTTGGGACTTAAGAACACACACATTTAGACAAACATTTCCTTGAACTCCTACTTTCTGATCAAATTGTTTAAATTGCTCTCTTAATGGTCTTAATTGTTAATGCTTCTTTTTTACATATTGTTATATTACAAACTTTAATTATGGATGTTTTACTATTTTGGTATAATTGTTTTGTTGCGCGATTGAATTATGTGTGGATTTTATAATTGATTTTGTACTTGTAAACTGCCTAGAAGCCATGTTGGCCATGTGAGCAGCCTAGAGCAGCCACAACAATAGTGTTATTCGTGTTGGTCCCTCCTCATCCCCTGGAAAACAGAAAGACAAACCAATGGAGGAGCAGGATCTGTTTGAGTGTTAGTGATGTGAGCCTTACATCTCATGTTCAGCTGGTATATTAATGCAAGTAAGTATTTGGTCACAGAAAATGCCATCATTCTCCAGTGACCTTCATGTCAAGGAAACTATAGCCAAGATATGTATTGGGACCCTTGAGAATACCTCGCCTGAGACTGGGACACACAACAATATTGTTTCATCCTTTCATTGGGCAGTTTGAGAACAGGATGCAGACAACGTCATTTCAATGTCCATTAGGATACTTTGCTTGAAGTAAGATATGTCATGATTTGCTTGCGGTAATAAGGATTATATGGGCCAGCAATATCCCTCCCCTTTATTCTTTATTCTCTGTTAGGAAACTGTTGTGAAGTAACAGGTGAATATAAACTCTCCCTGGGTTGCTGGGTTTTTTATTGCTTTGCACACATGGGAGAGTTTAGGCAGTCAATTCTGTGTCCTGGCACTGAAGGTCACCGGTGATGAACTGACGCCAGCTTATCACTATTTGTTTTCCTAGCTGTCAGTTCTCCTCCCTTTCACAGAACCAGCCCTTTGCCCACTACTTCACCGCAAATTATTATGCCCTCTGCTCCACCTGCTCTCTCCTTCGATTTCTTTAAGAGAGTCCTTGTTTGCTGCTATTCCCCAAGCATTGCCTGAATTCCCTACTAAAACTAACTATGTGTAACTGAATAGTATGCATATTCGTCCTCTGTTGAGCCTCCCCTTTTCTTTCCTCCCCTTTCTTTATTACCTTCCCTGTGTTGAATTCCTAGATTACAAGCTCCTCAATCAGGGACTTCTCTTTCCCATATTACTGTGCAAAGAACAATGATTGTGCTATGTGAATACACTAATTAATTAATTGCTATTGAAAAACACAGATGACACCACTAAAGGCATACAGTCTGTGACTTAATGAGGGCCTACACATACTAATTTAGATGCCACTAATCTGAACTATGCCAATCTACATATTTACGGATAAGAGTATGACAGAGGTCTGACCTAAGGGTGTGGAAGAAATCTGACTGAGTTCACATCTACATGTTTATCTAAATCACACTTCCAAAAAAAGAGAGAACTAAAATACAGCCGTCCTTAAAAATTCAAGCTTCTCCAAATTTTGCAGTGCAGTTCTCCATTAAAAGTGCATTCATTGCTTTAGGGGAAAGTGCTTTGCAATAGTGTTTATATTAGGCAAAATAGCATACTGACATGCCTATTAGAAGAAATGCGTATTTTAATGAGGACTTTTTTTAAAAAATGCAAACCAGTGTGGAAATGTGGAGAATACAACATAAGACTGGAAAAAATGAGAAAACCAGAGCAATCAAAATTGCCAGATTAACCCATTTCTGGTTTTACCCTACCATTATGCAGAGTGTCAGGGATGGTTTGCCCCAGTTCTAGCCTATACACATATCTATCTGTTCATCTGAATGTAATTTTAGATATCCTTTTTGTCAAATTACTAATTGCATCAACATACGACAAAATTGAACACCATGCTAACCAAAGACTTGATAATTGGCTCATAGAATATCATTATCATCATTATGCTTCATATTTTTAGAGATTGTAGTGAGACCCAGAATTTTTTTTTGGTATGCTTTATGAATAATTTGTCTAAAAGCCAGTGCAGAGGGGGGACTGGATTTACTTCCAATAACTTAATATTTCAAATAAATGTCTTTAATGGTAGTTTTCCAGATGAGTATTCACTAGTATAACTGCCAATGCTGAGTCTAGGCTGTCTGATTAATAGCTGTACAGTAACTCATAATATTTGCTCAGATTTTGTTCCAACTCATGAACTGAAGCCAGTGCGATTCTTCAGCAAGTCTTGATTGATTTTTAAATTCTCCATAAGCACAAGCTCTGCCTTGGGGCTCTTCATGAGTTGAAGGATGGGATAGAAATGGAATATTAAAAGTATGTTTTAGATTTGCCAAGAAAATCACAGCTTTTCTGTAGAAACCTATAAGTTACAATCTGTAAATTACATGTGATTGCCTTTCGTAGTTGGGAAATGAGAGATTGTCAGTTATTTTATTCTTTTGTGCACTATAGCATAAGATCCTTGTAATTAGGAGTTTTTCTAATCGTAATATTTTATTTTCCTTTTCAGTAGTGTCAGTGCCGGTGTAAGGATATATTGTGCTCTGGGTGAACTCTGAGTCACTTCACTCATAGCACAACACTCTGCACATTCTCAAGGGAAACACATTTTTTACTTGCCCCACATCCATTGGGGACCTAAGGTCCACCTCAAAATAAGCTGGTGGGGGAGAAGGTCTAGGCCAGAGGAGGCCCATACTGCTTGAGAACACTTTGATAGCAGCCAAGGGGAGGCTAAAAGAGGCCAGTTCATTAGTAAAGAAAGGCAAGGGGTGTCAACAAGGCTCAGATCCCATCTCCCCCATCTGTGCAATCCCTTCTGCATTGGCTGACAAAACTGCAGTGGCTGCTTGGGCTGTATCATCTCTAAGTCCTCCTTGCTCCTCCAACCTCTCCTTCTCTCCCAGTGGCCCAGCTGGCTTACTTTAAATGCTTCTGCAGGGCTGCCAATTCAGCAGAGCTGCTCCTGGTCCTGGGCTGTCCCAGTGCAGAGTCACAAAAAACAGTACAGCTGCAGGTTGTGGTCAGCAGCCACAGCTATGCAGCGTCATCTGAGCTTCATCTCCTCTTTCTCCAATGGTAGCAAAGCAGAGAGCTGTGGGGGTGACCCCAGGAAGAGTCAGTTTATGTACATCCTGATGCCCTCTTATTGGTTACATTGGGTCATATAGACAACTAGGGTCAGTTTATGTGGAGGAACAAACCACTTTATCCATCTGGATGCTCTATGTTTTGATTTCCCTGGTGGTGGCAGTTCCACGAAGCACTGATGCCACTGAAGGAACTGTGGCATCCAGTATTCAAGCACAAAGCAATCAAGGGAGAATTTGCCATCAGGTTAACTATTAAATTGTGCCTAAAACACCAGGCACTAAAAAAATTTAATCTTTTTAAAAATACATTGCCTCTAAACTTGATGCAGATAAATTGCCTTTCAATGAAAGGGCAGGGGTAAAGAAAGGGAAAGGAGCAAAGGATCTGGTATCATTCTCAACGCTTCCCATTGCCCCAGTGTTAAGGCATAATGTATCCTATCTAGTTATCTTGGAGTGGAATACAGTACCAATATGTTGTTCTATTATTTGTTTGGATTAATAAACAGCAAAAACAAGATCAAAATCACTGCACCCAATGTTCTTTAATATACATCTTTAGAAATATTGATATTTCATTGATTCAGAAGATACAGGAAGAATAGGGTTATATATTGCATTTACAGTGAAAAGATTTGAAGCCAAAATGTCAGCTATTATACCCAGTTCTGTTAATGTGATGTCAGTGCTAAGGTGTTCTTTTCCTAGAAAAAAAAATGGAATAGAAATAGAAAATAAATTACTATCAAGGAAACAGCAAATATATTTTATGGAGCAAACGGAAAACACAAACATTCAGCACAAATGATTCTTCACAGAGCTATGATATCAAAGCAAGAGAAACCTATTTTAAAAGTTTATACTTCTAATGCATTCATCCTGTTTTCTCTTTCTCTAATGTGTTCATCCTGCATTTACCAGGAACAGGGATAGAAACACACACAAACAAACACAAAACAATGCTTGCTTCCAGTAGTTTGTTCGCTCTTGTATATGTTTTCAAAACCATGTTACAGTAGAATTATTTATCTTCTTTTTCTCGCCTGCTCCTTTCTGAGAACTTTCACAGTTGATTTAAATCACTTTACACTTGCTTAAAGACACTCCTGTTTTAATTTAGCCAAAACAGCCAGCAACAGTGAGAGTGGCGGAAATGCCCTGTGGAAAAGGAGGTCTTGCTCTCCCTTCTTTCTCTGGTGGTGTGCAGTGTGCCTAGTTGCTTATGGGAGATATCATTTCTCCAAACGTGCCTTTCCATCTCTCCCCACCCATCATCATCACTCCTCCTTCTGCTGGTCTTTTTCATCCAATTTAAAGAAAGAGAGATGCATAGTGATTGGGGCCTGACTGTCAGGAAGTGACTGCCTTGGAAAACAAGTTAAGTTACTTGCTATTTTTAGTGCTGTAGCCTGGCATATCTCTGAGGTATATTGTGTGAAATGGGGTGTCACTTAACTTTCTTGACCATCTCTGCAACCCCTACTTTCACTACTGTAAATTATTTTTCAATTGTAAAACCTAAATGAGAATTTTTTGTGATTATCTTACATTGAAAAAAAACACCAAAAAATTATAGCATTTCAACATAAGGCAGAAAAGCACTTTTTTGTGTTTTTTGACACCAATATCAACAGCTGTTTATAACATGAGTTTCCCAGTGTGTTGGGAGTTGAATTTATAGATAGTTGCCTCTCAAGAAATATTGTATATTGCCTGAAATGTGGATTAGAATGGGTCCCTCACTTCTCTCTATAACTCTATTCACTGTTCAGAGATTGTGTGAAAAGATCCTGGTAAAGTCAAGATTTCCAGACAATATTGCAACTTGTTGTTATTGCTAGTTTCTCTATATAACACATTATTGCATTGGGAGGTCAGAGCATTTGGGATCTTAATGAGAGGAGGGCCTCTTTCCTGAACCGAAGGTTAGTTTGGACTAATGTGACTTGAGAATTTATGTGCATCCTTTGTTTTGGGTTTAGAGCTGGACGCCTGATGTCAAAGAAAACTTAGATACTATTAGATGTTTGACACCGGTGTCTATCTAGGTGTCAGTGATTGGTACAACTCTGGCTATACTATCAATTGGCCTTTTGAAATGTTGGCCTGTTGAAATGTTTCTGTGATTTTTTAAAATGTTGCTTGTATGTCTTGTAATTAAAGGCAGCCCTCCCCCCATTTACATGCGTTCAGTATGTTTGCTACTGTGTATAGGCACATCACGCCAAACCTGAAAGTAACCTGAAAAAATCATAACGATGTCACCGAAATGTCACTAAAAGGGCATAATGGGAGTGCGGCAGGGGGCATAACAGGGTATTTGCAGGCTTTTTCAGTAGATTTCAATTATACATGATTTCACCGACGTGCGGAGTCTCAGAACGTAACCCCCACATAAAAGGGGAGCTGCCTATACTAATTAATGAACTTGAGATGTTATATATTTTTTCTTGTTCTGACATTGTGAGCTGATGATGATTATTTGGGCAAAGTATGATGTAGATAAAAAACTGTATGATGTAGATAAAAAGCCCTAAATGGTGGGATATTAAATGATGTTTCATTAATATAAGGCATGATACAAAGAGTTTGGATGGAAAAATGAAGAGCTTCAGTAAATGTTACTGTAAGATAATATCCACATGCATCTCATGCGTAAAGTAGTCCAACAGTTTAATTCTTTAATAAAACCTTTTTTTCGGCATTTAGTTTTCTAAATGTTAAGTCACATTGCAGAATCCTTTATCTTTCAAGATCTGTCCAACAAAAAATGACTGAAACTGATGCTCAAACACTGTAAATTTAGGCTCTGTAAAATCCATGAAATCCAAGTATACATTATTAAAGTGTGGAATAATCCTGCAAATATTTTAAACTCTTTAAAAAAGGAATGAAAGTTTTGAATCAGAACTTCAGTGAAGCTGGTGGTCTCTTGAGATCTCAGCTATTCCAGAGGTCTTATGTTGATCCTTGGCTTAGAATAGCTACTACTTTAAAAATCAAAATTTTATAAACTGGCTCGCCCTCTCCCCCTGCAAGTAAATAATGTCCTTTATGTAAACTTTAGAAATAATACCTCAGATCAGAAGGTCTATTTTCCAAAAAGTTGCACAAATGCATTAATACTGCCAAGTTTTATTCTTAGGTGTCTTATGGGAATATATCCCCTTCTTACAAAAATACAAAGTAGGTCAGTTGTGCTGAGTACTTGTAAATTTGCACTTGTTTCTTCCAAGAGTTTGAATCTAGGATGAAAGGGACCTGTTTTGATCAATAAACAACAAGCAAAAATGATTTTTATTTTTATTTTCTAATTGCCTTTGGGAATGTGCTGGGTAGGGTATTCACATTTGCAAACAGATTAAGAAGAGTGCATTGGTGTGTCTTGTCTTAGCAAGAAAATGTGTTGTAAATATAGTTCTAATGTATTGGATCTATGAAAGTAATTTATCACACAGGTTGTCCTTCTGCCATATTACTGTATAAATTCACCTACCAATTTTCAAATTACATTTTAAAGCGGCTCAAAAAAAACACCCACAACATGCTATGGACTTGGAATAGGTTGAAATTAAATTATGGAAGTGTGAAAATGCATAAGACAGAAATAGAATGTATTTGATACTGTATTATTTTGGATCTTTTAACATGATATCAGAAGACTATAACTTTATGTTCTCCCATAGCCTCAGAATTCCATGAGACTCTCTAGCCATGAGTGCTGCATTCCACTTGTTTCTTGATAGCAACTATATATCTATTGAGTATAGTGGTTTCCACATAAACTGTTATGCATGCACACTCACAAGTACATCTGTATGAGTTGTCTAACCCTTTTGAGGAAGGGTGTAGCCCTTTTGCAGCTGAATCAGTTGAGCACGTGCTTTCTATGCAGAAGATTCCAGATTTAATCCCTGACATCTTCAGTTAGTGCTAGGAAAAACTCCTGTATGAAACTGTTGACAGTAGAAAACTAGCTACACCAGTGGATTGACATGGGAAGGCAGCTTCTACTGACTATTATTCTGAATCAGGGTGTTTTGTGTTTTGCCTTCCAGCAGATGGAGGACAGGACATTTTATGCCTCTTCTCTGAGGGTTGACATCCTACCACATGACAGTTTTATTTGGACTGTTATTGCTGCATTTGAGTGTCTTAGGTTTACTCTTCCCATTTTCTAAACTCAGTTTTCCTTCAGGATTTCACTGGCTATAGAGTATAAAAGAGTTGAAATCCTCTGTGTTTCTTACAATCCATCTGCCTCCATGAAAGTTTCACTTGGATTCTCTTTCAACTCTACTTTTCTCCCCGGCAAGTTGTCTTGATGTTTGAAGCTTGTGGGTGACGGACTGATATTCTTCTGGCTTTTTTTTTATTTTAGTGATTAACAGAAATAATCAGACAGATTAACTCAGCATCAACTAAAACCTTTGAGCCTCAATCCCGCCCACAATTACTTGCACATAAGTCCCATTTATTGCAGTGGGAGTTACATGTGTGTATCTGTGTGCTGGATTACAGACTTTAATGTTTCAATAATAGATTCAAGATCTCAGGAAGTGAGTCACAAAAGGAAATGCAATATCTTCCATGGCTAAAAAAAATATTTGCCTTCTAACCAAGCTGTTCTTTGGATAGCTGTCAATTGACTAACCATTCTTTCAGTCTGAAGTGTTTCGTGTAACTCAAACCTATGAGTTCTTCCTTATGCCAACAGTAGTTGGCCCCAAAACAGATAACCAGCTTTTATGCTATAAATAAATGATTGCAGTGCAAGACCCAATTATTCCTGCCATTACAGGCAACGACTGATTAATGTGTGTCCGAATGACATGCAGTCGTGCACACATGCAAACCCGGAAGTCACTGAAAACATTGCTAAAAGGGGGTGGGGGGAATGGGGTAGAGTGTGCTTGTCAACTATATAAAATTATTTGCAGCTAGAGCACCAGCAATTTACACAATGCTCTGCCAAGTTTCATAATCATAAAATGATAGGTCCTTGTTCTCAATGATCTTACAATCTAAAGCTGTCAGAAGGGAAGAGCAGCACAGTTTATAGCTATTGAATCTGTGAACTTCTTCTATCTCTGAATACTTTCTCTTTTCAGAGTGACATAATACCAGTTGAATTTGGATGTTTATGCAGTGGCATTTCTTGACTGTGAGTGATGTAACATTCTATGAAGCATCGCAGCAGTTGCTGTTAGTATAGGTTTTAGTCACGTATACAGGTCTAGCCCACTGTGATTCAATACTTAGCAATAATGTAAAAAAAAAAGCTTCCTGTATGGAGGCTGTGAACTGCTCTGGATCGGTCTCCTCCAGAAATAAGTCTTGTGTAAAGAGTGATGCATTTCCAGCACAGAAACATTTTGTTTACCATGGTTTTTACTGGCTACTGATGAGTTTTGAGGATATTTTTTAACTCTGACTGTTTATCTTATTGTATTTTTAATTATTTTGATTGCATTATTTGTAAAACATGAGTTTTCAAACATAATACCTTTAAATGAGACTGTGCCCTTTTAATTTTCAGTCCTGCCTAAAATGTCAATTGCATGACCATTTCTATAGCTTTGCTTTTTTTAATATCATCAAGCCCTTCTTTGGACAGCTCAATTGCTTAATACTGCTCAGACTTAAGGAAAACGGCATGAAACTTGCATTATAGCCCTATCTTTTGTTCAACCTGCAAAATTGTTCCTTTGTAAGAAGCTTTTCTTGTCAGTAATCCCCAAACATTTATGTATTTGGCTATCAAGATAATCCAAACTGTTGTTTAGATATCAAAGATTATGGGGAAAGTCTGCTGTTGTTTTTACAGCAGTGCCTTCATAAAGAGCTGCAGTGCTTTGTCGAAGTAGTAATTAAATTTCCATCACTTAGCGCAGGTAAGAACAATTTATTCAGCTCTCCCCAGGTTCTTATACCTTTTTAAAATAGTTGCTTAGTTGGAGCTATCCATTTTAAAAGCATGTTAAAATTAAGGCTGTGTGCATTAATTGGTTTAATTCATCATCTGAGCTTTGTTTTTATCCACTATTATCTCTCCCCACTTCTCCTTTTACACACACTCTTGTTTTTGCCACTGCTGTGATGAGTAAGGGCTCGTCCACACTTGAGTTCGGTCTATGTTTTATTCTGTTTGCTCCCTGCTTTGTAGGCACAGGTCAGAGAGGTTTCGATTGACATTTGTTACAATTCAGCGGTAAACAGCGGATTTTTCTTAGGAAAAGTGGTGGGGCCAACAAAAAACCTCTCAGTTCCTTGCCTTAGAAAGCACGGGACAAGCAGAAGTGTGGACAAGCTCTAATTGTAGGGCACTTGGGACTTTGAATTGTGCTTTCTGACAGTACAAACTGGGTGCCTTAATCTCTGCCGCAATAGATAGCTTTTCAGAGTAGTGAATGGAAGCCTGCTATCTACTGTGCTCCATCAACATCGCTACTAGAGATATGGGACACGGGTGGCGCTGTGGTCTAAACCACTGAGCCTCTTGGGCTTGCCGATCAGAAGGTCAGCAGTTCAAATCCCCACTACAGAGTGAGATCTCATTGCTCTGTCCCAACTCCTGCCAACCTAGCAGTTCGAAAGCACGCAAGTAGATAAATAGGTACCGCTGCAGTGGGAAGGTAAATGGCATTTCCGTGCCCTCTGGTTTCTGTCATGGTGATCTGGTGTGCCAGAAGTGGTTTAGTCATGCTGGCCACATGATCCAGAAAGTTGTCTATGGAGAAACGCCAGCTCCCTCAGCCTGAAAGTGAGATGAGAGCCACAACCCCATAGTCGCCTTTGACTGGACTTAACTGTCCAGGGGTCCTTTACGTTTTTACCTTTCACTAGAGATATAGTAGCTACAATTTCATCAGTGACCCAAGGAATCAATAGGATTCCACATCATTATAAAAAAAACTGCTAAGTGTGCTCTGTTTCCTTCATCAAAAAGAGACTTAGCTCCCAGGCTGCCTGTTCTACCTGCCATCTGGCTTGCTTGTCTCCAGACAACGAGCCATGACATTAGCTTTGGTTTAGGGTCCCAGCTGGTTTCAAGACTTAAAGACTCACCTGGCACCATTTTGGCACCTGGCAAATGCAATTTTATTCTCCTGTGCCTTTTAAACTTCTCCAGTTCTTATCAGTTTTAGCCTCACCATTCATGTTTTTGTGCTACTTTTATATGTTATATTGGTGACCTGCTTTGTTGTATGTATTTTTATTTCATTTTTATTGTTGCCTTGAGCTGCCTAGCTATTGGGGACTATATATAAATGCCTTAAATCAACGATTAGTTGGCAGTGGCATTGAACCTACATGTCTCAATTTCTTCCTCTTGGCATATGTTGGGGTACTAAGCTCTGAGAATTGCTCAGATTTTAAAAGACTTTCTCAGTTTTTCACAAATTGTTGTTCCCAATCTGTGATTTCATCCAGTTCTGAGATGAGTATAACAGCTGAGAAATGGTTTCTTGCCAGTTTGTTGCCAGTTTACATAATGGTGTACTCATTTCTACATGGAATGAAACTGAGTTTGCGATTTGTTTGAAAGTGGTACATTTTGCTAATTTAAGGTTGTGATTAATGAGTATCAGGGTCTAACTATCTATTACATTAAATGCATGGTGTACAACACTGTCAGCATTTTTTAATTTGAAAAAGTTAATACTTAGTATGCCCCCTCATTTTCTGAATACTCAATAACAGCAATAATAACAGTAATAATAATTGTATTGTTTATACGACACCCATCTGGCAGGGTTTTCCCAGCCACACTAGGCAGCTTCCAGCAAAATATAAAAAATAACAAAATGTCAGACATTAAAAACTTCTAGATGGTCCAGAAAGATGTAATGGCCGATGGTATCAAAGACCTCTGAGAGATCCAGCAGGACCAGGAAACAGCTTTCACCTCTGTCCCTAACCTGCCAGAGATCACCAATCAGCATGCCCAAGGCAGTTTCAGTGCCATGATGAGGCCTGAATCCCGACTTGAAAGGATCCAAATAATCCACATCCTCCAGGCATACCTGGAGTTGTTCAGCGACCACAACCTAAATCACAGGCATACCTGGAGTTGTTCAGCGACCACAACCTAAATCACCTTGCCCAATAATAGAAGATGCTTAACCCTTCACTCACCAGCTATAACCTCCCCATTTCCTGTTTTGTTGTTTGAGGGCATGGAGAAAAGACATGTTCTGTGTAGAAGGATACTGTTCTAAAACCCGTCACATTTATGTCTGTTTTCTTTATGTAATAGAACTTTAAATATGAATTTATTCTGAACATGGACAGAAAGTCCAGTACCATCTATCTTTCCATTCCACACAAGAATACACTTAGAAAGTAATGACATACATGATTGCTTTTGAGAAAGTAGGGAATATGACTGTAACGTCAAAGAACTCTTATTGCCATAAAAATACTCCTAACAATTTGATACCATTATGAGCTTTCTCTTTTTAGTTAATCCCATACCATGCACAATTGTATATATACCCATCATATATAAATAGTCTCAGGATATAGTCAGAAGTCACAGAAAGAAACTATCTTCCTGAAACTAAGCAGGTCTGGGTGCAGTCAATGTCTGGGTGAGTCTTGGGAACATGTAGACGCTGCCTTGGGTTTCATGATGGAATAAATGGGGGGAGATATAAATGTAAGAACATTAATTAATATCCCCCACTCTTCACCTTTTTACTAAATTGAAAACTTACCCCTCCTTGTAGGAGAGTTACTCCAGGTCTCCAATCATTTTGCTGCCCATTTCTGTACCATTTCCAGCTCTGCAATATCGTTTTTGTGACCTGACAACCAGAACTGTGCACAGTACTCAAAGTGTGGTCACACCATTAGGTTGTATAAAGACAATGGAAAAAAAAAAGGAAGTTTTATTTTTGACCCCTTTCCTAAGGATCCCTAGCAAGGATTATTGAATTTTCTCTTTTTGCAGCTTCGTTGGGTTTATAATTGCTGTCACAGTAAGCATCTTTTCTAGGAGGAAATGGGTGTAATATCATTGCACCAATATTCTTCGGTCCAATTATTTTCTTTACACTGTTAGCCTTTTCCCTTCAGATAGCAGAGAGTCAATTACAATAATAAATGAAGCCCAAAAAGAAGTCTAGCAACACAGTACATTGTGATGTCTCCATATGGTGCAATAATTCTGAATACTTGCCCGCCTGTGATATGTTGTATGCTTTCCAATCCAAGCATAGTAATGATTTATAGAATTTGGCCTCAAGAATTTGACAATTCTACCCCAAGCAGGACATTTAACAATTTGTTCTGTATATGCAATGAATTGCATCCGGTGGTGTCTTTCAGCTGGCACTAAGGCTTCTGTCGGTGGAATGAGAAGGGAATACATTTCCGGCAATTCTCTCTCCTTTCTCCCCCAGCCACATCCCACTAGCCTAGTTTTATTACGCAAGTGTTTTTGTCTTGGCTGCAATGTGCCCTTCAATTCTGATAATGCCTCTTGCTTGTCCAAATGGAGGAGAGAGGGGTATGCAAGTGTTTACAGATACTCTACTGTACAAACATAACATTTACTTTTGTTGCTTTGCCCACTTTTGCTTCTGGCTTTGCCCACCAGTGGCATGAGACCCTCAGAAAGTTGTCCTCAACAGAATGCAGGTATTGGGCTGAAAAACATTCCCCATCCCAGTGTACTGTATAAAAGACTTTGGGTTTACACTTGTGTACTGGCAGCTGATGCCTCATACAGATAGGAATAATAATTAGCCTGCTAAATTTAGGACAGATAAAATGTTCCTTCCATATACAGTAAATGCCAATACATTTGGCACCTAGATAATATAAAATCTACAACTACCACTGAACAGTTAATTGATCATAATAGCGACTTGTTGTCAATTGCATATTGATAGTCCATGACCCATTTCACTGCTGTTTTATCATCCTCACCTGTTGGCACACCACCTAATTTTATTTATCCCTTCAGAGATCTCCTTAAATCAGGTATAATGTTCCTGGTTTGCTCCTCTCTCATTCTCATAGTAAGGGAGAATCTGGCAAAGCAATCAGGAAAATACAAAGCAACAAATAAACACATTTGAGCTCAGGCTCAAAATATTTGTTTTGCAGGTGGGAGGGTGGTGGAAGGCAGGCACATCAACTCTATGGGGCTGAAGCCTCCACAGCCCCCCCATGTCCGCTGAAATGGGGCTAACCCCCCCCCCCCAGTCTTGAGGGGGCAGAGGGAGCCTGGCAGGATGTCGTCCTGACATGGCGTGGCCTGATGGGATGTCAAACCAGGCCTGGTTGGTCTCTCCCAAATCAACAGTGATGTCAGCCCCCCAATGTTGGGTGCAACTCAGTGCCTGTGTTGGAAATACTATTGGAAATACTGTTTCAAAAAGGACTCATGCTCATTTGTTACTATAAAAGCCCATATCACAGGGATGTTGGAAAGACATATGAAGTTCATCTAAGTTACATTCCTCCGATAAACGCAATAGTTGGAAAGCCTTCATGACCCTTGTGTCCTTCAAAACTCATCTCTTCATTTGACAGAACACTGGAAGGCTGCATATTATGCTTTGCAACAGACTAATGTTGCAATGGGTATGGTAACCTTTGCAATGTTAGTAGGCATTCTTATTAAGCCTATCCACAGCCAGTAAAACAGAATTCAAACCATGTGTGCCCTGCATATTGTTATGCAATATGTAAAGACATATTGTTCCACGATTAAATTATATCCAGTTTATGTAAGCTGCCGATTGTGAATTATCTAGTGTATAGTGCAAGTGAATGTATGTGTGACCATGATTACTAGATAAAATTGATTCAATCTGCCTGGACGTTGTTTACCATTAGTCATAGAAAATTAATATCAGAATGGATATGATCCTTCTGTTTGTTTGAATAGTACAATGACCTTTCTGGATATTGTACAAATGAGTTACACTTTGTCTAATTGCAGCAAATGCACTTAGAAGGTGTATTTTCATGTTGTATGAACTACTCTGTTAACCACTGACTAATGGCTGGTTTACAGTTTTAATTGTTGCTTGTCTGTATTGGTTATTGTACTGCAAGCATTTTGTGCATATAAGGCTATGTCACTGCTCAGCTGTTTGATGGCCACCCAAAAGCATCAATGTTTATTTTTTTCAATTGAGTGACTGCTGCTATTTGTTGGCATGTTTCAGCATGCTCTTCCACAGCACAGAGCTGATAGACCTCCTGCTAATGGGCAGGAAGAAGAACTGTCTTGATTTGATAGCTTGTGCAAACTCATTGTACGGATTTGATGAAGAAGCTTATAGTGGATAGTGAAGAAAAGCAGTTCTCGGAAATCCAGAGGAGGCCCAATTGTGTCTCCTTCTGGAGTATGAAAAGTCATTCATTTTCCGTACAGCATGATAATATAGATGATGATGATGAATTTTGAAAATGAATCTTGAAGGAGTCAGTCACCACACCAGATGACACTGAATGCAGCCAGTGGCATCTGTTGAAGATGTTTGCTTGTCAGCATTGTTGGCAGCAATAGATGTAGATGACCAAGATAGCATAGGAAATCACTGAGAAAGGAGTGCAAACATGCTGGGAATGTGGTCTGGGAAAGCACACCATTGTTTGAGACTCTGTTCTGCCATGTGATGCCCAAAACCTTCCTGATTCAGTGCATACCTTAAGCGTGTAGTCATCAATGCTGATGCATGGAGCGCTGGCACAATCCTGAACCTGCATGTTGATCTTTGTCAGGCTGATGGTGTGGCCAAACCCCCTACGGGCTTAGACAAAATGGTTAAAGAGTCTCTGTAGAGCTTCCTTGGCGTGCACTGTCCATTAAAATCCAGATATAAACTCATTTGTTTTAGGAGAAATACATTTGAGCATACAGTTATATGGAATATAACAACTCTGGCATAATTAATATGGAAGTGCTGCTGAAAGTATGTGATAGAAAAACTACTCAAGTTAGCAAATCAGAAATCCACAGCAGTTTCTCTCTCAGTTTTTGCAGTTACAGTTGATAATCAGTTTTCTCCCAAATTTTTTATTTTATGTCTGCTATCTCAATGTTTATGGTAGTGAGTTACACATGGTGAGGAAGTATTTGAGCACTGTGCCTACAAGATAAATTGTAAAGCAATATGTGTACATTAATATTTAAGTGTAGGTGGGTTCCCACGAGGCAAGACACAGTGATAACAGCAAGAACCTTTAATGAACTAATAGAACTGGACAACAGGGGCAAAGCAACTGCTTATATACATTTCTGAAAGCCTGGGCCACTCCCACTCCCAATGTGATTGGCTGACTAAACTTCTAAGCAGCGAATCATGACTCAGAGTTTAAGAGCCAATGGCAGAGGCCCACATCCTGAAATGTTCTGTGATGAGATATCATGTATCAAATCAGAACACAGGAGCTCAGAATCCTTAGTCCAGACTCAAGCTCAGATAAACACAGACCACTGAATACATAACAAATACTGACAGATTTCTAGTTTGCATCATCTGAGTTGCGCTGGGGATGTGGGGGTGTGAATTAAACATTCCGAGTGTATGTCCTTATTGCCCACATCTCTAGTTACCTCATCTCTAGTTATCTCATACATGCATATAGTATTCCTTACCAATGAGTATGTGTTATGTGTTGAAGAATTTAGCTGCTCAGGAAAATCAAATAGAAATATAGCCATGTAACAAAATATTCCCGGGGAATTTGAAGATATGCTTTTGCGTTTTTCATACCTCTTGAAATAATTGATAGTGCTTTACTTTTTTTTTTTAAGCGAGTGCAAATAGAATTTATGGTTACAGTACACTGAATAGAATAACTGCATCTGCAGTATATCATCATATTTACTTGTGTCATGCTATGCAATCTGCAGTATATAATTCCACTAGGTCTCTCTTAGCCCTCTCCTTGGTGGTGTTATTTTGAGGATTCATTAATCCATACTGATCTGTTCTGTAGATAGACTCTCTCTCTCTCTCTCTCTCTTTCCTCCCGCCTCTCTCTCACATACAGAATTTCCAGTAATATAGTCTCCCCATCGGTGCCACTAAAAAAAAAAAAGTATGGCAAATAAGAGACTTTCAAAACTCCCAGGGTTTGTTGCTGGATTTAAACTATTTATCAGCTTGCACAAATGAGCCGCATAGAGAGCTATAGTAAGGGAGAATAATACAGAAAACCTAGTGTGCATATGAATGTGTTGCGCATGCAGAACGAGACCCCCCTGGATCTCAGCTCTTGTTTGAGCAGGTCAAAGTTCCCTTTCCTAACTAAGATTGACTTTCTGGGAATGAGGGCTAAACTGAACACAGCAGAAGGCTTTTAATCCCCTGTAAGTATGCTGATGTAGGAGTCAATATAGGCTGACTACTTTACCTTAACTAATCTGAGCTAATTAACCTTGAATAAAATAGAATGTAGGCCAGAATTCAGAAGTCTCAAAGAGTTTAATAGATTGCATGACAACCAATTCTACAAACACAAACACACACACTCCTCAGCAGAATGAGGTCCCCTTGGTTTTTATTTTTTTCTACCACATGTCATTCATGCAATAATAGTGAACTAACAATGAATTTATACTGAACCATCCACATGTTGCTCTACAAGGCTTTCCCAATGTTACCACATTATTGTCATCTCGAGCAACACCCTTGCACTATAGCACAACAAAAGCAGGACACCCCTATCCCCAAACATGAAAAGCTACAACATTTCAGAAGGATGCTATGGGTAAGCACTGATTGGAAACAAAGCAGCATGTTAGCCCCTCCCCCTTTTTTTTGCAGGTATGAACAGTAGTGAAAGCTGGATTGTGTATAACTGCCCCTGAGTACAAATGATCAAGAATGCACAATAAAAAGAATGGCTTCTGGAGGGATCCTGAGTTACAAGAACTGTTGATACTTTAAATAAGATGCACATATAACTTTTATTGGTATAGATGGTGTTGTGTTTCCAATGGATGAACTTAAATAAATGTTATGATGCATGCGTGAGGACCGGGGGGAAAGTCTGTGAGGTTTGGGGACTGAATCCCAGGATGAGCCCTTCTTTGAAGGTGCACAACTGGGCACTGCCCCTCAGGATGTTAAACCCAATTTCCGAGACAGCACCTAAAATCTGAGAACATGACAGTCCTAAAGAATTTCACTCAGTTGTGGCTTGTTTGGTTTGGGTAACACTCTTTGGAATTTCCAATGAAGAATGCTTGAGTAGCAGGAAAGGAGAACAGAACTGCTTTTGCAGGACTTTGATCCTTTAAATGAAGCATGTGAAGAACCTCTCTTCAGTGGTCTGATGCGATATGAATTATTTCCTTGTGTAGGTCCCGATACATATTTAAGACTCCAGCCCTGCATCCAGTTACTGTATATATGCTACTCCAATGAAATGAATGGACTTTGGCCTTTGTTCTTATTTACATCCAGTCCAAGTGGTGGCGGCGCTGCCTCCTTAGTCTCAATGGAAAGAAGGATAGGGACAAAATTAGAGTCAGTTAATTCTGTTTGTCATTGGCTCAGGCTCCACCTGCTGTTTGGGCTCCACCCCACCATGCTCAATAGGAACAAGCCACCGCTAATCAACAACACCATTAAATATCATTAAGTGAATCTTAAAACAGATTTTCATGTACCATGGCTGGGTCTTTTTTCTCCCTTCCACTTAGGACATATACCTCAGTCTTCCCCCACCAAATTTTTTTTCCCCTGACTCCTGAGTACTTGAATTGTCCAAAAGCAATTTTCATTGACAGGAAAATTGCTGAAATTATCACGCTGAGTAAGTTTGCTTTCCAAAACAATTTCTTGCAAATTCCAGGGGTGGCATTCGACTAACTTTTACTCTGATAGACATTATTGAAATTAATGGATGTAACTAATATTCATTTCAATGGGTCTACTCTGAGTAAAGGTTAGTTGATGACCACCCCAGTATACACCACCCTTTTCTATTTCTGCCCCCTTATTCTTGTGTAGTAATAGATGGATATGGAGTAGACTATGCCAGTTTCCAGAATTTGTTTCTTCATTGTTTTTTATTATTTCTGAGCCACTTTGTGTATGACAGTAACCCTCAGGTGATGATGACATACAATCTGATGGCATTTTCTTATTTTTCTCTTCAGGATACGTGAATCATGATGCTCACCTTGGATCGTGTGAAAACAAGTACTGTGGTTTGGGTAGGCACTGTGTTGTTAACAGAGGAACAGGGCAAGCAGAGTGTGTCTGCATGGAGCACTGCAAGCCTCACTTCAAGCCTGTTTGTGGCTCAGATGGTGAATTCTATGAAAACCACTGTGAAGTACACCGAGCTGCCTGCCTGAAAAAGCAAAAGATTACCATCGTTCACAATGAAGACTGCTTCTTCAAAGGTAAGCGCGTTTGGACAATGCCTTGAAGACTCTAGCCAGCTGCATATTTTGAAGTTAATTCAGCTGGAGCGCTGATAAAATTCTGCACGGTGTATTGTGAAGCAGTGGTAGGAAAACTTAATCTGACAAAACTCTCTTCCCCTAGATATGTGTCTCAGCTACGCCCAGTTTTCTCTGTGTCTTTTCTGAGAAGCCTTGGAATATAGATCAAGCGTGGCTTTTGACACTGTTGTAACCAAGATTCCTATGACCTTGGTTTGAAGAGGTGAATAAAACTGTGATAAAGTAATGCAGTTCCAGAGTTTAATGGAGAAATATGTAACCACTGCAGAGGCTGCATGTGTATAGCTTCCTGCTAGAAGCCTAATCTTTGAGTTACCATTCTATCTTGCCTTGTTGTCTAAAGCTTTTGTATTATTTTAAGATCCTGGCTTCTATCTTGTTTGTCACTGCTGTTTTGATTCTGCTTTTCACTCTTTTTATCTGTCGGGACAAATATTAATGTTTATTTTGATAATTTCTTAAAATTTTGTTTCATGTGATTGTGAGAAGTCTTGGGGGCTTTTGAAGTCACAGGGCAATACAACACAAAACTAATGGGTGCTGAAAATTCAGAAAATGAGAGCCCATGCCAATTTTACAGTGACTGAACTTCTCAGTCAGGTCCATTTCTGAGGCCTAATTTATGTGCAGATTTTTACAATAGGGTTGCTATTCTCTGATACTGGTTTGAGAAGTACCCATGAAATCCAAGCATGTATGTGATGCAGAACATAAGTTCTTTCCAACTGAGGAGCCATATTTTTTAGAAGATGTGTGTCTTTAACTCATACAATTAACCCCTCTTCATATACACTTCACCATGAATACAATGTTGCTCATTAAAATGCCTTCAAGAATTATAATAAATTCATCTCACGTTGATCAAATGCATACGGAGTTACCGGTTAGGTTTTGCTTAAGTCTTGACCATTGATTTGTGCCTTTCTGCTTAGTTCATTTCCCCCTAACTTGGTTCTGGAAGTGCTGTATCCATTCCAACTGCTCTGTTAAGAGATGTGTGCTCTGTAGACAATGGAGTTTAATTATAGACATGATCCTGCACTTTGATTGCATTTTAAGCCTGTGTACATTTTAGTGCATATCCATAGAGTGAGAGACATAAGCTGGTATTTTTAAGTGATCTTTAAGCTCCCCCACTGTGAGCACAAAGAAATGATTAATCTAACAATAACTGTTAGAGGTGGCAAGGCCCCCTTTTTCCATGCAGAAAACACACATACAGGAGCATTTCATACAGAACATAAGGCACAGCTTTTATATTCAGTTTATTTCTGGCAAGCCTAATGCCAAGGAAGAAGTTAAAGTTATGGATACAATTTCAGTTCTGTTAGTACATAATGGAGCCTTTTAAATTTGAGGTCTACAAGATGTTTTATAAGAGTCTGCTTGCATTGGAATAAAATCCAGCCTTCATTTTTAATATGAATGCAATACAAATGAGGCAATTTTGTTTTGTTTTGTTGGCTCATCTCTGCGGTGTAATAGAAATGCAGTGACCATTGCACTGCATTTTCTCCATTCCATAATTGCTGCCCTGCTAATAACTTTTGCATTTGGGGGAGCCTATAGTAATTTCAGTTTAAAAGTTTAGCATAACAGTTGACTGACTCGACTTGTGGAGGTCATGCAACAAAGGAAGTGAAGTAGATGCTGATGGGATGGCATTTTGGGAAGAATGCATAATTATTGGAAGGGTGAAAGGTGTGGGAGCTGAAATTAGACTAGCGGTTCTGTATTATATTGAAGGATGGTCTCATATGTGACAACCAGAACAATTAAACTCAGGAACACTTGTACATGTTGTTAATGTGCATTTACATTCTGCTCGATGTAACTTTTTCATTTAACTCCTTTGCTGCAAATAGCTGAGATTCACAGACCAGAGTGCCTGCTGTCAGAATTTAAGTTGAGTTCTGCTTTCTCAGACCAAAGCTCTGTCTTGTACAGCATCTTGTTTCTTGTTTATCTTCTGATACTGGAGGAAGCATTTAACCATCCTGGATAAGAACCATTTATCCTCTACAGAGTATGCTTTCTCACCCTCCCATCAAGCTACCTGTGGGAGTTCCTCATGCATGCAAATTTACTAGTGAACCAGTAATTTGCCCTGACCACTAATGGACACTGTTATTGGGAAAGTAATTATACTGATGAAATTTTGCATGCTTGATGTCTACCTCTTCTTATAAAAAGGTAAAGGATGCCTGACAGTTAAGTCCAGTTGCGAACGACTCTGGGGTTGCGGCGCTCATCTTGCTTTACTGGCCGAGGGAGCCAATGTTTGTCCACAGACAGTTTTTCTGGGTCATGTGGCCAGCATAACTAAGCCACTTCTGGTGAAATCAGAGCAGCGCACAGAAACGCCGTTTACCTTCCCGCTGGAGTGGTACCTATTTATCTACTTGCACTTTGACGTGCTTTCGAACTGCTAGGTTGGTAGGAGCTGAGACCGAGCAACGAGAGCTCACCCCATCACGGGGATTCAAAATGCTGACTTTCTCATCGGCAAGCCCTAGGCTCAGTGGTTTAGACCACAGTGCCACCCGCGTCCCACCTCTCCTTATACTCTCCTTTAAAAATACAACAGGATGTTTTGACATGTGACAGTCAGATGGCTAATGGCTCCTCCAGATGACCTCTTTATTGTGTTTTCTTCCTGATTTCATTCAAAAAAGCTTACAAGGAGGTTAGAGCATGTCTGATCTTTATTGAACATTTGTTCTACTTTGCTTGCAGGATGGTTATACAACAATGAACATTCATCCTGATTTGCTTGCAGGGTGTTTATGTATATATTCTGGTTAATCATTCATTTACCCCATCCTTTTCTATGCATTTCCCCATCGCTGTCCTAACTGCAAAAAAGTTTTTTGTTTTTTAATAAAGTAGATTTGTTGTGCCAGGACAACAGCATGTTCTACTTCACTTTAATTGTGGAAACCTAAATTTCCAGTTTGCATTTGAATCCCTCCCACAAAGTAGTGGTACCCTAAGCAAAAGGAACCTCACAGTTTGTTCTTTAGTAGTATTTACCCAATTTGTCTGCACATATCAATTGGAATCTCAGAAATGGCAGGTTAGCTATCGGCTATAGTAGTTCATAATTATAAGAATGTTCATTATGCCTATCAAAATGTATTTTTTTCATAGAGCTTGAACAGAATCTGATTTGGATCATGACATTTTGCAGCATTATTATGCTGGTTGGATTATAATATCAGACTGTAAAATACTCATAATTTAAATATTATGGGCAGTATTCAACAGAGAAATTCCATTACTGTGAAGAGTTATGGCTTGCAGTGAAACTTCCCCTCCCTTTCTTTACCCCCTGCACCCTGTTAGTATCTTTTGGGGGTTCTCCTAACCCTCTGGAGCAGATTTGGGGCAGGGTTCAGGGGTGTGCCAGGACAAGATACAGTGAAGGGAAATTCTGTTGCACCGTATTTGGGGTATTTGGGATACCGTATTTGAAACCACTGTATACTAGAATTTAAAAGGGACGCGGGTGGTGCTGTGGTCTAAACCACTGAGCCTCTTGGGCTTGCTGATCAGAAGGTAAGCAGTTTTACCTTTACATTAGAATTTAAGCAGAAAAAAAATGGTTTATCTGGAGTCATACTACGCCTTCTAAAGCTATGTAAGTACTACTTTTCAGAGATTATCATATTTCCAGTTTTAACTGTTACAGAGAACTTTAGCCAACACTTTCTGCCTGTCAGGAAAGCGCTTTTGCATTGGCCCTATGGCAGGCCACCAGTCAGGCTTAACAATGTACATAAAAGAGGAGCACAAATGTGTCTGACATCTGTTCCTGTATGTTGATAAAGTATGCACAGATATGGCCGTAGGGAATTTAATTTGGAAACTTGCTTCCCGCTCATTATTTTGTCACTTTCTTTCTTCTACCCTACCCCCCCTCCAAAAATAAAGGAAGTGACTCTTCCCCTCACTTGTAAAAGCACACAAATTGTGTGTCTGAGGCAGGGGAAAAGGATAAATTGCCTCCTTGTCTTTCCCTGGTGTCTGACCTGAATTCTTCCTGTGCAGACTCAGCTCAACGAGGAACTCAGTCACAGACCACATCTATCAAGATAAGGGAGATTCTAAACCAGCTAGGTCTTCTTGATTGTTCTTTGCTGTTGTACAACATATTTTCTTCTGCTTTTTCCTGGCTTGTAGATCAGTGGGAGGACATGAACCATGAGCTAATCTAGTGATGAGTTTGTTAGATGCTGCCAACCATATGTGTACATTTCAATATGTTGTCCTGTTTCATTTCATGGTGGAAAGCTGAAGCGTGTTCCTGGGGGGGGAAAAGTAAACTACACAAAATACATAAAACCACAGTTTTCATATCTCAGCTCAGAGAGATGAATCGTTTCAACCTGTTTAGTGCTCTCTCCCTTCATTCCATACTGCAGGTACATTGGTAAATCTCTCTCTGTGTTTTTTGTTCTGTAATCATTTATTTACTCTCAATATTTTGTAATGCTGTCATCAGATGATGGGTCTGAACAAAATTTCAGGGGAGGAAGTAACATTCAGTAACTGAAGAGCAGAGACAGGTATTTGTGGTGTCCTCATTCTCAAGTAAACTTGGAGAACAGAATGTGTTATATAGTAAGTTCCAGGGACACTGTTTTGGTACTTTTGCAAATGCTTCTCATTGCTAGGCTTTTCCTATGGAGATATGAAATGGGATTCTGTTTTCATTGACCACCACAATAGTGGTGGCAGGTAGATAGTGACTAGCTCAATGTCACTCAGTGGTGTTCCTGGCTGAATGGGGATTTGAACCCTAGTCTCCCAAGTCCTAGTCCAGCACTTTAACCACTACACCATGCTGGTAGGGATGTCTAGACACATGAATCACAAAGCTTCTGCATTTTTTGAGTTAACTGGAATGACAGATCTTTGAGTGTGTTCAGAAGCCACCTTGGCCATTACTTCAGCTGGTTTTCAGCCATCTCCTTCTGCCCAGCACTGTTGCAGGCTGGTCAAGTGAGAGAACAGAGAAGTGTTTGATGACAGTAATAAACAACATGCTGTTGATTGGTGCCAATGTGCCATTAACAACCCGCTGTGGGTGGCGATTGCAAATGATTTAGAAAATGTTCCACTCTGATTCTGACAGTGTCCTTAACTGTATGTCCTGTCAGCATGAACGGATGGCTAGCTTCTGCATTCAGAAGCTCAGAATTGTCCTTTATCTTGGGAACTGAACTTCTTTTCTGTGTAACAATAAACTGTGAAAGTGGGCAGTGATGTCATCAGGCATTGCACTCCAAACACATTGTGCAGTAACTAGGAGGAAATTCATGGCTGGCAATTAAAGAGACTTCATGTTGTCACTCAAGGTGTGCGAATTGCACAGTCTGTAGCCCTGCTGATTCACGTCCTTATTGTGAAAATTGTACACACTATTTTTGTTTTGTTTTTTTGCCATCTGCCTAGGGCCTCCCCTCTAAAGTAGCGTTGGAAACACAAATTATAAAAAGATTTCATGTCCTCTGTTCCCCTAGATGATGCAGACATTGTGACAAAGATTTTCTAATAAATAGGCTTATATATGTATGTTATGCTTCTTCCCTGCAGAGAAGAGTAAGTGAGAACAGAAACAGAAGTTCACAGAGACCAAGTCCAACTCAAATACTGTGGGAGGGGTGTCTGCCACCATGAAGGAAGCATGCCCATTCTTTAAAAAGCCCCTCCCAGGACTACTGTCCAGTCATAAATATCCTTTTCTTGGGCAACACGATTAAAGGTGTTTCCTTATGCACACAAGTTGTGCAGTTTTGTGCAGAATCTACATGACATTGTTGGCATCAAACTGCCAACCCTTATTCCCTCCCCCAATATTTCCCTCCGTTTAATCCAGGTTTACCCTTTCCCGGGAAAATCCAGTAAGTATAACGACAACATCTTGTTGGCAATAACTCAGTGACTCTTTTGCAAATTAAGCCCCCTATCTGGAAGCACCTAGAGAGAGTGGGAACTGACTGACTGAATATAAGTATGAATATAATGGATTTTCTAGACCAGGTTATCCCAAACCTTGGTCTCCAGCTGTTTTGGACTACAACTTCCATCACCCCTAGGTAACTGGACCACTGGTCCCATCTCAGCTTCAGGCCTGGTTCTGGCACCAAAGCAGCCTGGGTTGCCCTGATTGTTGACCTTTATGGGGAAAACTACCTTGTTGACTCTTCTTGACCACTTGCCAGTCTTTGATACCATTAATCATGGTATCTTGCTGCTTGTTGGATTGATACTGGGAGGTACCAAGTTGCAGTGGTTATGCTCCTATCATTGGGGAAGAGTATTTGGACAGAGGCGTTTTCAGTATGTTGATGATATGCAGTTCTATCTCGCAATTCCTTCTGAATCAGGAGAAGCTGTTCATGAGCTAGACTGGTGTCTGAAGGCAGAGACTGGCTGGCTGTAGTACAGTAAGCTGAATCCTGATAAGATGGTGGAGGTACTGTGGATATGTGGCTCTTGAGTCCCGGAATTAGGCATGTGACCTCTTCTAGATGGGGTTGCATTCCCCATCAGGTATGTAGCTTGGCATCGGTTTTAATTCAATGATTTTAAAAATTATGTGTATGCTGCTCTGGACTCCTGTGAGAAAAATGGTAGGAATATATATACTCATAGCTGGTAACTTTTCCCTTTTCTTGTGAGGAATCCTATTCGGAATAAGGGAATTTCCCTTTTAAAAAGGGAAACGTTGACTGCTATGTATACTGACTCCCAAATACTGTATAAGGTTATCAGGTTATCTAACAACTGAATTGCAACATTATTCTCAAGTCACTGTAACTAGAACAAACCCAAGAAACAAAATGAAAGGACATCACTCCTGGCGGGAAGAATTTTTCTCTCTCTTGTTTTCTTTGGTTATATCCTGTCACACATGGCAAATGAGAACTTTCAATGCAGTGAAAGTATTTTCATGCCTCATTTCATTGCCTTGAAGATTTTGTAATGATTTGAAGAGGATGACTGAGTAGGCATGGCAGTGGGAATCTTCAGGGTTGGCAGGTGACAGGGAGAGTGGTGGCAGCCAGCTGTACAAAGTAGCAGGTGCCAGGACAGTAGGCAGGAAGCAGGACAGATGGTGACACTTACAGGGTGGCAAATATATATATTAATAGTTGCCTTCAAAGGAATTCTGCATAATGATGTTGCATGGTAAAGCAAGAGTAACATAGCCTAAATGTGAATATGTGCTGTCTTACTATTTTGTAAAATGCACCTGACGTCAGTTTCTTAACTATAGGGACTTTGGTCACATAATTATAGTGATATGTAATTATAGTTATATGTACACATTATGTCTGATTTATGCTCACATGCTTCAGATGATGTTTTAAAATGGTTTGGAAATAAGGGAATTTCCTTTTCATGTTACTCTCATAGTAGACATATAGTTTAAAATATCAGAAAGCAGTAAGTAGGGGGTGTATTTCTTTCTTTCTTTATTTGCTTTAAGCTGTTGAGTCTTTGACAGGGCATCTTATCTCTCTTACACAACAGAAAAGATGCACACAAGTAGTTGCTTTGGAGACTGTAAATTATAGATTAGTATGCAGACAATATATGAAGCTACAAAAGAGATCACACAAGGTCAGATTGCCTCAAATATAATGAGTGGGAAAGGAACAACATCCACACAAAAATATGAATATTTCTGAAAGTAATCTGAACAGTGGCTGGTAAGAAATATTTGTACAATAATAAATAGCAAAAATGCTCAGTGTAGTTCTGTGTTAAAAGATGTTACACTTTGCTAAAGGATGATACTTCTGTAGCTAAAAAAGGATAATGTTGTACCTTGACCTTTAATGTGTCAGTATTTTGAAGGAACCAAAATAAATTTAGTCTGTGACTGGCAATTAATTTAAATATAAAGTCTTAGAGTTTCATGAGTGGATTTCACTCATATGTTGGGGCACTCTTGGATCTTGGCTACCTGTTCCACTTTAAACCTCAAATCTGCTCTAGAACATTGGCAACTTTCTAGAGCAATCTCCAGAGATTTCAGAGGAAGGAAGATTTTGAAAAATTACCTCCACACTTCAGTTCAATTAATTTAATTTAATTTAATTTAGGCAGTTTTGCTGGATCTATGCCCCTTCAATTATGAAACAGGGCCTTCCTAATATGTACAGAAGTGGTCCTGTGAATTTGGTTTCTAAATGTCAAGCAGGTTCCCAAGTAGAGGACATTGCAACATGCAAGGTGTTGTCAGTGCAACATGGAGTGATGGAGAATGGGACTCCTAACTCAGTCAAAATTCTTACGTTATAACAAAATGGGTTGGAAATCTCTAGATCAAAATATTAGGAAGCATAAGCTTATTCCACATACCCCATTCCTCATAAATAAAGATCCTTTTATCTCACTCAACAAGGGTATTGAAATTGATAAACTAAAGACCCCAAGCTGAAAGCTGGTACTCAAGTGACCAAGCAGATGTGATGATTTCTGGAAAATCTGAAAGCAGATAATTATTGTGCTTCAAACTTAAGATATGAACTCTACCACAAAATAGTATCTTAGGAGCAAAGTTAGGTTGTGCATAGAATAAAACGGATAGTTGTGGGAGTTTTCTCTCTCCCTTCACACACTGAAACCAGTCTCAGATAGCAGAGGGGATTATTATTATCTTTATTTGAAAATAGGTTCTGAAGCAGCATCCCAGAAAGTAAGTCTTAAAACTGAAAAAATAAATAAAAATCAGGGGAAACAAAACAGAGTAGTGTGTGAAATCCACCTTCACACCGTTTACAAATGCTCTGATTTGGGGGTAAGGGGGTATGCAGTGGCAGGCAGGGCAGTTTCAGTGATTGCTTGTTGGTACTGTAATAACTCCACAGACACCCAATATAATTTAGATTGGCTTCTTTTGGTTCCTGCCAAACAGGGATGTAAGAAAAGATCATTTTCTTTCCACCTTGTATTTGTCACACCCAGCAATGTTTCAGTTCCACTGTAGTTGGTCTTCTGCCTAAATCTACACTATTCATCTCACTATCCATCATGGCAAAATTATATTACTTACATAAGTTATATAACTGATTACATTGTCATTATGTTATTTCACCCCATTCATTTCAATGCAAGGAAATACAATGCAGATGGTGAAGAAATGTCTGTAGGAAAGTAACATAGGGTGCTGCCTTATAGTGATTTTTCCAGCTAGCTTGGTATTATCTGACTGGCCAGTTTTCAGACAGGGGACATTCCAAGTCCTACATGAGAATGCTATGGATTGAATTTGAGACATTTTGCATGCAAAGCAGATGTACTACTACTAATCTGTGATGCTGAGCTGTGATACTTTATCTTTAAAATTTTTGTTGTGATCCACATATATGTCAACTGTTTATCAGTTACTCCTTAATCATTTCCAGTTCCCTTTGCTAATCACACATTAATCTTCTACTTGCTTTGAAGTCTGGTGTGCCCATTGTTCTTGCTTCATTTTTAATAGACGCTCTCTTTATTATGCCTTGTATCTGGATAAAAGACAGCATGATCCTTACTGAAGGTTGAATAGACATGACTACTCTATATTGAATGCCTTTAGTGTTTTGATCATTGTAATGGATTTTTTATTATTATTATAACACAAACACACACTTTGCTTCTCAGTGGTTGGTAGCTGAACTGCTGAGTAGGAATAGAAAAAAGTGGACATGCATTTCTTTGTAGAGACAAATTCTGTTTGGGCTCCAGTGGACAAATATTGGCCAAATGCATTAATTTAAACAATCTTTGTTTGTACTTCTGAAGAAAACATTATCAGCAGTCACCATAACAAGCCTTGTGAGGGATAGGGGAAAGGTGTCCCTTATGTATTTTCTGTTCCTCAAACTCAACCCAACCCCCTACCGCGAGAGGCCTGAATAACATCACAAGGAACCTGTTTTAGGCTGTCTTGAAATATGAACAGACAAATGTTTCTTACAATATAACCTATTGTGGCAGGACCCAGTTGTAAACTATATAATAATAAAAGATACGAAAAGTAAATCCCACCTTATCTTTCAATATCATTGCTTAGGGATGCACAAACTGACCTCATAATAAGGCACAATTTACTCACCAAGTTACAAATCTAACAGATAAAATCAAATGAAAGTTCATGGCTGTTGTATGAGAATTTGAAGTATCTTTCATTTTTCTGCACATCTGTAACACTAAATGAATCTTGGAAGCATCACATGAGTAACGTGGGGGTTTGCTGCTTCTTGTATCACAGCATCATGCAGCATGATGCATGCTTCTGTGAATGACTGTTGTCACATTGAAGACTTTCTGCAAGTTGAAGTGTACTTTTAGGGTTCTGAGAGAAGCATCTGAATCGCTTGAACACTGTGGTAGTGCAGTGAACCCCCATGGTTCTTTCTGAATTCTTTATATGCTTTCAAATCTATTGCTCACTGAATATTTAAAGACACAGGGACACTCCTATTATTTAATTCCACTGAAGGTAACAGGACTAAACTGGCTTAAATAACTCAAGATATAACTGGCATTTGAATGCTAGGTTCATAAAGGGCAAGTATGTTAACTCTCTTCGGATTTATGGCCCCTTGTGTTATATGACGAATAAGAAGGAAATGGCATCTGACTGCAAATCAGTCACATTTCTCTTTTATTAATCTTCATTTCAAGTTCAGCTGTTGTTGAAAGCTAGGAAAACATTTCTCAAGATAATGTTCTTTGCAAATGTGTCCCAGCCTTTTCTCTTGAAGTCTGTATTTAATGAAATTGATAACAAATTGGGCCAATAAGGAGAACTAATTAGATCCACAGGCTTTCTGTTCTTCTATAATGATAACATTGATTTAATTTGAAGCTGTTGAAAGCACATAAGAGAAACAGATGAAACAAAAAATATTGCACTATAACTAGATTAAAAAAAGGGTGCCCCAGGAAATAAAAGTCATTCAGACAGCACCTTGTGAAACCTTCATTCACTATAGTTTGGGTTTGGACTTCTTCTTTTTTTTGTATTCATCTTTATTAACGTCCTAGCAATTAAGTTTCAAACAGTATATTTGCTTTTTTTAATAAAAAATGAAAATGTAAAAAAAAACTTTGTTTCTCTAGAAGCTGGAGCAGGTGGCAGAAATATTTAGAGACCAGGATTTTGATTGTCTAGAGGGCGAAAACACACAAACATTTTTGTGTGAAAATCTGCTGATGTCAGCCTAAAGCAGCAGGGTACTTGTTTCCGATCTGTTAAGAGCTTATGGTGTGTCTGCTTTTGTTGTTGAATGTGAATGTTGGAAATGTTTAATAGGTAGGGAGTGGGGGGAAGCAAAACTAATGAATAATGGAACACAGATTGCTCATATTCCTGTACATTTAATAGGTTCCAAAGCTCTCCCCCATGCCATCACTCTGCTCACCTGTTGCTGATGTGAACCTAAATTATACCTATTAGAGATTATACAATCAAAACATAGTTATACCCATTAAGCTGGCAGAACACTGGCTTCCTTGGTTGTATGGATTATAAAAGCCTTAGTACAGAAACTTACAGTATTTGGTAGCGCTTTGTCTGATGCACAGAAAACTAAACAGGTCAGTGAACTCTAGATATGTGAATAAATGACAGGCAATGGTGGCTGCTGCTCATTGGGATTGGGAGACAGGGAGACAACCATAGCTAATGACTGGCAGAGCCACCCAACTGACTGGCTGTCCCCTCTGCTTTGATCTTCCTGCTGAAGAAGGAACTACATTTGCATATGTTGCAAAACACCAAAGCCTTTCCCCCTCTAAGCTACTTCCATTGAAGAGCTAATGAATGCAATAGTGGGGCAGCAGGCCAGATGAAATCCAGCTGGGGACCATATTCAAACCACAGACTGGTGGGTCCCCCTAACTGCACAAAATGGTATGCACTCTGTATGCCTTTGAAATGTGTCAGGAAACTGCCCTTGATGCAAATGTGCGACCAGGGCAGCATTCTTCAGAGTATATTACTTTAATTTGTTAATTTGTAAAAATCTATCCTGGTGGCTGATTCAGTTCTGCACCAAATATGAAGTCCTGCTTATTACCTGTTCTTGTTTAGTCGTTTAGTCGTGTCCGACTCTTCGTGACCCCATGGACCAGAGCACGCCAGGCACTTTTGTCTTCCACTGCCTCCCGCAGTTTGGTCAAACTTATGCTGGTAGCTTCAAGAACACTGTCCAACCACCTCGTCCTCTGTTGTCCCCTTCTCCTTGTGCCCTCCATCTTTCCCAACATCAGGGTCTTTTCCAGGGAGTCTTCTCTTCTCATGAGGTGGCCAAAGTATTGGAGCCTCAGCTTCAGCTTATTACCTATAAAGCCCTAAACATCTTGTAACCAGATTACTTCAAGGACAGCTTTCTCCCACATGAAACTATCAACATACTACATCCACCACCTCCAGTGTGCTCTGTACTTCACTGCTTTATGAGGACTGTTTGGTGGAGGCAGATGACATTTTCAAAGGTGATGCCAAAGTTGCAGAACTGCTTGGTTCTTTCCTTAATGATCTTCTGACAGATAGCAAAACCATGTTTATTTCACTAAGAATGGTGTGCCTATATTGCCGCTGATACCACCACGCATGGCTTTGTAATTTTTTTGTAGCTCTCTCTTTTTATAGTTTTAATGCATTTTGTATTATGCATTTTATTGTTTTGTTTTTATAGGGCTGTGCACGGACCCACTGATCTGATGTGCAAACCTGAATTGGACCCAGTTTGGTCTAGACCAATCCAGTCCTAATCCAGCCCAGGCTCCCCCCAATTGCTTGCATTTTATAGCCCCGGAAAAAAGAAATCTTTGGAAATCCCATTGGCTCAAACTAGAAAACCAAAATGGAGATAATATTCTTGGTTTTTTCACATAGCATCATGAAATATGCAGGCATTCTAGCCCCTATGGAGGTGATCAACCCTGGTAGTGCTAGGCATTTTCATGCTAGCTACCTTAACATGTTTTAAAATTCAAATGGCCATAACATTTTGGTATTCACACATAGGAGCATGAAATTTAATGACATGGTAGTTCTCGAAGAGGGGATTAAACCTGCCAGTTTGCAGACAGGTAACTTTAGTAGTGTGTGTGTGCTAACTACCTTAATGTTCTTTTCCCCCCTTCAAAAATACTTTTTAAAAAAACTGGTGTATATGATATTACACTGTATGGGTGCTGATTGCCCACTGTGTACAATGTACTCACAATACTTATATGTGAACACACATGACAAAGTACTAATGAAGACAGACACAGAAATCAGAACACAGCTAAACAAACCTAACTTGAAACCTAGAGACAAAATAGGACAGGGTGCGTTAAGATGGGACTGAGATTGATTGGGAAATTATGGAAATCATTCAAACTGGTGTATATATACAGTGGTACCTCGAGTTACAAATGCCTCAGGTTACAAACTCTGCTAACCTGGAAGAGTTACCTTGAGTTGAGAACTTTGCCCCAGGATGAGAACGTAAATCGTGTGCTGGCGGCACAGCGGCAGCAAGAGACCCCATTAGCGAAAGCACGCCTCTAATTAAGAACAGTTTCAGGTTAACGAATTAAGTTCGTAACTAGAGGTACCACTGTACTGGGAAGGAAACAAAACATGCTACACAAATGTCACCAGACTCCACCAAACTGTTTCTAAGAGAAAGAACTTATAAGAATTCTGTATTAATGCATCTCCAATTCCCCCCCCCCCCCGTAAGCAGTGTGGGAGGTCAGCTGTGTGGGGTGAGATCCTAGACCTGCAGCTCTCAATAAGCATCTCTCCTCCTCCCCATCTTGACATTCTCTTTATGTGGTGGTGAAATTAATAATTGCAACAGTTTGGAGGCAGTCTGTCTGGATTCCCGAGAAACTGTTCTGAGCCACAGATCAGCACTAATTGCTACATATTTATTTGCGCTGGCCCAGCCCACTCTGTAGTGATTTGTAGCTGCCTTGACACAATCTAGACAGATCAGCCTGAATTAGCCTGATTCAGTTCAGGATTGGCTGAAACCAGTGCACAGCGGTTTGCACAGATAATGCAGTAGGCTCCAGTAGGAAAAAGAAATAGTAAACTAGTGAAAAATCATGAAACCAGCTTAGGTGGTGGTAAATGGTGAAAATAGTACAGGATCTTATTTTATTGGCCTTTCTAAATTCACAACTGCTAAATGGATCATTTCTTGATTTGCCCATTCCACCAAATCTGCAACAAAGGTCCTTGCTATCCAAATGGAACATAAAATTTTATGGCTCCCTAATGATGCAGGCTACAGCTGTACAATCATCATTTTGAAATCTGAGTACTCTTTGCTCCTAGATCTGCTGTCACTTAATCACACTTGTGGAAGCATCTTTAAGTGTATTTGCTTAAGCAGATGGCGAATGATTCCATCCATCTTCTTTATTGTATGATGAAGTTTTAAAGCAGAAGTTTTCATGATGGTGGAAGAAAAACACAGATTTGTATGATCAATTTTTATATTAAAGAACCAGCACTAAATGTAATATTATGGATATCGCAGGAGGTCACTATCTATCTATCTATCTATCTATCTATCTATCTATCTATCTAGGATTTGTGACATACAGCTCCATCTATTTAATCTATGGATATATAATCTAATGTTATTTTCCTTAATGGTTTTGGTTATTATTTTTCTTTCTTTTTACAAAGAATCCTGTGTTAACAACACACGTACAAGTCCCATTTTAAAAAGCAAAACTAGTAATTAGGTTTTGAGGAAATTGCTTAGGGGAGCTCATGGTTTAGAGGGGTGGTTTTTTTTGTTTATTCGTAATTTCTTCACAGTAGCTCACTTGCATTTTCTGCTTTGTAGTAAGTAATCAAAGCAAAGTTTTGCAAGGTTTTATACATGCACGCTTATGCTTTCTCAATGCCCAACACACACTTACAAAAATTTTTTAAAAAATTGTGAGGACAGTTGTTTGTTCAAATAGTCTGCTTCTTCCATTCATATTAGTGAGGAAGGCATCGCTGGCTCTGAAAGTCATAAGAACATGTAGGCCTCACTTTCCTTCAAATGTCCATTTCATTAAAGAAAAATGGTTGTCCTACTGCATTTTCCAGCAGTGTGTTTTGCAGCACATTCCTCCATACCAGCACTAATGAGTTCAAGCAGTTTTGCAGCAGTTGCTGCTGTATAACCATTTCAAGTACAGTGGTACCTCGGGTTACACACGCTTCAGGTTACATACGCTTCAGGTTACAGACTCCACTAACCCAGAAATAGTACCTCGGGTTAAGAACTTTGCTTCAGGATGAGAACAGAAACCGTGGTCCAGCGGCGCAGCGGCAGCAGGAGGCCCCATTAGCTAAAGTGGTGCTTCAGGTTAAGAACAGTTTCAGGTTAAGAATGGACCTCTGGAACGAATTAAGTACTTAACCCGAGGTACCACTGTACTCAGAAATGAGTTAGGGCTGGACACTGTTTTCGATGGACGAATCTCAGCTATGTCTGGAAGTTTCTGGACATATGGCAGCCCTAAGCTAAGATATGTAATTGGTTATTGGACCAGTGCAATACTTGTTACATTGCTGGTTTTGGAGCCCATTATGCATCTCCCTGAAAAATGTTCTCAATCCCGTGAACAAAAAGTCTGATTCAAGCTTTGATATTCACTCATCTAGTCTACCACACTCGTCTGTTTTTGCAACTTGATCATCTGTCTAGCATTCTGCTACTAAATCCATCTCATTTCTTGTTTTCCTGAACAAGTGATGTCCTTCCTTAAATCATTACACTGGCTTTCTTTCTGTTTATGGTTCCACTTCAGAGACGTTGCTTCCTGTTTCAGTTCTTATATACTGATTCAGCCCTACTTGAGATCTTTGCTTCTCCAATTCCACTGCTCCCAGATTTCTCACTCCTAAGAAAAACCTTGTCCTTTTCAGGCAGCAAGGAACAGGTAGGCTCCAGTATAGGCAGGAACTCTCACAACCTTTGGCAATTGTTATTTGCAGAGTTATAACAGCTAAATGGTACCAGCTACAATGGTGCAGAAGGCCACTTTACTTATAATCAGCACCTGAGGAACTGATTTGGCTTTCCATCTGGTGTTTGCCCCATGGTTACTCTGTTTCATACTTGAGCCTAATGGACTATACTGAATCCTGAATAATAGCTGTACAGTTAAGCTAAGATTAGGTCCCATCACCAGCAGGGGCACAGATTAACTCATCACTCCTTGCCTTGCTGTTGTACACAATTTCCCAGAAGTGATATCTCACTGCCCCCAAGGAAGCCCCTCCTGTTTCCGTGTTAAAACATTATTAAAAGGTAATAGCTTCCTGCTCCTGGGCCTTATTCCTTCTCCATATTCTTCTACCTGCTACAGTTATAGGATAACCTTGCTTGGCTCACCCACCCAAAATTCCTCACGTACCCAACTTCCTCAGGTGAAGAGTATGCCATTTGAGATAATGGTGAACATAACTCTTTGGCTGTTAACGTAACAGATGATGTGTTTACTCCCAATTTGGCAGGCACACCAACTTCTTCCTTGGATCCCTGTTGGTGAGGCCTGCTTGTTGGTTTCAGATAGCTGGTGCTTGGCTGCCCTCTTGTATAGTATACACATGGAAATTGGAATTACAAGGTGCCTACTGACATTCCTGTGTGGCGTTGAATCCCCAGTAAACTTCTGTGTTGAATACTTTCTTCAGTCATTCATCCTTTAGATGCTCCCATCATCAACACATGTCAGCTCTTAATCTTCCAACCAATCGCAGACACTAACCCTGTTTACACATGACTCATCCTTAGGGCATATCTGTGTTTGAGTTTGGGTTACTTCAAACAAACCCTGTTTGTGCAACCTCAGGAGAAGTTGGAAAGCTTCCACTTCTATTTTAGATTAACCACAGTTTAGTTTGTTGCATGAACTCAAAACTGTGTTTATTCTTAAGTATGGCTAGTTGAAAGAAGCTTGCTGCGGTTTGAAGCTGACTTGTTTCAATTAAACATAGCTAAAGTGAAGCATATTATATCCAGATTCAGGTGATGTGATAAGCTGTGGTGAATAAAAAAATGGAAACAAAAGCTGCTCAACTTTTTTGAACAGCAGGAGAGGAGTGCGAGTGTATGAATCCCACATTCAATGTGGCTTGTTCTCCTCATTCTAAAATGTGCTTTAGTATGACATCCAAATTGCACCAATGTAATAATTTCTAGGGGAAGAAAACCATGAGGGTATATGAAACAAGAAAAGAAATATCCAGGTAGGAAGGAGTGTTGAAAAGCCTTCTCTCTGTGTGGAAGATCTGAATCATTTTGATGATATTGATAAAATGTAGCTTTGGCATTATTTCCCCAAACTACATGCACTTAATAGTATTTTAAAACTCCATTTTCAGATAACAACACTGCTGTCTCAACTTAAACAAAATAAAGAATACAAAGCTGTTAGAGAGAGACACCCATCAATTGTACTATTTTCAATTTCCTGGGCTGACAAGTGGTATCAGTTCCCAGATACATTCTTTTGCTGTTATGACAGTAACATCATGTTACAGCCACTGAGTCAGCGTACAAAATTCAGTCTGCAAACAAGTGCAGAATTACAGAATTCTTTTATTATTCATCTTGTATTCCTCCTACCTATTTTAAAAGTTCAACTTGCATAATATTTTAAAATGTTTACTTGCACAGTGCTTTCCTTCCTGGATCCTGGTCACTCTCTTATCTGTGCCACAACAATAAAATATCTGAGATGTTTGTGGTTAATTCTCTGCTGATGGCAGTGGTTGACCTTCCCCAGATGGACATTTCTGAGCTTTGGAAAATTATTGGGGGAAAGCAGAGTTTAGTCCCAGGAATTTCAAAAAAGGCTTAGAAAGCCTGAGCCTATTTGGAATAGGACAAAACTGCATCTTACCCTTGTCTAGTTTTTCCTCCCCCCATGTCTAGTTTTGCCTCCCCCCCCCATGCTTTAATTCTCCACAGAAATTCACAAAACTAGATTATATTTATTTTTCATTGCATTATTTGCTGCTGTGAACCTCTGGACAGATTAATTACTGGAGACTGGCACATACAAAAAATATGGAAATGATAATGAGTTTTACATAACAAATGTTGTCTCTATTTTGAATTACTTTATAGATTTCCATCTTTTATTGGTGAATTTGTTGGTCCTAATACATAGGTGCAAAATCATTACAATTACTGAAAGGGCTTTCCATGTTATTTTGCACCATCACTGCTCCTTACCACGTCTGCCAATGCTGCTCACCATCTTGACTTTCTTCCCTGGGCCCTATCCTGACCTGAAGTCAATTCACACATTTACCAATTTACCAATAAGGTATGCAGTGTGTGTGTGTGTGTGTGTGTGTGTGTGTGTGTGTGTATTCTAGCCCTCAAATAGTAGATTTGGAGTTTGAGAACAGCAAATGAAATACTTAATATGGTTTCGATTCCTTTACCATGTGCTCTTCCTAGATATTTGTGGCATTGCTAGTCCATGGAGGAGGGGATGTCAAAACAGCAATTTATTTGTATATTTCCCACTGCATATAAATATCTCTTTTCAAATGAAGGTTTGATGTTGGCATGCAAAATTGTAATCTGTTGGATTAAGTTCGGTTTCCCAGCAGTTTGAACTTTGGGTGGACTGAACAGATGACGTCTGTGTCTAAGCTGATAGATATGGAATTAGTTGAGGATTTGTGATTTTTCAACATCGCAAGTCAGGGTTGCTTTTTGTCATTGTTGGAGGAAGGAAGCCTGAATTCGACAAGGTCAGTTTGAGGTAAGCTAGCCAATCATGAATGCATCGCTCGTTGTGTGGTTCGTCTTAACAAAATGAAGAGGATATTGATTTCCTCACCACTGTGGATTATGGTGGGAGAAGCAGTTTGGAAACTGGCATACATAGAATCATGGAATTGTAGAGTTGGAAGGGTCTTCAGGGATCATCTGGTCCAGTGCCCTACAATGCAGGAAGCTAAACACGTGGTCCCCCATCCAATTTGAAACCATACCATCTAGATGAAACTTAAAACATATGGAAAAGCCATCCTGAAAGTATATCACCTCAGAATGATGTTTGTGTGTCACATGGACAGACTGATGAATCTGTCACTTTTGGTCTGTCCCCCCCCCCCATTTCTCACTTTTCCCAACTGTAAGTTTAGTTTGTTTCATTTCTGCCTCAGTTTGCTTTATTTTAGTTTTACAAAAATTGTCAGCATTTTCGGGCTCATGTCTACTTATATATATATTATTGTATGCAACCATGCCTAATATATACATTTTTGCAAACAATTTTCCTTATATAATGCATTTTCAAAAGTTTTTTTCACTCATATGTACATTTTAAAGTACACCTTACCCTAATATACTCATTTTGGTATACAGTGTTTGATTTGAAAGTTGCAAAATCCAGACATGTGTCAATTTTGAAGTAAAGCTGTGTTTTGGTTGACATATTGTTTCCAGAAGTGTGCATTGGAGGCAAACTGAATTGTCCTCTATCCCAAGTCAACTTTTTGAATATTCCTTAATATTAAAATATACCAATTCATGGAAAGCTAGCATGATGGGGAAAGTTCTAGCCCCTTTGCTGAGTCTTGTTTTTTTGCTTTAAAAATAAAGCAATGAGACAAAGCTTTCAAACATATAGCCCCTGGCTTGTATATAAGCTATTCCTTGTGATATTTCTGAACATGTGTACCGTAATTTGGGCCTGAGATGAAATGATAATTTACAAGTTCTTAGTAATGCTGTGGCCTGGAGATGGTGGTTGTTTGGTACATTTACTTTAGGCTGGAATCAATGTTTTCAAAAGGAAAATGTAGTGTAGTCTCCGTAGTCATACAGTGACAAAGTAGAGAGGATAATGAGTGGAGTTATGGATTGCATAGATGTAATAGGAAGAAACAGTCCCTCGGACTTTACCTCCTAAATTTTTATGTCATTCTGTTTTTGAGAGGGATTTCACTTATGCATCGTGATTTGAAATGGCAGCTCTTACCTGGATTGCGTAGATTGATCTTCTGAGGACTTAGGGATTGGTGGTCTTGCCTTCTGGATATGTGATTGGATTGCATAGCTATGTAAAAGGTTTTGTTTTGTTTTTTTGAAAGACTGAGCAAGAAAAGACGAAAAGAAGCTGAAATAACACTAGCTATGAATAGTTTTAGAATCCTCATTGAAATGCTCTTATTGTCTTGTTGGGCTTTTATAGTAATGGATTAACATGCTACTTTTCAGTATTACAGTTGACAATAAATACCAAATTATTTCTTGATGTTGTGCTATAAACTGTTGACAACCGCTCCCTCCACAAGTTATCCAGGGGAGACTTTTATCCTAATCTATCTATATTTTATAGTGCAGAATTCTTTATCTTGAACTATCTAATTCAAATTTATGCATGCTTCTTGATCTAGGGTTGATCTCCAGGATCTGTGATTACAGCTAAAATTAAAAGCAAGGACATTCACAGTTTTTATTAGTGTTGACTGCCAAAACAGTGTATATAAGATTACAGCATTGAAAGGGGAGCATTCTTGAAAATGCTAGACCCAATAACCTTTACTTATTTATTTGTCAAGATTTATATACAGCTTAATTGACAAAAAAACTCTAACAGGTTTACATTGTGTTCATTGGTGCTGGGAGACATATTGAAAGGGGTAAACAGAATGCTGAACTATTAAACTGCGCTTTGTCAGTGATTGCTTCTAGAAAATAAACCCATTGCTGTAAGAACATCTGCTAAGCCTACGTGTGTGTGTGTGTGTGTGTGTGTGTGTGTATGTTAGCTGAACTGATCAACTGAGGGTTAATTTGGGGGTCCAAAACATCTGTAAAATTTGCAGATTGAATCGCTGTGTATTTGCAACACCATCTGCTGGACATAAGTTCAGACTACAGTGAGCGAAGAAGCCATGCAGATGGTGTTGATGGCGGGATGATAATAACAGGTCTGGCTTGTTAGAAAAGTATTGTCATAGATGGGAATTCAAGGCAAGATCACACCCATGAGAATTTAACTGAAATGATCTTCTCCTCTGATAATTTGTGGACCCCATTTGTTTCCTCATTAGTGGGTAGACAATATTTTTTTTAAAGGCCTGAGACAAGCAACTATCTCAGTTTTACTCTCCCAGTTGCATTGTTCTACTGAAGCAGCAAAAACAACAAAGAGGTTTATCCTATGATGCTGTAAGGATTAACCTATTTAGTGTGACATGAATTTTCATAGGCCAAAATTTGCCGAATCCATTTAGCCAGATTCTTATTCAGATGACTAATCAACTTTGTAAGTGGGTATATAAAAATGCTCTTAAAAGCATATGCCACAATTAATATGTTCCTCTTTAAGATATTACAGGACTCTTTGTTGTTTCATCTGCTTTATGGTAATAATAACACATGGTGCCATTCAGCCTAGTTGTAAAGACTACTGAGATAATTGAACTGGTCCAACAGTGTGTTTGTGAATGAAGGAAGTTCTTCCATGTGTGCAAATCGCCTTCGGTTCAGTGGAGACTCCTGTAAACAGAAGTAGGAAGCAGATTCCGCTGTAGCCCCTGTACTATATACCACACTGTTCCTGAGGATTCACCAAACTCCCAGAGCATATTTTATTTGGAGGGAAGAGAGACTGCATAAAGAAAGGTTGAATTGGTGAAAAATAATTCACTTCTGCCCACGCTTCCACAGAGCCTCCTCTAGATCAAAAGCTTTTCTGTGAACCCATAGTGTGTAAAACACTTTGAAAACTAGGACTAATGTAGTTGTGCCTAAGTGAAATGTTGAAAGCCTGCTACATATATGCTATACAAATGTCATACCCCTTTTTATTTCTTGAATGTAGCAGCATTTCTTGCCACGTATGTCAATTATGAAAAGCTTGTGATTTGATAAGTCCCCCCCCCTTTTAATACTGGCACCTTATTAAACTGCATTCCTTCCACCTTCTGCCTCACATTCACCTTATGTTTATGAGCTGTAATAAATTACTTCACAGCACATCATGAAGCAGGTGTTATTTGAAGGGTGGAAACGGAGGCATGATGTGGCATAGCACACTTTGGTTGATGTGCCACATATAGTTTGCTGTTATTTTCACAATTAAAATTCAACTCTTTTGGGATACCTTTGTTGTGCTATACCCAGAGGAATGTTATCCTTTCTGTGTCTTGAGTTACCTCAATAAGGAGGAAGTTCTCAGAGCAGAAGTATATTGGGAATCTAGTAGAGATTATTTTTTGTGTCAACGGCTGTCTTGTTTATGACTAAGATTGATCTGGAAACCTTTAGGGCTAAAGCATTAGATTTTCCAGTTGGAAGTAAATTACTTAATTCCCAGAGTTGGGACCTGCCAGAGGCTCTAGTATTGTGAAGGGACACAAAAGGTGCATGTTAGCACACTGAGCAGCAGGTCACATTCTCTTCCCTCAAGAAGCAAGGGACAGCAGTAAATTTCTACTCAAGATGCCAGTCAGTGATAATTATCTCATCAATCTACAATGTTTAATCACTGGTTTTTATCCTTCTCAGGTTTCTGTCAATTGTAAGCAAGATTAATTGCTGAATCCACATCTGGCTTGATGTCTGTCTATTTTTATTTGTTATCCTGCTTCCGCTACTTTCCTGCTTTTTATACAGCTTTACCACAAACAGGCAGGCACAAATACACACAGGCATGCGCGCACGCACACACACACATTTTTGTTGTAACATAATATGAAATTATTCTGTGATATACCAGTATATTCATTTCATTAGCATACCATTTTAAACAAAATGACCAGAGTTTTGTGAGTCTAGGGTAGTGATGTTAAATTTTCAAGAATAATCTTTTGGAGAATATTCTCGATTAATGAGAATATTAGAGAATTTTAATTTAAAATAGGAGAATATTCATTTTAATGCATTGAAAATGATATAATTTAGTATAATTTGTTGTTTAGTAAAAGAACCACAGTGAAAATATGTAAGCACAAGCCTACTTGTCACTTGCAAGTATCAAATTGAAAAGTAAAACATGTTTTATAGTTAAAGTTAAACCATTCTAAGGTGATGGCACCAGTAATTGTCATGTTATGAGGAAACTAAGTAGTTAAATCCTATTTTATTCTTCCATTAGAACATGTACATGTTATAGGACAAGTCAAAAAATACGATTGGCATGTTAAGGTTTGATACAAGAAAATTCAGTAATAGACTATCTTTGTGCTTCTAATAGCTCTAACACTTCATAACTGTTTTGTTGACTAAAACACAGCTTGATAATGCATACATATAAAAAGAAGCCATTAACATTAAATATATTATCATTATATGATAATATATTTCAGAATGTCAATCTCTGTTAAATGGCACCTTGTACCATTGAATGGCACTGCAAAAACCATTTACTGGCACTAAATAAAAATATAGAAATGTCAACTGTTTAAATCAAGGGTGTCTCACATACAGTTACACATAATTGTATAGGCCTAGGTACTTTAAGTGTATAAAGCGTTAAAGCTACTTTCTGTAAAACAAATAATCACACTGTATGGTCAAGGGTACAGAATTGCTATGAATAAGATCACACCAAAATAGAAAAAAAAGACTAGTTGAAATACATATGAATACAAATGTTCATCAAATTAAATGAATAACATTTTTAAAACTAAAAACTAAAATGTTTTCTGTAGCTCACATTTCAGAACTGCCAGTGGTGAATGACACAATGCCCACTAATGCAACTGGATCAAAAGAAGTAATTATTCATTACTTACACTGGCTTGACTTATTATTTACTACATTTTTTAAAATGTGGGTTGTAAAACTGGTTCTTACATTAGAATTTACAGTTTGTGGAGAATATTCTCCGGAGAATTTTCAATCAGAGAATATTCTCTGGAGAATATTCTCACCTCACATCACTAGTCTATGGCAACTTCACAGAATATGAGCGTATACGTAATTGGCAATGCTAGAACATATGCAGAGTATGCAATATACAAGAGCAATCAGGTAACATTATAGAAAAGTGTCAAATGCAAGAGCTCCAAACATGGCATGATGCTGACCAACTTGCACTGGTGGATTGGCAGCCCTTTGGAAGCACTTTCCACACTAAAGCAGGCTACTTAAAATAACCCATAAATAATATAAAAAGGCAATCCTGAAAGCCGTAGCCACAATATGTATTCAGATAGTTTATAAATAGAAATAATGTGTGACAAATTTCAGTTATTACTGAACCAGATTTGTTTCTTGCAAAATTTATCAAATATTTGCCTGAGGTAGATGTCCCCAAATTTGCTTCAAATGTTGCTTTAGGCAAAATCCAGCAACAACTTAGCAGTGTGATTAATTTTTCTTAGATTCCTCTTAGTGAAACTCATTTGTCGTCCCTCATTGTTCCTCAGATGTTTTGCCTGAGGAGAACCCCTCCCCTTCACACCAATTAATGTAGAATTTCATCAGTTATTTATTTAAACACAGTGTGAGTGCTTCACATAAATATACAATATCAGATATGAGTTTTATTTGTTTCGCAACCTGCTCTAAGAATCAAGGAAGGTAACTCATATGAAACACTACCCTCCCCCATGAAGTTACTCTGAGACTCCAAATCCAGCATAAATGGGCCAAGTCTTTGGTAGGTCTTCAGAAGGAAGACTACACAGCAGCCATTGAAATATTGTTCTTACATATATGTGTGTATTTTTTCTGTCTGAATGTGGTACACAGATGATTTTATCCAGTGCTATTTTCTAAAAAAAAAAAAAATGCTTAGGGGTACTCTCATTTTGACTCAGGAAAATCACCATTTTATAGTTCAAATAGGAAAAAATAAATACAGTAAATGGACAAAAGCACTGGCAGAGGAAGAGGCATGCGGGGGGAGCGTACTGCCCCCAGCAGTGTGATCCTGGCGGGGTGCCATCATGGCTGCCCCACGCTGGGCACCAAGCCCCTACAGGCAGCACACCACACCTCCATGACGTGCACCACTCCCCTATGGGTGGCGTACCACACCCCCAGTATGTGTGCCACGCCCCACAGGCAGTGCGCCACACCCTGGGACGTATCCCAGCCCTGCCCCCGCCTGCTCTCCACCCACCGGTGCCGGAGCATGAAGCTCCAACACTGGACAAAAGTACCAAGATACACAAAATATTTAGGGGTATGCGTCCTGCCCCCCAGAAAAAAGCACTGATTTTATCACGAGGGCACCCTTGGTTAATACTAGACATTTCTATGTAACAGAAGGCAGGCAGGAATGATTCAGCTTTTTAGTGATGGACTACATGGAACTGGCTGAGATGACTGGCAGAATTTGAGACCAGGGAGAAGGGTCGATGGAAGAAGATTGGAAAAAATTCAAAATATACCTTCAAAAATATTGTAATATAAAAGATTGTTAGAAAGATATTGGAAACCAGAAAATTAGGTCGTTTTGGTAGATATGATATAAAGGATCAAGCAAAAATGAGTTGATTAAATTGATGAAACAGAGGATGTTTAATTACATTATTTTAAATTAAAATACGTAAATGAAAATAAGGTTAGAAGGATTTGCTGGAAATACGATCTGAACTAGAATACAAAATTGGGAGGTGAGAGGAGGTCATGGAAATAAGTAAAGGGAAAAGGTTATGTAAAGGTTTAATCTGTTTTTGTTCTATTCTAATTCAATGCATTTTTATATTTTTTGTTTCGTCTTTTTTTATTATTATTCTATTTTATTGTTCAATTTTTTCTTGTCATTTCTCGCTTTGTTATGGTTAAATTTTTCTTTGTATTTTGTATTGTTTTTCTTTCTCTTTTTTGTAATTTTAAACTTGGAATAAATATCATTTTAAAAAAAATCAGCTTTTTAGCTGGGTCTGAGCGTTCAATACTTGAGAATGTGGGTAGCTTTATCTATAAAATGTATACGCTGCAACTATAACTGGTTATTTGGGTTCGATTTCCAAGCGCACCCTCTCCTCCGGCAAACAAACGAGAACAGTATGGAGTTGCTCTTGGGCTCTATCATTCAAAAGATGATATATGCTAATTCTTTAATATTCGTAACTTTTCCTTGGGGAGTATTGTATGATACAGTGGGTTGGGAAGGTCCTCATTTAGACTCCTGTTTTGTAATGTAGGATTTATAACACCCAACAGTCATTAAACGTGCTACACATATCCCAGTTCCCTTTGCCAATTAGATATTAACCACAAGTTTACTGATTTATGCACACATAATTTTTTTGTTCTTCTGGGTATTTTATGCCAACAAATAAAGTAATGACAATCCCATTATCTGTATTGTAAATGGAACGTGATAAGAATGGCCAACCTTAGTGCATATCAACCATTTGAATGTTCTGTGGTTTAGCACTATTATTCTCCCTTCCAGAAGCAGCAGCAGCAATGTTTAATGAGTCAGTATCACTCCCTTCTGTGCCCTAATCAATTGTCGAAACCATTCTTCAGCATAAGATCAGATTGCCAAAGAACAGCTGTATTAGTTTGTGTGGAATCTTAAAGACAATCCTCCCACAAAGTCCAGCCAAAGTTAAGCAGCTTTGCACAATGAGCCTCCATCCATTTTTGTAATCACTGGCACCAAGAAAAGTGTGGCATAATTAAGGGACAGCTGCCATATGGAACCCACTTCTATTCATATCACTTCATGCTAGTAGTCAAGGAAGAGCTGTACCCTTCAGGGATGGAGAATATATTTTGCAGGCTGAATTTCTCCAGTTCATTCACTGGCAATGGCCTGTGGCGATTTCTTCAGACAAGGTTTTCAGTGGTTCTGCACACACTTGCAGTTCCCATAGCCTGGTGCTTTGCTTCATATCCTTAACACTGGCCTCAAACCAGTCAGGAATTTCTTGCTTTATTTTGCCAAAGAAGGATGTAGCTGTGTTGTAGATTGCGTCTTTGATGTAGTTCTACATTGCTATTTCTGGGGCAGTTCAGTAGAGCTTATTCAATGGAATCAGAGAAACGTTCACAAAGTTCAGATTTGGTTGTTCTAGGAGTGTTGATTCATGACCACACATTCTGCTTTGTGCTCTGGGTCCTGTTTGGCTGGAGAAAGATCTTGCTCACCACCAGGGCAGGATTTGTGTTGCATTCGGCAGGGGTGTAGTAAGGGGGCAGTGGGGGCAGGCCGCCCTGGGTCGGACCACTGAGGAGGTGTGACAAAACGGCATGCAGCACTCACTGGGGGGCCTGCAGCGCACCTGAGCCACACGTCTCTCCTGGGAGTGATGTGATGGCTTGGGCACCTGTAGGCTCCATGCTGCCCCAAACGGTTTGCCCGCCGCCTCCCCCTCAATTGTAGAACAAGTGAGTGGGAGGAGGCAGGCAGACTCCTTGGAGGCCCCGCGGAGCATCCTGCCCTGGTTCGCGCTGCCCCAGACACCTGATTGGCTTGCTCCACTGCTGGCATTCAGCACTGTGGTAGATCCATCTGACACGAGCAAAATTCAGTCCTGATCACTTGGTGACATCTCTCTAGTCCTTCTCCCCACTCACCTAACTCCTTACTGAAGGGAACTGAAAATTGAACTTGCCAAACTGATAAATTCACTGGGAACTGACAACTTTAGCCAAGTAGTTAAGAGTTAGGAACCCTTCAAATGCAAATGAATATGCAGTCAAAATGGTGAATGTTCGTCAACCTTAAGTGAGTGCTATTGCTGTCTGAACCTGTAATATAACACTGGGAAGTCCTTTAGAAGCTGTAATTGTCCAGTTTCAGAAATTTAAGAGTAGTCATCTCTTTGAAGTGGCATAATGGTAATATCTAGCTTTCAAGTAGTTCTTTATATTTTTCAGAATAAGCATAGTGTACCCAAAAAATAATATAACTTGTCTAATGGACTATTTTCTCCACATGTGACATTAGACAATTATTATGCACATTTTTGCTAAACAGTGAGGCAAGAATTCGTCACTAGGGTATACAGCTAATAGATAAGTGAATGAGACTATTTCAGGGCTCCTGGAGAGGGAGCTGACAGAACTGACTAATCTATTTCCACGGGTTACTAATATAAAAAAGAAAGGGTCAGACGTGAAAGATGTTAGTATGGTGTGAAGCTTTCAAAGTACAGCAGTCTCCTACCACTACTTCTCTTTAACCTTTAATAATGCTGTGCTGTACTAAAGAGATATGAAAGTCTGTGTAGGGCTAATGTTAATTTGCATTCCATTTCAGAAGGGCAATTCTCACTGCAAATTTAACTTCATCCTCTTTTTTTCTTCTTCATTGTCATCTAAGCTATTTAGGTATCTAAAGAACTAACGGTGAGGACATCATGGCCAGCTTTCTTTTCATCCACTCAGAATTTCCCATTGAAGAATTAGTAAGGTTAATCTTTGACTGTTGGAAGCTGTTGCTTAACAGTGTTCTTCTAACCTGCTTTTCTCTAAACTGATCAGAGCTTTTATTTTGTTCTTAGGGTACAGAAGTAGCTGAAAATGCAGTGGCAAGAAATGTGCAAAGATTAAGAATGCACATTTTGTTCCCTTTTCATGTAGTATGAATACAGTGACCATCCAGCCCTTTGCTACAAATATACAGAGAGCTGCAAACTGAGCTCATAATCCAACGTGTCAGGGACATGTGCTATGCCTGGCCTATTGGGAAAAGATTTCCTCTGGCATCCACCACACACATTTTTACACAGAAATACGGTGCCTGTTATGTCAAAGCTCTCTGGCAAGGGAAGCAGAAGTCCCTTTCCTGGAATTCCCCAGCCCTTGATATGGGTTAGGTCCAGAAATCATCTACTTTTTCAGGACACATGATCCCTATATGAATGTTTATCAGTGGCCCTTCCTGAAAAATGTAGATGATTTCTGGATCCAAGAGGCCTCTCTGCAACAGGCTGGGCTACCCTCAATCTTGCTCCACCCTAAACCGTTCCCCACTTCCCTGATTTGGGACGAAGGTATGCAGCTGCAAAGTTTACAGCATGTTTGCAGAGGAGTTTAACAAACTATATTAAACAAGAAGGGTGCTAAGCAGTAATTGTGTTTCTTTCCTACCCTGCCCCCCTACACACTTGGGACCTCAATTAACTGGCTTCTTGGATTGTCTGATCTACTAACCAAATAAGTAAAATGACACTAGATTTTTTTTTTAAAGAACTTTCAAACTTCATACTGAAACAATTTAGTTAATAATCCCCTTCCAACTCTTCCAGTGATAGGGAATGCAGTTCTTCATGGATCTGGGGACTATTGCAATTTTTTTACATACTAAACTTTCACTTCTTCTTATTCTGGATTTTGTCATTCACAGAAAATCCAGGAAGAAATGTGTATCATGGTTGAATGTATTTTTATCTGCATAATTAGTACTAAATATTAAAGTCTACCAAATATCTAAAAATTAAGCAACATCCCCGCAATACAAATGTCATCTGGCAATTTGTTCTACCAATTGCTATATAGATTGTCTATGATGCATAATTTTGCTCTCTCTCCATTCTCTTCCCACTAGTACAGGTAATTATAGCACTTTTGAGTGTGCACCTGCCCTCTGTGAATACCGTATTTTTTGCTCTATAAGACTCACTTTTTCCCTCCTGAAAAGTAAGGGGAAATGTGTGTGCGTCTTATGGAGCGAATGCAGGCAGCGCAGCTATCCCAGAAGCCAGAACAGCAAGAGGGATTGCTGCTTTCACTGCGCAGCGATCCCTCTTGCTGTTCTGGCTTCTGAGATTCAGAATATTTTTTTTCTTGTTTTCCTCCTCCAAAAACTAGGTGTGTCTTGTGGTCTGGTGCGTCTTATAGAGAGAAAAATACGGTAACTACTAAAATTGTTTATCTCTCTCTCTCTCTCTCTCTCTCTCTCTCTCTCACACACACACACACACACACACACACACACGTAACCAGAATAATTTATGGTTCCATTGAGAGAATGTGATATCAAGACATAAAGATTATAAGGAAAATAGAATTTAATAAGACTGTGTTGACAGCCATGTATAAGTTTGCTTAGACCTTGCTGAAAACAAAAGGTGAAAAAATACAGGAGTTTACACCTAGCTGCCACATCTTTTATTGTGGTCACGGCATCTATTGCTTACAGCATTCATAATTTTGATGTAAAACAGATCAGGATGCTGTAATCTTTCTGCTAGCTCACCGAACAACAGTGAGCTGCCAGGGTACAGCCCTCCAGATAATATGGAGTGGCAGAATAGCTTAAGACAGCATGACATGTTGTCTCATAGTACCTGTTGCCATCAATCTTGGAGGTATAGCTGGTAGTCAGTTCTGCATTTTACTGGCCTGTATCATCACAGAGGTTCCTGCAAATTTTAATTTCGATCGGCAATCCTGCCAGTCCCTGTGGCCAGCCAAGGCCAACCATGATGTCAGCTGGCTACACAGGAAGGTCCCCTTTACTCCTCTGGTTCCCTGGCGGTTGGGCTGGGCTGCAATCGCCACCTCTGCCTGGAAACAGGTAAGCAGTCTTCCTTAGAATTCTCAAGCAGTATTGGGTAAGAGGATGCTAGTGTTAAAAGGTTTTAGAAATCAGTCTTTTATTATAAGGACAGGCTTCTGCTATCAACTGTGTCAGATTTATGGATGTGATGCTATGGAGCTAAAATGGCACTGATTATTGAATTCTATCACACTTTTGAAACTCACAGGAAGCTAGCAAGATTCTCTCATATACTGTACTGTCTTTAAGCAAGAAGTATCCTATCTAGATAGGATTGTCAGCTGCTTGTTCAATACATTTTTTTAAAAATACCCAGGGGAAGGTGCTCTTTATTTACATTGCCCAAATACTCTGCTATGAAAAAATATATTATATATATTTAAAAAAATTCTTTCTATCTTAATCACATTACTTTTTATTTTGCTTTTAGTCAGGTCCTCTGCTTCATTGCCGATACTTATGAATTTATTTAAGAATAAAATCCTAGGTCAAAAAAATAAAGTAAGAGTTCCTATTTCAAAATAATTCATATATTTATGAATAAATGTGGACATCAAAACTGGATCAAGAAAGGATTCATGCACCCCGCCTAGCACTTTATCGCTGCCCTTTGTTACTGTATGCGGATGACGCAGTCATCCTTTCCTTTTCTAGAGTAGGTCTCAGGAGGGCCTTAAAAATTTTTGGATCGTACTGTAACGCAAATTCCCTTACAATTAATTATGGAAAATCTAAGATCCTAATTTTCTCAAAGAGCCGGAAACTCCATAATTGGAGAATTGATGGGAGAGTCATCGAACAAGTCTATAGATTCCAATACTTGGGAGTTTGGTTACAACATAACCTTAGATGGAAGGCCCATGTAGCCTATGTTACAAATAGAGCCAAAGCTATCTCCTTGGCGATCTTGCGATTCTTCTTCACCGATGGGGCCTTTCATATCCCATCGGCGTTGAAAGTCTTCAAGGCCAAGGTGATCCCGACAATTGCCTATGCCATCTCAATTTGGGGGACTTTTGTCAATCTATCTCACCTAGAGGTTATTCAAAATCAGTTTTTAAGAGGGATATTGAAACTGCCCAACTGTGTAAGTAATACAGCGTTACGCATGGAACTTAATACTGTATCCCTGGAAAACGCTCTGTGGAAGCACATACTTTGTCACTGGTTATCTCTATGGCACAATCTCCCAAACTTGTACTTGATACAATGTATGTGGAGAGATGATTTCCAGAGCCCATGGGTAAAAAATTTACAGCTGAAAATAACGGCAATGGGAATCTCCCCATCCAAATTACTAGAGCAGGACATAGTTCCAGCTAAAAGAACAGTAACCTGTAAACTAGAGGAGATGGACTTGCAGCAGAAAATGGTCTTGGGCAATGGTACCTGCTCACCTCTAAACCTTGGTTTATCACCCCTCTTAAGGCTCCCAAACTATTTGAATTCCTTAACTTCTTCGGCTCATAGATATGCCTTTGTAAAGGCAAGATTCAACACCTTCCCATCGAACATGCTGAGAAATAGATTCTCCAATGGACAGATATCGCTCTTATGTGATTGTAATTGTGGGGCACCGGAATCGTTGCATCACATAATTTTTGACTGTGCTTTTCACTCATCGGCCAGGAGCAAGTTTCTTGCCCAATATCTAAAGGGAATTGCCGATGATACGAATGAAGCCAAACTGAGATATCTATTAAATGATGATGACCCCCTAAGATCACTCACGGTTGCCAGATTCTTGATCAGTGTCCTATCCCTAAAGAAGAGAAACGGACTCCTGTGTGGCTCGGAAAATCCCTTTAAACCATGATCTATGTTTTAGGATGTAACTAGGTGAATCACCATTGATGTCTTATATTGATTTGTGAGCAGATGGTGATGGCTATGTTACAAATTTATTGCAACGTATGATGTTGGTCTTTTGTTTTTGTTCTGCTTTGGTTCTTGTCTGTTTTTTGTAAGTTTTGACGGTTTTAAATTTGGAGGTTCAAGTACATTATGTTGGTATGGGAAACTGTCGTGTGATGGGCCAATGGCCGTAATAAAGATCAATCCAATCCAAAACTGGAAGACCTTTTGGTGGTTAATTATGAGCCTTTAGATAAGGAACTGAAGCTGGAGATAAAGGGGATCAACATTTATCCCTGGTATGATCTTGATGAAAATAATTCCCAGCTCTGCTATTTATTTGGCTGCTATGTTGAAGTTGAATCCTGACAAGACAGAAGTACTGTTTTTGGGGGACAGGGGGCGGGCTGGTGTGGAGGACTCCCTGGTCCTGAATAGGGTAACTGTGCCCCTGAAGGACCAGGTGTGCAGCCTGGGAGTCATTTTGGACTCACAGCTGTCCATGGAGGCGCAGGTCAATTCTGTATCCAGGGCAGCTGTCTACCAACTCCACCTGGTACGCAGGCTGATACCCTACCTGCCTGCGGACTGCCTCACCAGAGTGGTGCATGCTCTAGTTATCTCCCGCTTGGACTACTGCAATGCGCTCTACGTGGGGCTACCTTTGAAGGTGACTCGGAAACTACAACTAATCCAGAATGCGGCAGCTAGACGGTGACTGGGGGTGGCCGCCGAGACCACATAACACCGGTCTTGAAAGACCTACATTGGCTCCCAGTACATTTCCGAGCACAATTCAAAGTGCTGGTGTTGACCTTTAAAGCCCTAAACGGCCTCGGTCCTGTATACCTGAAGGAGCGTCTCCACCCCCATCGTTCTGCCCGCACGCTGAGGTCCAGCGCCGAGGTCCTTCAGGCGGTTCCCTCATTGCGAGAAGCAAAGCTAAAGGGAACCAGGCAGAGGGCCTTCTCGGTAGTGGCGCCCGCCCTGTGGAACGCCCTCCCATCAGATGTCAAAGCGATAAATAACTACCTGACATTCAGAAGACGTGTTAAGGCAGCCCTGTTCAGGGAAGTTTTTAATGTGTGATATTTTAGTGTATTTTTGGGTTCTATGGAAGCCACCCAGAGTGGCTGGGGAAACCCAGCCAGATGGGCGGGGTACAAATAATAAATTATTATTATTATTATTAGTAGTAGTAGTAGTAGTAGTATTAGTATTATTAGTATTAGTATTAGTATTAGTATTAGTATTAGTATTATTTTTGCAGATAGTGCTATCCTCAAACAACTGTATCCTTATTATTTGTGCTGATGGAGAGGGGGGGAAAGCTGGGGATTTTACTATTCCAGTCAGTTAATATAGGCTGGGGTAAACCACTGAGTCCCTCTTGGGCTTGCCGATCAGAAGGTCGGTGGTTCAAATCCCCGTGACGGGGTGAGCTCCCGTTGCTCGGTCCCAGCTCCTGCCAACCTAGCAGTTCAAAAGCACGTCAAAGTGCAAGTAGATAAATAGGTACCGCTCCAGTGGGAAGGTAAATGGCGTTTCCATGCATTGCTCTGGTTTCGCCAGAAGCGGCTTAGTCATGCTGGCCACATGACCTGGAAAAAACTGTCTGTGGACAAAAGTCGGCTCCCTCGGCCAGTAAAGCGAGATGAGCGCCACAACCCCAGAGTCGTCTGCACTGGACTGAACTGTCAGGGGTCCTTTACCTCTGCCTTTCCCTTTTAATAAACACACCCCAACGGCAAATGTCAATTCATTTCTACAACATTTTACAGGTGTTTACTTATTTTCATAAGGAAAATGATAACTGGTAAGTGGCTTAAATTTGGAAACTTACTCGAGACAATTTGTGACATCATCCTAGAAGGGCTGCACTATAAATTGGCCAGTGAAAAGTGTCTCTGGGCTAAACGTTTTACCCCACAAAATTGGATGGTGGTTATATAAGACATATGTCATTTGCTCCTTAAAGAATGTGGACAGATTAATGATGAAATTAGTGTGTTAGGTAAACCTTCTCGAATAACTAAGTGTATGTTAATGAAGACTTAAAATGTTGGGAGGCTGCCTAATATTAGTTTATATTTTTATGCTAGTCAGTTACAATTTCTGTATCTCAGAAAGGGAAATGCCAAATAATCTTATTTTAACAACAACACCCCCACTGAAATATGTTCTATGATCTGAAACAATGTAAGAACACCAACTAACTTTTAAAATATATAAGTGTTTTGAAGAGCTGGAGAATATTTCAACAGATATTATTCCATACTACTTCTCCCTTGGCAGGAGGTTTGTATCTTATTATGTTATGTATTTCATTGCAGATGGATTAATGGGAAATTTGTTGATGTGGAATAAATTAGCCTCAATTAAACTAATGGATTCAGAATAATTTATCTGTTAGAAAAATCAAAGCAATCTATATAAACTTTTTTGGAAGAGCAACTATGAAATAAATTTAGTGCAAGGTTCCAGACTGGTGTTACCTTTCCACATGGAGACTGACTAAAACTGCAGGACCTGGACAAGCAAGGCTTGGCAAGTCTGTTAGAAGTGCTGATACGCCTATGTAGTGGAGATGTACACACAGATTAAGAACTATTGGGTTGAATTTCTATAACTTGCATATAGTTGGTTGGATTCAGCCATGAACTGATTTATTTCAGCTAGATGGTAAACTTCCAGCAAAATTTGTAGGAATGCAATAGAGCTTCAGTTTGTTTATTTTCTCTAACTAGCTTTTTATGCTCTAAGCAAGTGTTGTGTACCAGACTTGGTTCTTTGTTGTGTGATATGTGGCTATTGTGAGCTAATTAGGGTACTTTAAGTAGAACAACATTTCTCCTGTGGTTGTATGCAGCTTTACATTACTTTTTCTCATTAGCACCCCCCAAAAAACTTGCAAGTGGAAATAATATTCATGAAAAGCAGCCCAATCCAGCAATTTAGATTTCCTTAGGGTGAATGCTGAAATTTCCACACTCCTAAGTTTAATGACAAGTCCCCGCCTCCCAGCTCATTGATCTTGTGTGTCATGTGAAATTCAGTCAAAATAGCAGATGTTTTCTCTGGAGAATTGTACTAACCCTCTAGAAATAACAACATGCAGAATACCAGTTTTTAACTTAGATGAGTGTGACAAATGGGAGTACCAAGAGAATTTGCTTTCGATTTTTCTTAAAATTGGAGAAGACCCCTAAGAATTAATTTTCATATTGAATGACAATATCTGTGCTCGTGAACTATTGTTGCAGCCTCCTTTCTCCCACTCTGTTGTTGTGCTCTGGTGCTAATATTTTGAATTCGGACACCTCTTGGCTACCTCTTGTTGCCATTAGGCATGGCTTTTTTCTTCTTCTTTTTTTTAGTCGGAACTTGCCAGAACTCAGTTCTGGCACCTCTCCCATCAGTGCCATTGCCATGAAGGGAACAAAGGAGACATTCATGGTGAGTTCCGGCACCTCTTTTTCCAGAAAAAATTGCACTGCCATTAGGGGCGTCTCATTTTGAGGAACCCAAAAAAATCTGAGGTAGCAGCTCCATTGCCAAACACATGGCCCTCTATTTCTCTCACTTGTTCCTGTTCATTTGCCAATTCAGGTAAGCAGAAGCAGGTCAGGATAGAGAGTAGAAGCACTCAATCCCAGTCATGGGATTTTGTGTGAATCTTCTGGAAATTGTTCTGGCTAACAATATAAATGTAATCCTCCTAGAGACTTTCCTTGAATATTTTGATGTGTTTAACCATCTGACTTACATCATTAATTAACTTTCTCAATTCATTATGGCTTTAAAACAAGAACTTCTTGCCTGCTTAAACCTACAGTATAGTACTGTTATTATTATTTACATTTGCATGTGGCTATATGTATACGCCTTAACTTGTTTTATTATGGCTGAAGGTCTCCGTGAATGTTCTTGCTGGTAGTGGTTAGGGAACGTTGAGTATGCCAGTTTTGGCTTATGTCAGTTTCTAAATTTTTCCCATTTTGTGATTAAAAAATAATACTAATGAAAATACTTCAGCATTTTAGTTTAGACTTCTCTTAAAATGCCTATTTTTTTGCGTAATTTTGCCTAATATGCAAAATGTTTGCCAAGTGGTCTTCTCTAATATACGTAATGCTTTTATATGCATACTTTTTCTCCAGTGTATGCAGTTTAGAACATGCCATTTGACTGCAGAACTACATTACAAAATTCAGTTAAGTGGGTATTTTGAAGGATGACTGTGTGGTCTGTATTTTTTGGAAAGCGTGAATTAGATTCATCTTTAAATGTGAACTGAATATTTCTCCTCCATCTCTAACAGCAATTCAGTGGAAACATTGCCACTCAAAAAAGAAAGAAAAATCTACACAATTTGATTGTGAGTTCAGTGATTGCAGTGACTAACACACTGCAGATCTAACTCAATTCAGCAAATAAATCAGAATTGTTCATGCTAGTTGTATCTCTTTGATCAAGCTGCCTGTTGATATACTAATGTTTGGCCTTGTTTTAATGCAACATGCCATACCCTGTTGAAGGTACAAATTCCCTTCTCCACGATATTTACATTTGTTGTGAATTGGTGATCAAAAGAAGTTGAAACACTAGATATGTGTGTCTGTTTGGCTTTGCTATCAGATTCTGGGGAAACAAAAAAACAAAAAACAGGTGGTGAAATCTCAGTCCAGGGCAGTAACCATTATGTTAGTTTGTTCTGCCATACAGAAAGCACAGATGTTAAGTATATGGCAACAAGTCTGTTTATATTCCAGTAGCTTGCTTTTAGGAACCACTTTTCTATCCAAATGTGTTATGTTCTGACATGTGCAACCCATTCCTAACTTCATGATGCAGAACAGAATGGCACGATTGGTATTTTACTATTATTTAAAAAATGCAAATACATATTGGAGAGGTGTGAATGACAAGTTCTGTTTATTTTTCACCAAATGTTTCTATTAAGATTTCGTTTTACAGTGCTTATGCTAAGCAACACCTGTCTTGGGCTGCATAAATGACTGGGCCTAACATATGGCTAGAGGGGGAAAATGTCTCATGTTTGCCAAATAAGATGGGTATATTTTGAATCGGGGATAATTACCGCAATGCCCTCAAGATTAAAAAGTCTGTACCTTGCAGTAGGGTGACTAGTAAGGCAACTCAGCAAGGAAACACTGTCACAGGGCGGAATATTGTCCAGTCATCTATAGCAGTCATAAAACAGTCATCAATAACAATGTAGTTCTCAATTCTACATGCAGAAAAGTATATTTTCCTACTCAGTTTGTTGCTCTGTGCTTTTCTTCCATTTTTTACTGACTCCCATGGAGAGGTGAAGCACACTTTCAGCAGCTGATTTTGTTCTTAGATGAAATTAGCTCGGTTGCACAAGTCCTAAATGTGGCTTGACTTGAGAACATGAGAAAATATATTTTCTGCTTGTACCACCCAGAGAGAAAGAATCTGCAAAACGAGTTCTAGGTGTGTGTTTTTTATGTTATTTGAGTTCTTTGAAGTTTCTTTGAGTTCTGGAACCTCAGCAAGCCATTGATTATGATGCCTTAGGGAAGGGGGAAGGAAACTTACCACAGAAATTGCCCTTTTATGCCTTCTTTCAGGATTAGAATATCTGAAAAGTGCAATGGGTTAAAACTATTCTTAGGTGCACAGCCACAGTCTGTATGATAAACAGCCACAGCAATTTTCCAAAGCATAACTTTTATCCTTCATTTCCCAAGGATAATGTGATTGCTGGGTTTTGGTAAAGGCTGATCAAAGTGGAATAAAATCACCTCTGAATTTATAGCATTGCATCAGCTGCTTGCACAGTGTCACTCCCACAAAACAAGTAGAACAGTCAGTTGTAATACTTTGAAAGGAAATTAAAGTCTTTCTGATTCTGCAAACACTGCAAAAAATATCAATGTGTCTACATCTAAATGTAAATAATTCTTTTTCTGAATGTATGATATATTTGGAAAGTCTTGATGAAGGGGAAGGCAAATACAGGAAGCTGCAGATTAAGTTTGTAAATCTCTGTGTACACACACACACACACACACACACACACACACACACCTGTGCTTGTTTCAAAATTGTTGGCAATACAAGAACTAAAACTTTCAGAGATTTTGAAGAGTACTGCCTAAAAAATAGGAAAGGTGACTTTCCTCTTGTCTGCTGAATAAGTTATTTGGAGAAATAAAGTTACTTGTCAGAAATACTTCACTTCCTATTCAGTCTACGCACACTCAATGACTTGCTTTGAAGAGGACAATATTGGCACCTGAAACCTTGTTTTGTTTTATTTCCATCTGTAGTGTTGGTGTAATTGGTGATGAGGACATTTCCTAACCTGCATACAACCTGCCTTCACAGTTAATGATCAATAATGTGAAATGCTAGTAGCTACTAGTTTCAACTGGTCTTGCTGTTCTTAGGATCCAACCTCTTTTTGTTGCTTCTCTGAAAACTGAGTCAGTAGAAAATCCATCATCTGTAGGCTACAGTCAAAATCAATAAGGGATATAATCACTTACGATCTTCCTGGAAGACTTTCCAAAATCACTTCTCTTACCTGTTTTTAGACATGCCTTTTACATAACTTTTTCAATCATTCAAAACTTCATGTTAAATTTAATGACTTCCTGCAAGACGAATACACTACACTGCATTAACAGAAAATGAAGAATACTAGAGACGAGAAGTTTCCCTAGACTTGTATTCAATGGTTTTTATTATCTACATTTTCTAAGCTATTATTTGTATAATTATTCTCAGTCCCTAATCTCATTATTTTACATTGCTGTTCACTGAATTCTGTAAGCCAGTAATCAGTCCATAACTCTTATACCCCAGACTCTGTGTTTGCTTTATTTTTTAAATTGTCCTATCAACACTTAGTAGGAAGATAAGAACTACATGATTTCCCCTTCTTTCTCTGTTATGTGCCACACATCTTATATCACAGACTGTGTTTCCTTCATCCTGCTTCACCTAATTGGTTTGCAGGGTCGTGAAAATTATCAGAATAATTTAGGAGATAGATAATAAGCAAGTTGAATGACCTATTCTGAGGGTGAGGGAGACTGTGACATAGGGCTGATGCTTTTTGTGGCAGCCTCTCCCCGCCCCCCCATCTTTAGTATATATTGAAATAAAACCAGTCATGAAGTTGCTTTCATGTGAAATAAACAAAAATAACTATGGCCAACATCTCAGCTCATTATGGAACTGATTCCTTCAAAACTTCACAGTTCAAGATATCACAGTCCCAAAGAGCTAGAATCATAAAGTTAGGCAAAATTGAGAAGGACCATGTTTGGCATCTAATATTGCCCCCACCTCACAGAAAGCTGGATCTACAATGCAGGATGCAACTGCAGAATATCTTGTAAATGGCCATTCAGCTTCAATTTCTATACTTCCAGCAAGGAAGCTCAATGTAGTGTAAAACCTTGCTCCTTGTGACCTCACCCAACCTCCTGGCAAACTCCTGTGCCCTGCCTCATTCACCCTTTCCCTTACCATGTATTAAATTATACGGTTGAACTATTTGGGGGGAAATCTGATGTGTGTGTGACAGCTAGAAGAATGCAGCTTCAATTTACATTGATATTACATTGTATTAAATATGTGAAACTCTTTTGGCTACACACAATAAATAGGCAACAGAATGTTTTAGTTAAGATTTTTTTTATTTCCAGTTGTGGAAGAATGAAACTATGTTTTATTTTTGTTTTGAAGGCCACGGGGGCGGGGATGTCAAAAGGAGCCTGGTGTGTGTATCTCATTCTAGGGCCTCTAGACCAAATGAGTCATGTACAATTTAGAGTCCCTCCACTGGATGGACCAAAGATCCACACCTGCGCAGCAGCTCAGATTTCATATCTGAGTCTTTAACTGATTGGGAGAAGCAGCTTTCAAAATTACAATTCTCTTTACAATCCCACTCTTTTGGAAGTTCACAAGACCTTTTAATGTTCATTAAAAGTTTGATAAACACTTCTACTCTTTTTCCTTGCTGAATTATTTAAGAGTGTAGTTATTAATAGAGCCTAAACAATGTAGATTCATTTGAGCAGGAAATGAATTGTGGAAATACTATCGAGAACCATTTAGCAAAGCCACTTATTTAACCATGTGTTTCAAAACAGAGGGGGAGTTCATTTATTTAATTTCCAGTCCCTGGTTTAGGGAATAACGGTCTTCCATCAAGTTTCAGGGAACCACAATTAAATATTCTCTAGCTACAGTTTATATAAACACATTCAACAAATCGCTTTTCAATGTAGCAGTTATATATTTACGTGGGAGAACAAACATAAGACATTGAATATCTTTTATCTGAGAACTAAAAGTGGAAATTACATTACTGGCACACAATCAATTACTGAGGGCATTTACTGATAGATTTTCAAGGGCAGGGAAGCCATTGTGGTCTGCATATAAGTCTTTAGACTTCATTTGTTTGGGAGACTTTGTAAAAACATAAAAAACACAAAGAAGTAGCTTTGTGCTGCAGATAAACACACAATGAGTTGTAGTAAAACAAAAAACAAAAAAAGTTGACTTGTTTTAAACCATGGGTGCTACAAGATGCTGCCATTTTCCAGCCAGAGAGAGACAGAGAGAGAGACATAAAACACTGCAGTAGAGCATCTTTCATGGGATGCTTAATACTGGCAGCCACACACTAGTGACTGCCAACTACTCAAGCTGGCTGGACACCACCTGCTTGACTAACCTACACAGTTTTCCTGCTGTAAGGAAGGATGGGAGGAATAGGTTGCCCCCACTTGGCATGCTGTATGCATACTGCACAAACACACAACTTTCCCTTTCTCCTGAATCACTTCACACATTTTCATGCCCATTCCTGAAAACTGGTGAAATGTCACCCACTGATTGGCTTCCCTGTGAAAGGGGTGGCAAATGGAAGGAGAGAAGCTCTAGTTAGTAATATCCTCACATGCTCTTGAGTGGTGTTGCTGACTCAGATACTAGATGACCAGGTACTTCTGTTAAAGAGCCACTTTGAGGAACATCATCTTCTGTTGATCCAGGGTAGGGATGGAAGAATATGTCAATATTGGTTTCTCTCAATTCCTCCATCTCATATCTTAAGCGTAAGGCATTGCCTTATGCCAGTGTTTCCCAACCGGGGGCCGGGATATTCCAAGGGGGCCACAGGTGAAAATTACATAAATTGGGGGGGGCACAGCATGAAGCTAGGGGGCCACAGAGGAAAGTGAGAATAAAATAAAATCTTTTTTTTTAAAAAAAAAATCCTGATTGCCTGTCTATCTGCTTGGCCAATCACAAGCAGGTAAGGGGGCAAACCACCAGCGGGTGGCCTACTGCTTCTTTTTGCCATGTGCATTTTCTTGGAGCAGTCCTGCTTTGTTTCCAGCAGGAGAGGGGATTGCTGTGGCTCCCATTTTGACCACTGCTTGTCATAGCTGTCAACTTACAGATTTGAAAATAAGGGATCAGCAGCCTCAAAAATAAGGGATCAGCAGCCAAAATAAGGGATTTTCCGGGCACAGGTATGTTCGACTTCTGAGCCCCTCTGATCCAAAGGCAGAAAGCCCAGCCAGCAGCCAAACGAAGCCTCAAGCCTCAAGGAAAACCACCGTCACCTCTCCGCTGGGAAGCGCTGAGCAAAGGCGAGTCCCCAGGCAACACAGCCAATTTGATCAGCACAAGGCATGCAAGCTCCACCCCCCCAGTCGTTCTTAGACTTCTAATCGGGTGAGCAATGCAGCCAAGCAACACAGTTGGAGCCTCCCTCCTCCCTGGCCGGCAGGGAGGGAGGGAGAGGAGCTGCTTCCTTTGAAACCCGGGAAATTTAAGGGACATCATCAATAAGGGACAGCAGCAGGATATGGCACTGGGATAAGGGACTGTTCCGCCAAATAAGGGACTCTTGACAGCTATGCTGCTTGTAGCTGCCACCAGTACTGGGTCAGGTGGCAGCCTGGACCTGACTTTGCAATGCGCGGGGTGCAATTCACCCCAGGGCCTAGCAGATTGGAGCCTTTGGATGTTGCCAAGGGGCTCAGGACCTGCCGGCAGCATCGGCCTGGCTCTGCAAGGCATGGACGAAATCCACCCCAGGTTTTTTTTAATAACTAAAACATGTTCTTTTGACAAACAAAACATTTAAATTGCTGCCTTTCTATAGGGGGGGCACAGGAAGGAAACAAGGTCAGAAAGAGGCCACGGTCGGAAAATGGTTGGAATACACTGAGTTATGCAAGTGTTAAACCTGTATCCTGATGGGAGGCTGAGAGAGGCAGTGGCTTACCTAAAGCTATCTAGTAGTAGTAGAACGTTTTGATTCACTGTTTAATTTCAGCCACCACTCCAACACTTCTATAATACTTTAATATCCAATTAGTGTCATGGACAGGGGTGTTTTCTTTTGTTGTTTTTGCATTTTTTACAATATTTCCCAGAATAATATCTGCTGTTGAGGGACTTGTATTTTGCAGGTAGTTGATTGACATCAACTGAAGTTACCATTTAAATTTCCCTAACTTAAATTTAAATTCCTCTAAGCAAGCTGCAATACTTCCATTTTTCTTTCTTTCCTTTTCAACATGCTTGCTCGACTTGCCCTGTTTGTGTGATTCTCTTGGAATTGTGCTATAAGTGTACAGGATTGAATTTTAAAGACGGTAGCCAAGAGGAATAGGAGAACAGATTTGTTCCTGGATGTTATCTGGACGGCTAGAAAAGATTTTTTGTTAAAACTGTTAAGTACAAATTATAGAAGACATTTGTAAGAATAAAATGTTCAGTTACAGTAATTTAAAACTCAAACTTAATTTTCCTGTCTAGTTTCCAAAGAATTATACTTAAATGGCTAGTTGGCAAAGAACTCATGCATGAAATTACAGGACATCTTAAGACTTTTCTTAAAAGAATATAAGAAATGCCATACTGGTTCAAGTAATGGCCTTATCTGGACCACTTTCCTAGCCATCACCCTGAGGACTATAAATCTTAAATCTACAAACACACTTAATAAGAGTGCAACAGCCTCAAGATTTGGCCACTGTTGGGGAATAATAATAAAGTCCTATAATTTTCCCCTTTTGGGAGAAGTGGATGGAATCTGCAGTCATACTATTACCTCTAGAGCTGCTATATCTTTCTGAATGACAGGCAAATAGATCCAGGAACTTTTGGCATTACTTTTGCTCCAGCAGACTCTTGTCTGCAACATTCTTTTGATCTATTGATTGCTGGGGCATCACAAAGCATTTGAGGGGTCCCTGCTTCACCTTATGTCAGCTCATACAGAACCTGCTTGGCACTTGGAAACCCACATTGCAAGGAACTGCAACTTCATAGTGCAGTGGGTAGCCAATGTGGTCCCCCACCCAGTTGTTGTTGGACTATAGGTTTGCTATCCCTATCATCGTTGGCACATGAAGCCATGCATTTGTGTGCAGTAAGGTAAAAAAGTAAAGGATCCCTGAATGGTTAACTCCAGTCAAAAGTGACTATGGGGTGCAGCACTCATCTCGCTTTTCAGGCTGAGGGAGCCAGTGTTTGTCCACAGACAGTTTTCCGGGTCATGTGGCCAACATGACTAAACCATGAGTGCCAGAGCACAAAGAAATGGCATTTACGTTCCCGCTGCAATGGTGCCTATTTATCTACTCGCACTGATATGCTTTTGAACTGCTAGGTTGGCAGGAGCTGGGACAGAGCAACGGGAGCTCACCCCGTTGCATGGATTCAAACTGCCAACCTTACAATAGGCAAGCCCAAGATGCTTGGTAGTTTAAACCAGTGTTTCCCAACCTTGGGTCACCAGTTGCTTTTGGACTACAACTCCCATCATCCCTAGCTAGCAATACCAGTGGTCAGGGATGGTGGGAAATGTAGTCCGAAAACAGCTAGAGACCAAAGGTTGGGAAACACTGGTTTAAACAACAGCGCCAACTGCGCATGCAGTAGCTATCGGCTTTACCAGCTATTATTGCATAGTTTGTTTCAATGCTGCTTTAAACCAGTTCTGTTGGTCATTTGTAGTGGCAGTCTTTTTTTAAAGCCTGCATCTTGAGCTGATGCTGGGCAAACATAGCTCTTCATATTCTGCTGCTACCAAATGAAGGTTATATTGTTCACAGCAGCCCAAATATCTGAAGTTTCGGATGCTTCTCACATCAATATGGAGTTACATTGTTTTAATGGCTTCTTTAGCAACTTATTATTATAAGACTATAATCCTAACCCCTCTGACCTGGAAGAAAGTTCCACTGAATTCAATAGGATGACTGAGTTAGGATTGTGCTGTGAGTAATTTATCAAGGTAGTAACACTTGCAACTACTAGTACTAACTGAATGAACTATTCATTTCCAGTACTGTACAAACCACATGAAGGTAAACAGATGTCTGAGGGTCAAACTACTTGTTATGTTTAATGCATAACATGCAGCTACATTTCTCTTCATTTTTAAATTAAATATAGACACTGGGAACCCCAATTGTTGTCTGGATCACAGCAAACTGGAAGAGGAGATTTATCTCTTCTCCCAGTTGAGAGTGGAACAACAACTCCCCATACATTTATGCATCTATGAACCACTGGGAAAATGCACTAAGCATAATGTGTAGTTTGACTCTGGCAATCTTCCCTAAGGGTGGAGTTGTCAAGTGCACAATGAATTAAATGTATTTTATGATGACCTGTGCTTATGTTTTAGGAATTTAAAACGTTAATGTTTCCTAGCCAAGTATGTTTGACTTTACTAGGCTTCTTTACTGTTTTTCCAATATAGTTCTTAAGAAAAGAAAAGACCCTACAACAATTCTGACAGGAAAGAGGGGGAAATTTGCTAGAAATTTGGGGTAGAAATAGAGACATACCCATTCTGCTCCTCAGTGAACATAATTTGAAGGTGGAAAGAGAGCTTAAGTCACTATAGTGCTAATCCCTGTTGTTTGTCCTCACCATGTTTATCCTTCCTTGAAACAAGAGATCCCATTTTTAGCAATTATGGTAAATTAGACTGTAGGCAGCTTCAGTCATTTTATTACATTACAGAACATGCTTTTCATTTTAGTTGATGGCTGTTAATATAATAAAAGTGCCACCCACCCACCCCTCCTTTTTTGCCAGGGTAGAATGTGATTCTGAAAGATGTCCATGTATTCTTCTGCTTCATTTCAGACAATGGCTGACAGGATCTATTGTCTTATCCTGATTTTCCCCTTAGAAGCTTTTAGTGAGGACAGAATGTGTGTCCTATATTTGAAAACATCCTACCTTTATATTTATATTTATCCAGAGAATAGGCACTGTGCCTGTTTAAATGTGTAACTTGCAAACTCATATGGCTTGCACAGTGGTCAATTAACAGGCATATGCTGTATCTATGAATACCTTAGGGGTTAATTTGAGTTAAGAAGATACCACATGTGATTTTGAAACTGTCAAAAACTTGGCATATGGTATTGAAATAAACATTACATTGACTGTGATCACTACAGAACTCACAAGAATTAGAAGCTATAAAATATTTCATATTTGTTGTATATTCGTATGTGTGTATTGGTTGTATATTGGTATGTATGAAATGTACTGGGAGCCAACCTAGACATTGTGTTATTCCTGTATTCAGCCACAGATAGATACATTGGTGGCACATATTTGCAGTGGGCAATAACCTGTTCTCAATGGCGGCAAAGGGTTAAAGAGCCCCTCCCCACACAGTTTCAATACAACTAAACTCCCTGCTGACTATTTTAAAAATAATAATGTTAATGCATGCCTCAACTGAAGTTCTGAGTAATTTTTTTCTGACTCTACCTAGAACCTGGGTATCTATTAACTCTTCTGTACTTGTGCCAGCGCAGATGCTGTGGTTGATGGGTGTTAAGCAGTATCTGAAGGATCACAGGTTCCTCATCTCTGCTATACATTGGACAGCATTCCATGAGTGCATTATATTATACTGGAACAGTTTCAGTATAATAAGACACTAATAGTTAGGGAGCAAAACTGAGTTGTGTTTCTATCCTACACTCTGGATAGAAGGCATCATCTCTGTCTGGTAGGTTGGTATTCAAGGAACTAGGATAAAATGGTGTGTTCTCTCCTGGCATTTAATCAAGCAAAAAGTTCATAATGTAATGCAGAACTAACCTTTTGTCCACGGCAAGAGGTTGAACTCACTCTTGCTGTAAATTAGACCAGTCACACCTCTACAAAATCCTCCAGCCATCTGCCATCGCTCAGTAAATCCTATTTTATATTTCCATTAATTCTTATTTGAAAGATTGAAGTAGTCCACCCAGCTGCTTGACAGAAGCATCTTGTCTATGGGGAGAGCTAGAGGAAATGATGAAGTGATGCTGAATAATTTTAATTATGTGTGAAAAAATATATTTACAGGTGTCTGGTTTTTTTTAACGATTGAGTCAGTAAGCAGTTTGAAAGACTGCAATTCAAACAAACCTGGAAAAGGAAAAGTATGCATTTAATTATGGAACTTTCTCTACCAGAAATACAGAAGAATTCTGAAACTAACCCATGTGAAACAGTAATCTTTCTGCTTGCAGTTTCTTGGTGATGGGAGCTGAAAAATATTTGTTAAATACAGCTGGGATCATACAGTTTGTAGATTTAATGGTGACTGCAGCAGCTCAAAAAGAGCCAAAGGGTTTTGCAAATGACATCTGGCTGAATGTATAGATCCTATATAGCAGCTGTATCCTGCAGGATGCCCTCTAGATACTGAATCCAACTCCCACCATACTGAGACAGCATGTTTAATGATCGGGGATAATAGGAAGATGTCTCCCTTTAATACCTGAAATATAATAGATTGGAGAGACTAAAAAGACAGCCTATAGAATGCCAAATTTAGTGACTAGGTTAGCAACCTATTTTGTAGATTTTACAGATAGATCTTCAGTTGAAATCTCTGTTCCTTCACAACAAAGGTAGAATAAGATGGTTAATCTTACCCTCTAAGGATAATACAGTGGTACCTCGGGTTAAGAACTTAATTTGTTCCGTAGGTCCGTTCTTAACCTGAAACTTTTCTTAACCTGAAGCACCACTTTAGCTAATGGGGCCTCCCGCTGCCGCCGTGCCACCGGAGCACAATTTCTGTTCTCATCCTGAAGCAAAGTTCTTAACCCGAGGTACTATTTCTGGATTAGTGGAGTCTGTAACCTGAAGCATCTGTAACCTGAAGCGTATGTAACCTGAGGTACCACTGTATTTTAACAGCTTCTGTGTTGAGGAAAGTATGATCTAGATCTTGTGTTTCCTGTAAACACTGTCTTGTGTATCTAGCCATGACTGAGACTGTCAGAAGTGACTGAGGCTGAAATACTGTACATGTCTACATAGAAATAAATCAGTTCAGTGGGCGTCCTCCCAGGTAAGTTAGTATGTTGCAGTCTAAAACTACTGTTCTAAACCCACATTTACTACCTATTTTGAATGAGATTGTAACTAGGCAAGAACACATAAACTGCGTCAAAGAGAGAAATAGCACCCCAAGCCAAGGGGTGCTCTAAAGCTTCTATAAACTTCAGATATCTAGAGCAAAAGTTTATGGCAGTCTTTGGTTTGATTTGATTTAACCATTCTGTATCTTGAAGCATACGGATGCTGTTCCTCCCCCTCCCTTTCATGTTGTCTGTCTGAATAAATAGTGACAGGTAAAAATTGTCTGTGTCCTGTGGGAGAAGAACTGACAGCAATAGCTGGTCTGACTCCACTGCGGAGGAAAATGCAGAACTGATCTGAACTCTTGTCTTGACCTTCACTTTCAACAACAATGTCCTTAGGGACAGGCTGCCTTTTATATTTCTCATTTCATCCCATCTTAATAAACTCCTTGAACAGAAGGGATGGAGAACGTCGTGTTAAGTTATTCCATTTATATTTGCTTGAAGTTGTTATAATATGGGAAACAAAGTGAATACAGCCTCATTAGTGATTAATGGAATTCATTAGGAATTAATGGAGTTAATTTAATCTTCATCAGTCCAAACGGACTGGCTTGTAGAGTGCATATGTAGCATGTAACAGAGGTCTAAATATAATTACACATGATAGGCCTTGCTGCCTTACATGCTCATTAATGTTCCTTCATTCTGAAACAGCTTAACATCATAAATCCACATGGCTCACTCACCATCTGTAACATACTAGCATGTGTTTAAATTTCCAACAGCCGTTTACGGGCTTGATTTTGGAAGGAGATTTTGTTTTGCTTTTTAAATACTTCCAAAATGAAATTTAAGAGTTTGCTGGGTCATTTATGGCAGTGCAAACGTAAATGAGATTTGCAAGTCTTTGTAAAGATTTCATCTTTTTTTTTTAAAAAAAAAAATCAAGGTAGCACAATAATGCTTATGATCACAGAATCACAGAATTGTAGAATTGGAAGGGACCCGAAGGGTCATCTAGTCCAATACCCTGCAATGCAGGAATGTCAGCTAGAGCATCCATGACAGATCCAACCTCTGATTAAAACCATCTACAAATCGACCTAACAGTTACTTCATTCAACCCACATTTTAACAGTTTCCTCACAAGAATATCATGGGGGGCTTTGTCAAAAGCCTTACTGAAATCAAGATACACTGTGTCCACAGCATTCCCCCAATCCACCAAGCTTGTAACTCCATCAAATAGAGTTTATATATGAGAATATATATATCTATATATCTTGATTTCTTTCACTGGGAGGAAATAGTTTTAACGGCTAATGATTCCCAGGTTAATGTTGTCTTTTTAATCTCTCATTGTCCTTTCAATCACCCCTGACCATTCTTCCTAAAGTTTGCTTCTTCTGTTGCAAACTTCTATTGCAAACAGTGGTAACCAGTGTTATGCTCTTCAGATGCTGTTGGACTGCAACTACCATCATCCACTGACCATTGATTGCTCTTATCTTATTCAGGATTGTGCCATTTTTTTCAGTCGGCATTTCCCTCTTGCATTAGATATATATGATATATATTGATGCTATCTTCATTTCAGTACAGCAAACACTTTTTTAAAAAAAGCTATCAGTATATACATTTTGTTAAATACATATGTGTTTCTGTGTCCTTAGAAAAAGGGGGAGGACCTTTCCATTATTAAAACATCTTATCATCTTGAGCCATTTACCAAATCCATAGTAATCATAAGCGGAGAGAGAGAGAGAGAGAGAGAGAGAGAGAGTGCACTTGCAGGAAGTAATAGCCCACATTTTGTTTTTGATCTACAGAGTCTTTCAGTCTTAGAGTGACTGTTATACTTACAAAAGGATGTATCATGTTGAGCTATTCGTTTCTCAAGACAGCCTTCCTATTCATTTTGTGTATCCTTCCTTGACAATATGCCAGCTTTGGAGCTGTGTTAGAATTGTATTGTTCAAAAATGCATAAATAGTAGCTACTCCCGATAGGAGTATGAATGAGATAAGTGCTTTGAAATTCTAATGTCAATCTTTTAATGTCTGTTTAATTCAGCCTCGATAGTGTTTATCTTCATGGGCACCCTATATAATTTAAGTGAGAATAAATAATTTGTTTTGTTTTCAGAAGCATTGGAAGTTCCGCCTGTAAGCAGGCAGTGCAAGCCATAACTGTGTATGTCATAGTGATTCATAAGTGAAGAAAGTAGTATTGGACCCTCAGGGGGTAAAAAGAGATCATATGTAAATCTAATTCAAATTTGGAATGGTGGTTTCAAATGCTAAGCTTAACATTAAACTGCAGGAACATGACATGTTATTTACTTGACAAAATATTGATATGAAACCAGTTTATATTTAGATATTTCTTGACTCGTGTTATTTCAGATAGTAGTACTATGATTAACTGCTTTGCAAAAGATGAGTAGAAGTCAACCCCTAAAATGCTGTAGTTTCATGCCTGGGAAGAAAAGGACACTGAAATCGCAAGTGTTTTTCATGAATGAAGTGGAGTTCAGATGATCAACCCAGTCATTGAAAAAAGTCTCGAGGGAAGTCACAGGGCTATGTGGGCTAGCACCCCCATTGCTGATGCACTCAGAGGCTACACACTGTTGTCCAGATCTCTGGTGTGCTCCATAGGCCAATGGAGGGACCTTCATGTAAAAGAGCTCTACATGTGTATTTTAGCACACTTGCAGAGTCATATCTGGTATGCTCTGAGCATGTGGGCAGTGGGGAGCATTGCTTCTGAGTATGTTGGCAGAGGCGGCGGGACCAGCCTGTGCTTCCCTGTGTTTGGATTTGGCTCAAAGGGCTGTTTTGTATATTTCAATTTGTGAGGTAAAGTATACACATGTGTTGCTTCTTTCTGCTACACCGTGTAATTTGCAAACTGAATAAATAAGCTCTCTCTGCCATCAAGAGGAGATGTCTAAGTTTCTTTTTCTTTCTTTCTTTGCATTTTACATAATGGTGAAAGACACAGTAACTTAGTTATCCTCCTGAATCATGTGGGATGCCTCAAGGAGGCATTTCATTTATTTATTTATTGTTGCCCTTGATCAGCAATGATCTCAGGGCAGCATACAATAGCTATGTCTTTTTAATAGCTATGTAAACAGTAGTGTAGCCATAGATAAAGTGCAATTTGAATATAATCATAAATATCAAAACATTTAAATCTGAGAAAACATTTAAACAATATTATTAGATGTCTCTGCTGCTCCTTCTGACTACCACTGTGTCTATTATTATTATTTTTAGTGATGAGCACTCCATGTCACTTCAGAGTCAGCTCAGTAACTGATTCTTAGCAAGCAATGGGGGTTGGACTTATCTTTATCTGTATTCCAAGATTTCTTGCCTGGTTGATAAAGTTGAATGATGCAAACTGATGGTGCCACATACAAGTGTTCTTATTGTATATTATCCCTGAGGAATTGTAGTTCCCAGCACTAGACATGGCAAAGAGACACTTGGAAAGTGCCAAAACAAATACTCCCAGGAACAAGAGAGGTGTTTAGGTTGGGATGAGGAACATTCGTATTTACAAGGAATGAATGAGAGAATTGACCCAAATAGAGATAGATGTAGGTTTGTTATGGGGGCTTGTTATGTTGTTCACAGCAGTCAACAAGAATTTCAATAGTAAGGAGTTTAACAGGCAGCTACAAAACTAAGGCTGGGATGAATTCCCCTGCTCCAAGTTTCCTGAAAATATTACCACCCCACGAGAGTGGGGTGTTGGTTTTTCTGTTGTTATACTGCAGAGAAAGGAATTTCCCCTAAATTTTGAGGTTGGTTTTTTTTTTCTTTTAGAAAGGGTGGTCAGCTGAAAGCTGTGGACTTGTGCTCCTTCCAGCTGGTGGGGCACACTTATGTCCACCCTGAGCTGGTTTCATCCCCCCACAAAAAAAAAAATCAACAAAAACCCGAAACCTGGCTCTGTTTTGTCCTATTTATAGGATTCATTATTATTAAGGAAAAATCCTTTAAAAATCTGCCCACATTTATAAGAAGTTAATGAGATGGTCCATGGGCTGCTTATTTCTTCCTTTAACCTTTTAAACACTGGAAGCTGCTTAAGGCAACTCTATAGTCGTGCAATTAAAAAAAAAGTGGGGGGCTTTTAAAATGACTGTACATCTTAATATGCAGAACCTTCCTGTGGAATTGTACGGGGGGGGGGGGGAGATGGCTGTCCCCATAAGTACAGTACAGACATGTGTAGTTTGGTCTGTTGATTATTCCGCTTCTAACATTCTGATCCACATGTAAGCCCAAGGGGTGTGAAATGGGAAGATTCACTTTCAAAGGCATAGAGGACCAGAATCTTCTTCAAACCCTTCCTGGAATGCCTTTGGAGTAGATTCCCTTGTAAGTTTTATTAAATAAAACAAACAGAAATGTATCCTCACCTCTCCCCCAATCTTTTGTGAAAGTTTCATTTCATGAAAGTTTCATTCAACGAAAGGTCAGCAAAGAATTTGTTTTTGTTTTTTTGGAAATGTTTGGCACTGCTGTATTAAATAGTTTCTCTGTTTGTCAACCAAACATGCTCAAAAAACCCTTTTTGCTTTCCAAGCTGGAAATGTTCTTCTCCAAATAAGAATAATCTCTACTCTGAATATGTTCAGTTATAAGCTGAACTGATATTTTATTGCATCAATTGATACGGAGATTTTATTGACTCAGAAACCTCAGTTGTGGGCATAACAAAAGCATTACTATTTCCAAATTGGAAGTTTTATGGTCTGTAAGCCAAAGCTGAACAAAGCCGCTCTCCTTCACAGGAGGGAGGGGGTTGCGGACTGGCCTTGTGGTTTCCTGATTTGCAGTCTGCTTTAGGAAGAGCATTTCCAGTTTTGACCAACTGCCTAGAGAGCCAGTGTGGTATAGTGGTTAAGAGCGGTAGTCTTGTAATCTGGGGAACCGGGTTCACGTCTCCGCTCCTCCACATGCAGCTGCTGGGTGACCTTGGGCCACTCACACTTCTTTGAAGTCTCTCAGCCCCACTCACCTCACAGAGTGTTTGTTGTGGGGGAGGAAGGGAAAGGAGAATGTTAGCCGCTTTGAGACTCCTGAAGGGGAGTGAAAGGCGGGATATCAAATCCAAACTCTTCTTCTTCTTCTTCTACACCCTTTCCTTCACAAGGTGAAGGCTTTTTTTAATTGTAAAGTGTAATACCATATATCCACTATGCAGAAGACTTTGAGTAATGAATATTGGACAAGGCCTCCATCTTACATCAGCAGCCCCTTGTTTGTTTGCTGCATGCAGTCTTGGAAAACCTAAGAAGACTGTTTTGAAATTTTGAACTTAGATTATTTTAGTCAGTAAAAGTTCAAAATAGCAACACCGCCTTTGGATGAAAATCAGGAAAGAACTTTGAAGTTCTATTCAGCTGCAGTAGTCTGTGTTGAGAGCCAATGTGGTCTAATGATTGGGGTATTACACTAATACCTGGATTTAAATCCCCATTCAGCCATGAAGTTCACTGGCTGACCTCTGTCCAGTCACTTAGTTTCAGCTTAACCTACTGCATAGGGTTGTTGTCAGGATAAAACTGGTAGGAAGAGGAACCACGTATGCCACCTTGAACTCCTGAGAGGAAAAGGTGGGATATAAATGTAATTGGTAAATAAATCAATAAAGCAGAAAATAGCATAGATTGATTTTCCAGGGAAAACAGGAAATGCCCAGTTCACACAGATTCCAAACAGTACCACTTCTTTGAACCCACTTCCTTTAATCTTATCAGTAACACATTTACAAGAATGAATGCATATTGTTCAGTTCATACCTTTTTATAAATAGTCCTGTATTTAATTTTGTATTTAACCTTACAAACAGAGAATATTGTTTAGTACTTGCTTATGTGTAGCATCTTAGTTTGAAGCCCACTCATGGAGGGGGGGACCTACATTGCATTTTGAATCATTACCTTACAATAGTTTCAAAAGTTACTACCACAAAGATGCAGTGGCTTATGAAACACAAGGGAACAAATATGCTCCTTTGTGTTTGTACTGTGACAAAAGAGCACCAGTTTTGAATGATTACTTCATATACAGAAAAGGAGTAAAGTGACATTCTTGTTGGTTCACTGTCATAACTTTGTTTTTGCATATGCATGAGGGGGAAAGGTGGATTTATGATCTCAGCCCCCTGTTTGAAGCCAATAAAAAAGCATGACATAAATCTCGAGTATTGAGAAACAAATTATGGCATAGATGGGGAAAAAATAAAATACAAATTGCTTCAATCTATGAATCATTTGAATGAACCTTTGAAAAATATTCAAAAAGAACACAGGATGGAGAGGTTAGCAGAAGTAACTTCCATTAGGTGTTTCCTTTAACCATACAGTGATTTAGTAGAAAACCATTTTAAAATATTGACTAGAACTAACATTAAATTCTAGACAAAAAGCCATGCTGGTCCTTCTCAAGGTCCTTCTCACTTTGCCATATGTCCCACTGACATATGTCACATCACTGGCTAACTGTGTTTATTTCCTAGTAATGTATAGCAAACAGAACAGCCTCTATAATAAGTGGGGTTGAATAGACAAAAAACTAGCTATTAAAAGTGGCAGTGCAGAGAAAATGCAATGATTCATTTTGTTTTCTATAAATATGGTGTTGTGAAGTCACCATCTTTCAACAAACAATTGCCATAGTATGTGGAACATTTTCAAGGCAAAAAGGAGTGGGATTTAAAATAATGGCCACTACTTTACTGATGAGCAGTGCAGGCTGGAGATGCTTCAACTAACCACATAATTGGCTTCTTCATAGGAGGACTAGTATCAACCATTTGGCAAATCCTGGGCCAATTCCCCCCCCCCTTCTTCTATGTATCCAGACTAGGTAAACTATAACTTGACCTGTTTGTTTCTCATGGCCAAATTAAACATGACAGAGGCAGACATGTTTGTTCATATGTCTTCTTTGTTCACATACAAAATGGGGAGTAGGTGGTCTAAGAAGTGTGTGGGTAAGGTGAGCTGAACTATCCACCACCTTACCTGCTCACTAGTTTGCTTCTTTCAGTATTAAAATTTAACCCGCTCTTTCCTTTTTTTTTTATTACACTTTTTATCTCACCTTCCTCCTAGGACCTCTGTGAAGCACACATGGCCACCACTGCTTTTCTCCTCACAACAGTACTCTGAAGTAGGTGAGGCTGAGAGCAGGTTTGGCTCAAGACATTTTGATACCTGAGGTGAACTACAAAATGGTGTCCTCAGTCCCCCACCACCAGGGAAGAAGGGGTCAGGAAAGTTTTACTTTGGAAACAAGGGGGTGGGTATCAAATCAACCTTACGTGATGGTTGAAGGTATTAGTGCTAGAATAAATAACTTGAAAGCTGGTAGATGGATAATAGCTAATAATACTGCAAGTAAAACGGTACCATATTGCAAGCAGTACAATAAATTGCTTGCCATTGTACTCAGGCCAAAGAATGTTGAGTGCCTCCATCACAATGGTACATGTCAGGCCCTTCAGTGCTAATAATTCCAGTAAGATGTAAACTTTCATTACAGTTTATTGATTGCATTCATGGTCTTCTCCACAAATAATGGTGGATTAGGGGGGAAAAAGAGAGAGAGAGAAAATTCAGTTCTTCCTCTAATTACACTTCTAAACTTATATTAAGTCATGTTAGTTCACTTGTCATATGAGCACAGACCAAAATAATACAGCTTTTATGAGTATTTTTAAAGCCTCTGGAAATTTGTAAAATTACAGTGAGTGGCTATGTATGTTCTCTTCTTGGTAAAACTGTGAATGTCATTTCCATGCTGTACAAGTGAGGTGTAGAAAGAAAGGGGGAGAAATAACATTACTTGGGGTCAATTGAATACAGACATATCTGTGGGAAATAGCTGGAAATGAGAGCATCTTAATTAGGACTGCTACCTGACTTTTGAAAATGGAAAATGAAATTGTGTGCTTATAGATTGCAGATGATCTAGCTCAAGACTCCCCCCCCCCCTTACACTAAACTATCACCATTATTGTACATTATGAGCATAATGACAGGCTTTCAGGCAAGTTGTTTAAATATTGACTTGATTTGTATAGGCTTCTGACTGAGATGGGAAACATGCTGGATGGCTTCTTTAGTAGCATGACTGGAATTGTAATTCCAAGGCTGGGTGATGTTCAGAGTGAACAGGTACTCGCTGAAGGAAATTACTGCTATTATCATGTTGAAACGCTCTATCAAAATAGTATGTTTAACTGTTGCTAGTATCTTATATATTTCCTAACAGATGTGATCCAGAAACATAATGGGTTGGATCCAGATAAGGTAGATAAATCAACCTTACAAGGGCTGAAAAACATAACAAAAAGCACCTGAATCATAGGAGCTCCCAAGTCTGCCTTTCTGTGGCGACAATTCCACAACTGTGGCAACTCTCCTCTTTCTTCATTCTTATTCACCTTACAATGTAGCTGGGTGGTTTGTTTGGTTTTAATAAACCATTTTGATTAACAGTTCACATTCTGTATGCATACTGGGTCGTTCCTCCCATTAGCAGTGAGGCAGTCACCTCAGGTGGGAGATGCTAAGGGGCAAGCAACTGTGATGAGATGCTGGAGTACAGAGCTATCAGGCATGGTCCCCATTGCCAGTGTTGAAGTAAGGTTCAACATCCAGTCTTGTAGATGTCTGGCACCATCTTGCCTTCCCTCAGGCAACAACGTGTCTTGGTGACCTAATGCTCTACGCAAGTGTGTGTTTGTGTGTGTGACTAGTAAGAATGGGGAAGCACAGTATCCTTCAGGAAAAGTCAGAATTTATATCTGTGTCTTCCTCAGAGTGACTAGTTTTGTTTAGAAGGTTTATTTTAATAATAATTAGAGATGGGAAGAAGGTTGGTACAGCTAACAGTTTAATGCAAACCCGATTAATCTTGACTTCCCAAAAAATGTGGAAACCGAAACACAGCTATTCTGTGAAATTGCCACTATGATGGGGAGGTTAGTACCCACTGAATCTCTGCCTTTAAAGAAACAAGAATAACTTCTGCACCAAACAACTGCATTTTTTAATCCCAGGTAAAACACAGCGTCTTTAAAGCATTTCTACCCAAGGGAAACAAAATCATACTCCCATGCTTAAAAATTCAACAAGTGTAGGTTCTCTCATCACTGTCTCTGTTGGATTTCTGCCTGTCACAAGGTATTTAGAAGCCTTGCCAGGACAGGGGAAAGCAAAACAAACAAACAAAAACAAACCCTTGTTAATTTTTGTCTAGCTGTTGTTGATCTTTCATCATCATCATCATCATCATCATCATATTCAGTAATAATAGTAGAGGACACTTCAGCCTTCTCTAATTAAAGTTTGCATCAGTTCCTATGGATTTTCCTCACTCCTGACAAGCGAGAAAGCCTAGCAAATCATTGAGATTGTAGCTCTTGTACGATTGGGAGAAGCAGGGGAGAGAAGATTCCAAACCAATAATGATGATGATGATGATTTATACCCCACCCATCTGGGTGGGTTTCCCCAGCCACTCTGGGCGGCTTCCAACAGAATATTAAAATACAATAGTCTATTAAACATTAAAAGCTTCCCTAAACAAGGCTGCCTTCAGATGTCTTCTAAAAGTCTGGTAGTTGTTTTTCTCTTTGACATCTGGTGGGAGGGCGTTCCACAGGGTGGGTGCCACTACCGAGAAGGCCCTCTGCCTGGTTACCTGTAACTTGGCTTCTCGCAGCGAGGGAACCTCCAGAAGGCCCTCAGCACTGGACCTCATTGTTTTGGCAGAACGATGGGGGTGGAGACACTCCTTCAGGTATACAGGACTGAGGCCATTTAGGGCTTTAAAGGTCAGCACCAACACTTTGAATTGTGTTCGGAAATGTACTGGGAGCTAGTGTAGGTTGTTCACTGTTGTTTTTTTTAAATTATTATTATTAAAGATTTTCTTGTTTTTTAAAAAATACGAGACAGTGTAGGTCTTTCAAGACCAGTGTTATGTGGCCTTGGCAGCCACTCCCAGTCACCAGTCTAGCTGCCGCATTCTGGATTAGTTGTAGTTTCTGGGTCACCTTCAAAGGTAGCCCCACATTGAGTGCATTGCAGTAGTCCAAGTGAGAGACAGCTAGAGCATGCACCACCCTGGTGAGACAGTCTGTGGGCAGATAGGGTCTCAGCCTGCGTACCAGATGCAGCTGGTAAACAGCTGCCCTGGTCACAGAATTGACCTGTGCCTCCTTGGACAGCTGTGAATCCAAAATGATTCCTAGGCTCTGCAGCTGGCACAGTTACCCCATTCAGAACCAGGGAGTCCTCCACACCCGCCTGCTCCCTGTCCCCCCAAAACAGTACTTCTTTCTTATCAGTTTTCAACCCCAATCTGTTAGCCGCCATCCATCCTCCACCACCTCCAGACACTCACACAGGGCCTTCACCGCCTTCACTGGTTCTGATTTGAATGGGAGGTAGAGCTGGGTATCATTCACATACTGATGAACACCCAACTCAAACCCCTTGATGATCTCTCCTAGCGGCTGCATGTAGATGTTGAAAAGCATGGGGGAGAGGACAGAACTCTGAGGCACCCCACAAGTGAGAGCCCTGGGGTCTGAACACTCATCCCCCCCCCCCCCACTTTCTGAACACGGCCCAGGAGAAAGGAGCGGAACCATTATATAACAGTGCCCCCAGCTCCCAGCCCCTTAGAAGATCCAGAAGGATGTTCTGGTTGATGGTATCAAAAGCCGCTGAGAGATACAGCAGAACTAGGAAACAGCTCTCACCTTTGTCCCTAGCCCGATGGAGATTATCGACCAAGGCAGTTTCAATCCCATGATGAGGCCTGAATCCCGACTAGAAGGGATCCAAATGGTCTGCTTCTTCCAGGCGTGCCTGGAGTTGTTCAGCAACCACTCGCTCAATTACCTTGCCCAAGAATGGAAGATTTGAGACTGGGCGACAGTTGGCCATATTGGCCGCATCTAAAGATGGTTTTTTTAAGAAGCAGTTTGATAACCACCTCTTTCAGTGGGTTAGGGAAGGCTCCCTCACAGAGTGAAGCATTCACCACCCTGCGAAGCCCATCGCCCAGCCCTTCCCGGCTAGCTTTTATAAGCTAGGATAGGCAAGGATCAAGGAGACAGGTGGTTGATTTCACTCGTCCAAGCAGCCTGTCCACATCCTCGGAGGTAACAGATTGGAATTGATCCCACACAACTTGACTAGACAGGACTCTAGCACTCTCCCGCCTCGGCCCTGCTCCCACAGTAGAGTCTACCTCTTCCTGAATCTGAGCGACTTTATCTGCAAAACAGTTACAGATAGGTAGCCGTATTGGTCTGCCATAGTCAAAATAAAAAAATCCTTCCAGTAGCACCTTTAAGACCAACTAAGTTAGTATCCTCATACCAAGAACTAACTTAGTTGGTCTTAAAGGTGCTACTGGAAGGATTTTTTTATTTTATCTGCAAAAAACTTTGCAAAATCATTGCAGGAGATCATGTGGCCCGTACTGGGCCCTGATGTAACAGGTGGTTCCGCTAAATTGCAAACCACCTGAAAGAGTCTCCTGCTGCTGTTTTCTGCAGATACAATAGAGGCAGTGAAGAAAGTTTTGGTACCGCCACTTCTAACCTGTGTCTGGTCAGCTTCAGAATGAGTTATCCTCCACCGGCGCTCTAGCCGTCTCAGTGATTGTTTCATTGCCCTCAGATCCATGGAAAACCACGGGGCTGTCTGGGCTCCATGCAATCAGAAAGGGCGCGATGACACTAAATCATTTACGCTAGAAATAAAAGGGCAGGTGGAATATGTAAGACAGATAAATATGATTGTTTGTTTTGGAACATCATATATTTTCTTGTGCATCCATAAGTGAAGTACAGCAACATGAAATTGCAGAAGAGTTTTCCATCAGCTACTGCTGAATAAATACGTCACAGCCCTTCCTTATATTATTTATTTGTATTTATATGTTAGGTACTATAAATATTATTAAATTTTATCTCATTTTTGCATCTGTATTCCACTTTCTTCTCAAAAGAGCACAAAGCAACATACAGTGGTACTTCTGGATGCGAACAGGATCTGTTCCGGAGCCCCGTTCGCACCCAGAGCAGAACGCAACCCGCGTCTGTGTGTGCCGCGATTCGCTGCTTCTGTGCATGTGTGTGATGTCATTTTGAGTGTGTGCATGTGCAAGCGGTGAAACCCAGAAGTAACCAGTCCCCTTACTTCCGGGTCGCCGCGGAACGCAACCTGAAAACACTCAACCTGAAGCGACTTTAATCCGAGGTCTGACTGTACAATGTTATCTCTTGCCCCATTGTATCCTCACAACAATCCTACGAAGTACGTTAAACTGAAAATGAGCAACAAGCCCAAGGTCAACTAGCCCAATGAGCTTTCAAACTGAACCTCTAAAATAGCCATAAGGTAAAGGTAAAGGGAACCCTGACCATTAGGTTCAGTCGTGACCGACTCTGGGGTTGTGGCGCTCATCTCGCTTTATTGGCCGAGGGAGCCGGCGTACAGCTTCCGGGACATGTGGCCAGCATGTATAAGCTGCTTCTGGCGAACCAGAGCAGTGCACGGAAACGCCGTTTACCTTTCCACTGGAGCGGTACCTATTTATCTACTTGCACTTTGACATGCTTTTGAACTGCTAGGTTGGCAGGAGCTGGGACCGAGCAACGGGAGCTCACCCCGTCGTGGGGAGTCGAACCGCCGACCTTCTGATCAGCAAGTCCTAGGCTCTGTGGTTTACCCACAGTGCCACCCGCGTCCCTAAAATAGCCATAGTGGTGGTTTTTTCTGGGTTCCCCCTACCCCACAGACTGCCTGGAATGGTTCCAGGGATCATACATATATATATGGTTACTTATCATCCATTTAGTGGAATCAAGCATGCAAGGCTGTCTCTTATTTGAATTCACTAATCACTGTGAGTCATTTAATCTAAAAAATGATGCCCTCTCTATACCAGAATTAATTTGCCATACATTTCTTCTGTATGAACTTAATTGCTATTTTTAAATAAATAATGGATGTAACTGATGGCTTTTAATTATAATTTTTTTCATTCCATAAAATATAATTTATGTGAAAGAAGCTTGACATGTCGATGGTGACAGGTTTCTGAATGCCCCCTTTACCTCTGTTTAGTGAGCCTTATTAGCTTCTGTAATTGACCCATTCTTCATACTTTAGAACTGAAATTATTTTCAAAGACATATGAAAAATGTCATCATTAGGAAGTGATTGAATTCTCTGAGTAAAACTCACATGCATAACGATTACCTGGGTAATTGTATTGACATTTTAAAGTAGAAAATTGAACTCTCATTGAGTAAGTTCAGTGGAACTTTTCGCTTTTCTCTCAAACTGAATTTTAAGTTGCTTTATTTTGTTATGCACATGCTTTTCATCAACCAAGTTTGAACTGCTTAACTCCTTGTGCGCTAATGCTGTCATACTGTTCTAGCTTCTTATTGTTGTAATTTATGCTAATTATTGATATTTATGCTGTGGGGACGCGGGTGGCGCTGTGGGTAAAACCTCAGCGCCTAGGTGGAGGCATATAATTTGGATAAGAAAATAGGCTTCCAGGTGGAAAAGTCAAAATTAGAAACAGAACTGCTAGAACCCAAAACTAAAAATCTTGTCAAGAATGTATAACTTGCTGTTGAAATGGAATACCCAGGATGAAATGGTGAAATCTGCTATGATTAAATGGGCACAAGATGTTGGACATAATATTATGTTTGCTGACTGGGAACAGTTATGGACCACAGGTATGAAGTTTACGGCATGTAATGCCTTAAGAGAGAATATTATGAAAATGATATACAGGTGGTACATGACCCCAGTCAAGCTTGCAAAAAATTATCATATGCCCGATAACAAATGTTGGAAATGTAAAGAAACTGAAGGTACATTCTTTCACCTTTGGTGGACGTGCCCAAAGATCAAGGCTTTCTGGGAAATGATATATAATGAACTGAAAAAGGTATTTAAATATACCTTCTTGAAGAAACCAGAGGCCTTTCTTCTGGGCATTGTCGGCCAATTTGTGCCAAAGAAGGATAGAACCTTTTTTATGTATGCTACAACAGCAGCAAGAATACTCATCGCAAAGTATTGGAAGACACAAGATCTACCCACTCTGGAAGAATGGAGATGAAGGTGATTGACTACATGGAACTGGCGGAAATGACTGGCAGAATCCGAGACCAGAGAGAAGGGTCGGTGAAAGAAGACTGGAAGAAATTTAAAGACTATTTACAGAAATATTGTAAAATTAAGGAATTTTAGAAGGATGTTGGATAGAAAATAAGAGGTTTTTAGCTGTAATACTTTAAGAGATATGAAAAAAGGTTTGCAACTGGGTAATTTTAATGGTAAGGATTTGCTGAACTAATAAATTGAACTGGAATACAAAAAAGGGAGGTATGAGGAGGTCCGGGGAAATAAGTATAGGGAAGATAGGCTATGGAAAATTAATGTCTTTTTAACTGTTTATTTGGTATGTTTCTATATATATATATATATATATATATATATATATATTACTTTTTTTGGTTATATTTTTTTAAAAAAAAACTTTATTTTTCTTCTTTTTGTATTCTGTATTTTTTGTATTTTTTGAAACTTTAATAAATATCATTTAAAAAAAAAAAAAACCTTAGCACCTAGGACTTGCCGATCGCATGGTCGGTGGTTCGAATCCCCGCGGCGGGGTGCGCTCCCGTGGTTCGGTCCCAGCGCCTGTCAACCTAGCAGTTTGAAAGCACCTCCGGGTGCAAGTAGATAAATAGGGACCGCTTACCAGCGGGAAGGTAAACAGCGTTCTGTGTGCTGCGCTGGCTCGCCAGATGCAGCTTGTCACGCTGGCCACGTGACCTGGAAGTGTCTGTGGACAGCACTGGCTCCCGGCCTATAGAGTGAGATGAGCGCACAACACTAGAGTCTGGCAAGACTGGCCCGAACGGGCAGGGGTACCTTTTTACCTATGCTGTGGACTAATTCCCACACTAGTCTAGAAAATAACTATTGTATCTAAGCATATGTTGAAGTGCTGGCTGGAAATCTCACATATGGACAAAGCCCAATTTCATTGCACAATTCTGAAAAAAACCCCAGTCATGTTCATCCATTTTTTTCCATTTGATTGTATTGTTTAATATCTATATTGATCTAGGCATATTTACACACGCTTAAGGGTCAAAATTCAATTGTAGCATTTGTGCTAACAGGAACAGCCTGCCTTTTGTAGGAAACAATTTTTAAAGATCTAATTCAAGTAATCTTAAATATGTTATTATCTTGGCAGGGGATAACTGTAAGTCAATCGACTACAATAAGATGAAAAACTTTCTGCTGGATCTCCAGAACAGAAGATACATACTACAAACAAGAGAAAGAAGTGTTGAAGATAAAATGGCTTTGAAGAAATTATTGGTGGATCAGATGTTTAAATATTATGATTCAGACAACAATGGTCTTGTGGACAGCAATGAACTGACACAGGTGAATGCTTTAGTTACATTTTTGTTGCTTCATATGATAAGATCTCACCAGGAGATTACATAAGGCCATAAGAAGAGCCTTATTGGGTCGGGTCAAAATCCTACCTACTCCAACACTATGTTTGCACAGTCTGTACTTGTGGATCCCAGCAACTGGCATTCCGATCCATATTGGCTCTGAACATTTTCTAGAAAGAGTAATCACAAGTGTTTCAGTTGTTTTTAACACTCTTTAAAAAAATTCAAAGTGAGATCAGTTTGTTCCTCACCACATATTATTTCAGCTCCTAAAAGTCTTGCATTTATAGCTTTGTGGGAGTATAATCAGGGCTCTTGTGTCTTTGATTGCAGCAAATACTACCTATACAAATATTCTCTTAACATTAGAAATAAAAGGTCCTGTAGATACTTAATTCACTCTGTTTGTACATCACAGGGACTGGAGGATAAATCCATCTTTATGATAGCTAGTCATTTCATCCTAGGCCATCTGTGTACTCTACAAATCCAAGATATCATTTTACATGATTGACAGCCTTTGTGCAAGCAGAACCAGCCTGGAATAGTAGCCATAGAAGTAAAGTGTAAGAAATATTTGCTGAATGCTGTAGATAAACTTGATTATAGCTGGATCAAGGTAGTGTCCTTTAGCATCTGTTCAACCTACTTTATCATGATCACTCACATTATTGATATGCCTTAGTACTGAGATCGTATTGCTATGTAGGACTAAAATTTGAAGTCTGAAAAATGTCAACTGTTTTATCTTTTACAGCTGTCCCCACTCCTGAATAAGGTAGGCACAGATTCCATAGAAAGAGACCCTATGTTGCTGTCCATATGACTCAAACCAAGGGAAGGGCAAAAAGCAGTTGGACCCAGTTCTAGATAACCCAATTTAGTACTGAATGCACAGTTCCTAGTGCTGTTTTGGTGTGCAGCTTGGATGGCATGGTTGAAGGAGGGGCAAATTTTAATGTCTTACCTCCCTTGTGAGCATGAGATTGGTGGTGGTCTCACAACCATCTGATCTGTTGTTGAGTCAGGAAGAACATTCTCCCATTAGCCATTTGTTTCTACCACCCCTATTATTTCAATATACGTGAATGAGCACTCCCAATAAATCCCAGATGCAGCACAGGGATAACAATGCTTTATGCACCACCCAGTTGATGGCTGATCAACTAGGCAGCAGAGGAAAGTGGGGTTGGTTCCAGACCCCAGATTTCTATACGTGCTTCTGCTGTTGTGCTGCTGTACCTGGTTCAAGGTGTTAATGCTAAGATGCAAAACCCTAAATGACCTTGGATCCAATATTTGAAGGAACATATTCCCAAGTACCTTTCATCCTAAACTTTCAATTAGTGGGAGAGGCCCTGTTCATGGTCCATGAGATGGATGGTAACATAGAATCACAGAATTGTAGAGCTGGAACAGACCCCAAGTCAGCTAGTCCTGTACCCTGCAATGATAGAAGTTATTATCTGTGGCGGCTCCCCATCTGTGGAACTCAATCTTCTCATCAGGTTGTCCCCCTGCTTCAGCCATGCGCACACAAAATCAAAACTCATTTATTTGTCCAGATCTTGGTGAGATAATGAGTGTCAGGTCCCTATCAGAAGCTTTATCCGCTATTATCTTTGTGATGTGTTGTGATTGTCGTTTCTTTGCCGTTTAAAATTATTCTTTGGTTTCTTTGCTATTTTACGTTGTTAGCTGCCCTGGGCATCTTTTTTGGGAGGAAGGACGGAATGGAAAAAGAATAAAAAGATAGCTAGGTATTTCAAACAAATTAACCCAGTGATTCACAAATTACATAAACCAGAATAGAGGAATGATTAATTTTATATACAATATCTTGGCATAAATAGATTGTGGGGTACAATCTAAATCAGCAAAGTTGGTCACAGTTCGTTATGTTCCCCCAAAACTCTGGGTTATAGGTTGTGGCTAATAGGATTCATCTTGTCGCTCCCTTTCTGATCTATTGGTGTAATAAAATCCCCAAAGCATCTGGTAATGGGAGTGCTTAGTAGGCACTGTGGGCATTTTACAACCCCACAGAATCAGACCCTAAATATAATCGTCAATCAAGGGCTATCATGCTGAAAGTCCCCCTGTGAATCTGTGGTGAGGCAAATTTACTTGCATGTTTTCTATGCCATGAAAGCAATTACAATTCCTTGCATAGTTGTAAATTCAGTTTCAATTATTGCAGGTGTCAATGTGACTGCTTAATGCTGAGAGGTGGATACTTAGAGTACCAGTTGTTTTATGGGAAGACACAGTGGTAAAATGTACTTTACCAGTGATTCATGCATTTGTTTTGTTACCAAGGAAATATATTTTAATGAAAAGCAAAGCTTATTCACACATTCACAGGAATGGCATGCAGAAAGCACAGACTGATGTGTGACCCTTCTGTGCGCAGACAGGGATATATACAAATGTATGCTGGCCAGTAACAAATTGACACATTATTTTTACAGACTTGATTATATGCTCTCCCCATGACTCATGATCTATTTGGTTCATTAGAAGACACTTACACATAATGCCTGTGGCAGCGACTCCATTCTGAAGGTCCCTCAGGCTGGAGGTGGGGCAGCACATGTGTCAATCAACTGCCCCATGACGACAAAGTCTCTCACCCCAGTTCTTCCTCTGGAAACAGTTTCCTTATGAAGACTCCTAGGGCTAGACGGTGTGGCAAGGGGTGTAGAGAAAGTCATTGTCTGATGCCCTGCACAAAGTCTCTCTCCTACCTCACCAGGCTGTTGCAAATAATAACAATAACATTAACATTAACATTAACATTAACAATAATTATTTATTTATACCCCACCCATCTGGCTGGGTTTCCCAAGCCACTCTGGGCGGCTTCCAACAAGAGATTAAAAATACATTAAAACATCAGTCATGAAAAACTTCCCTAAACAGGACTGCCTTCAGATGTCTTCTAAACAGAGGGGGGAGAGAAGGTGCACAAGCTGGAGCTCTTGGAGGAGGAGTAGTAGTTTGGATTTAATATCCCGCTTTATCACTACCCGAAGGAGTCTCAAAGCGGCTAACATTCTCCTTTTCCTTCCTCCCCTACAACAAACACTCTGTGAGGTGAGTGGGGCTAAGAGACTTCCGAGAAGTGTGACTAGCCCAGGGTCACCCAGCAGCTGCATGTGGAGGAGCGGAGACGCGAACCCGATTCACCAGATTACAAGTCTACCGCTCTTAACCACTACACCACACTGGCTCTCTTGGATAGAAAAGCAAGCTATAAATATACAGTGGACCCTCTGGTTATGGATTTAATTAATTCCAGGGGGCTGTGCGCACCCCGAAAAATCCATAACCAGAGGCGTCGCTTCTGCGCATGCGCGCACGGTGAAACCCAGAAGAATACACTTCTGGGTTTGCCACATTTTTAACCTCAAAGTTACGTATCCAGAGCGGTATGTAACTGGATGGTCCGCTGTATATCACATAGAAGGTGGAGCTTGTGACCAACTTGGATGGCTTCAAAAGAGCATTCAACAAATGCATGGCGCTCCTGGCTATCAGTGGCTCTTAGTCACAATAGCTATGGTCTGCCTCTATGGTTGGAGAAGCATGTTTCCAGATACTAGTAGCGCAAAACCACAGGAGGGGAGGGTGCTATTGCACACAGGTCTTGCTTGTGGGTTTCCCACAGGTATCTGGCTGGTCCCTGTGGGAACAGGACTAGATGGACCATTGGCCTGATCCAGCAGGGCCCCGGCAACACCATTGCTATGTAGCACCATTCAGAGATGATGACAAGAAAAGCCAGCAAAACAGCTTTGTTGCTTTAACAACAGCATTTCACAGTCCGGACATTTATAACAAAATACCGAAATAAAACAAGCATGTTTCCAACCTTGATAACTGAGAGGCAAAACATACTCTGAAGTATGTGCTGTTGCACAACCTTGATGTCTGAACTACCAACTCTCATTCTAGCCTACCTCACAGGGCTGTTATGAAGATAAAAGCGAAGACAGCCTTGAGCTCCCAGGAGGAGAATATACAAATATACAACAGCAACAAATAGATGCAGTTTCACAACTCTCAGCAAATCATACATATACACATAAATCATTTTGCCAGCCTTGACTGAAAAAAGGTTAAAGTACCATCTAAAGGAATATTGACTTACTGCAGCTATAAGATGTTTAATTATTCTATGGTTGTATTTGCTTATTCATTTTGCATTTTTCACCATCTGTGGTTACCGAATATTAATAAACAGTGGCCCAGTGATGATAAGCAGACCAGCAATGACTATGTGGGAGACATGTGTGCTGTCTTTACAGAATAATACATAATTGACTTGTTTGTTATGTTTTGCTCAGAAGCAACCACCTTGAAATAAATGAGGTTTCCCTCCTACTGGAGGAAAAGTGGTGCCATTGCAGTCCCTCCCTGTCTATTTTCCAAGACAGCACACTTGGGAAGTGAATGACATGGGCATGGCTGCTGGAATGGAGCCCAGTTTAAGACTTGCATCTGTTGCTGTGCCCACTTTTTGTCTCTGGCGCCACCACTGGCGTGAGACCCAGAAGGTACCCGAGGAGGGAGCATGGTGCTGAGGCTGAAAAACATTCACCACCCTTGGTTTAAATCAGTGGTCCTCAAGCTTTTTCAGGCTACTTCCTGCTTGGTTCCATAAACTCACCCCCAGCACTCCCTACCCTACGAAAATTGTTATTCAGAATAGTGGTTTGCATGACCCACTAAGAAAGATAATAACACTATAAACTTTGAAACAGTAGTGATTGATTGCACATTTATTCAAAATCCATTAGAATATATTTAGTTGGATTAATTCAACAAAATGGATGAACTTTGATCCAGTGATACCAGGAAGGATTTTAGACACCACATTTAGTAACTACTTCACTGTTGAGTAAATTCTTAATGTGATGGATGGACTTGATGAAGTGATACCTGTTTCTCAATGTCCGGTTTAAAGTCACTTAAATCATCACCTCCAGCTCCCTGCCTCTTAGCAAGCCCCCAGAGTGTGGCACCACCCCCTTTGGGAACCACTGGTTTAAACCAAGCTTCCACAACTTGCTGCTTTCCTTAGGTTGTTGGTTTTCAACTCTCACAAATGCAGCCAGATTGGCCAATAGTCAGGGTGCCAGAAGTTGCTTAAAGCATATAGAGAGCACAGATTGCAGAAAGCTGATTTCAGAGAGAAGAAAAATGTCACCACAATAAAAGCCTCTATCTCAAAACTTGCGTAAAAATTGGGGTGGTTTGGGGTTAATTATTATTTTTATTGAATTTATATACCACTCTTCACCATGAGACCACAGGGCAGTTTACAGCATAAAACACAAAATGCATGATATAATCGTAAAAGGAAACAAATAGAACTCCTCGCCTCTCCAGATGTTTCCTCCAAATTCTTATGCTCCTAATTGAGTGGGTAAGGGGAGCTCACTGCATCCCCCCACCCGGCTTTTTGGCTTTGATAAAACCAGCAGCATTTTTACATGTGCTAAAACTGCTGTGGAAATTATACTCAGAAGAAAATGAGTCCTACAGTTGAAGGCTGATTTTGCCGATCTTCACAGAGCTCATTTACATAGGCGATAGTGAATACTAAGGCAGTTTCAGACTGTGCTTTTATCAGGACACATTTGATAGGTAAGACACTTAGAATCAAAGGACATAAAATTACATTCCTGGTGGTCTTTCTGAACTCCACGAATAAACATTCATTTGCAAAACCAGAAAGAGAACAAGCACCTTCTAGCCTCTCATTCCATGGTGAATCATTAAACAAACACAAGTCTGTCTCTGAGTAGGGCAAATTTACCGAGGAAATTTTTATTTTTTATTTTTAAGCAGAAAAGTTGCAATGGAAATATCCTTACTAACTTAAAAAAAAGGAGAGGAGTGCAGGCTTTCTTTATCATCCAATTTTGACAGACAGCATTTTTAAAAAATAAACAGAATGAATGTAAATACATTATAATTGCTTTTTCTGCTTATAAGGAGCTGCCTTTGTTTGCGAGAGACTGACATTTGTGGCGCAGATCTGAATGTTATCCAGCAAACATTTTTGGTGTGAGAGGAGTGGGTTGGGGCCCGCGAGGGGAGGTTTTAGCTAATGCTAAAATGCTTTAAAGGTGTTCTGTTTTGCACAACTGGTGTTTACTGGTGTTCACAGCCTATGTCAGCTGCTGCTTCAACTTTATTGTTTTAAAACTACTTTTTTAAAAGTAACACCAAAACCACCAGGCAGCTGCTCAAATCTGGGTACATGATAGTGTCACATGCATTTGTTAAGTAAGTGGGAAACGAGAACTTTCAGCTCAGATTTAGGGAGGTTTTGAACATGTGGCTTAAAACACAGGGAGGTCATTTTCTCTTGCTGTGTTTCAAGGAGAGTGGAGTATTTTCACCCAATGCACATTTCCCAGTTCATTTCCCTGTGCCTGTAACACCCACCCGCACACACACACGCACACCCAGTCAAACAAGCTGAGCTGTACAAACTGTCCCAGCAGTCAATCAGCACCAAGGTCAGTGGCTAAATGCTGTGTTGGCCCTAGAGATGTTCTCAGTCTCAGTGCCAGGGCCAGTGGCTCCTGGACACCAGCTAGCTACGCTGCAGTCTTCCACCCCGCTGGTTCTAAGGTGTCAGCAATGATGGCTCTCCCAGAGTGGAGCTCACCATCAAAATGGACTGAGCAGTGACAGTAATCACTTTAATTCAGTTGTTTCCTTAGTTTACATAGTCATTTAAAGGTACCTATCACAAGGGCTGTAAGAGTAGTAGACACATGCTTTGCATTCAGAAGGCCTTGAGTTCAATTTTCAGCAATTCCTGGTAGCATTGGGAAAGACCCCTGTCTTACATCCCAGAAAGTCACTTCCACTTGGTAGCAACAATATTTAGCTAGATGGAACCAACAGTCAGATTCTGATGATCCTAGAGACAAAAAAGAATTAGAGCTGGGTATCATCATTATGTCGATAAACAACTTCCATACAGTCTTAATCCTGCATTTTTGTGTAAAGTTTAATAAGCACGGGAATTAAGGCAGAACCCTGTAGAATTTCCTACAGGATATTTCCCATGTGACAGGGCAGCAGTTAACCTGGTACCTTTTCGTAAGATGGGGTCAGAAACAACCTAATTCAGTGTTCTAATTCTCAACCCATACATGTGGTCCAGAAGGACAGCATAGTTTATAGCAAAAACCGCTGAGAAGTTGAGGACAACCAAGAGGGTCGTAATTCACCTACCTCTTTTCCAATATAGGTTGTCTTTCTGAGCAACAAAGGTAGTTTTAGTAACTGTGTAAGTTATGTGGCCTATAATGGTGATGATAAAGTTGCCTGATTTTTCCTGATCCCTCGCTCTCACAGTAGACCACACACCACATCTCAGGCATTTCCAGAGGGTCTACCAAACAAGAAGTGGGGGAAAGGGTGACATACTGGAGAAGAAGTGGTAGGAAATTGCCCTTGGATAACTATCACCGCATTCAAAAAATATTAGGTGCCACACTCTGACGTTTGCATTAGAATGCTACTGGCAGAAAGGAAGAGCTTGCTATTCTTCTTCCATGCATGATGAGGATATATTAGACTCTCTTAGTTCTCGGGGAGCAGTATCTATAATAAAGGTGAGACTGATTATCCTGACAAAAAAATGCCTTTCAACAATCCAAAATGCATAGTTTGTATTTCATTGTTGGCTCTTATTGTATGTCCATAGAATTCCAAATCTAAATGTGCATAGTCAATGAAAATGTATTAATTTTTTTATGAATGGCACTATATAATTACAAAGCAACTTGAAATTTCTGACTTTACACAGTTCTAGTTCATTGCCCTACAGCATCCTTAAAATGATCTATTAAATGATATTAGGAATACTTAATTATTCCATTCAACTCTTAGAGCTCCAGTGTAATTTCATGGTTATAATTTTCTTGTCAGGTAATAAAACAGGATGAGCTTGGCAAGGATCTGTCTGACTGCTCTCTTTTCGATCTCTTGAAATATGATGATTATAACGGTGACAAGCACCTAGGCCTGGAAGAATTCTATAGAGCATTTCGTGAGTACAATTTCTAGTTTTATTCCCAGATTTACCCCTGTGTTCTGCTCTATATGAATGTATGATTTCAAAAAACCTTGGTGTAATATTTGAAACAGATCTTACAGTTTTGCAACTTTTCTTGAACTGAGGCCCACTACAATAGAAGCCCACCCTTGTTTAAGTATTTATTAAGATAATGGAATATTTGCCAACTATCTTCTATCTCACAAATGCTAGTATCAAGCCAATAACAAATAGCATGGATGGAGAAATTTTCTGCACCTACTGACTGCTCATGCAAAGGTGATTGGTGTGGAGGAGAAGGGTTCATGTCCCCCCCCCCCCAACCTGGCACCTTCCAGAAGTTTTGGGCTTGAACTTCCATCACACCTGACCATTGATGAAACTGCCTGGGACTGAGTGGGAAAACATTTGGAGAACATCTGTTTGCAGAAGGCTTATCTACTGGGTTGGCATTCAGATCTGTGCACATTTAAATCCCAATCTACAAAACCCACCCCAAAACAATATGTGAACTGAAACAGAGCCAACTTTCTAAATTCACATTTGTCCAAAATTTGCAATGCAGTTCTCCAGCCAAACTGTACTTACAAACATGCTTTTATTATTGGAACTTGTGCATAAAAATATTAGTTGAAATAACATACAGAAATGCAATATAGCAAAGGAAATTGCATGAAAAAATGTGTACGTTAGTCAAAACTGTATGCATAAATATATGAGGAGAAATTCACACAAAAATGCTGATGAATTTGCATGAAGATTTTTTTTTAAAAAAGCAAAGTCCTACAGAAACCTGGGGAACCAAAGTTAAGCATGGGAAAATAAGAAACAGAGAGAACCAAAACTGACATATCCTTCTGTCTATAGTTGGAAGACTGTAGTGGATCTTGCTCTCTTATCTTTTTTGCTCTCCCATCATTCCTAATCTTGGAGAATATCTATATGCCACAGACTCTTCCCCCCACCCTTCTGAATATGCTGCAGGACAACCTTCTGTTTTACTTCCTTTCTGCAAATGCATAAGATCCTAGTACTTAGTGTTAATTAATCTGTAAAAACTAGTTTTCTTTTCTTCAAATCAGTAGCACCAGAATATACCTCCTGTTTATCTATAAGAATGCATCAGGCTACTGGGTAACCTGCTTACAATTATCTTTATTTTAGTAAGCTTATGTAGTTTTGATTGTGCTTTCCCTTAGGGAGGCTTACTAGCACAGTGCTTGAGAATTTCTGCCATATGTTTATGGACCATGAAAAATAATAGCCTGAAAAATATTTGAATATAGGGGTCGGGGGTGAGTCTACAACTGAAAATACACATTTCAATACAACTGTTTGGGATTCAGGGTCTTTAGGAGTTCAGATTCCCTTTAAGTTTCCTTTCTGAAGTCAGTTAGGCAATTAAATTCTGTTTAAATATGTAGACAGGACAGGAGTGTGAAACTGGCATGATTAATTATCACTATTGTTTCATTAGCATTTCCTAGTAGGGAAGATTTTTTTTCTTCAGCAGTGTAGTTAATTAGAGCCTTGACTGTCATCTGAAGATGGTAAGTTCAGAATCAAACATGACTGAAAATTACTTTGTGAGTTTTATGATTTGGCATCTCTAAGCCAATAGGGATTTGGATTCTGCAGCTCAAAAATCAATTTTCTTTTAAATACTTTTTAATGGGACTGTGCTGAATTTTCTCCATTTTCAGTACAAAAACAATGCTTTCTAAAGTTTACCTATTTGACACTGGTACATTGTTCATAGCCCTGATCAGCTATGTGTTTAGCACATTTTGATAAATATATATGTCTCATAATGTGGTAAATTAATGTAATTGAGGGCAAACTAAGCTAATTCAGAATGAGCGAAATCTTATTCAGAAAACATTGTCCTTACTTTGAAGGAACTTCATAGGAGCTCAGTGACATCCTCACATAATTGTATCTTACGGACTGCTTAATGACATCTCTATCACTAGGAAGAACAGTATTTTTAGTACCCAACGTCCAGCTATTTGCAAAGAGGCTCAGAATAAAGTACTGCTCCCACTATCTGATTGACAGGTGTGAATACGTTTTGCTGCTTGACTATATTTCAGGGTGGCATGCCATCTCTCTGTACAGCTCCCCGGTGAAAAGAAAATGGTGGGGGAAATCATGTGAAGGATTTCTGAAAGGAGGCACATTTGCTTAAGGAGAAAATGTTAATGAAACTTCCCCAATTTTCTCACTATTACAAACATTTATGTTCGATTAGAAGTGTTTGAAATCTACTTGGTGCTCTCATGTATAAAATTTTTATCACCACAGTGCACAACTTGATTGGACAAGCTTTAAATGAAATGGAAGTGTACTGATGAAGCAGTGGATGTGTTTAGCAGGGAGTAGTTGTTAAACAGGTGAATTGGCCACATTAGCAGAAAGATGTGGGAAATCCTGGTGAGTACTTATAGGGGAAGAGTGTAGTCTGGAAATCTGACTACATGGCTGTGGGACTGGCTGGTATGGTTAGGGAGTACCCTTGGGGTCAATCAGTAACACCTACCTGGAGCTGTGGGGCCCTAGGAGGCGGTGGAGCAGGAAGGCTTCCCTACTCTCCTGAAAGGATGGGGTGCGAGGAGGGGCAACCTCTTACTCTTGTAAGGTTTGGTTCACCTAGTTTGGTTATTAGTTAGATCGCACATCTTGCGTGCCCTATGCAGATTGGTTTGGGGTTCATATGAATAAATTTGACCTACTTCACCCAATCTCTTTCAGTGGTCACAATAACAAAGCACGGCAGAACTAGAGCAAAAATGAAATGGCAGCTTTCAGGGATGATCTCTTGAGAGGTGAAATTACATGTGCTAGAAGCTTATTCTGTGGGTTTACCAAGATCAGTGGTACAGGGGATACTGCTGTAGCAGCAGGCCCAGAGCCAGTGCTGAGGAGACTCTGAGTTATTTTTAGAAGAAGAAAAAAGTAAGTTTCTACCCCTGTACCTATGTCATATAATGAAAGTTATGAAGCAAAATGTGCGGACACCACTGAAAGCAGTCATTTTGTGAGATATGATCCTGGCTGTGCCATGGCTTGTGTGCTTTCTCCAGGCCCTGATCCCAACTGCCACATACTCAGCAGAAGTTTCCAAAATGGACTTCTGTCTGTGTACAGCTGTATGTACAAAGAACGTTGAACACAATTTGGAATTCTGTATGAACAAGTCCCATCATCACTTTTGCTGAAATCATAGGGGTCAGGGAGAGAGGGCAGGAGGCATAGTCCCACTAACTTTCCATGCATATGTGCAACAGAAGATGAGAATAATTTCTTTCTTTCTTTCTTTCTTTCTTATTATAGTCTTTATGTGTTGTGTGTATTTTCCTCATATTGCAATATTACTCTGACTAGGAATGCTTCTTATAGCAACAGTAATTTTGTGTTTACTATTTGTATGATTTTTGTGTGTTGTTTTTAAAGTTGATATAAAAAGTAATTTCACCTCCCTATTAGCATACCTTTATGAAATAAACATCAAGGGAATGATCTCAGGTAGCCTTTCACAGCAGTGAACAAAAGTCCCATACTTGCAACAAATAAGTAAGCAGCAACAACTTATTCCTTTGATCACTTAAACAGATGGAAATGTGTAGTCCCTTCACTTTATGGAAGCGGCAGAGAACAGAAAGTCAATAAGAACAGAATTGATTGAATACCGTGAATACAAATAACAAGGCTTTATTATAAATAATGGAAGTAACATTCCACACACATCTTTGTAAAGTGGAGGAGAATCAACAACATGACTTGAACTGTGAGTTGTCCATCAGATATAACACAGAAGTGTTTTTGAGGCACCCTATGAAATACAATCATATTTATTCTGAACAAACAGCCAGTAGTCATTCGGTTCTTAAATGCTGCAGAATATTCAAGGAACAAGTCTTGTAATTCACTGTACACGAATACGCATAAAGTCATAGTATTTTTATTTCGTAAGCTGCTTTGGAAACAATATGATGAAAAGCAGGGTATACTTTTTAAAACAAACAAACATAATACATAATACATAATAATACATAAATAATGGAGCATCCTTATTCACTGGTATGAGTATCAGTGCTGGAAGCGCTGCCCTAATGCATGGTTTTATCTGTATTTAATCTCCATCACTGGCTAATTAACTTCATGCTGAGTATTTTTAGGTGGCATCGACAGAATGTGAGAGTGGACTCTGAGGCCACATATCAGAAATGCCTGTCTGGTTCAATGAGTAAATTAATAAAACAAACTAGACGGTTGTAGCCGTCAGCAAAGCATGGGGCGGTGTTACCAGGGTGCCACTGTGATTTCCAGGAGAGAGACAGGAGTGGGGCAAGATTAGGCAAGCTTTTATGGGTGTCATGAGCCCACAATCCAGACTGCCAGGTGGGTTGCAATAATAAAATATGCAATTATAAGACAAATAAATCAAGTTCAGCCATAAAACAAGTATGAAAACAATTAAAAACAGTTCCACAATGAAACAATTAAAAATACTTCTGACAGTGGTACCTTGGTTCTCAAATGCCTTGGTACTCAAACAACTTGGGAACACAAACACTGCAAACCCAGAAGTAAGTGTTCCAGTTTGTGAACTCTTTTTGGAAGCCAAACGTGCTCTGTTTTGAGTGTTACACTTCCGATTTGAGTGCCACACTTCCATTTTGAGTGTCACGGCGAAGCCTGTCTTTGCTATTTATTTTGCTTTATTTTGTGGCTTTTTTGTTTTGTTTTTGTGACTGTGTGAAACCCAGTTCAGCTACTGATTGATTGATTGATTGATTGGTTGTGTGACTGCAGTACATGGTTTATTGCTTTCATTTTATGGATCAATCGTCTCTTTAGATTGTAAAATTCATGTCAAATTGCTGTTTTAGGGGTTGTTTTTAAAAGTATGGAATGGATTAATCCATTTTGCATTACTTTCTATGGGAAAGAGTGCCTTGGTTTTGGAACACTTTGGTTTTGGAACAGACTTCTGGAACGGAAGTTTGAGAACCAAGGTACCACTGTATACAGGAACAATACAACTATTTAAAAACAATTCTGCCTATAAAAACAGTTAAATATGGTTCTAATACGGTTGCAGACTGAATGAACATGACAGGGTGGCCCGTCCCATTTTGCTACCTGAGGCAAAATGGGTATGTGTCACCTCCTACCCCATACTTGTTGTTGTCTGCTACCTACCCCCCACTTCTGCCACCACTGGAACACTCCCTCTCACTTAACTCAGTAAGGAAGGGTGTTTTGCAAGGCCTTGGAATTTATCTTTTCTGCCCCAATAGCAGGTAAAATGAGTGGTACCACCAGATGCTGGAACATCTCCCTCTTGCTAAAATTTGATGGGGGGGCATTCCGGCAGTGGTGGGATGAGTGGGGCACAGCCTCTTGCACTTCCACTGCCTGAGACAGCTGCTTCTCTCCACCTAATGGGTGAACCTTCTCTGGAACATGTGAGAGGAGAGCGGGGCTGTGCAGACATGCCCCATCCTCAGCATTGCACATGCTGGCTTGTGCCAGCTCTGATGGATGGGCATACAGCACAAATATTTGCAGGAAGGAAGCCTTGGACTATACAGCTGAAAACCTGAATGCTACATCTGTGCTGTGCAGAAGGACATAGAAGGTTGGCACAAGCCAGGGATCAAGTGGAAGATTCAGAACAGTCCTACCCACATGTTGATTCAGTCCATGAGCAGTCACTATGACTAAGTTTACCAATATTGAAAAAGAAAGAAAAATGCATGATATAATTAGACTTTTATTATATTAGATATAATGCTAATTCTTATGGTTAGCATGAACAGTTCATTTTTAATGAATGTGTAATTCAGAAATTATGGAAGAAGTACAGTGCTCCCCTCCATGTCATTGAGCCTTTGACTTCAATTAATACAACACTGTTAGATGTTGCTAGTGATCTGTACAGTTTCACATGTAATATATATATATATATATCCAGTAGCACCTTAGAGACCAACTAAGTTTGTTCTTGGTATGAGCTTTTGTGTGCATGCACACTTCTTCAGATTTATTTTTTACTGGAAAGTGTCTGTTGACTCTGGCAAGAAAAGGTACAGTTTCTTTTTTTTTTTTTTAATGATATTTATTAAAGTTTCAACAAAATACAAGAAATACAGAATACAGAAAAAAAAATAAAGTTTTTGAAATATAGCAAAAAAATAAAAAATAAAAAGAAACATATGAAATAAAACAGTTAAAAGAAAAACATTAATTTTCCATAACCTATCTTCCCTACACTTATTTCCCCGGACCTCCTCGTACCTCCCTTTTTTGTATTCCAATTCAGTTTGTTAGTTCAGCAAATCCTTACCATTAAGCTTTTACCCAATTGTAGACCTTTTTTCATATCTCTTAAAGCATTACAGCTAAAAACCTCTTAGTTTCTATCCAACATCCTTCTAACATTCATTAATTTTACAGTATTTCTGTAAATAGTCTTTAAATTTCTTCCAGTCTTCTTTCACCCACTCTTCTCCCTGGTCTCGGATTCTGCCAGTCATTTCCGCCAACTCCATGTAGTCAGTCGGTACAGTTTCACCTCTATATCTATGCAGTGTGTGTGGTCTAGTTTAAAAATAATGTTCAAGTTGCTTTTTTCCTCTTCTTTACTTTAATTGGATGATGGTCTTTGAGAAGGATTCAGCAAGATCCTATCTCTGTTATAGAATTGCTTAGTACAACTGCTTTGTCATAGACAGGAACAACTAAGCTATAGTATATTTTCACAGTTGTATTGGTTAAACCATAAGTATCAAAATAAGGGATCTTTGAAGACAGTCTTTTTAAAAAATAAAAAACCCGCCCTACCTAATAATAATGTTTTTGACATATTTGGAATGCATCAAAGGAAACGAATCAGTTAAATATTCTTAAAATAGCCTATATTTTGAACAATGAAATTGATTTCAGTGAATGTCCTTTATGTGAAAATATAATGTAAATGATACCGTGCACTGATGGCCATACATAAATGCCTTCCCTGGAGGAATTCTGGTTCGTTTTGTTCCGTAGTTGAAAGAATACTATTATGATGGGGGGGTGAAGTACAATTTTAGATGATTCCACCATAAAGTTCATTTCCAAAGGTAATAAGCACATTTAAGTATTACTATAGTATTCCTTTGTAACTCTTGACCTGTCTTTTTTATTCTGTCTTTCATGTTGAGCTCTTATAATGTACTTTCTATTGTGTATCATTTTTCCTTGTTCACTTTCCATCTACTTCAAAGACCTCAAAAGATACTATTGGTGACCAGGTGAAATAAAAATGTAATGTAGGCATTTAGAGAGATCTTCAGAGAAATAATGTCGATGAAATGGTATACCCATAATAGTGCTCAAGAGTTAGAAGCAGGTACCATTAAAAGAAAAGAAAAAACATCAAGTTTTAATAAACTTTTGTCATTATTTTCTCTTCTTCCATGGAAGTTAAAGTAGTATATATATGTTATGAGTCCTCTTCCATTTAAATGCTCAGACAAACATTCTAAGCTTCCGTCAAGTAGCTGCATTATGTGTGGGTTGTGGACCAGGTATGGGGTACCTTTCGCTCTCCAAACTACAACTCCCACTAATCGTGGCCATTGACCATGCTTGCTGGGGCTGATGGAAGTTGTAGTTCAGCAACATCTGGAGGCCCAAAGGTTTCCTACACCTTTTTTAAAACAACATTGTGGGATCACAGGAAAGTAAGTCATCGAAAAGTGTAGGAATGCCATTGACAGCTATTGAGAAATGTGTGCATTTTGTATACTCAAAAGAGTACAACTGGTATACAGTAGTAGATATGTACTATGTGAGCTGTGCAACAATTAATATTCCTTCACTTGGGCCATTCATTCATTAGAAGTCAGGTCATTTTCTGTCTGCTTCACTTGAAATAGGAGAGTATTCATTTGAAATAGGAGAGTATTAATACTGGAGGGTCTTCAGTACATGGATCTTGCAAGGATTACTGAGGTAAAGTATTTGAAGTCCTTTGAACACCTGAGGAGGACGATGTTCAAAACTCCCATAGTCTCACATAGTAGACATGCCCTAGCATTTGGAAGCACATCTTTTTTCTACAAAGAACCAATAACAAACTTTAGATAAAGAGGGAATTATTTGTCTTCCAGATCATCCAGAAGTTTCACTTAACCAGCATATAGCAATGCTAATTGCTAACAGCTATATTTGTGTTCATAACTTCAATATATACACACAAGATGCCTGACTAAAAAGCTCCGATTGTAACAACTGATTACTTCTGAGTCACTGATAGATTTTGGAAATTCTACACTCAAAATCTTTTTCTTTTTCTTTTTGCAATCCTACTTGTGGAAGTAGAATGCATCTTTCATTGACTATGTCTTGAGAACTGTTATGAAGATTACAAATGGAGCTTTGTAAATCAGATTCCTTCACTATGTGTTAATACTGAAACACTCGAGATACGAGCTTTTTAAAAAACAACAACAACAACAATAAACCTTAGGCCTTTTGCCAACCACATGCTGCTATATTTTAGATGGTTTTTGTGTATTTTGAAATGCACAGTATATTTGCTGTGACTGCTGTGACTGTGTGGTACAATGTGGAGACCTTTAAATGGAAATTATTCCATATATTTGTAGGTAAACTGAATGAATAAGAAAAAGAGTGAAAATACCATACATAAATAAACCTTCAGTATTTTAGATCACAGGTTTCAGGGAAACCAGTAAACCTAGTGATTAAAACATAGGCTCTTTTCAGGCATTTACCCCAATGTTGTTAAAATGATGTGATAAGGAGGTGAATTGGCAGCACACTTGCAACACTGTTCTAAAGGAAACTGAGATCACTTGCTTTATTTATTTGTTTATTTTATATCCCACCTTTTTTCCAGTGCAGGGCCCAAGGCAACTCACAACATGAATTAAAACAGATACAACTAAAAACACACCAATCACTATAAAAATGTTTGTGGATTTTTTTTGAAAAAAAGAAAGTAAAATAAAATGTAAAAGTTGACAAGTTAAAAGAACACTGAATTCTAATACTTAAAATGATTTAAAACCACAACAAAATAAAACGTGCAACATCCGCCCTCAGAAGACCCTGTTATAACAGCCAGGTAATAGTCAAAGTCCTATCTTTGCCTGCCAGTGAAAGGAAAGCATTGGGAAGGGGCTGTATAGACTCCAGTGGAAGGAAGTTCCACAATCTGGAAGGAGCCACTAAGAGGGTCCTCACAAAATGTGCAGGTGAAGGTGATGGATCGAGAAGAAGGCTGCCCCAGAAGATATCAAAGCCCAGGCAGGCACATCTAGGGAAATATAGTTCTTCAGATAGCCTGGACCCAAACCAAATAGTACTTTGTAGGTCATAACTAGCACTTTGAATTGTTCCCAGAAATTGACCATTTACAACTTCCCTGTACAGGGATGCCTTCAGATGTCTTCTAAAAGTCAGATAGTTGTTTATTTCCTTGACATCTGATGGGAGGGCGTTCCCCAGCATGTGTGCGACTACCAAGAAGGCCCTCTGTCTTGGTTCCCTTTAATCTCACTTCTTACAGTGAGTGAACAGCCAAAAGGCCCTCAGAGCTAGATCTCAGTGTCCTGGCTGAATGATGGGGGTGGAGATGCTCCTTCAGATATATAGGAATGTCAGCTGTGCTCTTGAATTTCCCGTTTCATTAGCCATTGATTCTAGTGACACCTAGTAGGCTCACTGCTTCCTTAAATGTTCCATGTGAGTTAAATGCAAGTGTTCTATAGTAATGTTTGATTTATATATATATATATTCTTTGTAAACATAAGCATTAGCTTGAGATCTATACAGTCGTAAAACAAGCTGGAAAAGGTGCCTATGGTAAACTTCTGACATTTAAATGAAATGATTTTGCCTGAGCTAGCCATGTGCAAACACAACAAACATATACTGACATTGATTTTTGCATAAATTCACTTTTCCAGTTGGATAAATGCATGAAAAAATATACAATACATTCAGTTGTAGATTGTTAGCCTTTAAAACCAATTATTGCTATTTATTATGTGAGCTGACATTTAAATGTGGTATAGATGCAGGTCTGTGGTCTCTGTAAAGCCTGTAAAATCAATTTTCAAATTGAAATTAATCAGGAGTCTTAACATTCTGTCAGAATACTGATGTGTGTTTGCATCTTCTTAAGCCTAAAAAACTCTCGCGGTCCCAATAACTGAAAGCAACCTTATACAAAGATGTGGCTTGCATCTTAAAATAAGTTAACTTAAGGGAGTTCGTGAAGTAATGTCTTTAAGCTGCTCACCTGTGATATTATAAGTTAATATCATTACTTCAAACTGTTGAGTGCAAATACAACATTGAATACACATGCTCTGACATGTACATTTGTCAGGAACCCAGGATTGGTTAACTCAGTGGCATATGTGAGCTTGCCTATGTAATATGTTAAATGGCTCTTAAGTAAAATTATAATCAAATTTGTGTGAGTGTGGTGTGATGACAGAATGTACAGTAATGGGCTTCATCAAATCCACCATGTCTGCAAGGGATGCTTTTTTCCAAAAGTATGCAGCGCCTCTTTTTTGTTGTTAAAAAATGTGGCACTTACTGTAACAACTTCATGGTGAGTACCTATTTTTATTTTTTTTAAAGCACTGCCTGCAAGGATCCACATAGGTCACTAGGGAGCTCCACCATTCCATTTGCTTACTTAGGTGTGGTTGGCTTTGGAAGAAAGCACTTCCTTTTGTGATTCGATGATTCTAGAAGACTGTGAAACATGTTCAAAGAGTGTTAAGTGCAAATTGCACGTCTCGCTGAAATTCATTATCTATTATAAATAACAAAAGTCTGTGACATATCTATAATTCTTTATGTGCATGCTTGAATATCATTGTTTTCAAAAAGCTTTGAACGCACGTAACTTACTCTGTGCATGTAGAGAATTACATCACTCTCATCTGTCTCAAAAAGGCTTTAAACACAGAAGCTTCATGTAAATTATGTAAATCATAAATTCTTATCATTGAGGTTGCCTGCTGTGTCCTAAATCTTTATTGACTGGGGAATTAAATCTCAGCTTCTAATATTGCTTAGCATAGGGAATATTCTTAGAGTTTTACATTCTGTCAGACCTTAATGGAAAATGATCTAACTTCTAAACTTAGCAAGTGCCAAAAAAGTTTCTAGTATAATAAAGCCAATGTTGTACAAATTGGATTAGAGACTTAAGGCAACCATGTTTATATATCAACCACCTGAACTTTGAGATACGAAGATCACAGTTTTTGCTTTGCACTAATATGATATAGCAGAAACGCAGGGTAGGACATCCCTACTAGAATGGGAAGGATGAGTGACATTTTAAGTGAACCTGATTAGTGGTGGTTGGAGAAGCCTCACTTTCAAAAACAGGGTTGTTGTTTTTTAGCTTTCCTAGAAATTGCTTGAGATCAATTCTTTGCTCCTTGAGTTTCCTTGAGAAAAACTAAAAAAAAAACAAAACCCTCAAACATATCTCTTCTTCTTCCAGTTTCCCCAAACTGCTTTCCAAGAATAGAAAAATGTGCCCCCTCCATGTTCTCAAAGGTAATGGGCATTAGGGAGAGCTCACTAGCAATAGGAGAGGGCAAGTATCTCCTTAATTGGAATTGAAAGTCCAGAGTATGTTGAGGAACATCATTTTCTGGTAGGGAGAATGAAAATGATCATTTCCTCTGCTGAAAGTGGGAAGCATAGCTTGAAAATGATTATTTGGCTAACTATTTTGGCTTCTACTTTTTCTGGCCTCACTCTCTGTTCTCCTCACACCCCAACTAATATTAACGGGAAGCTACAAATCCCATGTTTCCTGGCAGAAAATTATGTTTCTGAATCTGCCCAGGAGCAGCTGTTCCAGGCAGGACAAGGCGGGACAGGCCTATTCTGCCTTTAATACCCCACTGCCACCAACAGTTACCCCTTCCCTCTTACTGAAGGTACAGGTGTTATTTATATAGTGTTACATGGAGAGTGGCAGTAGATGTTCTGTTCTCTAGCTCTGCATGGTTGTGACTCCCCACAAGTCCAAACTGTTGCAAATGTATTAATGTGGCATTTCTTATTTTTCCTTAATTTGCCCGGTTGAAATCATTAGTAAGTAAATAACAAACCGATGGGTAAACATGACAGGGTATTTGTGAAGGGTCTCCTCTGAATAAATAATACTTTAAATCAAAATGTCTCTAGCATTCTGAGATAAGGGTGATATCCAACATTAGTCTTAAGAGTAGAGTAGGCTCATTGAAATCAGTGGACTAATAGTGAATAACAGTCTAAGTATTTTTGGATTGGATTGTTCTACTTGTGTATTTGTCTTTCATGCCTTTCGGAGAGATGTGTGACTTTGAGCTGTCAGTATTTCAGAAATAATACCCTCTATAACTTAAACCCTGTGCTTACTATACCCTGCGCTTCAATATATTTCTTTACCACTAACATCTTGCATGATGGTTTGGGAAGACAGTTCTTATTCTTTCCCTATACCTACTCTTCTAATTTATTTCATCATGATAAATATTATTGAGGCAGACCCAGACACATAACACAACGAATCTTAGTATCGGGCATTTACAAGTTTGCCAAAAAAGAAAGGAAAAGAGAAAAAGAAACAGTGCTGTGCTCCATCAGGGTGACGGTGCTTTTACAATCCATTTATACTATCATCAAAGCCCAGTCAAGATGGAAGCACAGAGAAAACCAACCACTGTGTTTTATAAGGAGCATCAAGCTTTCATTCTTCTTGTCTCCAGGTAGATGCACACAGTATGCAAAGTGCTGAGAAGTGGAAACATGAATGGCTAGGGCATCCATTTTTTGTACTTTTCAAGTTTGGCTGCAAAGCAGGAAGATAGACGTGTTCCTTTACTCCATATAACCCAATTGTGCGGGGGTGGGGAGAGAGATTCATGAAACACATGAAACTGTCCTGAGGGAAACCTCCCAGCCTCAAATTGTAAGCTTCAGATATGTTTCAAGGAACTTTAAAGATTCCATGGGTGTGGGTTCTTCCCATACTAGCAGCTCTATTTGCCAAAGGGAACAGGAGCCCACAGATTTGAATTTGATTGCCTGGATCCATTTGTGATTTGAGATTCCACCATCACATTGCATAAACACAAGAACTGGTATGGAGTGCAATTCTTGTGCCTTCCTCCTATGAGCGGAATCAAGAGTGAACCAATTTCCCTCATGCAAACCTCTCCCATGCTACTTCAACTCTCCACAGCATATTTGGAGGAGCACAGGAGGCTGCAAAGGAAAGGGAGAATCTGTTAAAATTGATTCCCCTACCTTCCATTCACAAAAAGCCTCTACTGCATCAAATGGCATTCTGTGAGTGGAGTCACAAAATTGGATACAGTTGAGTTGCTTGAATTTGTCTAATCCCCCTTTAAAACTATCAAAGCTAATATGGACATAAACTCAGGTTACATTCATGTACATAAATTCTGAGCCACATTTGTTCTAACTTCTGTGGGATTTTTTTTTTTAATTCCCAGATGGATTTCCTCTTCAGAGCTTGATATCTCTAAAGCATCCTAGCCATGAATGCCTTTTTGAAGAGGGGCATCCTTTGTAGGCACTTCTGAAGAGAAATCCTTTTGCTTTCTGGAGTGCAGCAGATTGCATCAAATTATGAGTAGTTTCAAAACATTTCCCAGGGAAGAGTGCTTCTGGCCTTTCACAAGAGCCTCCCCCTCCCTCTCCTGGCAAATCTCTGCTTTGATGGACCATTCAAAAGGTATTGCTTGTGGCTGAAACACCTACAAGTTTCTGCTGTAGAGGTTGCACCTTAACCTAATTGTAGCCTGTCTGTGTCCTTCTCTTCAGCATCCCACTTAAACAGCCCTTGAACCATTTCCTATTGTCCAGTCAGAAAATATCTCCAGGCACAGAAAAGTTATAGGATACAGCACCACTTTTGATGTATTATACAACTTATTCTAGAAACAATATCCCCCCCCCCCTTTGCCACCTTATTTCAGTCTCCTGCTTCTAGTTTCCTTCATAGAATCATAGAATTGTAGAGATGGAAGGGACCCAAAGGGTCATAGAGGCCAAGCCCATACAATGCAGGAATTACAGCTAACTTTCCTTCTCTTTGCAGTTTATTTCTATTTCCTCATACCATTGCTCCCAGTTCTGTTTATAATTTAAGCAGAGCTATCTCATGATTAAAATTCAACTTGCCAGTTCTGATCCGCCTGAACTTTATATAGTCACAGATATGGTGGTAAAATAGCATTATTAAGATGGAACAACACTTTCTGTTATTAGACAAAAAATGTTTAAAATTGAATTTGTATTTTTTTAATTAATGCTGACACCGGGATTCCTACTATGCAACCAAGCCTCCCATTTCATGAACTCTCTTTGTGTTTGTTACACTAAAATAATGCAAGCATATTATGCATTAAATTTCTAAATGTCACAGAATTATGCCAACCTAATTATGTTCTCCATCGCATATGCTAATTTGGTTGGTTCTTCGCTTTTGTTTCATTTTGTTTCATATAATTAATTGAATTAAGTCAAAAGTCAGTACACAGAGATTTCCCCCCCCCCCTCCTGAGTTTTTAATGTATCTGTTGACGGGTGGATGGCCTATCTTCATTTTTTCATAGCTCAAGTTACTTGCATGATTTCTGCATGTGTCACCTGGTAGTCTGCATATGGTAATCAACCTTGCCTTCATGCCTTGTTGACTTAGTTGAATACCTGAAAATGGGAAGCAAACTCAGGAATCTTAAGAGGGGGTAGATTTATGATGCTTCAACACATGACAGAAGTACTACCTTGACCCCATAAAGTCAAGCTAAGTGGTGTTAGGTGTCAACATTTTGCAGTCTCCCATTGGGTTTTTCCTCTTCTTTCAAGCACCTGCATGTGGGAATGTTACATGGGAATCAATATCCAGATATAGTTTTTATTCCAGAAATATGACCTAAAATGTTCTAAGCTGGGCAATATTGGTATCCTCATGTAACATTTCCATGTATAGATTTTTTTGAGGTTTTCTGTAAACCACTTTGATGGTTGAAATGCAGTTAATACATTTTATGAATGAATGCATAAATGAATACCTTTGAGTAGACTATTGGTAAGCACAAATCTTTAGGTTGGAATAAACCACAAGGTGTTCCCCCCCCCTTAAAAAAAGAGCATGATTTATTTTTTAAAAATGTAAACATTACCTCCCCCCCCCCCCCCGCAGCCATAGGATTAGACTTGGGGGGGGGGGGGAATCTATGTGTCCAAATACGTATACACTTAATTTCTTCCTTCCTTGTCAAGTTTTCACTCCAGAATCAGCATGGCTTTCTATCCAAACTACATGTAAACCCAAATTAAATCAATACTGTGTTCCTTGTGTAAAGCTAACCAAGGGATAAAAACTGTGGGTTGTATCCAGTGAAGTTGTCCTGTTTACACAAGGACTTCCACTTGAAGAACATAACTTCCCTTTTCTCTCACCATCCACCCCACATGCTTCGTATCTTTGGAGCCTTCAAATGGAGGTGCTCCCAGGCGAAGGACAACTGTTGAATGTCTGGCAGTGCTGCAATTCAAATGGAAGGCATACCCCACTTAGACAAAACTGACGTTCCTAGCAGGAGCACAGAGAATTCCACTTAGAAGGAGAAGGTGGAGTTCATTTAAGATAGCTATCTTCATATAATAATCAGAAGTGTTTGGGGAGATGCGAGAGATGGAGTTGAATTGCTTGATCTTGTATTTGCAATCAGATAAAGAGAACTTCAGAAGTGCTTCATTCCTCTATATTGAATTACAGAGTGGCATGGGACCTAGAAGGTTGATCTTTACTCTGCCCTCCCAGATAATAAAGGATTGAGCCTAGGCACACAGACATTGAATTCTTTTGCACTCCATTTCATGGCTGTCTATAGAAAACTCTCTGTGTTTACTATGCTGATTTCGGACTTTCCATATTTACCATACGTTGTGGTACACTTGCTGTTTTTGTAGTGGATTGTCTGCACCTTGTCACACATGTCACTGCAATTAGCAAGTGACTGTGGGCTTTCTTTTCCACACTAATGGCAGGTTGTGCCTGAATTGAGAAAAATTCCATGGCTGTAGCCCAATGTACTCTTGTGTTCCTCCAGCCAGAAAATATCAAACGTTCTGAGTATGTGCATGGGGATAGCCCTTAAAAAAATCAATTCTCTGTATTCTGGAATTCTAATTTTGTGGGAGTATAGAAAATTAGAAGAAGACCTATGTGTCTGAGGTATGGTGGGCCTGGTTATTGTGATAATTTTTTGTATTCAGTTTAGGATTGTTGTCATGGGCCGTACTTTGACTTAGTACAGTGGTACCTCAGGTTAAGTACTTAATTCGTTCCGGAGGTCTGTTCTTAACCTGAAACTGTTCTTAACCTGAAGCACCACTTTAGCTAATGGGGCCTCCTGCTGCCGCCGCGCCACCAGAGCACGATTTCTGTTCTCATCCTGAAGCAAAGTTCTTAACCTGAAGCACTATTTCTGGGTTAGCGGAGTCTGTAACCTGAAGTGTATGTAACCCAAGGTACCACTGTACAGTCGTACTTTGTATCCCAAACGCCTTGCAAGTCGAACGTTTTGGCTCCCAAACGCCGCAAACCTGGAAGTGATTGTTCCGGTTTGCAAACGTTCTTTGGAAACTGAACTTCCGAAGGGGCTTCCGCCGCTTCCGATTGGCTGCAGGAGCTTCATGCAGCCAATCAGAAGCTGCGCTTTGGTTTCCGAACATTTTGGAAGTCGAACGGACTTTCGGAATGGATTCCGTTCGACTTCCAAGGTACGACTGTATCATCATCCCTATCTGCCATCTCTCCTCTGAACTGTGCTCACAAACTGACAGTTTGCACCAGTCAGAAGGAAGTGGTACAAAACAAATGTTTCCCAAACTACACCCACCAACCCCACCTGTTCCATGCAGAAACCCGGACAATACTTGTACACTTGCCACACAAATGAAAATATTGGTGATCTATTCTGGATCCTTCACAAAAGTTGAATTTTTGTGGTAGAAGTAAAAGTAGCTTTTGAGTACATTATTCAAGGATACCAGCTGAATAGTGATGATGCCATGTGGCATGCCACACAGGGGCGAGGGGAAGCAGCAGCTATAGCACTAGACATGGTAAATGCAGAAAGTCCCATTAATGGGATGTTTTCTCTGTACTGACTTCAGAAGTTTGTGTTTTCCTTTGGCAAATGCCCTGAAGTTGGAACGGTTTGTGCTAGCTGTGAGATAAAAGTGCCGAACATTTTGCAAGCTGAGATGTTTAAATCGTTGGAAGGCTAAATACGACTTCTCCTCACCTGCGTTGAAAATCTTTGCCAGTAAAGTGGTCTCCCAGATGCTTTATGGAGCAGCGATATGGGGCAAGGACCCAAATGCCAACAAAGCCTTAGAAATAGTGCAGAACAAATTCCTCAGGAAAGTGCTCTCGCTCCCCAACAGGACTCCAGCTGCTCTTCTCCGCGTTGAAGCTGACGTGACAACAATACAGGCTAGAATTGATCACCTGTGCTTAAATTATGTGAAAAGACTTCAATTTCTTTCGGAGGAGAGATTCCCCGCTATGTCACACACAGAACAGAAACAGAACAAATGTTGGAAGGATGGTATCCAACGCCTCTTGTCCCAATATCAATCACAAGATTTTCAGGTGACTATGAAGATGGACAAGAGGCACTTAAAGAGATTGTCTCTTTAGGCCCGATGCAGAAAGGGATCTAACCATGATGGCTTCTACCAAGAGTTCGCCATGGTTCCCACTTATTAAAACGGAGCATACCCGGGCCAGTTACCTGTCAAAGCTCCCACTTGCCGTGCTTAGAATAGCTTTCACAGAATTACGATTCCAGTCGATGCCCTCGGCGGTGTTGGATGGACGCTACGGCAAAGTACATTATGAAGAGAGAGTTTGTCTGTGTGGGCAACCCTGTGTGGAGGACCTGTGCCACTACTTATTGCAGTGCCCATTATATATAGACCAAAGAGATCGATTCATAAAACCTGTTTCCGAATGGAACTCACTTGAACAGGGTGGAAAGGGTGAAATGGCTGCTGAGCGATACTGATGACTTTGTAACTTATAAAGTAGCACTCTATGTGTTGGCGGCTAAGAAGATCAGGGGGTCAAATCTAGATAAAATAGCGGTGAACTGCAAAGGGGATTCGGATATTTAATTTGGCACATTTTACTAGAGAATCTTCTGCTATTCTATTTTACGCAACAAGCAATCTTAGTAGTTGTGACCGTGGTTTATATTGTATGTGTGGTGCCTGATGATTTTTACGGTTATTGCTGTTTTTCCTTTTGTTATTTTTCTGAATGATGCCATGGCCTATGGCTAGCTCAGTAAAAGTCTATAATGATGATGACTTCTCCTAGAATGATACCTTTTCTGCTATACTTGAACATGTGTACCCAGAGCTTAGTCAGAAGTGACATAGATGTCATGACTGTGGCTATGTGTTCCTACGGTATATACTTCACCTGTCTGCTGCCTGTGTCTGTGTCTGTGTCTGAGGTCCTATCCCTTTCCTGTTTTGTCTTTGAAGAGATGTTCAAGGTGCCTTCTAAAATAGGACATTCTACTAAACTGTGATACATTGGAATTTGGCTTGGGGAAGTAAAATGTACACAAACAAACAAACCTGTCATTTATGCAAATTTATTTTCCCCCATTTAAGAGGATATTTACATGCACACACACTTGGGATAGAGGCCTGAGTACTGTGGCTGTTCTGATTGAAGTGGGATATTTGCGATGGTAAGGATCTCTATTCCAGCTTCTTGGATGGGGGAGGAAGACAGCTGGCTGAGAAAAATATGCAAATAAAGAAAGAACATTCCAAAAAAGACTCTCTAAGCATATTAGCTTAGAATAATGAACATTTAATATTTTCTGGAAGGCATCCAAAATGTTCAAAGTTTTTATTGGGTTTGTTTTTTGTCTTCATGTATGGTTGATCTTTTCTGTTTTGTTTTGAAAATGCAGTTATTGCCTGCAATACATCATTGGATTTGCACTTGAATTCTGAATCCCTTATAAAACAACAATGTTACCAACTTTCCCCATTTGAAATAATTATTTGCTGGCTCTTTGTGATTCAGATAATTGCATTGGCCTCTAGCAGTGGCAGCAATTTGAATTCCCTATAGTCTATCTCAGTAATAATTCTTTAGTTTTAATGCATTCAAACGAAAGAGTTTCTCCATTGCTTGCTTCTCTTTTCTCTTTTCTTTTTTTACTCCAACAAAAAAATGTTGGAGGCAATTTGTTCAGTCACATTCTTAACACTTAATTCCACAGCAAAATTTATGGAAATCAGTTATGAATCTTATGCTGATTATTATGTTTGTGACAGGTAGAAACCAGGGGGGAGGGTGTGAATCTCAGAAAATATTTAGAAGTTGTGGGGGTGGGGAGGAGAGTTTGTGCTCTAACTAACAAGCTGCTAATTGCTGGAGTGTGTGCATCCTTTTCTTCTAGGTTTGGGGAAGGACCAGATATCTATAAGATATGTTTATAGAAGTGGGATGATGGGATAGATTTGTGTTAAAGGAGCAGCTTTTCTGGATTGTGGGACATTTGTCATTAGGGAAATGTCTGTCTGTCTGTCTGTCTGTGTGTGTGTGTGTGTGTGTGTGTGTTAAAATTGTTCTAAACTTTTATTATTTACGACTCTTACATTCTTAGAAACTCTTTCATTTTAAATACAGAAAATATGTAATGCTTTCAGACTGCAATCTTAAGATAGTGACTAAGTTGTTGCCATTCAATGACAGACAACATAGTTTTAGTCCTGTTTTAAATATGTTCTTGTTTCATGGTATTGGCAAAGGTAGTTGGGCATTTACACAATCAACAGTATATCCTCACATCCCAGGTCAGCCTTCTCACAGTCTGCTGCACTCCAGATAGTTTGGACTCCAACTCCCATCAGCCTCAGCCAGCATAGCCAATGGTCAGGGATGATGGGATTTGTAGTCCAGCAACATCTGGAGGGCACTAAGTGGGGGATGGTTATCGTAGAGCATGGCATTCCCCATCTAGACTATGCTATGCTATACAACCTTAAAAGGTATTAAAAGGAAATCTGAATGGATTGTAATTTGGCACCTGAAATTTGTGAAGTTTACTACAACAATAAACTTTATATTCCAAATGTAAATTGAGGCTTGGTTTTATTATTTCAATTAAAATGCTTATAGGGGAAGGGCATTGCTGTCATGAGTTTTGGGACTGAGTAACTAGCCACGTAAGCTTGTCACGAATGAGAATCTTGGTATATGTTTTCTGCACGTCTATTTCTCTCTAGCTGTATCGGCTGCATCTCTTGATAGGACCCTGAGACTTCCATCTTCTCCCTATTGACATTTTGCTGAAAGAACTATTGCTGTACCATCAACCTTTTGTCTGGAGACTGCTGTCTGGACAAGTGTCTCTTAAGAGCCCATCTTTGTAGTTTTGTAATAAGTCAGGAGTTCAATATTGATTGATGGAAAGTTGCCCATGCCCCCTCAATGCCTGAAATGTATTGCCTATGCAGTTCTTCCTATCTTTTAACATGGCAAAAAAACAAAAACAAAAACCAGAACCCAGAGCCGTAGAGCAGCAATAACCTAAGCCCCTGTTGCTGATTAAACAGCACCATACAACTGGGGCTTTACTATTGTTTATGTATGATTCTTGATTTAATTCAAATATGAAGCTTAACAACAAATCCTGTTAAGATTGTGAAGTATTTAGCCAACCATTGTTTGTTTAGTAATAAAAAAGATCATTGTATATAGGGATTTAGCATAGCTCATACTCTAGAATGAACAGATTAAAAATTGCTTTATTTGTAGATCCTTTTATTGTAAGGAGGCTCGTCTTCTATAAAACTTATTTCTCTCATTTGGGGTCTCTCCTAATACAACAAAGGTAAGAAGGCATTTTGCCTTGGAGTCTAAAACAAGTTAACTTATGGGTGTTGTTAAGAGAGATTTTTTTCCATCTCCTTCCTTCTGCAATTCCACCCCCCCCCCCCCAAAAAAAAGAACACACCCAACTCCATGGAGCAGGAGGCTGCTAGAGGGTACTGGAAACTTCTGTGAACTCATTTTAGGTTAAACTGATATTAGGATTTTGACTGATTACTCCCCCTGGACTCCTACTCTGAACCTCTTAATAATATTCACTGTTTCCTGAGATGTAAGAAGGCATCATTTTCCATTCCACCTTGTAATCAGCACTGTTTCTGTTCTTCTGGAGTTGTTCTTCCATCTTACTGTCCACTGCCACAAAATTACGCAATTTATGTAATTAATTATGCAAATTACATAAGTTATGTTGTGATTATGTCATTCCGTCCCATTCATTTTAATGCAATGAAAACACAGTGTGAATGGGGGGAGAATCTAATCAGTTATGTGCCGTTTGTAGGCTGAAAGCACAGACAACAGTGAATACCAATAATATTTGTTCTGGGCATGGAACGAATAAGTGAACGTTGGCAATTTCCAGTCCTGTTTCTGTTTTCATTGGAATTCTTGGATATCTCTACCTGTCTTTGAAACATCGTTAAAAAGCCTGTGCAGCTGAGCATCATTTCTAAGAAGGAGAGGGTGGAATTTATCAACACCTTTAGTCAGCTCTGACCTTTCCAGATGTCATTGCCAATTCCCTTTTACCATGTTCAAACCCAGGAATGGGAACCTGAAGACTGCCAAGTGTCATTGGACTCCAACTGCTATCACTGCCAGCTGGCATGGCCAATAGTCAGAGGTGACAAGCGAATTACAGTAGTCAAGCCTGGAGATGACCATCGCATGTGGCACCCACCCTGTGGAATGCCCTCCCACCAGATGTCAAAGAGCAAAACAACTACCAGACTTTTAGAAGACATCTGAAGGCAGCCCTGTTTAGGGAAGCCTTTAATGTTAGACACACTATTGTATTTTAATATTTTGTTGGAAGCTGCCCAGAGTGGCTGGGGAAACCCAGCCAGAGGGGCAGGGTATAAATAATAAATTATTGTTATTATTATCTAGTGGTTAGAAAAAATTATTTCTAAGCTCAGCAAGGTGACAGAGCAGTGGCACTCTGAGAATCACTCTCCGCTTTTATTGGGTTGAGAAAATAATGTTTGAACAACTTCATAGGGGTTTTCAGTTGGGAAAACGAGTCGAGTGTCTGGCAGGGATGTACAAAGTGTCGTACTGTAAGGTGAGGGGGTTAGAACAGGTGAGCTTTGAAGGATGCCTTCCAGAGCTTGATTTCTATTTATTCTGGGAAGGACTTCCCAACTTTTGACTTTCAGTACTATTTCTGACACTCTGTGCAGCTGCAGGCAGCTTGCTTATTTCTTGTCTGCTAAATAACACTGATAAAAATGCCTATCTCTGTCACATGAGAGTTGGGGAAGGGGGTAAGAAATCACTTCACTGTAGGTTGAAACTGGAAATGTGTTACATTACGTTATCACGGTTTCCCTTTCTGTATTAGCCCTTTTTTATCACTCCCACTGGAAAGAGGAGCTACAGTATCTAACTGCAATCAGTGTCGCTGCTTCTTTCCTCCAGACGGCTGGCCCAGAGGTGTCTACCTTTCTGACAAAAACAGAGTTTAACTTAAAAAAAAAAAGTACCTGTTTTGGCGTGATGCCTAGAAAACAACAAAACCTCTCAAAGTCAAGTTGGCTATTTTGCATGAAGGGAATTTACAAACAACAAAAATACGCTTTATGGTTTGTAAATAACCTCAAATCTTCGTCCATATGTAGAAAGCTCCCTGTAAACAACTGACAAAAGAAGCACTTGCATGATTTTCACACATGGCAGTGTATCCTGGTGTGCTTTTTCACTCTGCATCAGTGTACGCCCCTTGTAGTGAAAATAACGTGTGAAGCAAACCTGTACATCCTTATGACTCATTTTCCCACTTCAGTTGCATCTCCTCCTCCTCCTCCTTCTTCGTCTTCTTCTTCTTTTTTTATTTATACCCCGCCCATCCGGCTGGGTTTCCCCAGCCACTTTGGGCGGCTCCCAACAGATTAAAAACAGAATAACATTAAACATTAAAAACTTCCCTGAAATTCTCCATTCCACCTCCATTCTGCTCATTCCAGCAATAGGTTGATCAGAAACACCACAGAACAACCATGAGGGAATTAAATTCAAGTGTAATCCCTATTAAACTGCTTGTGCAAATATATTTGCATCTTTAATAAATATTGTGGTTCTTACTTCACAAAATTGTTAGGATGAACCCTATACACATTTATCTGGAACTGCTAGGAGCAAACCTCACTTACCTGTGAGTGAAGCTTACTGAATTCAATGGGACTTGTGTACACACCATTAATATATTTTAAAATATACCTAAAATATACAGAAGTTTTGTATAAAAATGGTTAGTGATTTATCTTTGTGCCACTAAATAATTGAAAATACACACTACTAAATAGCATATAAATCCTGATTCTATAGATGCTTACTTCAAGAGTGCAATCAGACATTATTCCATGTAAGCATTCAGAGGACTGCAGCCTTAATATGTTATGTGTATATGTCCATTATTACTTTAGGTTTTGGGAGTTGATATAAGGTAGAATGGAAAAAGGAAACAGGGTATATTCCTCATGATGAATTTATGGATTGATTTGAATAATGAATAAATACTGGATCATTCCCTCTGTCAGTGAAGACTTTTTAAAAAATGAATGAAACTAAACTAATGGCATCCTGCTTTGCCGCCATATTACTCTTACATGTCCATCTTGTGAAACTACTCTGGGTGTCTTCCAGGACCAACAGTAAAACAAGACTGAAACCTAGTTTTAAAAGAAAAATAATTAAGAGGGTGCAAGCTACAGAAAGAGGATTTTAAGCATGGGGAAGAGGGAAGTGGATGGAGACTGCAGAGTTTGAAATGAAAACCCCAAAAGGAAGGAAGGAAGAGAAAGGAGAACAAAAAGTAGTATGTATGGGACCAACACCATATTTAGAGAAAACCGGATAAAGGATATGGGGGAGTGGTTTGGGATTAGAAGAAGGAGGATATAGACTTTAAGAACAATGCCTGAGGTTGTCAGTCAGTTTAGCCAAGGAGAACTCATCCGTGCAAGCTTGTGGGACTGTATGGAAAGATAAAGACTGTAAATTAAATGTATACAGATAAGGGACAATTCAGAGCTGAGCTTGTGGCTTAATATTTTTGTCAGGAAGAAAAGGTTGCTTTTGAGGGGTGATTCAGGCCTATTTTCTTGCTCTCAATAAGCCATCTTTGTTATATCTGGACAAAATAATGGTACTACAGGGCCTTAGCTTTTCATTGCACATGATTTTTTTAGTAGTTAAAACTATCGGGCGGGGGGGTTGTTTTGCATTTGAGATTCATGCATATTATACAATGGTAAGGGTAAATAGGTTAAGGGTTCCCCACAAAAGCAAAGAGAATCCAACAGCAACTATATTTTTTGCCATCAGAAAGATGTTTGAATCTACAATGGATTATAGCTTCTGTTCCTTCCTTGAAGCACTGAAAATGAGAAGCTGGAGTTACACACACACAGACCACTTGATATAAATAACTCATAGCACTCTTACACCTTAGCCTGCATCTCTGCTTTGCCCTAAAAGACTCACTAATACAAACACTCAACAACAACACAAACTCTTTCTCCCCAGTGGGTTTTTTGAAGCAGTTGAGAGAGCAATCATTTCAAATTATAATATCTATACTATTTTAAATCTCCCTTCACAATCCAAGCATGGAATATTTTTAAACAAAATAATTATGGAGGAAAACTTTTTGTTGCAACTTTGAATACTTAGGCTGCATAATTTGAGAACTGAGTGCTCATGTCTGAAAATAAAAAAGATATTCTCATTTATTTATGAACTGTCTTTTAAATTTAATCGCAAGAAAAACATTAGTAAGGATCAGAGAGATCATAGTATTTCAAGGAATGTATTCTGGATGTGTACCAGTCCTAAATATTTGTGTTGGAATATCTGTCTGAAATGCTGGAATTAACATGTAGGCAGTACAACAATTCCATGGTACATGGTTGTCATTCAGATGGTGCTGGGATGTATAGCAGGTAGGATGTGTAGTCTAAACACAGGAACCATGGAACAACCTTTGCTGCCCCTGTTAGGGCATCATGTCAGCATATTTTAACACCCTGAACAGGTATATATTCGTAAAGCATCATGTGTGTCTGCAAAAGCCAGTTGCCAGCTAAAATACAGTACCAGTGTAATGCTATGACATAGCACAAGAATGAAGCAGAAGGTGACAACAGAGCAGTATCATCTTGTGCCATCTTGAAGTTTTCTGGTCATTGCAGAGCTAGCTATGTAGTCAATGTGTGCTGCTGGGTGGTTATATTCCACTGCAAGTGGTACCTTTCTCTACAGAGGGTCACCCCAGCATAATTGGAATGAGCATTGAAAACAAAAGGCGCTTGTTGGCATCCTTCTATCTCAATAGACAACGGAGTTCACATCCAGCTGTGAAGTCAAATCACTGTGTTAGCAGCACTGAAATAACCTCCCTGGGGCTCAAGCCTGGACAGTGTGTCCTGGGCTGCCCAGATGAAAGACACACCCCCCACACACACACACATCGGCCTCACTGATGTGGTCCAAAGGAAAGCAGAGCAATACCTTTGGTACCAGCTTGGCTGCAGGAGTTGCCAGAAGGGGACATACAAAGCACCATCCAGCCATCTTAGGGACTCCACTCCGGATTTGTGTAGGGTTTACTCCTTAGCCTTTTCTTCTCCTGAAAATATCTCGCAAGGCAGCAGTTTAGGATCAGAGTTTTCCTTCTCCTGGATGGGCTAGGTTGACAAACCCCACATGCCCCTCACTTCCCACTACAGCAGGTGCTTCTTGACCATTGGATCCACTATTGAACAAAAAATATTGCGTAATAAATACAAATAAAACCTCTTCATCTAGAATGTGGGGAACCTGTGGTCCTCCAGGTGTTGCTGAACTACATCTCCCATCATCCCTATGCTGACTATGACTGATGGCAGTTGGAATCCAACATCATCTAGAGAGTCACATGTTCCCAACCCCTGCTTAGAACATAGAGGTGTAAATCAAGGTTGGTTTCTTTTTTCTTTTTTTAAAGATATTTATTAGGATTTTCAAAATATTACAAAAAAGAAAAAGAAAAAAGAAAAATACAAAATAAAAGTAGTTAAAAACAATTCAGTCTTTCAATCACTTATCTTTCATTTGCTTATTTCCCGGACCTCCTCACGCCTCCCTTTTCTGTATTCCAATTCAGTTTGTTAGTTCAGCAAATCCCTCCCCTCTTTGTTTATCCTAGTCTTCAGTCTTAAAGTATTGTAACATTAGATTTTTGCCTATTAATAATCCATTTTTTCATATTCCCTTATAACATTACAGCTAAAAACCACTTAGTTTCTATCCAACATCATTCTAACATTCATTAATTTTACAATATTTCTGTAGATAGTCTTTAAATTTCTTCCAATCTTCTTCCACTGACTCTTCTCCCTGGTCTCGAATTCTGCCAGTCATTTCCGCCAGTTCCATATAGTCCATCACCTTCATCTGCCATTCTTCCAGAGTGGGTAGATCTTGTGTCTTCCAATACTTTGCAATGAGTATTCTTGCTGCTGTTGTGGCATACATTAAAAAAGTTCTGTCCTTCTTTGGCACCAATTGGCCGACTATGCCTAGGAGAAAGGCCTCTGGTTTCTTCAAGAAGGTATATTTAAATACCTTTTTCAGTTCGTTATAGATCATCTCCCAGAAAGCCTTAATCCTTGGGCACGTCCACCAAAGGTGAAAGAATGTACCTTCGTTTTCTTTACATTTCCAACATTTATTATCGGGCAAATGATAGATTTTTGCAAGCTTGACTGGTGTCATGTACCACCTGTATATCATTTTCATAATATTCTCTCTTAGGGCATTACATGCTGTAAATTTCATACCTGTAGTCCACAACTGTTCCCAGTCAGCAAACATAATATTATGTCCAACATCTTGTGCCCATTTAATCATAGCAGATTTCACCGTTTCATCCTGAGTATTCCATTTCAACAGCAAGTTATACATCTTTGACAAAATCTTAGTTTTGGGTTCTAACAGTTCTGTTTCTAATTTTGATTTTTCCACCTGGAAGCCAATTTTCTTATCCAAATTGTATGCCTCCATTATCTGATAATAATGAAGCCAGTTTCGCGCTTTGTCTTTTAATTTCTCAAAACTCTGCAATTTCAATTTGTCTCCTTCTTGTTCCAAAATTTCCCAATATTTTGGCCATTTGGCCTCCATATTGAGCTTTTTCTGAGCCTTTGCTTCCATCGGTGACAACCACCCAAGGTTGGTTTCCCTGTAGTTCACATGGATGTGGCTTGCATCTCTAAAAACAAACAAGATAAAGTTTCATCATACAGACAGAAAACATTTCCCTTCCTATTTATGTTCTTTAGGCCTCGTTCCATATTGTGACTCGTGGTTGTTGTGTTTTTTAAAAGAAACTTAACTCTCTAGCATTATGTATGAAATGCATTTTTAACAATGTACTTGTCTACTCGCCCTACTGCTTAGTCCATTGTGTTCAATGGGGCTTACTCCCAGGTAAGTGGCTATATGATTGCTGCCCAAAACAGGTTTATTAAAGCTTTATTCCCTAAATACTTTGATTTATATTTTGATTCAACTGATATAGAATATTAAGTTTCATCTGTTCTCTTCTACATGCATTTAAAAAATGTGTTATGTTTCTTATTATGTGAATCTGAACAAAATGAGCTGAAAGTGAAACTGACATTATACACTACTGAAGGAGCAATAAAAGGAAATAAAGATCATATGCAATAACACTGTACCTTTATCACAAATATATAAAATTACACTAAAACTACAAAGGAGCAAAAGGTAAAAATTATCCCATCACAGCACTTTGCTGTTGTTGTTTTATTTCAGAGTTTTATGGTTTTCTCATTAAGAGTTTGAAACTTGCTGTAGATTATATACAAAGGATGGTTCTATGTTGTTTGAGGAGGTTATTGCTTTTAAATTACATTCTAAATAGGCAAACAAAATGAATACAGGTTTAATGTGGTCTTAATTCTATCTAGCAAGCTCCAGTCTGGATAATGTTCGTTAGCTCAGGCTCAAAGGGGTGTTTTGTGGCTGCAAGTGAATAAATAAGTAACTGAATGGGAAGACTCAAAATGTATAGTTGTTAATTAAAAAGCATATTTGCCATTATACATCCTGTGGAATATGTTCCCGTTTTAATATTTTATCAATTGAAATGTAATATATACAGATGTTCATATATTCACTTTTTCTTTCCCTTGTCTCCTCCCCCTTCCCTGCCGCCACCAAAAGAAAAAAGTTTATTCTGCTTTTTCTCTTACCTACTTGTGGTTAAGTGATAAAGTATTTAAGAACTCGAATGGTACCAATGCTACTTTTCCATTCACTATCAGTTTTGTGCAGTTGAAACTTTGGACAATAGTCTGATTCATTTTTTTTAAATCACAGCCACTCATGACTTAACTAAATTTCTGCTTAGGAAAAATTGCCAATGGGTGGTGTGGCAAGCAGATATGGAACTGATGACAGTAATTGGAATAGTTGAGCCATGTATCTTTCTTTCACCTTTTTTCCAGTGCAATGGTTGATGGCTTCTTAATCCACCCGATAAAGACTGGTCTGTTCAGCTTGGGAAAGTTTTTGGCAAATGTAACATAGGCTCCAAATCTATATCTCATTGAAATTTGAATCTCATTGAAATCCCAGCCACACAACTGTCTGATGGATTGTGCCCTCAGACTTGTCATAAACCAGCCTTGGTAATAAAAGGTACATTGCATACTTGTTGCTGCTACATCTTGAGCTCACATGAACAATGGTTCCATTCTGATGTCTGGCTCAATGTCCTTGTCAAATACAGATCTAGTCTACAGTAATTTGAAATAGTTCCACTCAGAGCCTCCATAGTCATTTGTTATTCCCTGCTCCTGACAAGAGAATTAGTCAGTGCTAAATGTGCAGGATTGCCAAAGGACACCTTCTTAGTAACTATTTTTTGTTGGTTATGATATGTCTAAAGATACAGAGATGAATGTGCATCTTCCCCTCCATAGATTCAGCACTGGGGTTAGTTGCTGATGTGGGACACACACATCATTTACTTTTTGTGGTATGTAATTAAAGGTTTTGAACCACTTTTTTGTTTTTTAAGAATACAGCACAAGCAGGATATCTGTGAATTTCATGCTGTTATGAAACTAAAATCTTGCCATTTTTTCTTGCCAAAAAAGGTGCCTTTAATGATGCAACAAAGCTTTTTCCCTACCCAGAACTAGTGGACTGTTTGTTTGATGCTTCCTTTTGGAAACACATTAGACAAATGTGCTATCTCTTTAATTGTGCTAATTACAAAGTGCTCTCTTAATTTGGCTAAAAGGAGCCAGTTAAGGATCTTTCCATGTTCCTAGATGGATGTTCTACCCCCAATTGAAAGATTAATGCCTGCCTTACTTGAGACTAATTTGTTGTTTGAGCAATAATGAAGTAACTCAAAGCTCTTTGTGGCTCCTTTAGGCCACTTGTCATAAAACATTTATTGCAGAACATTCCTCTTAAGTCTACTAGGGCTACTCTAACATGGATCACTATCTTCATTATTTGCTCAGTCTACCCGATGTTAAGCACTTTTAATTTCAGTCCCATTGATGTTAGTGGAGATAAAGACCATGTGATTCTGTGATTCTATGTTGGGCCAATTTACAAACCATGCTTTGCAAAGATGTACACTCTCACACATCTTCTCTTGCCCTTCTCATGCCTGAATCCCCCTTTCTTTCCATGCTTTTCTGAAACCACAGTTTAGTGTTATAGTGGCACGGGCATGAATATGGTTAAAGCCAGCTAAGATTCCTTTGTAACCATGGCTTGAAGTGGATTATCAAACAAGAATGATGAAGGGCTCTTGGTTAGCTTTAACCATATTGGCAATAAAGTCAAAGTAATGCTGAAACATGGTTAAAGCACACAATGGAAAATGGGAGAAATTATTGTGCAAGGAAAATGGGAGGGGAGGAAGCACGGGTCTGCAGCTGTTACGTTTGAATGGAGCCAAAGTGTTGAGCATATGGTTACATCGCCTATTAAAATCAATAGGAATTCTATACGTATGTCACATCATGAGTTGTGCCAGCTTCCTATTTGTCCTCTTCCTTGCTTGCACAGTGCAACTGATACAGCCAACCATGAAGAGCTCTTTCCATTGTTGGCTGCTAGGCAGCCCATGTCTAAACAGCCCCCATGGCTCATCCCCAGAAAGATGCTTAACAGAGGAGTTACAGGGGTGTGATGAGGGTATGGCAATATTTTGTTGCTAGTTGTTACTCTGGGTTATTTTTCAGTGTAAAATAAATTTCTCCAAAAATAAAAAAGGCAGTAAAGCCAATAAGCAAAAACCACCAATAACTCTTCTTGACAATGTTTGCCATTTTTATTGTGAATAGTCCATCATCTATCATTGTATTTGGTTACAGTTTACAAACCCTTTACATATTGCCACATAGCTTAGACATATCAGTTGTAGCATGAGCTGGTTTCTGGTTTTCATGGTGAGATGAAAAGTCATTGGCAGTAGATTAGTCCATGAACAATGGCCAAACTTTAAGCCACTTCAGATGTTTGCAGGAGCACGTTGTACAGTCAGACATTCCACAGTGCCATGTCAGACATGAATTTTGAGACAGAATCATAGAAATATAGTTGAGGGGACTATGAAGCTCATATATTTCAACCCTCTTTTGCCCAGCATGGGACTCAGACCCATGAGCCTGAGATTAAGAGTCTCATGTTCTACTGACTGAGCTGTCCCAGGTTCATCCCAGATAGGAGTGTTCCGTACAGCATGTCCCACTGAACACTAGACTCATATTTTAATGTCTAGAGACCAAAACAGAAAAACATATGGTAGGGCCATGTTGACTATGTGTAAGGCTTATTTTAGTTAAGTGTGCTCACTTTCTAATGAAGATGCCCCATCTTTGCAAACCAGATTTCAATTTTATTTGTTAGTATTATTTAGGGGTATGATGATGGCACCAATGATTATTGTTCATCAGCCTGGCCTATTGCAAATAAAGCAATGAATGGGTCGAGTCTACTATTAATATCAAAAGATGTATGCAGTGGAGCTAAACACTCTGGCATCTTACTTCCTTGCAGTCCTCCGGGTATAGGGCAGTATATAAATTCAATAATAATAATAATAATAATAATAATAATAATAATAATAATAATGTAATCCAGCTCAGAAAAAATGTGCCTAAAGTGATGGACCACCAGGAAGTAAGGTGGTGTGTCATCCCCAATGATATACTTCTTTTGATTTAATAACTGACTTCCTGACCCTGCTTTATTTGTTGTGAATGGGGCAGATTCTTGGAGCAAACCTACATGGTTCCCATCATTATGTCTAATTTAACTATAAAGGGTTATTTGAAAAACAGCTCCCCTGAAGTGTGTGTGCAGGCGCACACACATGCCATGAGTATGTTTATCCAGAAGGGCACTACAAAAATATTGTCAAGGTGCTCAAATATTTGACAATATATTTAATGTACTTTTGGAGCCGGTGTGCCATGTTCTTTGCTTTTGAAATTATTTCATGTTAGAAGGCTCTCTTCTTACCAAGCAATACTTGTCAGTCAATCTAATTGAAATGTCATGCTGACCTTTTATTTGAAACAGTTCTATTTCCTGACTTCATTTGGAAATTATTTTGCCTTTAATTCAAATTAAAATCTTAAAGCTACCAGGGTGCAGAAACCCTGTATGCTAATTAACTTTAAATGCAACGTATCTTTTACAGAAGTAATTCAACTGAGTCTGCCAGAAGATCAGAAAATAAGCATCACTGCAGCAACAGTAGGACAAAGTGCAGTTCTAAGTTGCGCCATTCAGGGGACCTTGAGACCTCCTATCATCTGGAAGCGGAACAATGTCGCTCTGAACAACTTAGATTTGGAAGACATCAATGTGAGTGATAAAGGACTCTCGAGCTACTTAATAGAGTCATTATAAAACCTTTGCCATACAAACTAGAGCAGTAGCATTTGTCAAACTGACAACCGCTCCTCAGTGTTGTTCCTCTTCTGACACATGAGTGACCTCCTGTTCAGGTCAAAGGGTCATGCTGGAAATGTCTCTTGAAATTAAGTGACAGCTTCCATTTTCAGATACTGAACAAAAATGCAAAATATAAATTCTTGCCCATTGGCAATAGAGATGATACAATTCTCCTATTTTTTAAAAAAAAGAGAGAGGAAGGAATGAGGTAAAGGATCGAGGCTAAAGAAACAAATGGATTCACCCCATAGAATCCAACAATGCCTTATGTAATTCAAGAACTGGCTTGGCTATATTCTTGCTGGTACTTTGACTTTGTATGAGGTTCCATTGTTTGCGTGTAATTTCTGTCAGGTGAAAAGGGCATACCTTTATTATCCTGAGTGTTGCTAACAGTAAGTCATTACTCAACTAGGCAAGAAGGTGAAATGGTCAAAAAAATAACAAGATCTGACAATATACAGTGGTACCTTGGTTTTTGAATGTAATCCGTTCCGGAAGACCGTTTGACTTCTGAAACGTTCGAAAACCAAAGCATGCATTTCCAAAAGCATTTACATCCAGAAAACTCATTATGGAAGCCATGTGGCACGTTCAGCTTCCAAAAAGCGTTCGGAAACTGAAGTAGTTCCTTCTGGGTTTTCAGCATTAGAAAGTCTAAACGTTCGACTTCTGAGACAATAGAAAACCAAGGTACTACTGTAATAAAGAACACCTTGTTAATTGTGATCAAGGTGCCTGATCAGTAGGGGGCTCGCTACCATTTGCTGGAGACTCCTGCTCCTCATCCTTTCCTGTCACTGCCTGTTTTCACCTTCCATCTCCAAGTGTGGTAACTTGTCAAATAATGCAATGGTCCAGATTTGGAGGAACCAATAGACTTGCAAGTTTGCCCACCTGACTGCTGGGAACAAGAATTGGAGCTCTTTGTTAAAAACCTGTTGATAAAAGGGTCATCATTGGATCCATAGTTTAAAAGGTTGGTGCATATTCCGGCATATTTCATAAAATATTTTCTTCCAGGAAGACTGAATAACAGCTGCCACATTATTAACTTTCTAAACTTTTTTTGTAGTACCACCAGCTATTCTTACATTTGCAAGCTTATCTATGTAATAGTAATAGCAACAACAATCTTATTTTTTTATGGAAACATAGCAGGATCCCAAGGGATGCACAAAACCTTTCCCTATCGGCTGCATTTTAGTCATGGAGCTGAGACATCAAAGGAGCTGAAGTAAACAATGTGAGATTCAGATCTCATACTGCAGTCTGTTTGGCCTGCCTAAACTTCACTCCATGGGGTCTCATGAATTGTTATGAGAGCTTGGAGAGAGATTAGAAATAGGCTCTGGTTGTATACACACCATGGAAGTTAGATTGCAAATGTGTTCCAGCCTTTTTAGGCAAGGCTGAAAATGCTCCCATGCCTTCATGAAGCCTATTGTCTCATGTGAAAGGAGGGCATTTAGAAACATTTTGGGGGTGTGGGCTGGGAAAAAAAGTGTGTGTGTGTGTGTGTGTTACAATGAAGTGCCAGAGTTGTGGCCAGTCTCTCTTTTGCAAGGGAGTCTGCTGTGTCACAACTATCATGAAAAACCCTCATGAAATATATGAGAAATTTTACAGATCCCCCAGGATCCCAGCAATTTTCACCCCACCTAACCCCAGCTCAAAAAGCCGAAAAAAATCTTGGCAGAATATGCAATTTCTAGGTTGATGAAAATACACTGGGGAATGCGGCTCTATTTTTGTTATTTGTTCATATAATACCAGGTCTTTAAGTATGTGTGTAGCTTTCATAACCTCCCATTCAGCAGAATGTTTATTACATTTGTTCATTAGCATCATTCTTGTTCTGTCTTGATGGCCAGCCTTAACTGCATAGTTCAGTCTTGTCAAGGAAGAAGCTGCTTAACTGATCTTTGGCCATAAAGGAGAAAAATAATTTCTGCTTTTAATAGCACATGCACTGAACAACTCAAAAGTTTGTGGCAAGGCATAAAAAGACCATTAAAAAAAGAGAAATTGATACATTTACTTTTGTTTGCTTTAAAATTATAATGCACTGATTTTCCCCCTTGCAACATATTCTTCCCATATTGCATATATATTTTCTTTATGGTGAGTTGGCACTTGCATAGGGTTTTTGCACCCAGCTGCCCCATAAAGTAGGATATCTATCTGAATCCTACCAAATTTCAGAAGGATTAGCTATGGTAGCTTTCCCACAAATACAGCCTTTATACTGTTGAGGTGAATTGAAAAAAACAAAATTGTTTATTCTCCCCATGTGTTTTGTGGGCGTTTGGTTTGAGAAGTGATAGAGGTGTCCCTAAGTAGGAAGCTTGCCAAATTTCACAGTGATAGGCCCAGCTGTGTTTGTTCTGGGCATGTTTAAAGTTTTGTTTTGGAGGTGGGATTTACCTACCTCCCTGTGGCTTTGTTTTTGAACATGATTCAGTGGCATTATGTAGATGCCGCCAGGTGGTAAAATCACAGAGCAGCAAGATTTGAGGAGTAGGCTGGTGTGGGTGTTGGAAAATTTGATCTTGTGCATCCATACCTCTCTCACCTCATACCCTCCAAGCTGATTCTGCTTCTTGGGGAGTGAGAGGGGGGCTTCTCATTCACATTCTGTCCTTCATGTGTACATTAGGATAAATTCATTCTAAAATGTTGGTGAATTTTCATGAGGATTTTCATTTTAAAAAAACAAAAACAAAAACAAAATAATACAAACTGAAGTGGAAATGTGGAAAACAAAATTTAAGAATGGAATATGAGAAACCAACAAAATTTAAGAATGGAATATGAGAAACCAAAATCAAGATGTTCATCCATCCCTACCTTCTCAGGTATTCACCATCCATTTCCTACTCTAATGAATAGCAAAGCCTTCACTGATTTACTAGATCTGGATTTTACCAGTTACACATAGGCAGAAATTTCAGTATAGCGATTCATGCTTAAAGTCAAACCCTGTGCATGTTTACTCATGAGTAAATCCCAGTGATTTAAAAGTGACTTAGAAAGCAATTCAAACCCTGATCTGCCGTGTGGAATGAGTTTTGCTGTGAAAGAGCTGTCCCTCCACCAGACTCTGTTGGTGGATGCCTTGCTGCCACCAGAAGTCCCAGCTGTGCCCACCAAAATCATAGATGTTTAGAAGCTAATGCTGGTGACATCCCCACCATAGGGCATTCCAGGTTGGGGAGGGTGTGAAGTTGGGGTGAGCAAGGGCCTAATGGATCTTCAGCTAGTAAAGGGTGGTGATGGGCTACATCCTAGTCTTTGCTGTGCAATCCGGGAGCTGGTGCAGCAAAAGAAATGACAAAACCATCCCGTTCACCTTTAACCATGGCTGGTACTAGTAGCAGTGAATGCCATGCTGGCTCCTAGCTGAGAGTTAGCATAACTCCCTTACTCCCTGGTAAATATGCATAGGATTGCAGCCTTGATGTTGGTCAGTTAGATTTTAATATAGTTCAGGTTGCAATCTGAAACACACTAATTGAACGCACGGGGATTTACTTCTGAGTAAACATGCATATAATTGTCTAGGCGCAGGTGCAATAATTACAGACTAGAAAGGTGGATTTCAATGCATTCTTATGAGCTGAGGGTATTTTAATCTGCTTTAGTGTTTGTGAACAGATGACAAAGGGCTTCAGTTAATCAGGATGAATTGAAGCGAACTTCAGTGGTGTTGTATGTACAATATAGGTGTGACACTGTCAAGGTGTGCAGCTGAGCTGCCTCTTTTACATGTGGTTATAGCCTTTACTGCTGATCTGTAGTAAATTAAATACTCTGCTAAATTTTTGACACCTATTAAAACTTCCAGCTTCAGAATCTTGCACACATAGCTGTGATGAAGTCATTACTTTATTTTTTTCTCCCTAAATAGAAATTAAGGCCCAAGAGAGCAGCCGAGTAATTGGATAGGTCCACTGAGGAGAATTGTGCTTCTAAATTGCACTGTGGAACATGAATGTAGCACTTAAAGATACGGAACTTCAAATAAATGCATTCAGAGAGAATGTGGTGCACTGTGGTTTATGCAGCACTTTAAATACCAATTCATTTGTTGCACTTACTAAGGCAATTTCAGCACTCAAAAAGCCTCAGCACTGGTACAATTTCTTCTGTCTCCAGAGGTGGTGTTCTTTGTTCTCACCTCTAGCTATATTATGAGCTATGGTGTATTTGTTTAGCAGTGAGAGCTGATTTTAAATCACAGTATACAGAAGGTGGGGGGATGTATTTGTCTGTATTTTCAAGTATAGAAAGTCAGGTAGAATACTTTCAGTAATCATGCCAAGATAGGGGGAAATAGATGAAAATGACTGGCTATTGGATACAATGGAATTAAATGCATGTGATTGCATCAGCTGCAAGAGTGCAACACATTAGAGAAGGCTGGTTTCATTTTTAATGTTTTAACATGTAGCAATAGGACTAGTGAGGAGCATCAGTGACCTTGTTAGAAGTAAATGAAGTGTTGTCATTTGCTTAAATAGATTATGGGTTTTGCCACTTCAGAAGTGAGGTAGGAGGTGAAAAAGTGTCATATTTGTTGGGATACTGCCAGGGAGACAAAGGCCATCATGGTTCCATGTCGCCTCCAGACGATCCATCGATCTCCCGTAGATACCGTATCAGTCAATTAGTGACACGAAGCCTCAGAAATAGCTTGCCACATTCCAGAGCTCGTGCACGCTCTATCAGCAGAGTTCACACAACGAAAGGCGCACTCAGGAGAGCATTATTTACAACTTTATTCAGTGTTGATCAGAACAAAGAAAAAACATGACTGCCTGCTTCGATGTCTCAGGCACAGAGAGAAAAACGAAAGCAATGTACAAAACATAAACTTCCCGTGAACAGGAAATACGCAGGCTGTGACACAACAACCTGCTCCCTTCTTAAGGTGGAACGGAAATATCCTAACAATATTCACTTGTCAAAAGTCTTCTGTAGTTTTGGACTATCTATACTAAAAATGACTTAATATTCATGCTGTCATGATCTTGAAGATCAGTCAAGGGAGCCTTCTGACACAAAGGTAGGGGGTCTGTAGCCCTCCAGATGTTGTCAGACTCCAACTTCCGTAATCCCTGACCATTGTCTATGGCGGCTGGGATCAATAGAAACTGTAATCCAGCCACATCTGAAGGGCCATGGTTTTCTCATCCCTAATCTAACTTGTACTATCCATGGAATCAGAGTTTCCTGTAGTTGCATCATAGCTGTGCATGTGAACCCTCTTTATTTTCCCAAATCCTGTGTACTTCCAAAGACAATTTAATAACTTTTCTGCTTGGGCAAACAACCAGGCCATAAGTGTGAGCTAGTTTATCACATGTTTATACAATGTGCACATTGTTCATAATATCATTCAAAATTGTTTCATACTGGTGTTGTTTTTGTATGGTTGTTTGCAGTCTTAAAACTTGGGGCTAGGTAAAGTCCTAATTTTTTTGCAGTCTGTTTGCAATATTCCATAGAATTGAATGGGGCTGGGTGCAATTTTGCTCACAACTTTCTGCATGATCCCTTTGTATTCTGAATCACTCCTTGTTTCCTGAATCACATCACAGCCGGGATTTTTAGTGATGCTATAATGTGATTTGTAGCCCAGTCCTGTGCATGTCTGCTTGCATATACAGCAAGTCCCTCAGTGGAACTTACTCCCAGTTAAAATGTACAAAGGCTTTCAATTGTACTGTGGAATCCAATGCATGCTTAATTAGAAGAAAACCTCACTAAATCCCGTGTGGTTTACCACCAAAGAAGTTTCCGTAGAATTGTAGCCTAAGAGTTGGGGGGGGCAGAGAGTGAGAGTGAGACCACCTTTTCCATTCATTTCTTGAACCTTTGGTTCACGCTAATATTTTTTATCTGAAGCCAGAAGGAAGATCCTGAAGATCAACAACATCCTATCTCATACCAATATTTGAACTAATATGATTCATCTGGACTAGCAAGACTTTCCCTAGTTAACACAGAAGTTTCTGAATCTATTTCTAAGCCAGTGGTTTATTCCTCTGAAATGCCAACCTTTCTTTTATCTTTCTTATGTCGCCTCCTCCCAACTCTGTTTTGTTTAAAAATAGTTTCTGATACTGTAGGCAATTATAAAGCTAATTTTGTCCTTTTCTTAAACAAAGCAGAAGCTGCCTCCTGATTCTGCACATTTGTTGTTGATAGTCCTCTACACAATTATGCCTTACTTTGATGCCTGTTCCCTTTGTTCTATTTTTAAGCCCTGTAAAGTCAATAGCGATTGACTGTTCTTGCTTCTGTAGAAATGTGTGGCATTTCAAGAAAAAGGAAGCTAGAGAACCCATCAAGGATTGTTTCTTCTTTTTAGGAGACAGTTTGTATTCCCAGAGCTAGACTTTCCCCAAATTATTCTTTGGAAAAACTGTTCATTATTTATTTCTATTACCACTGTAGCTTTTTCTTGTAGCTTTCCCCAGAGATTCTACAACACTTCTTTCATTTGTGCAAGCCAGCTTGCTCTGGGTACATGACCATAATTCTTATACAAGGCTTTAGTTCCACAAAAAGGCCAGCTTTTTAAAAAGACCTGAAATTCCCTTTAAAAAGGGGCGCCCCCCATACCTTTCTTCACCTTACTTAAGGTAAATAGCATGTACCACACAAGGATTGGTTCACATATGCAGCCACATTACTTGATTCTTCTTCACTATTTCTCCCAATGCTATTCAACAAGTATATGAAGCCATTGGGAAGTAGACATTAGGAGTTTTGGAGCAAGGTGTCATTAGTACACTCAACTCTATTTCTCCATTGCATTTGGGTCAGGAGAGGGTGTGAAAGTCATGGTCTGGTGCCTGGATAGAGTGATGGATTGGTTGTGAATCAATAAACTAAGCTTGAAACATGGAAGCATGAAAAACTTGTCGATGGTGGTTCCCTTGTCCAGGAGATAGGTCAACAGCCTGTTCTGGATGGGGTTGTACTCTTTCTAAAGGAGCAGGTACTCAGTCTGAGAGTACTCTTTGAACCACTAGAGCAGGCATAGGCAAACTCGGCCCTCCTGATGTTTTGGGACTACAACTCCCATCATCCCTAGCTAACAGGACCAGTGGTTAGGGATGATGGGAGTTGTAGTCCCAAAACATCTGGAGGGCCGAGTTTGCCCATGCCTGCCCTAGAGGCCCAAGTGATCTCTGTGGCAGGTGTGGGGATTTTTTTACCAGCTCCGGTTAGTACATTAGCTCATGCATTAGTAACCTCAAGTCTTGATTACTTGTGGCATGTTTTGTATGTATCTGACCTGGTAGATGGTCTGGAAGCTTCAACTAGTGCAGAATGCAGTGACCGGACAGCTCACAGGAGCAGATTTCAGGTGACATGTTCCCCACTGCTTAGAACCTATGCAGGATTATCTCCTTTGAAATTATGCAAGCCCACTCTAGCTGCAGTGAGAGGTCAATCATGCAATGGCTCACCCCATCATTAATTCAGCACTGAGCCAGAAAGAATATTGCCACACATAAAATCACCAGCACCAGTTATTGCAGGACTGACATGTGACAAATTACTTACCTAGATCAACCCATGCTTAACTTGTGCACTATGACAGGATTACAGCTCAAGATCTGCCACACTTTTTAGGAAATGGCTCTTGATATTTTTCTAAATTAAACTGCTCACTGATCTATCTACCCAGGCTGCTAATACCATATATTGCAGCTACTCTAACCTTTATTGATGGCATTCTTTAGCCTAGCTGATTTCTCTTCCTTCATTCCAAGTTCCACAGCATATGTAAATTTTATCAACACCCTGTGCATTCCTTCTTAGTTGTCATTTTTATGCTGAGTTAACATCTCTCTAAATACCATAGCTCTCATTTTTCATCTCTGCATTCAGAATGGTTTCTATTCATAAGAAGAACTTGATTTCAGAATCATATCATCCTATATATATTCAAATAACTTCCTGTTCACCAACTTCATATTTTCATGCTCTCATATAATGTACTATACTCAGAGCAAGAACTTCGGGAGAATCCGAAGTTTATTGTGCGTTTTTGACTTCTGATTTCTCTGCATTGCAATTTTAATTTATAGCTTGCTCTTTGTGAATCCACATTTGCACAGAGATATGAAATTAGAAATTTCGGAAGCAAGCCTAGTAATTTCCACGGAGCATATTCCCTTGTAATGGCTCAGGTTCCAGTCTAAAAAAATACACCAATTCAAAGGTGCAGTGATATGCTTTATATATTGCTATAACCTCCATTAGGTGCATCTATCAAAACAATGACCAACAGTGTAAGTTTTGACACCATTAATCTCTTGCCTGTGGGAGGATAGGGATGAAGGAAGCAAAATTCAGTCACTATCTTCCCCTTCCCCACGAAATATACATTGATATTGGAACTGATAGTGCTGTACATGCATGCATGTTTCTAGTTCACTGCCACAATCCATGCCAATAACCACTGATAGGTACCTAGTCCCTATTCCAGCTAGATTTGTGTGCTAGTGCTGATTCACTCAACTATGCTTAAAGTGAAAGGATCGCTGTGAGGCTGCTTTTTCCCCCCCTCGCTCCCACCCCAAATCATATACTAAAATGAATTTCCGATACAGTGGTACCTCGGGTTACATACGCTTCAGGTTACATATGCTTCAGGTTACATACTCCGCTAACCCAGAAATAGTACCTAGGGTTAAGAACTTTGCTTCAGGATGAGAACAGAAATCGTGCTCCGGCAGCGCGGCAGCAGCAGGAGGCCCCATTAGCTAAAGTGGTGCTTCAAGTTAAGAACAGTTTCAGGTAAAGAACATACCTCCGGAACGAATTAAGTACTTAACCTGATGTACCACTGTACTGTTCAGCACATAATTGCAAAACTGGGGAGGGCGGGGTAAGATTAGAATAAAATATTTCTTTATTTTCAGAGATACCTCTGAAACCAGAAGAATTGTATTTACTGCACAATACTCACAATCCTTTCAGAGGCTGTAAAATAGATTGGGGACCATCTAGCAAATAAGAGGTTTTAAAAAATGGAACACTTGTGCTGATGCACAACAGTCCATAGAAATATGTACAATTACACATTATATACAAAACTAGAGAGACAGATGTGGCAAATATAGAATATCATTAAAGGCATAAAACTGACAACTGTCCATGGAACATTATGGACATGTTTGGGTTAACTGTAAAGCTGTAAAGGTATAGCCATTGCGCAGTGATATTTGTAGCTAAGGACTTTCCCCTTTATATTGTTGTGTGTATTTCCCTCATTTGCAAGGCTAAAAACTTTCAATAAAGACAGCTACACCCACCCACCTATGTATGAATTTAGCTATCCACAAGATTTAACACTTCCCTCAAGGCAGTTTCCAACAGTTTAAACACATCAAAATATAATGGTGCTAAGTGTTTAGATTTAGTAAATATTATAATTTAATTAGAACTTGCATGTTATGACTGGGATATGTTATAAGACAGTCACAATGTGTATTAGAAAGAGGGTTCTGCAAAAGGTTTGAGATATTCAGTTAGTGTGTCAGACCTTGACATTGTTATCAAGATGCATGCGTATTGGAAAGTGTGGGCATCAACAATTAGCATGTGAATAGTTAATTAAACTAGGTAAGCCCTAAGTGTTTACCAGTCTGTAATCCTAGTCCCAGTAGTGATGTATGGAAGTGAGAGCTGGACCATAAAGAAGGCTGATCACCGAAGAATTGATGCTTTTGAATTCTGGTGCTGGAGGAGACTCTTGAGAGTCCAATGGACTGCAAGAAGATCAAACCTGTCCATTCTCAAGGAAATCAGCCCTGAGTGCTCACTAGAAGGACAGATCCTGAAGCTGAGGCTCCAATACTTTGGCCACCTCATGAGAAGAGAAGACTCCCTGGAAAAGACCCTGATGTTGGGAAAGATTGAGGGCACAAGGAGAAGGGGACGACAGAGGACGAGATGGTTGGACAGTGTTCTAGAAGCTACTAACATGAGTTTGACCAAACTGCGGGAGGCAGTGGAAGACAGGAGTGCCTGGTGTGCTCTGGTCCATGGGGTCACGAAGAGTCGGACACGACTAAACAACAACAACAACAATCCTAGTCAATCAACAAGTATTGATGTAGTCAGGAGAACTTCTTTGTTAGGTGACACCTAACACCTGGGGGAATTAACCATTAGTATTATAAGCATCAAAATAACTGACCATTAGAACGCAATTGAGTAAAGGAGGCTTAGCTTTTAGGAACAGCAGAGTTAGGAGAGATGCCTTGGACTGAGTGCTACACTGCTGTGAGGAACAAGCCCCTCATGAGGTGACCATGCTGTAATATCTGGACTCCCTCCATGCAGACTGAAGGTGTAAATATGAGAATAAATCATATTTCTTAAAGCCACGACAGTCTCTGCAGTGTCTCAGTTCTCCGAAGAAGCACAAACCCTGGGTGAGCACCTAGAACTCCCTGAAATCTTGCTACCACCCGGCAGAGAGTAGGTGTGGAATCCAACTTTTGTAACAGTATGTGTGTAGTTAGCTGTCCACCAGATTTCACACTTCCCTCAAAGCAGTTTCCAACAGTGTAGACGCATCAAAATATAAATTTCAGCGTGTATTTTTGACAGAAGAGTCACATTCAAATAATAGTTTGCATAAAAATACACATACTAAAATAAGATGAGAAGTTTAAAAAACCCACTACAGAATAATTTGGGAACAGAACAGAATGGCAATAGCATGTGGCAATGACACACAGTAGAAATATTTCTCCATCTTTCTGTGGGCCTTCTTCCCATGCCCTGCAGTAAGGGGATAAACTTTACTAGACGGCCACTGAAGTAGATGCAGTAAATTGTTTTTTTCTGTAAAATTCATAAATTGTTTTTTTCTGTAAAATTAATTAATTAATTGGTTTCTTTGCTCACTTTGTGTTTCTTATGGATCCCAGGGATAATTTTTTTATAAGCCTTTGTGAAGCTTTTTGAGGCAGTGACAGTATTTTACAGCAAACATGCCTCTTCAAGGACCTTATATTAAAGCATGCTTTGTTTCTTTGGTTTTAGCCTGTTCACATTGTTCACTGAGATTCTCTTCTGAATATGCTTTCCTTACATTCTGGAGCTTAACTCGGCATCCCATATGCATAAGTTGCCTCTTAAAATTGCCTTGTTCCTGTCATTTTCATTTTTATCTCTTGAGTGATACGGAGGAGCTGTCAGGAATTCTAGTGGCGTTTCTCATCTTCATTCTCTTGCTTTTTGGTGTGCCCATGGGCAACGTTATCCTGCTGCTTATTTATCCTTACGACTGTACTGCCTTGTTAATAATGCATGTTCTTTAAAGTTGCATGTCCCATCATATCTCTAAATATGTGCCTGTAATGAGTCTGCTGGGACATCCCTTTTCCCTGCTCAGAAAATTTAAGACGTTTCATTGCGACCTGTGCTTCTTTCTAGCATCAGGTTTCTCCATGCCTTCCCAAGCTGCAAACCTGTAGGAAATCCCACAATCGTGAAGCATGTTTATTCAGAGATTCAGCATCTCCTTTGTCCATTTCTTCCAGATGAGTACCCTTCTTAGTCTTGTGACAGCAAAAACAACCATGAATTTTGTAGCACCTCGAAGACTAGCACATTTGTTATGCCGTAAGCTTTCATCAACTAATGTTCATTACATAAAAAATGAACAGTATTGTCCTCAAGTACTATGCACGAGCTATATTTAGTATACATTGGTTATTGTGGAAAGCAGGGTGGTGGATGAGATAGCCTTATGTTGAATCCACCTTTTATTAACTAAAGTTCACTTTATTAACTTCTGATGAGAAGTGGATTCTAATACCTGAAAGCTTTTGCCGTTATATTTTCTTCCAGCTTTAAGGTGCTACAAGATTCTAGGTAGTTTTTAATTTCTGTTCCTTCTTTGGTATAGCATCTTAGTCAGCCCTCACCCATTGCAACCATACTCTCAATAGCAAGTTGTTAACTATGCTGAATGCTTTCCTCAACAATTCTTTCTCCCTTTTTTCATTCCCCTTCCTAGTCCTAAAGCCATCATCTTTCTCACATGCTCCTCTAACCCTCCATTTTTTTCTATTAACCCCTTCCCACCTTGCCACCTGACCTCCTTTTTTTCTTCACTTGCTTTTTGCAAGACTGTAATTTTCACATCACTGAATTACTTACAAGTTTCCATTCCTAAAGCGATTAACATGCGCATCAGAGGTGTATGCATTTTGCTAGTCCGTTGAGGCCGAAAGCCAAACGCTGTTAGCATTTAAGTATCAATGTTTTAAAATCTGTGGGATTAAAAAGTAGGCTCTTGAAACCAATTTTCCTACTATATGATTTCACTTTACTAAAGGTCTTGTTACTGTAATGAGTTATATGACCTGTCAGAAAGTGTTGATGATATGAGTATAATTAGAGTTAGATGTAATTGAAATGAGAGGTTAGCAAGTGGCATCTGGAATAAAAATGAAATGTCTGCATATTGCCTCATAAGTGAAGATCAGGCTGAACTTGTGCCTAAAATGTTGCTTTCCCTGTTTTTCAGTAATCTGAATTTCACAGTGGGGAAGTTGGAGAGACAGTTAAGGGGGGGGGGAGAATGCTGAGTTTCTATTGATAGATTGTGTTCAGATGTAGCTTAACTCTGATTTGTTTGTACATATGAAATTGATCGTGCTCGCTTACTATTTTTTTGGGGGGGGGTCAGAACTTACATTAAACAGTGGCTTGCAGTGGCAATTTCTGCCTACTGGACTTGGTGAGGCTGATAGCTAGGATGTCAAAGGGACATGTTCGCTGAAGTTAGGGGGCATGGTCAGTGAGGTCCAGGAGAAGTTGCCATGTTCTTGTTCTTTCCCCATCCTCATCCCTTGCAAAGGTACTGAGACCACTTAAGCACTGTATTTTGTGTGACCAGGCACGACAGACCCAGTCCCCAGGGATCAGAAGAAAAGGATTAAGGACTCAGACAAAGTTTTGGACTTAAAATTAGGCCACAACTTTATTAAACTTCTGAATGTAGGAAGACCTTGGCTTAGGCCTTGGGCGTGTATCCCTCCCAGCCCCCCAGCCGGGGGAACTGGGGCACATCAGGGTAAATGGGATATGGGGGTGCTCTGCGAGACATAAGTATTGCAGGCAGCCAAGCCCATATCCCCCACACGCAGGGTAGTTCACTGACAACCTTTCAGTGTATGGCCAGTGACACCCATTATATAACCCCTTTAAGAGGGGACCCTGGAATCACCGCCGTAGGAATCACACAAACACACACCCCATTATAGAGAAGAAAAGACTAAAGGATTCCACCCAAGGCCATAACCGCCAAAGTTGTGACAAATTGCTATGGGGAAGACAAAACCTGCCAATGCAGGAAAATTTCTTCCCGGTCCTTCAGTAGCAACCAGGCAAATACCGCAGCAGCGCCTGCTAACAGGAAGGAAAAGTTAACCTGCAAACAAGAAAACATTAAATACAGGGAGGGTAGGGAGGGTGACTCTCCAGAGCCGACTGCCTGGCTGTTGTTGGCTCCGTCTCCCATTTATAAATGGGGCTGGCCCCGCCTCTCAGCAAGAACTACCGTATTTTTTTGCTCTATAAGATTCACTTTTTCCCTCCTAAAAAGTAAGGGGAAATGTGTGTGCGTCTTATGGGGCGAATGCAGGCTGCACAGCTATCACAGAAGCCAGAACAGCAAGAGGGATTGCTGCTTTCACTGCTCAGCGATCCCTCTTGCTGTTCTGGCTTCTGAGATTCAGAATATTTTTTTTCTTGTTTTCCTCCTCCAAAAACTAGGTGTGTCTTGTGGTCTGGTGCATCTTATAGAGCGAAAAATTCGGTAATTACTGAGGCTGGGCATGAGCCTCTGAATAATAACCTGAGAAGCAAGCCAGCCCCCTTTTACTAGTAAGTTCCCTGGGAACTGTAGTTCCATGTGCGATCATGCAAAGGGCACCCACATTATGAAGTGTGAGTGCTCATTACAAATTGCGCCTAATTAAACTGAAAAGTATCTTTGGTTCAGAAAGCAGTCTCTTCTGTGACAGTTGCTTTTCTGATGGGAGAGATTTGTGTGGCCTTCACCTGTTCTGATTCTCTCCCTATCCTTCTCCCTTGTAAAGCACCAGTAAACACTTAAGCACTCTAGTTCTACAAATTCTTAGCATCTGCATCCATTTCAATAAGCACGATTTGTCACCAAGAATCTCCTCTCCCTCCACCTTGGCAATAAAAAAGGCCCAGTGCTGGAGCCTCTTGCTGATTGGCTACAGAGTCAACCAGCCACAGAGTGGGGAGGAACAGCACTTTGGGAGGAAAGAATAAAAGGAGCAGTTTCAGAGAGAGAGAGTTAGATGGGGTTTGGTTTTGAGAGATCGGGCTCGATTTGAGAAGAGGGATAGGATTTGATTTGAGATGTTAGACAGGTTTCAGGTTGGGAGATAGGGAGTGAGATAGGGAGAACTGGTTCCGAGAAGTTAAACATACACACTGAGGAGACTACCCATAGCGAGAAGACAGAGCCTCGCAGCTTGGATAGGGAGACAGGGCTGAGGGTCTGGGAAAGGTATACAGAGAGGAGTGTTCTGGGAGGGCTGTGACTGAACCGGGAGAGGTAGATCTTGTGGGAATTCAGGCTACCTGCATCTCAGTATAGCCAGGACAGGAGAGTTCTTCTAGGTACTGAAGACTCCCAAACCAGTAAGAAGAGGTGAGGTGATCCTCTGTTATAACCATTTAGAATTGCTCAGTTGTGGGATTGTTAAGAGTGGGTAACTGAGAAGTACCCCTTGCTTATGAACCAAAGTATTAAGTGTGAAGGGAGCGGTATGGTGTTGAAAGTATTTAATTGTAATATCTAAGTGACAGAAAGGGACGCGGGTGGCGCTGTGGGTTAAACCACAGAGCCTAGGACTTGCCGATCAGAAGGTCGACAGTTTGAATCCCCGTGACGGGGTGAGCTCCCTTTGCTCGGTCCCTGCTCCTGCCAACCTAGCAGTTCAAAAACACAAAGTGCAAGTAGATAAATAGGGAAGGTAAACGGCGTTTCCATGCACTGCTCTGGTTCGCCAGAAGCGGCTTATTCATGCTGGTCACATGACCCGGAAGCTGTACGCCGGCTTCCTCGGCCAATAAAGCGAGATGAGCGTCGCAACCACAGTCAGTCACGACTGGACCTAATGGTCAGGGGTCCCTTTACCTTTAAGTGACAGAAACTGAGTTGAGCATTTTACCATCTATTTTAGAAACCTGAATATTTACCACCTGAAGTGTAACACCTGATTTTAAGAAACTGAAGTTTAAGAAGAGCAGTGCCTATAGTGTTGTGTTTAAGCCTGAGACATTTTATAGTTAGTTAAAGTAAGTAAGTTAACTTTTACCTGAAAGAACGCATTTCCTGACCCACTTTGTTTCATAAACCTCTTTTTGTTTAATAAAACTTTTCTTGTTTGTTTGATCAACTCCTGCTTGAGACTGTAAATCATTAAGCTTTCCCTCACACAAGTCCGCCACTAGATAATCTGTGGTCAATTGTAGAAACTTGTGTAATTAGTGTACCAAGAGGTGGGTGCACTATTTTTAATTGGGGGCAGTTAGCAGGAGTGGATCTGCCGCATTATTAATTGGTGATATTAAGTGGTGGGTCCAGTAGCCCTCTCCTCTCACTGAAGTGTATATGTGAGTATATTTGTGCCAGAAGATGAACAACTAACTCACACAAATACATTGCTGGTTTTCAAGATTGTGCTCACAGCTGCTTGCTTGCAAAAGGACAAAATAATGCCTCAGTCTCAGAGAAGAGCAACAAAAGTACCTAGCTTGTAAATAGATGTATCTGATTGGTCGGGAAGGGCATGCATAATTCTGCCAAAATGCTGTAGAACTTTCAGTGCATTTCTGAGGAACTTCTGATTGGCTAGTAGTTTAATCCATTGGAGAAAGTAGGAAATAAGATCAAAATGGAGTTTCAAATGGGTCTACTTCCCTTCATAAACCAGTCCTATTGCACTGGTTCCCGGTGGAGTACAGGATCAGGTTTAAGGTGCTGGTTTAAACCTTCAAAGCCCTATACGGTCTAGGACCCTCATAGCTACAGGACCGCCTCTCCTGGTATGCCCCACAGAGGACCTTAAGGTCTGCAGACAACAACACTCTGAAGATCCCGAGCCCCAGGGAAATTAGACTGGCCTCGACCAGAGCCAGGACCTTTTTGGCCGTGGCCCTGACCTGGTGGAACGCTCTCCCACAAGAGACTAGGGCCCTGCGGGATTTGACATCTTTCTGCAGGGCCAGAAAGACGGAGCTGTTCCGCCAGGCCTTTGGGCAGGGTGCAGTCTGACCTACTTTCTTTTGTATAAGAACAAGCACGAAGGAGGCCTCCCAGCCCACTCACAGGTCCTTATATGATCAGTGGAAACAGTTGGTCCTGGCAAGTATTAGCTGCTCTCAATCTTAACCTGATAATTGCCAATTAATTGATGCCTGTTTTTATGCATACTGTGTTATTTATATGATGTTAGCCGCTCTGAGCCCGGCTCCGGCCAGGGAGGGCGGGGTACAAATAAAAATTATTATTAATAATAATTTAAAACCATATTTTGTTTACCCCTGGATTCTGAGGTGGGACCATAGGGTTGCTTGTGGTTGAATGTGCTGTCCAGAGATGACTGACCAGCAAAGGAGATGGGCAGAAACAAGTCAAGAGTATAGTGAGGTGTTTTATTGCATATGAATGCAAGAAATGGAAGAAGGACTGGGCTATAACTGTCTGTGTGTGCTGGGGTTTAGGGCAGGTAGTGCCCCAATTCCCCTAAGTTAGGTGCCTCCACTGGTGGTCTGTCATTATGCCTAAATCGAATGCCTAGCTAATCTTAGTTTGCTGCTCCACTCTATGGCAAGCAAAGAACTGGAAGGAATAAATAGGACTTTCTATTCCTGCTGAACCTTTCTTGGTCTACAGTATCTTCCTAAACTGTGATGAGTTCTTGCATCCTTGGTCGTTTTTTGGTCCTGATTTCGGACATGCTCCTGAATCTAGCCGCCTGGTTCAACCCCACCCACCCACCCACTTTTTTTGTCCTCACTTCTGGTTTGTGCTGCACATTTTGTTGCTGATTTCATTTGGAAGGTCAATTTCAAAAATTCAGTGCTTAATAGGAAGCAGGAAAGCATCCACTCCTACCTGCTGAACCTGCCCTCCTCAGTAAGTGCATACAGAACAACTTCTGGAAAAGCCTACATGCATACTAACCATATTGTGTATGAGCTCTGTAGAATCTGGGCTTCCTTGATCATGCATGCAGAACCTATGCACATACAGTACTCATGTATGCTCTTTTAGATATCATGAGCATATATAGAGAGTGGGCAGGTGCAGAAAATCTACCTATCTTTTTACTCACATTCCATGTACATAATCAGAACACGTGCACATTTATTATATTAATGTAGAGAAGTTTGGTTTCATAGTCAAACAAATGAACTAGTTTTCTTCCAGTCATATATAGTTGGAAGTTTTCCTCCATTATTACTGAATACTGTAGCAGCTGCTACACAAGGCCTGAGAGAATAGTTGCTGTAGAGTAGTAAACCATAGATGTTGGGCAATAAGATGCTGTATTGTGCAGTAAATTAGTGGTGACAACATTTTTGTTGTCCCAATCTGAAGATCAGTGTTAAACATATACATTCAGCACCCCAACATTTAACTGGTACAATTCATGATTTGCCTTGCATTTTGCATTTTATATTACAACTAGAGTGCTCTGCTAATGTCAGTTACTTAATTCGCATTGAATAGCGTTAAGGCCTTTGCTAACAAGGAAGTTAAAATGAGTGTCAGGTTTTGATAAGCCTTGACTGTAATTAAGTAGTTTCGGCAACTGTACCATTTTTACAGGTTTTTGTTCTTCCCCCTAAGCAAGAAGCTAAGGTTAGTGGAGGCAATGTTTTTCATTTGAATCTGTGTGTTGTTAATATATGCTATTAATGTTTAGTTGATTTTTAACCTAACATGTCTATGATATTTTTTATACATATTGTCCTATTTTCTGGGGGCTTTTGTCGCACAAAGCTTAGTGAACTGCAAAAAAAAAAAAAAAAAAAAAAAATGCAATTCATGATCAGTGCAGATTAATAATGGGTGCTTCCATCATAGCTGTCAAGTTTTCCCTTTTCTTGCGAGGAATACTATTCGGAATAAGGGAATTTCCCTTAAAGAAGGGAAAACGTTGACAGCTATGGCTTCCATCATGGCACTTAATTGTGGATTTGGTGCTAGGGATGGAAGGATCTGTTCATTTCTTATTTTTCCACATTTCTGAAGCATTTTGTGAATATATATAAAAAATCCTCATGAATTTTTTCCCCATTATTTTAGTTTGAATTTTTCCTAAGGAACAGTTTTGACTAATGGACACATTTTTGAAGCCACTTCTCTTAATATAATGCATTTTATGTTATCTTCACTAATAAATTCATTTTTATGCACAATTTCCCCTAAGGTATCCATTTTCAAAATAATGGTTAGTTGGAGAACTACATAAAATTGGGTTGGTGCTTGAGCAATATTGGACCTATGTGAGTGAGGTGGAGGAATATCTTTCTCATCCTGCCAGGGTCCCAACAAAAATATCCTCTTCAAGGATGCTATTTTCATTTCAAGAAAAGCTCCCATTAGTACCAGTGCAGCCTTCCCTCATAATGCAAGTAGAAGCTTCAGAGAGGCAATTTTTGAAATAGTCCAGTTTTTAAGAACCATAATCTTAGGACTGAGCTTTTTTGAAGACTACTTTAGCAGTTTCAAAATTGGAGTTTCTTTCTTTTTTTTTAATCAAAGTGAAATTCAGCAATGTCTTCATTCCTCATGAAGGATATGTTAATGATGTGCCGACCTATCTCAAGTTGAAAATACAAACTATTGCACCTCATAAGGTTTCCAGAAGAAATTTAATGTGAGGTCTGGAAGGAAATCCTTCTAACTCCATCCATATCCCAGGGAAAGCACTGCAGTGATGTTTATGTATGCTCTTCAGGTAAATAATGTGGAATGTCAAACATCTATTAACACAAATGGCCATGTCAGTAATGATAAGGTAGATCCAGAGTAAACTAGTTGTTCTTGAGTCCCATTGAATTCAATGCAAAAGTTTAATAACTAAGTGTATTCTCATATTTCACAGTACTACTGGTATCCTCCATTTGTCCTTTCATGGAATGAGAGAATTGTAGAGTTGGAAGGGACCCTGGGGATCATCTAGTCCAACCCCCTGCAATGAAGGAATATGCAGCTGTCCCATACGGGGATCGAACCTGCAACATTGGCATTATAAGCATCACACTCTAACCAACTGAGCTAACTATGCATTAGTATAAGAACCCATTGTTAACATAAAGCAGCACAGCCAAACATTTGTTGTTGGGGTAGCTTCAGAGTTTCCTCTAGAATGTATAAAAGCACCCTAAACTGCAACAATATCTAAACACATTTTAGCTAAGAAGCTAACTTTGAAAATGACATTTTGATGCATTTTGTATTCGACATAATGCCTTAAGAAAAATGTTACGCCTTTTGGGCTGTTTTATCATTCCCATGGAAGGCAATATTGTTCCTGGTAATAAAAAGCATATTTAGTTGAGAGCTTTTCTGCTTCTATAAAGCATATACAGTAACATAATGTTTGCAGGGATTTGCACAATTATTGAAACACTCTTGGGTAACGTTTACCATGAGACATAGGTTTTAGAGCTCAGTGTGTTAACTATTTCCATTGATTTTTCCAAGCAGACTCTCAGGGTAATGTACTGAATTTAAAATAAAGGGAAAAGCACAGAATCTGGTGGAGAGAGGCAAGTATGTGGCTTTGGAAAGGCATTTCAGGAACCACAGACATTGTAAATCAAATGGCCATTTAAATTAGATTACAAATGGCAGCATGGCGGGACAGATTTTCTGCATGGGTTCTGCATGTGAAGCCACTTTTTGTCCGAAAAGAAATTCTTCATGGTATGGAGAAAGTGGGTAGAGAGGTGTTTTTCTTTCTCTCTTTATAATAATAAAACTTGAGGTCACTCAGTGAAACTGATTGGGGGTACCTTTGGAACAAGCAGTAAAGTAATCTGCTTAAAGGTTCAAAAATACTAGGAAATGGTAATTCAAACCTTAGGGATCCTATATTTTGCTTACTGATATAGTAGCGGTTAACCTATTTGTCATGGCGTGATCAGTTTATATGTGGCACTGAAATGCTCTACTGGCCCTTCAGAGCAGGAAATATTTAGGAACAGTTGGGGTGTGTTGTTCCTTTCTAGCTCAGTAGCTTACTAGTAGCTTACTAGCTCTGCCTTGCCTGCAGGGGATTCCAGGTTCAATTCCCAGGATCTCCAGGGAGTAGTAGGAGAGACTTATTGTATGAAACCCTGGAAAGATGCCAACAGTGGTTCCGACTCAGTACATACAGATCCCACTATCTCCCATGGACTGCAAGAAGATCAAACCTCTCCATTCTGAAGGAAAGCAGCCCTGAGTTCTCACTGGAAGGACAGATTCTGAAGCTGAGGCTCCAATACTTTGACAGAGGATGAGATGGTTGGACAGTGTTCTCGAAGCTACCAGCATAAGTTTGACCAAGCTGTGGGAGGCAGTGGAAGACAGGAGCGCCTGGCATGCTCTCGTCCATGGGGGTCACAAAGAGTCGGACACAACTAAATGACTAAACAACAACAATGTACATTTAATATGGATCAAAGTTGAGGAAATCATTATGAAACAACGATGACTTGAGTTAGTTGCTTGAGAGAGAAAAAAGAGGGGGGCAGACTCTTGAAATGCTGTGACAAGTAGCATGCTGTTAACAGTCTGGGTGGTATCCAACTTTACATTTCCCCCTCCCCCGCCCTGTTTATAATTTTCAGAACTCATATTGAAGATGTCTTTACATTTCAAGCTGTTTCTTCTCCTAAACTTTATGAAGATTGTACAATTATTACTGAGGAATGTCAAAACAGTGCATGGCTAAGCATTAAACCATGTAATGTATGTTGGATGGGGGTGGGATGTACTAGCACGCTTCAGTCAAATTGCTAAATAGCTTGCACTCTGCAGACATTGTGATGAGGAATAAATATAACTTGCAAACAGAAAATAAGAAATTTTGCTTCATGAGAGGAGAATGAAGTGGGGGAAAGGCCAAATCAATGCAATCTGAAGCATGGGATTTTCCATTTCTTGTAATAATTTTATAACCTTTATATTTATGCATATTAATCTGGGAATTTATCTCTGTGAGCTTCCTTTTATGGATAATTCACTTGACCATTTTAGTGTTGGAACAGGACCAATCATGCAAGTAGGGATTGCAAGACTAAATGAAATGGGGGTAGGAAAGGAATGTACAGTTATTATTGGTGAAAGAGGTTTAAAAGGAAAGCCCTCACTTTGTTATTGGGATAAGGTGGCATTTCTCAGGTTAGTGAGTAATTATTGCATTGGGATGTGTTAGGATTGGTTCAGCGGAAGTGCAAAAGGTGGTTAAATTAGTGGATTTTTGGTGTAGATTGTAATAGATTATATGGCACATGCAACAATATTGCTGAAAAGGTATTGATGTGACCAATTTCTTCCAAAATTAAATGAATCATAGCAAATGCCCTACCAGTAGCTTCTTTTCTGATACCTCAGTAGATGAAGTTTGCATTAGGAGTGCAGTTAGAGAGTTGCCTAGAGGACTGAGCCCCAAGTATTGCATTCTGTTCCCCAGAACTCTTCACTTTGCTTGTATACTTCATTGGGCATTCAGCAAAGTGACAATGAGAACCACCTAACATATTAATTGTCCCAGAGACATTTATTTGCAACTATGCATGTAAATTATACGGTCATACCTCGGGTTACGAACGCTGCGGGTTGCGCGTTTTCAGGTTGCAGACCACGCCGAACCCAGAAGTACCGGAATGGGTTACTTCTGGGTTTCGGCACTCACTGTCAGGGAACTGACATCAGAGCGGGAGGCGAAGGGGAGGCTCCTGGATGATGCTGGAGAAGGACCCAGCAGCAGGGGGAGAGGCGACTCAGTGGAGGGGGAAGCATTTAAGCGCAACACCAGGAACAAAAGTGAGCAGATGGGAAAATCGGAGAGAGGGCTCACGGACTCTTCACTGGAACTCAGTGAGGAGGGGACAGGTCCCCCGCTACCCACGCCCACCCTGCGCAGAAGGCTCCCGCGCAGTGAGAGGCGGAGGAGATTGGGTGTCAAACAACTCTTATGTTGGAAGAGATTCAAGGAACGCCCACTGACGGATCCTGCTAGTGACTGAGACAGTCATGATGAGAAAGGGCTGTGCAGTCAGAAAGGTTTAACAAGGCAAATCAGCCTAGAGAGGCACCAGTTTACGCACGAGTAACTTATACTCATTACAGCAATCCTTCAGTCCCTGAAAAGTTGCTCGTGCGCAGCAGCAGGCAGGCAGCATCATGAGCAAGCCCGGAGAAGCAGGCACCCAAGGGGGAGCAGCTGGAGGGCAAACGCTGGAGGAGAGGAACCGAGATTTGGAGCAGCATGTGGCCATTCTGACGGCACGGCTGGACGAAAGGCGGTCTCAAGATGCACAGGTCAGACCCACCCCCATAGCAAGGAAGGTACCGGGACTGGTGCACAAGTTTGGGGGGAAGCCGCAAGAATACAGTGCGTTTAGAACGGAAATAGAGTACGCATTGGAATTGCAGCATAACGATTTTGAAGACGACGCGGCGCGGGTGGCATATGTTGTGGGTCACCTGCAGGACGGGGCCAGGGAATGGGTCAGACCCCTTATGGCGACGCAGAATTCCGCCATGCAGGACCTGAGGAAATTCTTCCAAGCGATGGACGCGATGTTTTCCACTGATGTTCAAAAAAGTGTGACTAAGCGGGAATTGATGAACTGTAAACAGGGGAGCCAGTCAGTCAGGGACTACTGGTCGCGCTTTGCCATGATAGTTCACCGCCTCGGGTGGGAACTGGGCTCCGAACCCATACAGATGTTATTCGAGGAGGGGTTGTCCCCAACGGTTAAGGATGAACTTTCCCGTGCACCCTGCCCACAGGGGATGGATCAGCTGACCAAGGCTGTGCTTGCGATTGGCGTGCGCCAGGAAGCGCGGGCCCAGGAGAGGCGGGAAGGGAGAGAGCAACGTTGCCATGACTACCGCATTCCTGAAATACCAAGGCAGCCCTCCCCGCCAGCAGAGCCAATGGAAATAGATGGGGCGCGCCCGCGGGAAGTTTCAAGCACCAGCGAAGGGCGCAAGAAGGAGGGAAAGGATTGGAAAACCTCCAAAAAGTGTTACCTTTGCCAGCGGCCAGGCCATTTTGCCAGAGCCTGCCCTCAAAGAAAGGCTTGGCAAGGAATGGTGGGAACCGCAGGGGGTGAGGAGGAGGTGGTAAAGGAACAGGAACAGGGAAACGGGAACGCTTGGCTGCCAATCAAGGGGCACAACAGCCAAGCCAGCCACCAGTAAAAGTGCCCCAACCAGACCCCCCCAAGGCGGCAATAGCCATCGAAGTGGTGCTAGAACTCCCGAACGGGCACCCAGTCAAGGTGAAAGGCATGCTGGATTCAGGCAGCTCATGTAATTTCTTCAGCAAGGACTTTGCATTAGAGCACCAGCTCCACTTACTGCCTTTGGATTTTCCCTTGCAAGTGACCACCATTGATGGCAGGGAGCTTCTAGGAGGGGAAGTGACACACCAAACCCCGCCAATGAGAATGAGGGTGTCCAGGCACTCGGAGACCATCGCCTTTCACGTCGCCTCGCTAGCAGGACCCCCAATAATATTAGGGATGAGCTGGCTAGCACAACATGATCCAGTGTTGGCGTGGCATCAGAGGACAGTCACCTTTGGGTCAGCTTACTGCCTGGAACACTGTCTAGGGGGGGAAGCCCCAAGAATGACCGTGGCCAGGGTGGCTGGGATGGCGGTGGAGCGGAAAGGGGAGGTGCCGCCACAATACGCAGATCTGCGGGAGGTCTTCAGCGAAAAAGAGGCAGATAGACTGCCACCCCATAGGCCCTTTGACTGCCAGATCAACTTGCTTCCGGGGGCTCAGCTGCCAGTGGGTAAGCTGTACGCCATGTCAGACAGGGAGATGAAGGAGTTGCGAGAATTTATCGACAAGAACCTGAAAAGAGGCTTCATAAGAGAATCAAAGGCAGTAGGGGGCAGTCCGGTGTTCTTTGTGGACAAAAAGGACACAAATAAACCCAGGCTCGAAGTGGACTATAGAGCTGTCAATTTGGTGTCAGAACCCGTGACCTTCCCAATGCCCAGGATTGACGACATTTTAACACGAGTGAGGAAAGGCAAAATTTTTACCAAGCTGGACCTCAGGGGCGCATACAATTTGATCAGGATGAGGGAGGGGGACGAATGGAAGACCACAATGTTCACACCCCTAGGTGCCTTTGAGTACTTAGTTATGCCTTTTGGATTACAGTCGGGCTCCGCCTGTTTTCAAGCTTTCATGCACCACGTGTTGGGGTCTCTGCTGTACAAGAACTGCGTAGCCTTCTTGGACGACGTCTTAATTTATTCGGACAATGAGGAACAACATGTTAGAGACGTCAGGGAAGTGTTACAACGACTGCAGAAGCACCAGTTGTGGGTCAAGCTGGAAAAATGTCAGTTTCACGCCAGAGAAGTCGAGTTTCTGGGGTACAAGTTGTCTGACAAAGGCTTAGCGATGGACCCAAGCAAGGTGCAGGCAGTGCTGGAGTGGAAGGCTCCCAAAACACAGAAGGACGTACAGAGGTTCCTAGGGTTCAGCAACTTCTACAGGAAGTTCATCAAGAACTTCGCCCACTTGACAGCGCCAATCACGGATTGTCTCAGTAGCAAAAAGAAGTTTGTGTGGACAGAAGAGGCCCAGCAATCCTTCGAAAAACTGAAGAAGGCGTTCGCATCGGAAGAGCAACTCCTGCACGTAGATCTGGAGAAACCCCTGAGGCTAGAGACCGACGCGTCCGACAAAGCCGTGGGGGCGGTCCTTTTGCAGCCAGGGAAGGGAAAGCAGGAATGGAAACCGTGTGCCTTTTTCTCCAGAAAACTGAGCAAGTCGGAGCAAAACTATACAGTGTATGACCGCGAACTGCTGGCAAACTACGCGGCCTTTCGTCGTTGGCATCATCTACTGATAGGGGCGCAACAACAGATCCAGGTTTGCACAGATCACAAGAACTTGGAGTACTGGAGAACCGCACGAGTACTCAACCAGAGACAGATTCGATGGGCACAGGAGTTCTCCAAGTTTTTCTTTGAAATCCGCTACGTGCCCGGAGAAGAAAACGTAAGAGCAGACGCTCTCTCGCGCAAACCGGAGTACCTGGAAGGAGAGGGGCCGCCGGAGAAACGACACGTGATCCCCGAGGACCAATGGGTGTGTGGGGGAACTTTGGTGGGGAAACGAGAACTAGCCGGGCTGACCAGAAACGACGTGTTCGCGCAAACTAAAATCCGGGAACTACGAGACGGAAGAGGGACCCAAGAAGGGTTTGAGGAGAAGGAAGGGGTACTGTACTATAGGGGAGCGCTGTACGTACCGGGGGAGACCCTGAGGGGAAAGGTACTCAAACAACTCCACGACAACCCCACAGCAGGGCACTTTGGACAGCACAAAACCATGATGCTTGTGACCAGGCAGTTCTGGTGGCCCAGGGTGAGGGAGGAAGTACGGGAATATGTACGGGGGTGCGACCGCTGCCAAAGGGCAAAGGGGGAGCGGGCTGCCCCCACGGGATTGCTGGAACCCTTACCCACGCCGGGGAAACCCTGGGAGGTGGTATCCATTGATTTTATGACAGATTTGCCCAAGTCCCGGGGAAAGACAGCAGGCATGGTAGTGGTCGACCTACTGACAAAAATGTGCCATTTTATAGCTTGCTCACATGCTGTAGCGGCAGAGGAAACAGCCCGGTTGTTTGTGGAGCACATATTCCGGCTGCATGGCGCCCCCTTGAGGGTTATCTCCGACCGCGGAAAACAATTTACTTCCCGGTTCTGGAGGAAACTCATGAGCTTACTGCAGGTGGAGGTGGGTTTCTCGACGGCGAGACACCCAGAGACCAACGGGCAAGCAGAAAGAGCGAACAGTATACTCCAGCAATACCTACGCTGCTATGTCAGCGAGAGGCAGAACGATTGGGTAGAAAAACTAGCGCTGGCTGAATTCGCGTACAACAACGCGGAACACGTGTCCACAGGAATGAGCCCATTCATGGCCAACCATGGGTGTCATCCCAGGGCCTTCCCGGGGAGTGGGGAGGAAAGCTGGAGCGTACCCGCCGCAGAGCAGTTTGTGGAAGAAATGGAGGCCCTACACCAGCAACTTAAGATGAACTTGGAGCGGGCCAAGGAAACTTACAAGAGGCAGGCAGACAAGCACCGCAGGGAAGGGGAGACCATACGGTGGGGGACCGGGTGTGGTTGTCCACCCAAGGGCTACCTTTCAAAGGGGGGTGCAAGAAGTTGCAGCCCAGACGGCTGGGACCTTTTGAGGTAACACAGCAAGTTAATCCCGTGGCATTTAAGCTCAGGTTGCCTGATAGCATGAAAATACACCCGGTTTTCCATAGGTCCCTGCTTTCACCGCATAGGGAAGGGCGGGAATTCCAGGGGCAAGAGGGAGAAGTCACCACACACCCGCAGGTAGAAGAAAGGGAACACCACCACAGGGCCACGGAAATACTGGACTCAAGGTGGCAAGGGCGCCGGGTGGAGTATTTGGTAGTGTGGGAAGGGGAACCCAGGTCCGAAAACACATGGGTCCCCACGGAAGCCGTCGAGGGCAGGTATCTGGTGGAGGTATTCCACCACCGGTTCCCGGACAAACCCAAACCCCTGGAGAGATTCTGGGAGGAGCAATTTGGAACCACAGATGAGGATGAGGTTTTTGAGGGATTTTCTGACTCCGAGGAGGGAGGAGAGGTTTCGGAGGAAGAAGCATCAGACGGGGAAGACCACCCCGTTGGTAGGTGGAAGAGCGATTGGGAAGCGGGTTTTGAACCCACAGAAGATGGTGACAGTTCCTTCCGGGGTTTCCCCGCCTCCTCGGCCGACAAAGGGGACGAAGTTGGTCCCACAGGTCGGCCCAGGGGTGGAGGGGATTCTGGGGGGGAGGTGGATGTCAGGGAACTGACATCAGAGCGGGAGGCGAAGGGGAGGCTCCTGGATGATGCTGGAGAAGGACCCAGCAGCAGGGGGAGAGGCGACTCAGTGGAGGGGGAAGCATTTAAGCGCAACACCAGGAACAAAAGTGAGCAGATGGGAAAATCGGAGAGAGGGCTCACGGACTCTTCACTGGAACTCAGTGAGGAGGGGACAGGTCCCCCGCTACCCACGCCCACCCTGCGCAGAAGGCTCCCGCGCAGTGAGAGGCGGAGGAGATTGGGTGTCAAACAACTCTTATGTTGGAAGAGATTCAAGGAACGCCCACTGACGGATCCTGCTAGTGACTGAGACAGTCATGATGAGAAAGGGCTGTGCAGTCAGAAAGGTTTAACAAGGCAAATCAGCCTAGAGAGGCACCAGTTTACGCACGAGTAACTCATACTCATTACACTCACGCATGCGCAGAAGCACAAAATGACATCACACGCATGCACAGAAGCGCCGAATCGCGTCACACACATGCGCAGACGCAGCGCTTCAGGCTACGAATGCTGCGGGTTGCAAACATGCCTCCCACGTGAATCATGTTTGCAACCGGAGGTATGACTATGTACATATTCTGCAGACTTGCATTATGGGCCTGTGCCTTGAGTCTTTTCCTGAGCCTCTTGGGCTTGCTGATCAGGAGGTTGGCGGTTCGAATCCCCGTGATGGGGTGAGCTCCCGTTGCTCTGTCGCAGTTCCTGCCAACCTAGCAGTTCAAAAGCACGCCAGTGCAAGTGGATAAATAGGTACTGCTGCGGTGGGAAGGTAAACGGTGTTTCTGTGCATTTCAGTCATGGTGTTCCATTGCGCTAGAAGTGTTTAGTCATGCTGGCCACATGACCCGGAAAACTGTCTGTGGATAAACACTGGCTCCCTCGGCTTGAAAGCGAGATGAGCGCTGCAACCCCATAGTCACCTTTGACTAGACTTCACTGTCAATGGGTCCTTTACATTTACCTTTTCCTGATAGTGAACTGGCAGATTCCAGACTGTTCAGGATGCATGTGTATAACTCATGATTCGCTAGAGAACGTAAATGATGTTAGGATATTTCCGTTCCACCTTAAAAGGGAGCAGGATGTTTGTGTCACAGCCTGCGTATTTCCTGTTCACAGGATGTTTCTGTTGTGTCTATGCCAATACAGGGTGACATTGCACATTTCCAGAAATGCTGTAAAAGGAAGCATTATTGAGTTAGACCCTTTTGTGTGTCTGGATCTGGGGTAACAAGCAGCAGGACAATGTGCACTTCAGTCGTAGAGAGATGCCCAAATTGGGAGCATACATGTGTTCCGGTTGGTTCCGTCTCCACAGATAATGCTAGAAATGGAAAAGAGAGAGGCCAGTTCACTTGTGGTCCATTTTATCTATTATTGTACTCCCAGGGAAGGAAATTAGCCAGCCTATAGAACAATGATCTCAATTTAGCATGTTTATTCATCAAAATCTATCTGTCTCTGCTTATCTCTTACGTGACTTTTATCCAATGAAGCTCAAAGTATTTAATAAAAACAATAAATACAATGACTGTAAACATGCCTAAAAGCAGCATAAAACAGCTTTAAAAACAGCAGCGGTGAGAAACATCACATACAAGAACACTTTTCAACAGCACACTAAAAAAACAAGCAAACCTGAATCACTCTCTAGAACAGGCAAGTCCTACATTGTCTCTTAAACACAGTCAGGGATGTGTGCTCGCATAACTCAGCAGGGTTTACCACCCTCCTATTCCCACTTGTATTATATACCAACTGGCATATGAGATGCAGCTATCTGCACAAGATGCTTTAAAAGCCAGGATGCAAGTCCACAGCATATAAGTGATAATATACCCATGACAGGAATGAGGTTCAGCATCGAGGGTAGATGCGTATACATGGAATATCTGAAGTAGTGCACATCACAAATTGGCTTCCAGCTTTGCTCTAACTCCGTACTTCCAATCTTTGTTAGAAGCCCACACTGTGAACTCTACATGCCTCATAATTACAATCATCCGGGCCCCTGGAAATGGACAAATTGCACAATTTTAGGTTATCATCATCTTTTCTGCATGTAGTCTTGATGTGCAACAAATGTTTCTGGCTTCCATTTATTGTTCAAGCTTTGCTCTTTGCAGAAGCCAGTAAATGAGTTTGAAAGTTGGAGCAGGGAGGAAAGGGGGGGCTAATAATACCTCTCTGGGATATACCACCTCAGATTACAGGTGGCGGTTAGCGTGTCTCCATCCCCTGCACAAAGGAAAACAGAATTTTAGCCAGTGGGGTGCAGTGAATTTTTTCATAGGGGAACTGTTAGGGCCGGAGACACCAGCTTGCAAGGCGTTGGGGGGGGGGGGGCTGATGTCACGTCGGTGAGCATTGTGCCTCTTTCTCCAAGACAGGCAAAGTGTCCCAGGCTTTGGGAAGGAGACACCAGGTCTTACAAGATGCTGGAGCCCTGCTGCCTCCTTCCTAAAGCTAGGCGGGCTTTGGGATGGTGGCGGGAAGGCTTTTGGACCCAACAGAGCATCACACCTCTCTTCCTAAGGCGGGCTTTGGGAAGAAGGGAACTACAGTGGTACCTGTGGTTGCGAAGGGAGGCCTGTTTGCAACCTGAAAAGAACGCAACCCTCGTCTGTGCATGCGCGGGTTGCGATTTGCCGCTTCTGCACATGCGCATGACGTCATGTAGTGTGTCTGTGCGAGCGGTGAAACCTGGAAGTAACCCTTTCCGGTACTTCCAGGTCGCCGCAGGACAAACCTGAAAACGCGCAACCTGAAGCAAACGTAACATGAGGTATGACTGTAGTCTAATCCCCCTCATCCAATGACTGCCTGCCACTGGTTTTAGCCCATATTTCTCTCTGACTTCTAGTTTTCTGGGCAGGGTTTTTCTTTTCCTTTTTAAAGAGAATGTGTGAGGCCTCAGCCTCCATCTAAAGTGCTAAGACACAGGTTTACCACTTCTTTGAGAACAAGAGGCTATGGTAACAAGTTACTGTTAGCAAGGGACAATAGCAGGCCTAGCTTGCATGGAAGATTATAAAGGGTGTAGGAGAACAATCTCTTTCATCTAGTCCTGTCCTGTTTTATCAACTTTACTGTCTCTATTGCTAAAGCATGGGCACAGGGTACAGGCACACTAGACACACTTGGCATGAAGAGCAGGGTTTTGAGGGTGTTCTCTAGGATAGGGAGGAATAAAGCTCCTCATGCCTACTGTTTTGCCTTTTGTACAAAGGTATACGTGGTTGCTTCTTTTGATGTCACTGCACTGTGTTATGAGAAGGAACTGGGCCTCAGTCCTAATCATAATAGACACATGTTGCACAAAAGGCACATGAAGGTCTTTGCGTGTGAAGACCCCCAAACCCCCTCCAAAATAAATCACACAGGACACAGAATATTTGTTTAAGATTTTTGGCATTAATTTGGCCACAGCTTTATTGATTATAGCATGTGAGTAGTTGCTTAGGCATTGGTTCGGACTACCTGAACCTGCACTGGCAGGAACAGGACTGACAACTGGAACCTCCAGAGGTGAGTAAGGGAAAACATACTGGGGTAGCACAGAGGCAGATTTCCGCCTCTTAGTTCACCCCGGATTCTCCCAGGAACTCTGGCATGGCTCTACCCCTGAGAGGGGATCGGACAGAGCAAATTAAGCCTCTGGATTCCTTTAACGGAATTCACTAGCAGCAACAACAAAAATGAGGGACAGGCACAGCCAATCCATTATCCCCTCCACTAAAGAATGAACCAATTCCTAACCGCCAACCTTACAAAGTTGTGACGATTTGCTACATGGTAGGCAAAAACCAAATGGCACCAGCCAATCAGCCAAGGAGCAAAATTCCTACCTGGCCCCTGCTCCAAAAACAGATGACCCCTAGGCAGGCATAGCAAAATCAAAACACACCTTAATTTATAGGGAGGGAGGGAGGGAGGGAGATCTGCTGCACGATGCAAAAGAGAAAGTACTTCTCCTCGTGCAGCCCCTTAAGTAGTTGCCAATCAAACCCCAACCAACAGAAAATTTCCCCCAGTAACAAAGAGGCAACCAATGAGGTGTGGAGGTCATCCAAACAGGCTCACCCCAGCAACAAGAAGGCAGTTTGGTGATCTCACTGCAACACGTGGCTCTCCATGATCTGGAGGACACAATTTGTCTAACTATAGGCCCAACTTTTCAAAATATATATAAAAAATAATGTTATGCTGAACATTTCTCTTATTTTTTTAAACCCATTTTCAATTAATGAGAATAGAAATTGCATTTAAAAGTCATAAAAGATGAGAGAATATTCAGTGAAATTCTCACGGGTGGTGGATTTGTGTCATACTTACCTTACTTGTTGAGTGGTGGCATGGTGTTTGTGTGTATCCTTTTTTCATTCTACCAGTAATTTCTCTTTAGATCTGCTTTATGCAGCCTTCCTGGGTGCCCATACTTTAATTAAATTCCATGCTAAGAAACATGGGGATTTTTCCGATCACGGGCAGCCAGGAAAACTTCTGAGTGTTGGATAAATGTTTACCCATAGGGACGGGGAATGCACCATCCCTGGCCACTTTAGAATAACAAGGTAAACTCAAAAACCTTGCACATACTGAAATTCTCAAGTAGCCAAAGAATGATGCAAAAAACCTGGAGTTTCTTTTGCAGAGGAAGAACTTTTTTTAAAAAAATTGGACAACGGATTTTGATACAGCACAAACAAAAAAAGTTTGCATTTTGATATGTCTCTGAATTCTCTGTGCATGTTGACATCTAAGGAATTTGGGGAGATGAAAGAAAGTAGGGAGAGAGCACAGCTGTATTATACTGTATTGATTAATTAGTGTTTTTATGGAGCAGTCAAGTAATTTCGTTGTCCCCGAAGGGGGCAATGACAATAAAGATATTATTATTATTATTATTATTATTATTATTATTATTATTTGCTTGCTCATAGCCAAAGGATCTCTTGATCCTTCTCTGCCAAGCAAACTTTGTAGAGCACTAATAGTTAATAAAAGTAGTATCAGCAAGGTCTGTAATCATTGTTTAACCATGGTCTGTTACAATGCAAAGCAACATTTGTCTTTGATTTGTTGTCTCGGGACTTGCTTTTGTTTTATTGTCTCCTTTTGATTTCTCTGTGGGGTTGTATATAACTTCCTTGTATTTTAAGTGTACTGTTAGTGCCACTCTCTAGTGTAGTCCTCAGAGAATAATCATGAGCTCGGTGTTTTCTTGTGTGTATAATTGCCAAGGCTTTTCATAGCTTAAATAGAAAAGCCTCTAGGGTGAGTTGCTTGCTTTTTTATACGTATAATGTTTATGTGGCTAGTTCTGAAACTGAGCTGTCACCAAATCATAATACAGGCAATTTCAGTCTCTTGCCAAGAACTTGCTGGTGTGGAGCTGAGGCCAAATCACTTTCTTATCAGTGCCCATCTGTAGCGAATGAATTGTGTGAAACTGACAAGCGCATACGGAGCTGGAGATTGGGCAGGGTGAGGCTGCTGCCTCAGGTGGCAAAAGCCCCCGAGATGCCACCCCCATGCCTGCCCTGCCACCTCCACCAACAGCAGAGAAGTGGTTCTGCCATCGGCGCTGACTTCAGGCGACATCACGTCCACTTGGGGTGAGATCTTACCCAAAATCACTGAGATCATGTCTGAAATCAGTGCCAATGTCCTTTGTTTAGGATTTCATGAAAAGCAAACCCACCAAGCAAAGCCACCCCACAAGAAACAGCAAAGGATGAAATGATAGAGATGGATATCTGCACATTCTCAATATTTTTTTCAATTGCGTGGCAGATTTTAAAATACAAATAAAGCCCAAAACATTCAAATCCATGTGTGCTGTATTAGGTATAACACATCCTAGGAAAGAATTCAGTGTTGAAATTCATTTCTGCTTGTCTCATGAAATGGTCTCCACTCTCTTCCTCCCACATGCTGTTCTGGGAGATGTCCTGTCCCCACACAAGCCAGCTGGGAAGGGAGAAGGGGGAAAGCCCCATTACACTAGTGGACGTCTTTGCAGGACTGCTTCCAGGGCCAGTTAGTTGAATTGAGCCCTTAATCTCTCTCTATCCTATAACAAACACCATTCTGCTTGTCACCTTCATGCTGTTGACTGTTCATTTATGGCCAAAACTTCTGCATAGAGGCCAGTATGCATACAAGTCTACTGCATTAGTTTTGTTGTTAAATGCATAGAATCTAGGAAATTACTGTGAGGTTGAGACTTACATGCATTGTTTTACAGTTAAATGCTTCATCCAATTCGTCAATATATGGCAAGGCAAGTGTGCCTTGTGGCAAGGAACAAGCCAATTCTCTCTCGATAAGGCCAGGCATGTCCAAAGTCCATTTTGGGGGCCTAATCCAGCGTGCTGGTCAGTTTAATCTGGCCCCTGTGACAGTTTATTTCCTGGAGTAAAATCCTAAAGAAACCTCAGCAACCTCAACCCTAAAAAAAGCTCAACAACTTCAATCCTAAAAAAGGTTAACAACTTTGGTCACCCCTCACGGCCCTTCACTTCATCAAATCCGGCCCTCTTTGAAAAAAGTCTGGTGGACACCACTGCATAGGCTTTCTGCACCCAGAAGCTTGTCTGAACCAGGCCAATATGCCACTGCTTCGAGCATTATGTCATCTCACCTTTTTTAGTTTCCCAGTTTGAGCTCTTTATCATCTGAAGGCTTTTAAACAGATCAGAAAAAAGTGCTTTGCTATGCTGCTGTATCCTTTAATTTCCTGTTATGTGTTGTATTTTTAGTGTTGCATTAAATATTGTACAACAGAAGTTATCTCTCATCGTAATATACTTTCAATGGGACTCCATATGCTCCTAGCTAACAGGTTGTTCCAATTAACTTACTGTAGTTTTATGAAAATATACCACACATCTATATAAAAGAAACACCCACTTGGTACCTAATAACATTAATGGTGTGGAAACATAAAAGCCAAAATAAGAATTAAGAAGACATTACTAACAGCAAGTGTAATGGCCTAATTAAATCATAGTTGATAACCACACAGTACTATTGAAGACTTTCTGGATTTGAGACTGTGTAGACGCAGGAGAGTACTTCACATACAACTGGGCTCATCTTGTTTTCTTTTTTTTTTTCTTATTGCAACATTTCAAGTGTTGAAGAGGAAGTATGCAATTCAGTACCTTGTTTAAATCCTATCCAAGTCTGAGGAAAGATTCATTCATGTTTTATAAGAATGCAGGGTCCTGGGGACATGGAAAAATATATAAAAAAGGAGAAGCAATATCAGTTACTTCTTAAAAACAAAAGAACTAGGTAGCTTCCATGTCCTAATATATTTTCTGTTTCTGTTTATTGTGCTGATTATATATTTTTCATGCTTAATGCGTTCTCTGGAACTTGTTGTAGCAGAAAACTGTCTAACAGATAAAGACTTTATAACTGAAAGATGATTCACAGCAGGCCCAAATAACTTGTGACCCACCAAGTTGAACAAAGATCTGTCAGTCATTTATGATGCTCTACCAGAAGCTCAGTAAATGAATGTCCTGGTTTTGCTGGCCCAACTTGGATTGAATAAATGGGACAAGGAAGTTTCATGTAGTTTAAATGGCTGATGGGCCAAGCTGTGCTCAGCTTGGTAGGTCACAAGTTGTGCAGGTCTGATCTAAATATGCATTCAAGGTGTTGGAATGGCAGGACACATAGAACATAATCCTGCCCTCCCTTACACTAATTGCTGGGTGAGTAAAGTGGTATATAAATTTGTCTCCTCTGGTCTACACCTACAGATAGGTATACTGCTATGGGCAGCATCACCACAACAGAAGACATGAGCTATGGTCAGTGAGTGTTAAGCTACCAGTGGTGGTAAGGTGTGAAAAACTCCAAAACAGGGCATTTGGCAGCTATGGATCCACTGAATCCAGTGGCTGCAGTGCTGGATCTTCTTGAAGGAGCGTCTCCACCCCCATCGTTCAGCTCGGACACGGAGATCCAGCTCTGAGGGCCTTCTGGCAGTTCCCTCACTGAAAGAAGTGAGGTTACAGGGAACCTGGCAGAGGGCCTTCTCAGTAAAGGTGCCTGCCCTATGGAACACCCTCCCATCAGATGTCAAGGAAATAAACAACTATCTGACTTTTAGAAGACATCTGAAGGCAGCCCTGTTTAGGGAAGTTTTTAATGTTTGAAGGTCTATTCTGTTTTTAGTGTTCCGTTGGGAGCTGCCCAGAGTGGCTGGGAAACCCAGCCAGATGGGCGGGTTATAAATAATAAATTATTATTATTATTATCCTTACTGCACGTGTGCTTTGCTGACCCCTTATTAACACTGATCTGCCTGTCACTTCAGCAGGTCCACGGACCCATTTGCAGAACCAGAATTTGCTCCGAGCATCCCCTATGTTGATCCACATCATTTTAATCACCTGTCAGTTGGTCTTCAAATTAGCTGCTATCTTTGTGGTTTGACACATTTCCAGTCTGACTTTGATATCATGTAGGTTGTTGACACAGTAATATAATATTTATACTGAAGAGATTAGAAACTCTTTAAATTCATTGGTATTTGTATCGTACCTCTAAAGTGAATTGAGCAGCTGTTGTACTTCTGTCCAGGTACTTGTGATGACCTTCTGATTCTTCTTTCCCTTTAGGATTTTGGCGATGATGGGTCCCTGTACATTACTAAGATCACTACAACTCACATGGGAAATTACAGCTGCTATGCAGATGGCTATGATAAACTTTATCAGACTCATATTCTTCAAGTAAATGGTAAGGGGAAATGTTTGATTTGCCAAGTTGTGGTGCCGTCTCTAGATTTAATTCAGTAGACTGTTTTGGTTTCTTAATTGCTATATGAAAACCAAAAAGCAAAAACAGACATGGATGATCAGTTTTCATTAATATTTTCTCTTCTATAAACAAAGCTACAGGAAAATGAGATTTAATCACAGCATGTAGCAATTCTAAATAATTAATTCTTATTGAAAATAATAAGGAAGACCACACAGTTTATTTACTCTGTACTTTGAGCTCTTAATTGTGTTAAACAATGTGCCTTCTTAGTATTCTGTTTGTAAAATAATAGATATTTAGGGAAAACATGGCTTAGAATAACAGATTAATCATGTTATTGCATAGTGCAATAATCCATTTGTAGTCTGTCTGTTTTCAATAATGTGGCATGCTTTCCAGAAAAAAGGCTGTCCTCATATTAAAGAAAAATAGGACTTAAAATGCAGAGCAACCTAATGCTTCCAGTAAGCTGTCATAGACCTGCTGGAACTCAGTAACAATGGACACCATTGTTTCTGTTTAGTGGCTTGAAATGCATGTGTTTTGGCTAGTATTTTGAAGCTCCTTCCCAAGCGATCAGATTATCTAATATGTATTTTGCTTTATTGAATAGAATGGTCAGAGGTCTCTATGAATATTTATTAGCTCTGTACGTGTCAATCACTATGACGTCTTGATATCTAGGAAGGAGTTAAGACTTATTAGAAGGGTGCTTCTTCATCAAACTCCATAAAAATCCAAATAAAAGGAGGCATTTTATCTCTTTAGGCCAAAGGTTCAAACCAGTCACCTACCTTTTTTCTCTGTCAACTTAAAGGAGGTGGGATTGTTGGGGAAGAAGAAGGGCATTGAAAAAGATACAGATTTTTACAGGGCTATAATGTGCCACGTAGTTTCTTACATTAAGGATACATCTCTCTACAGTTAATGCAATCACTGTGACCATGATTTGACAGTACTCCTGTAGTTATATTTTTGTATTTGCACTTTCGTCAAATCAGATTGTGAACAGATGAATATATTGGGATTTGCACATTGGAGCTAAACTGGGTCAAAATGTGAAGCTTAATGCATTGGTTAGATGAAGTTTGTAGCTCTAACCACTGTTTTCCTAAATATTGGCAAAGAAACCAGCACTTGTAGTCCAAGAAAAAGATTAATTAATGCAATGGCACTCGTATAACAGAAGAGTCAAAATAAGGTTAACAAGATAATGAAGCTTAGTTGATCTTTAAGATCTAATGTGAGAATGCTTTGAAATATGTTTAATTGGACTTTAACCACTTTTGCAACATGTCTATTTTCATTCATATGAATCAGTAGTAATTGTTATCACTAATGTTCTGTCATTTTATCTCAGTTAAAATTCGCTTTGTTTTTCCTTTCTTTTATCCCAGAATTAAATTCCATTTTTGTTTCTGTTCCATTTTATTTTTTCTTATTTGTTTAGATTTATATCCTCTGTTGTCCTGAGGATAAATCAGCATATACAGTATATATGTCACTTTCTAACCATGTAGGGCAATATTAAATGCATAGCACAAAGAGAGAGAGAGAAACAAGCACAGGTTTAATGCAATTATATATTGGCATTAACTCTGTGGAAAGGCATTCCAACAATCACATCCATCCCTAGTCCTGCATATACTGCAATGTACTTGCAAAGGTAGTAATAGTGCATGAGAGAAGTAATGCAAACATAATGTGGGAGAGCATCTACAGCTTGATTAAGGTGTGCCTTAATCATTGTTGATCTTCCATGGGCAGGGGTACATCAAAAGACCCAACGTCAAGCCTTTGGTCCCTCTTTTCCGGTGCACAAATAGCCACAACTACTGGATTGTTCAGTTTACTCTGGTTTATTATGAACAGGGTGTTACATCACATGCTGTTCCCTAGTGAGTAGTTTCTTGTTGGGGCACCAGCTGGGTAGTATCTGAGGCCTAACACCTTGCACTGTGGACTGCAAGCCACTCAAGTTTCTTCCTAGCAGTTTCCCTCTACTGGGGTTTTTCTCTAGTCAGACCCTTTCTTCCCCAGTCCTGTCCCTTCCTTTCCTGTTCAGTTATAAAGAACTCCATGTCAACAGCTGTTTCTTTTCACTCTTATCAGACCCCACTGCAGGGAGAAGAAATGGCATGTCTTGTCTGTCTGCAGGCTTAGCTTCCTGCTGCACAGAAAGCACAGGGGGCGGTGGAGCGGTTCCTGGCAACCCTTCACAATGAAAGAGGGAGGGAGCAGGATGGAAAGTGGCTGGTTGAGAACACTGATGGATATGTGTTTGTATAACCTGGAACTGTCCCACTGAGACAAAAATGAAGTGAATCAGCCAGCAGACCTGTCAGACTAATAGTTCCCAAGCAATATGACACATCAACCACCACTTGGCCACTATTGATTTTTGATAAACTCCCTGATTATCTGATTCCAAGCAGAGGTGGATTTAAGGAAGCATGACCGCTTTGGTCACACTGGGCATGGGGCCTTGGGGGCGCCACCACTATGGTGTAGAATGGAAGCAAAGAGGCCGGGGGGGAGGATATTGGTGTTGCATAGGACACTGCTGAAATTGGAGACTCCAAGGTCCACCACTACTTCAAGGAGGGAGTCATAGAATCATAGAATCATAGAATCATAGAATCATAGAGTTGGAAGAGACCACAAGGGCCATCGAGTCCAACCCCCTGCCAAGCAGGAAACACCATCAGAGCACTCCTGACATATGGTTGTCAAGCCTCTGCTTAAAGACCTCCAAAGAAGGAGACTCCACCACACTCCTTGGCAGCAAATTCCACTGTCGAACAGCTCTTACTGTCAGGAAGTTCTTCCTAATGTTTAGGTGGAATCTTCTTTCTTGTAGTTTGGATCCATTGCTCCGTGTCCGCTTCTCTGGAGCAGCAGAAAACAACCTTTCTCCCTCCTCTATGTGACATCCTTTGATATATTTGAACATGGCTATCATATCACCCCTTAACCTCCTCTTCTCCAGGCTAAACATGCCCAGCTCTCTTAGCCGTTCCTCATAAGGCATCGTTTCCAGGCCTTTGACCATTTTGGTTGCCCTCCTCTGGACACGTTCCAGTTTGTCAATGTCCTTCTTGAACTGTGGTGCCCAGAACTGGACACAGTACTCCAGGTGAGGTCTGACCAGAGCAGAATACAGTGGCACTATTACTTCCCTTGATCTAGATGCTATACTCCTATTGATGCAGCCCAGAATTGCATTGGCTTTTTTAGCTGCCGCGTCACACTGTTGGCTCATGTCAAGTTTGTGGTCAACCAAGACTCCTAGATCCTTTTCACATGTACTGCTCTCAAGCCAGGTGTCCCCCATCTTGTATTTGTGCCTCTCATTTTTTTTGCCCAAGTGCAATACTTTACATTTCTCCCTGTTAAAATTCATCTTGTTTGTTTTTGCCCAGTTCTCTAATCTGTCAAGGTCGTTTTGAAGTGTGATCCTGTCCTCTGGGGTGTTAGCCACCCCTCCCAATTTGGTGTCATCTGCAAATTTGATCAGGATGCCCTTGAGTCCATCATCCAAGTCGTTGATAAAGATGTTGAATAAGACCGGGCCCAAGACAGAACCCTGTGGCACCCCACTAGTCACTCTTCTCCAGGATGAAGAGGAACCATTGATGAGCACCCTTTGGGTTCGGTCAGTCAGCCAGTTACAAATCCACTGAGTGGTAGCATAGTCAAGACCGCATTTTACCAGCTTCTTTACAAGAATATCATGGCGCACCTTGTCAAATGCCTTGCTGAAATCAAGGTAGGCTACATCCACTGCGTTCCCTTCATCTACCAGGCTTGTAATTCTGTCAAAAAACGAGATCAGGTTAGTCTGACATGACTTATTTTTCAGAAATCCATGCTGACTATTGGTGATCACAGCATTCCTTTCTAGGTGCTCACAGACTGTTTGCTTAATGATCTGCTCCAGAATCTTCCCTGGTATTGATGTCAGACTGACTGGGCGGTAATTATTTGGGTCCTCTCTTTCCCCCTTTTTGAAAATAGGGACAACATTTGCCCTCCTCCAGTCTGCCGGGACTTCGCCTGTTCTCCAGGAATTCTCAAAGATGACTGCCAGTGGTTCTGAGATCACATCTGCCAGTTCTTTTAATACTCTTGGATGCAGTTCATCTGGCCCTGGAGACTTGAATACATCTAAACTAGCCAAGTATTCTTGTACTATCTCCTTAGTTATTCTGGGCTGTGTTTCCTTTGCTGAATCATTTGCTCCAAATTCTTCAGGTCGGGCATTGTTTTCTTTATCGGAGAAGACTGAGGCAAAGAAGGCATTGAGGAGTTCAGCTCTTTCTGTGTCCCCTGTTTGCATTTCACCATCTTCTCCTCTGAGTGACCCCACTGTTTCTTTGTTCTTCCTTTTGCTACGGACATACCCATAAAAGCCTTTTTTGTTGCTTTTAACCTCTCTAGCAAGCCTGAGTTCATTCTGTGCTTTAGCTTTTCTGACTTTGTGTCTACACGTGCTGGCTATTTGTTTGAATTCCTCTTTGGTGGTTTCCCCCCTTTTCCATTTTTTGTACACATCCTTTTTTAATCTTAACTCAGTTAAAAGTTCTTTAGATAGCCACCCTGGCTTCTTTAGGCACCTTCCATGTTTCTGTCTCATTGGTATCGCCTGACGTTGTGCTTTTAGTATCTCCCTCTTAACAAACTCCCAGCCATCATGAACTCCCTTTCCTTTCAGTATTACTGTCCATGGGATCTCACCCAGCACTTCCCTAAGTTTTATGAAGTCAGCTTTCTTAAAGTCAAGAAATTGAGTCCTAGTATGCTTGGCTGCTCCTTTCCGCTGTATAGTAAACTTCAGAAAAGCATGATCACTCGCGCCTAATGATCCTTCCACTTCTACCCCACTAACCAGGTCATCAACATTAGTTAGGACCAGATCTAAAATGGCTGTTCCTCTTGTTGCTTCTTCCACTTTCTGGACAATGAAGTTGTCTGCAAGGCCAGTGAGGAATCTGTTTGACCTTATGCTCTTGGCTGAGTTTGACATCCAACAAATATCCGGGTAATTGAAGTCCCCCATTACTACTATCTCCCTTCCTTTTGCATGCTTGGCCATCTGTTCCAGGAAGGCATCATCTACGTCCTCCGTTTGGCTTGGGGATCTATAGTAAACTCCCACAATGAGGTCACTGTTATTCTTCTCTCCCTTAATTTTGACCCAAATGCTCTCACTTTGGCTTTGAGGTTCTAAATCTTGGATCTCTTCACAGGTATACACATCCCTGACATATAACGCCACTCCTCCTTTCTTGTCTGGTCTGTTTCTCTGAAATAGATTGTATCCCCCCATTATTACATTCCAATCGTGGGACTTATCCCACCAGGTTTCAGTGATGCCTATTATGTCATATTTAGTTTGCTGTACCAAGAGCTCAAGCTCATCTTGTTTATTTCCCATGCTTTGCGCATTAGTGTACAGACATTGAAGTCCATTAATCATTCCCCCGTGAGTCAATATGTATGTCATAGTATCTCTAGAGATCCATATCTCCCCACCCTTCTCACCTTACCTTACATACTGCCTGACTCTAAAAATAGGCATAACTCTTTGTACTGAATGATGGACAGAGCCTTGGCTAGCCTGCAGTGAAAATAATTTCCATACCTTCAGAATAATATACCTGTTAAGCCTATTGACTTGATTTTGTTTAGCGTAAATGTTTCCATTCTCTACTGGAGGCAAGAGCATGTATTTCCAGAGAGAACAAGGTGAACCATATTATTTATTATTATTATTTTTCTCCAAGCTACTCAGCATAGTGTGCATAGTCCCTATACACACACACACACACACACACACACCTGTGACTGTACATCAGGATGAAAGAGTGTGCTGACCAAGGTCACCCTTTATGACCTTGTGTCTGAGCACAAGTTTGAGTTTTGGTCTCTCCATTTCTAGTCAAAGACTCTAGCTATGACACAACACCAGCTCTGTTGCATAGTGATGGAATGGAACTTCTAATTAATGCCCTGTCCTGGCAAAGATGAACCCACAATGGAATCTGGAGGAAGGAAGTTGGATAGTGGCTCAGCAGACATAGCAAGAAAAAGGAACTGAAACACAGAGACTGTGGAAGCACTTAACAGGTCAAGAACTGGAGTCAAATCAGGTCCTTCAGAACAGGTCCCAGGAAAAGATATGACTTGTTCTGACAAAGGTTGATTGAGCTCTTCTGTAGTCCTTCTCTGGCTCCACTCCTTTTCTGGAGAATCAAAACCATCAAAGTGACAACTTCCTGACCCGTAACCTGACAGCCTGTTTTCTCTGTTGCCGGGCTGTACAATGCAGTCATGCACAGATTCAGTGGCTTGTGAAGCCAGTGGAAGCAAAGACCCTGATGGTTGGACTTGGTCTCTGTGGTGTCAGGGTCCAGATCCAGTGTTTCTAGGGACTGTGCTACCTGATTTCAGGAGCCCATTTTCATCTAAATCCCTTATGAACATATGGTAATGCAGCTAATGAACCTGCATAACACTTCTTTTTTTGTGATAGGATAGAAATCCTTAGTACATTTACCTGCAAGCATGATACTTTCAGTTCATTGAGACTTACTTCTGAGCACATGTGATTAATCAGTATGTAAATCAAATAAAACATTTAAACAAAACTGGTTTATAGATCACCATTTTGATCCAGATCTATGGTTCTGCCCCCCCCCCCCGAAGTTGGTAAGTGCTACTAAGAGAGAGAGAGAAAGAGAGCACAATTTTATTTTATTTATGAATATTCACCATATTAACTTTTGAGTTGATCTGAGTGTGGAAACAGAATGAATGGGGTAGGACAGTGATAGGGAGCAATTGATGTTTTTAATAATGTCACAGACAAGAGGCATTTGCTCTTTTACTGACTTATACATAATTTATAGAATTCAGTCTATAATTTTTCATTCAAACTTTGCTTCATTTCAAAGAAGTACAATGTGCAAATAAAACAACACAAGTCCAATAGCAACTTTTCATACAACATAGATAAGTTGTTGTTATTATATTATCTTAGTGATATATCTATGACAATTTGATGAATAGTGGCTACCTGCATAGAATAGCGACAAAATTTAGAAGCAGAGAAAATAATATTTATATGGATATATATACAGTGGTACCTCGGGTTAAGTACTTAATTTGTTCCGGAGGTCTGTTCTTAACCTGAAACTGTTCTTAACCTGAAGCACCACTTTAGCTAATGGGGCCTCCTCCTGCTGCTGCACCGCAGGAGCACGATTTCTGTTCTCATCCTGAAGCAAAGTTCTTAACCTGAAGCAATATTTCTGGGTTAGCAGAGTCTGTAACCTGAAGCGTATGTAACCCGAGGTACCACTGTATATTGAAAAAAGAGCAATACCTGTAAGATTTCATTTTAAGTAAATTCATGGGCACTATTCAGATGAATGGTTAGGAAGAACATTTGAGTGGGAGAAGATGTGAGTGGGAAGTAGGACCACATCAAATGGGCTTTCCCCCTGTAATCCACACATTCAGTGCAAATGTCTGAAGAATGAGATTGGACCATCATGTACACAGGCTTCCACACAATCTGGAACTCTAAGCAGTAGAAATCAGTCCTTGTCACCCTACCAAGAAATTTCAACCCAAAGAGGCTCACCTGGTGCCATCATTACCGTACATGTCTTTAGGTGCCAGGCGAAAACATTCCTCTTTACCCAAGGCCTTCAGCCTCTAAACAATCTGTGGCCTTTTTAATGTATGGGGGGCAGTTATTATTATTGTTTCTGTGATTATTTTCCTGTCTATTTTTATTATATTATGTAAATGATTTTCTAATGTTATACACCACCCTGGGATCTTCAGATAAAGTGGGTTATATACTTTGAATTATTATTATTATTATTATTATTATTATTATTAATAATAGCAGCAGACAATCTCCCTGCAACAACCCCAATTTCCCCAAGTTTGTGAAAGGAAACATAGGTGAGGAATGTGAATAGCAACACTGGGGTTCAGGATTAAGACCTAGACGCTAGCACCAGCATGCTCATAGCAGTGTTACTTAATACTGGGAAGGACTGGAAGCTGCATTTCCCTGTTGTCAGTTGGCTGCTGCTGCACATATGTTCAGCAGTGTCCAGAACTGAGTCTGAGGCTTAATATCCTTCATCGAGAAAGGGTGGGATAGCAGCATGAAGCGTGACTGCAGGGCTTTATTGTAATGGATCTGTCATGTATGATCTAGTTGAGATTCCTGCATTTCAGGTAGTTGGACTAGATCAGGCACAGCCAAACTTGGCCCTCCAGCTATCTTGGGACTACAACTCCCATCATCCCTAGCTAACAGGACCAGTGGTCAGGGATGATGGGAATTGTAGTCCCAAAACAGCTGGAGGGCCAAGTTTGGCCGTGCCTGGACTAGATGATCTTCGGGGTGCCTTCCAATTCTACAATTCTATGGTTCTTTTAGGACTGGTGGAATAGAAGGGACAAAGGCCAAATAAGCTGGCAGCTTTTCACCTAGGTACAACAATAAAATCCCTGTAGGAAGCCTACGACCATGAAATAAATTGGTTACCAGGATAAGGATAAAAACCTGTCATCTACCACTTCAGAAATGGAAATGAGGGCATACTAAAGCACTCAATTCTCACACTGAGAATCAAGGTTCTACTTCACATTCTAAAGGCTTTACTCATTATTTGTAAGTTGCTTTTCCAGCTGCACTAGAAAAAGCATAATTGTCCTAAGCTAGGTTGTCAACAGTTCAGTATGCACCTCGGCAGCTGCATTATGTGGAAATGTAGAGTAGGCACTGCATGGTGCCTTTGCACTCCCATTATATGCATCTACAAGCGCGAGAAGCAGATACGAGGTACATCCCACTCTGAGATTTAACTTCCAACTACCAGAAAACAGAAATTGTGTCTGATAAATAGGAACAGCTGGAGCGTATGATAAGAATCAAGATTAAAGTTTGTTATTTCTAATTTCCTCCTTCAAAAACTATTCAATGCTTTTCATTTTGTGTATGATTATTACTGAGGTGCAAAATGCGTCAAAGTCATTTCTTTCTTGCCAGCATAATTATAATGAGGGTGTCATGCTGAGCCATTTCCTTTAAACAGTTGGGTTGCATCGGAAAACAGATAATCCCATTTCATAATAGTCAAAATTAATAATTTATGTTTTATCATTCAAATTTTCTCCCGTGTCAATAACTGTGCTTCAAGATGGTACTGGAATGTTAGGGTGTTGTTGTTGTTGTTTAAAAAAACAAATTTAAAAGTGTTGGAAAGTGCATTCTTCGTATGACTGATTTTTCTTTCTCAGGTAATATCAGTTATGTCCATAAGTAATTAATGATCAGCTACTCACTCACCTTTTTGCAAAAGTAACTCTCCCCAGATTTTTGGAGGAAGATGAAAACTATCAACAACAGTATTATTTAATAAGATCACTATTTTCCCAGTCTCCCCCCCCCCCAAAAAAAAATCCCTGTGAAAATGGGGACCATTTACTGCTGCTTTCTTAGGAAATGTCTCCACCTACATGATTTTCATCTCAACTTTATTTAACACTGTGTTAAACTCTACATACCAACTTTGGGAAAAGATTTCTGTGCAGCCCCCAGAATGAGGTGCCTCTTTTGTGAAGACATTAGCATTTCTGTGAAATTTTCAACGGAGAGTGTTTGGCAACTCCTTAATAAAATTACAGCATGTGGTATGTGGTTCTTTCCTTTTCATAGTTCTAGCATGGCATTCCACAGCCTCTCTAGATTCCTGTGGTTCCTGGAACAGCCCTGGGAAGACATTGCATTACAGTAGTACCTCAGGTTACATACGCTTCAGGTTACAGACTGTGCTAACCCAGCAATAGTGCTTCAGGTTAAGAACTTTGCTTCAGGATGAGAACAGAAATCGTGTTCCGGCGGCGCAGTAGCAGCAGGAGGCCCCATTAGCTAAAGTGGTGCTTCAGGTAAAGAACAGTTTCAGGTTAAGTACAGATCTCCGGAACGAATTAAGTACTTAACCCGAGGTACCACTGTACAACATTCTCACCTGAACTTTCCAGAGAGAGGACGAAGCCACAGAGGCTGCATGTGGAGTGCCTGAGAGCAGCACATTCATTTGTTTTTTAAAGTAAAATACTTTCTTGCACCTCTGTCAGGTGTTTGTGAAAAGCATTTGTGAAAAGCCCATGAGGGAGGGCCTTTCCCACAGCACATAAAGCTGGATTGTTGGCACTGGGAGCATGCTAGAATTATGAAAAGGAAAGAGCACATGCACCCAGGCCTTGTCTGTCTTCACTGAAATTCTCCCCTTCCCACATTTTTTAAGGAATCTTTTGTACTGCCCTTCCCCCCAAGAATGGCCAGACAAGCAAACAAACCTTCAGCTGAGATTATTAGCACAGCATTATGTAATCTTCTCTTGAATCCTTTATTTGTGCTTGGTTCCACTGGAGGATCAGGAAATGATAATCCATCTTCTTACAGCAGCTAGGAGGTATACTAGTTTAATGGGGTAGAGAGAGATTCTAGCGACATTAGTTATTATGTAGACATTAGCTATTATGAATTTGGCACATCATGTTTATAATAAAGTTAGCACATTTTATTTGAGATGGGGAAGGTAAGCAAGATAATATTAAATTTATTGGAAAACGGTACATTTTCATCATACCGGAAGTTGAAGGCGCACGACCTCAGAACCATGTGGCATTTGGAATGATTTAAGACTCTTTTGTAAGGTATTATCTTCCACGTGTGGTTTTCTGTGAACTTGTGTTTTTCTTATGAAATATATGCAAAAAATAGACGTCCTCAACTGTTTTTTCCGTCTCTGTGTTCTTCCGTCCACACATTTAGCCCTACATGGTGCATGTATGCTAGAGCTGTATATGTGCATTTGGAGCTCCTTAGATTGTGAACAATATTGCTGGAAGTTTTCCTATGAAATAGTCGCTATGTGGACTTTTGATACCTGCAGTTACCTCTAGATTATCACTTTTATTTTTTCTGTTTGAAAGGAGTTAGCACAAAATCATACGATGCAAGCATTAAAATTTAATTAGTAGGGATCTACTGCAATCGCAGTGAAAGTAAATAACCTGAAGAGATGGGTGTAAGCAATCCATTTTAATTAGAGAGCTTTATTGTTAATGCAGAGGTACATTTGTATATGACAACTCTTATTTTACAATTACATCACACAGTAGTTTTGTCTTACACTGTAAATCCCAGGTGAGGTAACAGTATAGTCATAAATGACTAGATGTAATCCTCTGATTGCCACTCAGCCATGAAATGTGGTTTTCCCCTCACTAATTATGTATTGATTCCGACTCTACGAGTTTAATTTTCTCATGCAACTTGGAAAGGAAGATTAAATATATTTTCAATGCAGAAATATTTATCTACTTACCATGGGTATGTAGGCAAGTGGCAAATGGCCCTGCATGTTCACCCTTCCACAACACAGGAAAGGAGGAAACTGCCTTATACAGAGTGAGACATTTCGTCCATCTAGCTTAGTATTGTGTACACTGATGGATAGGGGCTCTCTAGGGTTTCAGACAAGAAATCTTTCTCCTAGCCCTACCTCAAGATGCTGGGGATCGAACCTGCATGCAAAGTAGCTGTTTTACCACTGAGCTATGGCCCTTCCCAAATTGTATGACAGAGGTCAATATCTGCTAGGAAACATTTACATGCACACAGTCATAATTTTATAGGTGTGCCGCCTTTCCACAATTCAAACCATGTTCAATGTGGCTTACAACATGAAGAAAGGCATAACTACAACACAACAAAAGCAGTAATAAACAATAAGCAAAACATTAAAATACACAACCAAACTGAACAATTTCCACATAAATCACAAGATATAAAATAAATATACAAAAAAACCAACAGCAACAACCCCTCCTCCTCAGCAAAACCCCCGGAACAAAACAGCAGCCCAAGAGTCTGTTCAGCAGCCATAGCTTTTTATAGCTGGAATCAGTCAGGGCCCAGGTGGAAAAGGCCTACAAGGCAGGGAGCAGGTCTTCCAGAATTCGTAGCCAAGATGGTCAATGTCACAATTTCCTTCTGCTTTGCCAATGATACACGGCTAAGCAGTTGTTATCACTGATTACTTTTTAAAATGTGTTTCTGTTTTTGATCATTTGCATTCCATCTGATTTATCATGCTTTTTTGTCTATTTCAGTTCCGCCTGTCATAAGAGTGTTTCCCGAAAGCCAAGCAAGGGAGCCTGGTGTTACAGCCAGCCTTCGGTGCCATGCAGAGGGTATCCCCAATCCAGTGCTTGGCTGGTTGAAGAACGGGATTGATATAACTCCAAAGTTATCTAAACAGTTAACTCTTCAAGGTAAAAGCGTAGGCATGTCTTTTTATCTGCACTACAAAGACTTCGGAGAGCAACGTGAACTTTTAAACTGGTGTAATTTATTTATCATGCCTTCAGGCAGAGCCTTGAGCAACAGGTATGATGTGTTAACTCCACCTCAGAAGTGAAGCTGACAGTTCTGAAGTCTACAAGTAACCTGTTCTATATATGTTTTCCTTTACTTCTCTGTCTATAGCTATTTTCAATTCACCTTAGTATTTTGTGCGAGTGTATCAAGTAATATTTTTAGGAAATGTTACCACAGTGAAGTATTTTCCAATTTGAAGTGGTAAGATTATAAAAAACCAAGCACACGCTGTTTAACCAACTAACATATCTTCTCCTTTAATCTGTGGATATCAGTTTCTGAATTAGCATTTTTATAGACCAAATCCAATGCCTCTCTCTACCTGAGAGTTCACACGTGCATTGATTGGGCTATGATGGAATGTGCACACATTGGCACTGAAATAGAAAAAGGCATTGCTCCTCTCTGATAGCAAGCCGAAGAATGTGCATCATTGACCAACTGCATATCTGTGGCCACATGTTATATCCCCCAAGTTAGGGGAGTTCAAGGAGGAGGGACAAAAGCTTTAAATGGGCTGGGCTAAAACAAATGCTACCTGTTTCATCTTGCGAGCAAAGTGACACAACAAAAACCATAACTCATGTACTCCTTTGTTTCTTCTGCACCCAGCAAATGGCAGCGAGGTCCACATTAGCAATGTACGCTATGAAGACACAGGAGCATACACCTGTATTGCAAAGAATGAAGCAGGAGTGGATGAAGACATCTCTTCGCTTTTTGTGGAGGATTCTGCTCGAAAGACACGTGTGTACTTTTTATTTTTTTCCTCATACCTAGAGAAGAAAAGCTATCAGTAACTGATAGGAAGTACGGTACTTAGAAACCATAGGAGACACACACATAAGAAAAAAGTTTTACTGTCTCATAATATGTTTTGAGACATCCCTTGGAATGTTCTGATTGAGGCTAGATCATCAAATGTGGCAGGTTCATATAACTGGAAAGAGGTCAAATCACTGTAGCCTGCTAGTTTTCCCAGAACATCCTGTGCAAGGATTGCCTTGGCATCCATGTAATTGCCACAGAAATAACAGTCCCTCAAAAGCAATACTGACAAAAAGTAACAACAGATCCCTGTTTAAGAGGTAACAGAGATTGTATCTTTATTTTCACTTAGTCTTGCCTCTCATTCCTCAGAGGAACTGATTTGTTTATGAAATCTATGAGTTTTCAGACATAATTCTAAATAGCTCTTCCAGGAATTTAGGTTGTAAGTAACTGGCCAAACAGTCTGACTGAGCCTGCAATAAATATCTTGTCTTCAGTTTGGTTACAATAGTGTGTGTGTGTGTGTGTGTGTGTGTGTGAGAGAGAGAGAGAGAGAGAGAGAGAGAGAGAGAGAGAGAGAAGGTGATATTATTAATTTAAGGCTTTAGTGCCTCCTTCCTGCTGCAATATCCAGAACCCTCAGAAAAGCTGCTTTCCAGAATGGTATTTGGTGTGACATGGGTGGAACAATAAGAAATCAGGGACCACCTTTGTACAAATAGATGTGCTTGTTAGGGCACCATTGGGTTTCAACCATTAACATCTAAGGTCTGAGGTCTGTTCAGTCATATTTTTGACTTTATTATCTGGGAATGCATTGGAAATCTTATGGAGGGGAAATGTGTGGCTTCGTGGAGTCAGCATAAATATCAACAACAATCATTTCCTTGATTTGTGCTGTATTTGCTTATGATGTGTGGTTTATGGAAGAAGTTGATGTACTAGGCATCAACTTTAAGTGTTGACCAAGCAAAATTCCATTTCCCAGTGCTTTCTGTGCCTGGCTTATTGCCATAGAGCAATAGTATACACATTTGCACAACACAAAGGCCCACTGTGTTCAATGGGGCTTATTGCCAGGTAGCACTAAGATGTAGATTGGCTTCCCATTGCAATTAATTTTTGACTGATGGTTTTTGTAGATCCTTGAGATTACCTTTCTAATTCTAATGACTGGAGATGGAAATGGTATTTCCAAATGTGAACTTAGTTGCTGAGAAAATTACCACATAATTCAAATGTTTTTCCAGCCTTCTGCTGCTTCTCCTCTTCCTAGCTAGGCTGACACTGACATTGTCATAAATATATAGAAGGAAGCCCAACTATAGTTACAGTAGTCATCTATGTCAGTACATCACTTCTAAGAATATTTCATAGCATTGGATACTATTCAATAATTTGATTATCTGGCTGAAGAATAAAACACTACTTGATATATTTGGTGGCCTCTTACAAGTAAATGTCGCAAGTGCCATCTGTCTTCAAATGGCAGCTTCTCTGCTATGTTGTATAGGTGATGAAGTGAAATTGAATGAAATTAATAGTCGCTAGTGAGGCTGTTTACCACCTGGTAGCAGTAATTCTTACACAGTCAAAATAGACCATCACAGTGCCTAATAAAAACTTGTCATTACAAAACGGATATATCTTGACTCTCATCCCCACATAATAATATTCCTAGAAGCTCTCCAACAGGCTTGTGCCACACAATCTTGTGCTCAGTTACGCTGAAATCACTAGCGTTACATATGCTCAGGTAGATGCAATACTCCTCAGTACGACTACTATTTTAAAGAAAACAGTACTTGATTTATCACAATGTGAACTTTGCAGGTAACCTAACTGACTGTTAATACAAGCAAGCAACACATTTCAAAACCAGTCCTGCCACGGGCAAACTGTGTTCAGAATCTCCAGCTGTTTTTTATTTGTATGTTTATTTTGCTTTTACCAATCAGCAGCCCCATATGGCAAGTGAAGTTAGGTTGGGAAGGTGTGGGAAGCCAACCCTCTCCCCCCTCCCCCGCCCATATCCCTATACTAAATGCTATGTGCTAAACCTCCATAAAGCAGCTGGTGGTGGTGCCTGAATGGAGAGGATTGGTGCACAGAAAGAAGAGTTCAGTGCCCTTCTCCTGCTTATGAATCATCTGCTTAAAATCACACACGCCACAACCAATTTACATTTACACTGTGCCACCTGCATTCTAAGGCAGGATGTTAGCAACAAACAAAGCTGCCTTATAGAAAATCAGGCAGTTTGTCTGTCTAACCCATGGGTAGGCAAACTAAGGCCCGGGGACCGATCTGGCCCAATCGCCTTCTAAATCCGGCCCGCGGACGGTCTGGGAACCAGCATGTTTTTACATGAGTAGAATGTGTCCTTTTATTTAAAATGCATCTCTGGGTTATTTGTGGGGCATAGGAATCCGTTCATTTCCCCCCCCCAAAAAAAAATATAGTCTGGCCCCCCACAAGGTCTGAGGGACAGTGGACTGAAAAAGTTTGCTGACCCCTAACCCAATATTGTCTGCTCTGATTGGCAGAAGCTGTTCAGGCAGGATGTTCTCCTTCAGCTGCTGTCTGTTCTATTTAAGAGGGGGAGGGGGTGCCAGAGATTGAACCTGGATCATTCTGCATGCAAAGCATGTCCTCTACCACTAAGCTTTAGTCTCCTCACATTATCTTTGGTTCCTTATCAGTGGTAATCTCAGTGGTTCTTTCCAACTATTCCACCAATAGTTTCATCCTAGCCCCTGCCCTCAAATCACAGTTACTTTCTTCTTTGTATGCTATTCCCCAATCTCAGTATTCATTATCATTATCTCCCCCGCTCCCTACTCTGTATGCATTTTTTAAAAATCCTATCACCGTTCATCATACGATACGATAATCTTTATTGTCATTGTCCCATACAGAAAAAAAATCTACATCAGACATTCAAAAACCAACTATCCCAGCTATCCCAGCCTGGTTAATCCCCTAAAAACTCTGATACCCCATATTTAAATGCAATATACTCCCATAGAGACTCCCTTACACTGTGTTTAGAACCAAAATCGCATTTGGACAGAAACTGTTTCTCAGGCAGCTAGTCCTAGTGTTTATAACCCTGTACCTTCTTCCAGAAGGCAAAAGCTGAAAGAGATCATTTCCGGGGTGTGCACTATCCTGCACTATCTCTGCAGCTTTCTTATGACACCTGGAAGCATAGATTTGATCCTGTCCCTTCCATACCTTATAGGGCAGCAGTCCCTGCCTTTTTAATATTATCAGTGGTCACAATGTTGAAGGAATGGGAGCAAGTGACAGAACGCATGTCCCTTTGCTTCAAACTTCTCATAATATGTTCCCCAAGGAGCTCATTCATTGTGAGCCAATTAGTGGATGATAATCCTGATCTACCTCACAAGGTTGTTTTGAAAGAAACAAAGCAATTGGAACAGTTTGTTTTCCTAAAAGCACCGTATAAAAGGGAAATAACGAATGCCATGGTTGCAAAGCATGAAAAATATTATTCTTTCTGGAATTAAACCCATGAAGCTGACTAGTAGAAGTTAATAATACGATAGGTAAAGAGATGATTTACTTCTTATTTTCTTTTTATAAAATAAACCTTAAATCTGAATTTATAAGACATTCAAGAAGTACTACGAACCATAAAATGTGAGGCAGGTGAAATGTTTTTTGCCAAAGCTGAGCAAACACAGCACAAAACACCAAGCATGTTTTTTACTTCCGTCGCTCAGTCCCTTCCTTCCCATCTATCAAGCTAATTTGGAACATCACCAGCCAGCGCATGAGAACATAAATCACCTGTAAGGACCTCCCTATGGTAGGTCTCTTTTAGTAGAAAGCTCAATCCTGATAATTCTAGCATTTTCCTTGTCACTGTGCTTTAGTTTGCAAGTGAACAGAACAGACATTTGCTGTGAACTTCAGATTTGATTGATTTTGGGGGTTTGCCTTGTAGAAGTCAGAGCTGAAGTGATTGCTGTGGCAAAAGGATTAAACCAAGAATTGTAAATCTGAAAAGTAATATTGATTTCAGCAATAATTTACTACAGCATGCCCAATAATTGTGCCAAGCCTCTTGGCTGCGTATTTACTTGGTTCTCTCGGAACCAGGTAGCAGACATTCTGATTTTATTGTAAACAGGAGACACAATCATGCCTAAGTTAAGCACTTTGAACTTACTCCTATTGATTTCAATGAGAAAACTGAAGTACTTGTTTTGTTCTCTCCCAGTGAAATCAATGGAACTTCAAGGTGCTTAACTTTTAAAAGATAATCTTTATGGTGAGTAAATATACTAAACATTATTATTACTATTATTTTTAAAATAAGGAATCTGGTTCCCTCAGTCCCATCCAACAATTTTCACCGTGGCACCCTCATGCCAGAGTTCTCCGTCAGTGCCCATATTTGAATTTTTCAATGACCTATTTTGTGTTATTTGCAAGCTAATCTATCAGTTGCTCTTGCACAATGAGTGTACCCAGTGCTATTTTTCTAGAAAAGGAGTCACCAGAACTCACCATGAACAACTCCCTTCTTCTCTTACAATGGCAATGGCGCCCACTTGAGAGGTGCTGGAACTGATTTCTGGTGAGTTCCACCTGAAAAGAAGTCCTGAGTATATCTAGTTTCATAAGGGACCCCAAGAGTCATCTTGTCCAATCCCCTGCAATGCGGGAATAATTTAATACTCACATGCAAATATGTTGTTGAAAATAGAATGATGATAGCAACAAAGGAGGAAAAAATGAAAGTCCAAAAGTTTTAGGCAGGAGAGTAGTGTATTATACAGAAGTGCCTTGCTGACATTCCTGCTGTCTTACCCCTCCCCTCCCAGTAAGCAACAGTGACCCACCTACCAGGAAACTAGTATAGTGGCATTAGAAGAGAAATAATGAGGAGCCCTGGCTCTCGCCTATAGTCACTCTCTGCATGTTCTTCGCTTCAACGGCTGCAACACCAGATGTGTCAGTGTCAAGATTAACCTGTGCTGCCACCATACAGTTCTTTTTCCATTGTTCTCCATTAGCACAATATATATACCGGCTCCATTATTCTTAGGTTCTACTTTTGGCAAAGTAGCCCTCCGTTGCGTAAATCCATCACAGAACACTTGAACACCTGCTTTTCTGGCTTTGATGGGTAAAAAAGAAAGTGCCCTAGTTTAGTTATATGTCTTCCAACCTGCTATCGAGAGAAAATTCCATGTGGTCCAGACATCAAACCTGCCGCAAAGCCTGCTCTGTGTTGTAGAGTTATACAACTTTTATGAATTAATACAGATGAAAGGTTTTGGTCATAGGCCTCGGCAGCTTTCTTCTTCGTCTAAAGGAATGTGCAGTAATGCACATTAAAGAAAAAAAAGTTTCACAATATAAAGTTCATTCTTGACATACCTTCTCACCACAGCCCTGGAGATAGCTTTTTGGACCTCATGCATCATCTGCTTGCCTCTAAAGAGGAGCTTGGGAGGGCTGGATTTTGCTGAGTGCGATAAAGGTTCTTATATCTCACTGGGCTGTACAGAAGTAAAAGATATGAAGCATCCATTTCTCTTCCTCTGGATTTCTTTGACAGCAACAACAAAATCAGAAACTCAAATTTACTGGTGAGAAGTGGTTAATATGAAGCAAACCTTCAAAGCATTTACATTATGCTTACACTTAGAATTTGAGATTAGATTTAAAAGATGTAATAACCTACAGTGTGGTTTGTTAGGAGATTAATATGCTGGCTTTCATAGCAGGCAGGAAAATGGAGTGATGGATAAGACCTTCAGTGGACTATGTGATGCCTGTTGCTGTTAGCAAGAATAAAAGGAAATAAATAGTCTGAGCTTTGGCTTTGGTTGCAGTTGGAGGATATAATTTTATTTTAAAGTTTCCTGCAGATAACACACTCTTGTCACATTTCTGCTCCCGAGAGAAGCCAGTACTACTAAGATGATAACAATTCATCATCAAAATGGAAATTCAAGATTAAAGTCAATGAAAAACACTGTGAAAGCATTTTATCCTGCAGTTGTTACATTTTTGTCTTCAAGAAGCAATGAGTTAAGCTTCTTTGACAGCTTGGCGCAATTTTAACAAAAGATGGTAATCTGGTAAACCCTTTTGACACTCCTATTAGTATTGGAACAACTTAATATATCTCTCAGTCCTAAGAGATTTTTCAGTCCTTTGTATATACGTAACATGCCCGTTTGCACGTTGTCAACACTTATTTTATATGTATTGTGTTCTAGCATAATCACAGAAGTATAATAATTAACTCCACAAGAGACTTCATGCAAACTCCAAAATTCAGGAGTCATAAACTTAGAGTTGAAATGTGATTTCGAAATAAAGTTACATCTCAGTCCACAAAACCATGTCGTGTCCTTGTGAGCCCATAAACTGAAAGATAGCAAGGCCTGTTCAATCAGACCAAAGGCCTATCTTGTTCAGCATCTTGTTCAGACAGTGGCCTATCAAAAACCCACAGACCGGGCAAGAGTGCAACAATGTTCTCCCCACTGGGGATTCAAAGCAACCGGCATTCACAGCCATAGTGCCTCTGAGAGTAGAGGCAGAGCCATCATGGCTAGTAGCCATTCATAGCCTTAACCTCCATGGATTTGTCTGTTCCTCTTTTAAAGCCATCCTCTATGGCAGCCATCACTACATCTTGTCAGATAATGTTCATTGGTACATTAGCTTCATACCTGTGATTGGGAGGCCTTAACATTCCTAGGGTCAGTTAAACAACAATAGGACAAGTATTTCTATTATGTTCCTAAAGGACAAGCAGAGCAATCCTAAACCCCTGATCCACGCTGCTGCTAGGGTTTAGGAGTTTCGTGAAGGTATCCGTCTGCTGGACACATTGCAATGGATCAACTGGAACCAAAGCCCTTCCAATTCTGAGGAGGTCCCTGAACTGTGTCCTCAGGCTGTGCCAGTTTGCATAGCGAAACAAGTGCAAAACATCCCACTCCACCTTCTGCATTGACCAGCAGGAGCTGGCAGAACTGCAGATGTGGCTGGAAAATCCAGCCCAAGCTAGGATTGCTCCTTAGACTCAGTTGGTGGGGATCCTATAGCTCATAATAGAACCCTGTTCCTTCAGTGGCATACACAGGCACTCAGATTGCCACATCTTATAGGGAATAGGAGACTTGTGTGCCCCCTTCCATAAACCTATCCAGCTCTTCTCAAAGTCTGGGGCTGCAACCCTAACCCTGGGAGTAAGCCCTGTGGAATTCAGTAGGATTTACTTCCAAAGATTGCCACCTGACTAGCTAAAGACAGCTCTGTTATGTCCTAGAAAAGATTTCTCTGTGAATGGGCAATGTACCTGTGGCAGACTAAATTGAGCAACTACTATTTAGTGTCCCCTGTCTGTTATTATTCTTTCTTTCACAACATTCACAATGATTACTGAGCATATACTGTGGTGGTGCATTTGTATAAATTATGTTAGTCACAGAAGGATAATATACTCAAGACCCAGACCCTGTGACCATCATCTGAAGCCCTTCTTCATGCGCCTCTTCCACAAGAGGTCCAAAGGGTGGCAACACAATCTTATATTTCTATGTTGTGAACTGCCCAGATATCTACAGATGAAGGGCAGCATGCTAAATAAGTAAGTAAGTAAGTAAGTAAGTAAGTAAGTAAATAACTCACTCACTCCCAGGGTGTACTATAGAGATGGTGATGATGATGTTTAAAATAAGACTGATTTAAGACATAACAACCATTGGGGAATCATGTGTGACTCACTATTCTTCCATCACTGTAAGGTCTCCCATCCCCTCTAGGTCTGTTGAGAAGGCATTTTAAATCCTCATGCTCTCACACATCTTCCAAAGGGGTTCTTTGTCTCCCCAGAACGTTTTAGATTCCTCAAAAGTAGCCATGGTGACCCATCTTAAGTCATGTGAACATCTGAGGTCACCATTAACGCTTTGATCGATGAACTCTCAAGGATACCCTATGAATATATTTCAAACTTGGATCCCTGTTCCTTGAAGGCCCCAGGATGACATTTTAAAAAGTGTCTTTATTCATGTTTGAAACAGAGGAAGCGCAAGCATATCCTAACCTTGAGGTCCCTTTATTTGTGTGACACTTGCTCGTGATAGAACTGTGGGAATGGGATATCATATATATCGAACAATATCATTGCCGTTACACTGTAACAGCATAATAAACTGCTTGAACTTCTGTTGCACCATTTCCCGGGTCACAGATGTAATATAAGATGGTATTCAAGTCGAAGTAAACCTATTGAAATTAACGGACTTAACTTAGTCATGTTCTTAGTCATGTAAGATTTAGTGGAATAGCATCTTAGGTTTTCAGCTAGAATATTTTTCAAACAGGTATTTCTTTAAAAAAACCACTATTGATATTTTTATTATTATGATAATTTTCAAAGGCTTACTTTTAACAATAAAGGTTAGATTTGAATATTTTTAAAATAATGCTGTTCCGTTTCAGGTGATCTGGATTTCATGTTGTTTACCTGTTAATGAAGTGAGAGGAAAGTTTGCCACCCAAATATTTTGCAGTAATTTACAGATGAGTTGAATATTTGATGCCCAATTAATATTTCATCCTGCATTTTTTATTCTTTAACATCCATTACAGTTCCCCATGTTACCCGGTTAAGCAGCTGTGACTCTGTCACATTCTATGAAGCAACTTCTATAAATCCTTTCATCTGTTCACCCACAGCAAGCTGAAAATTATCTGCTTCCTGCATTTTGTGTCTAGAGGCTATGTTTAAAAAATAATATGCCTTTTCGCTACCATTAAATAGATCAATTTCTAACACCAGGACCTTTTTTGCATGTCAAAGTCTTATCACCTAAGAAGAGGTTATGTGCTCTGAATACTGCTGACTTCCGAGGTTCATGGCCATCTTCTCCTGCCAGGCCTATAGAACAGCATAAGGCTAAAAGCTTTTTTGACTCTGATTTATTGTCTAAATTTCTTCCACAGGGTCTTTCACAGGTCTCTCTTGCATCTCATACACAGCAATGCCTCTTTACCTCATTTCTCTGGGAATAAGTTGTGCTGGCATTTTATGATATGCCTAGGTATGCAGAGCTGAACAAAGGCTTTCCAGGGACTCAGTCTCAAACAGATTTTTTTTTAAAAAAACAACCCAGCAACTGTTGGGGTCATCTTTGTTTCCAAAGCCCATAAAGCATCTGTAGATTACCAAGGGTTTATTTATAAAACAAGATTCAGCAGTTATCTCTGGGGTTATTATTCTAAGGTTATTGTCTTCAGATAAAAACCCTGTCTACAGAATTTTCAGAGAAAGGAAATTTCAACTGCACATAACTAGCTTGCCTATATGTGGGGAATTTATGCAGTCTGTAGAACTCTGTGGTTTCTATAGATAAAGCACATCATTTTAATTATGTTGTGGTTGGAGTCAGACCTGCTGCTCTCTGAATGGAAGGGCTCCTTCCATTCTGAACAGTGAGCTGCATCAAGCAGAGGTGCCCAAAATGGACACTCCTGCAGGTGAAAGAAGAGAGCTTAGTTTTGCCGATTCCCCTTTCCCTTTGTAGCCCCCCATTGGCACTTCCCATGCTGGTCCTCCAAGCACCCAGACTAGATTTTTGAAGGTTTTAGGCTCTCCATGGAACTTATCATTTAAAGATATAAAGAATTAATGATTTAAGATGACAAAGATTGACAGTTATGGAGTCATGGAAAGGGACACCAAGTTAAAATGGACATCCTCAGGACCTGTGGCAAGAGACTCTTCAGGCCAACGAAATAAGCCAATGTTAGTGTGGAGACCCTACAATCTTTAAAGACAGGGGATGGCACCTAAGCAATGGGTGGACAATCTAGAATTAGCAGCAGGGCTTCTGTGGATTCAGGAAGCAAACAACAGAAAGCAATAGAGAGAACTTGAAGATGTGTATCCCGAATATGGATGTGAGATGCTACAAAAAAAGACGAATGTGGAGTTCCACACTGCACAATTCTGGATCCTAACCATGCCCTCATTTTTCTGGAATTTAAGGTTGAATATAAGGTTGTATTCAACTAATGTTTAGTCAGCATAAACCCATTAAAATGAATGAACTTAAGTTAATCCTGTCCATTAATTGTGATAGGTCTCCTCTGAGTAAACATTAGTTGAACACAACCCTTACTAAATAATAAATACAATTTTACCACTTTCTTATAACTCCATCAAGGTGGTATATAGGAAACAGAAAATGCAATCATTAACTCTGGCTGATCCAATATTGGTTCTGGATTCATTTATACCTGACTGGGACCTTAGACAGGACCAGTCACATTTACTGATTGCATAGTATGTTTTCTGTAGGGCAGCTCCTAAATAATTTGAAACTTCAGTATATCCAGGGACTACTTCTGGGGGGAAAACGGAAATGGATCTGTTTTGTCAGGAGACCTACAAGCTTAAATGGGATTCCACCCCCTACTCAATCTTCAATAACCTGTCATGGGGATTTCAGTTGCAGTACTCTTCACAGCACTTTCCTTGATACCTCAGCAGTCATATTGTGTATCTAGGCTGCCCTCCGATTTTTTTCTTTCACCTCTCCCACCTGGGATTTGGATTTTCTGCCTGTTATCTCTCCTTTCTTTATCAATCTTATACTGTGTACCAAATCACTCAATGCCATTACAAGTATGACTTTACCAATGATTGAGGCCTTGAACCAAGGCTCAGAGGACCCAGTCCTAATTAAATCTGTGTCTTTTCAACCATGAATCTTAATGACAGCAGAGATAAACAGAGATTCAGAACAAAGTTGCCACAGTTGTTGTTGTTGTTGTTTTATATTGTAGTTCCTGTGCTTTTAACTTGGCATGTTATACCAAAATCCAAGTACAGATTTCCCCTCTTTTTTTTTCAAATCCAGGGAAAATAGCCTATTGGTTCTTATGTAGCAAAATTTTGTTGTATTAAAAACTGTGATACATTTTCTGCATAATTGTCCTTGAACTGCAAATATACTCAACCAAATATTGATTCAGTCAATAAAACCTGGCAGTTAATGCACAAAAACGTTGCAAAATTATCAAATATGTCTGTTAATAGGCAGGAAAGTAGTATTACATTTCTTTAGATGAGACTTTTTACTTGTATATTCATTGGTTCATTGCTCTCAAAGCAATTTAGCTACAGTTTTGGTAATGAACTTACTTGTTTCCAATGATAAAAGTGAAATATTCAGATAACCTTCCAGAATACAAAGTGTTGATTGGATTAATTAACTCTTTCCAGCAATCTCAATGGAAGTTACAAACTACGTAATAATAATATATGGCTTGCTGTTTCAATTTATTCACATTTTTTTTCTGAGGCGGTCAGGATGAGAGGACACTTTGTATTAGATAAATGTATGAAACGAGCATAGTTTTAGTTGCTGCCCAACTAGTATGTTTGCTTTTAATGCATTTTTATCGTATTGGAATCTATTGGTCTCTGGGTCACAATAAAGAATTCAGTTGAATTGGAAGAAATTTCCTCACAGATAGAACTCATCAGAGTAGTGTTACCCCACTGAAGCTCCATCCAAAAGAACTAAAGGTATCCCTTGAAACATACAAGAGAAAATGTCCTTAAGTTCTTCAAATATTTGGCCTGAAAGTTAACAGAAGTAGGGAAAATGCCAAATACGGGCAGGTCTTGTTGGCTACTGAAGGCAAATGTTTAAAGTCCATATTTGTTATACACTGACTAATACAAAATCTACCTTTGCCAGGACCAAATGTGTGGTGGTGAGGGGAACTATGATGGAGAGACCCAGAGCACAAATACAAATATAACTTCTTAATGTCAAGAATTTGCCTTCCATGATTTTCTTTAATACTAAACATGAATGAGTGGCTATTAGTTTGGTCATGCTATTACTGATACATAATATAAGGGTTTTGCCTTAAGCCTACCAGCCCAATATTACAGGATGAGCTTAGGGAAATGTTTGGATTTTCAGTAGAGCAAATAAGATTCCTGCATAGCAGAGAGAAAAAAAACTGGAGGAAGAAAACTAATTAACTGTAATGGTTCTAGGGGTTGCTCGTGCGTAAGCCGGTGCTTATCTCCCCGGCTGGGTGCAAACACCTGGCTGGGTTGCCTAAGTGAACCTTTTCTGTCCGGACAGCCACTCACCCGTGGCTGACTCAATCGCTGGCAGAATCCGTCAGTGGGCGTTTCTTAAACTTCTTCCAGCAAAGAAGCTCTTTGACGCCTAGTCTCCTCCTACTCTCTCTGCGCGAAAGCCTTCTGCGCAAGGAGGGCGTGGGCAACGGAGGGCCCCTACTCTCCCTGCTGGTCCCAGGCAAGGAGTCATGGGACCGCCTCGCCGCTTCCCCCATCTGCCCCCCTTCTCCACTGGTGCTACACTGATTCTCTTCCCCAGAAGATGGGCTGCTTCTCCCAATCCCTGGACGCTCTCTGGAATCCCTCTGGCTTTTGCTCTCTCCCTCCGGCACTGATGGCAGTTCCCTGACATTACCTTTCTGCCTTTTTCTTAAAATTCTAAGGGAAAAAAATGGTGTTCAAAGGTTCTTGTATACTATTGAATTCTCTGATGTATCAGTTTCCTGTGAGTGATCTGTTTCTGAAATGTCTTATGAACTTTTAACTTCTACTTTGATTGGGTTGTGTCTGATTTTGTCAATTTATTTTATGATGGTGTATGACTCTGCCTAGCTATGCTTCTAAAACAGAAAAAAAAATGGTTATAGGTTGGATAATAAGCATTTGGGGTTCTGTTTCGTTTTTCAGTTGTAAATGTTTAAACCCAAACTCCATGAACTGGAGCTCAAATCTCAATAATAATCATCTCTTGTAAATATACTAGAAAGTCTCTCTCTCTCTCTCTCTCTCTCTCTCTCTCTCTCTCTCTCCTTTTGCTACAGAAAATTATTGCCTTCAGTTTTGCTTTCTGAAGGCACTAAGAAGCATCCCATAAGCTTCAAAGGAGTCAAGATCATGCAGAGCAGTTCTAAAGTGTCATTCGAATGCACCACTCATAGAATATTTTTAAATGTTTCACCTCTTTGAGATGCAGTGAAGTGTTCCCCTTTAGAATTATTCATTCTAAACACAATAGCACAATAAGACTAGCTGAAGTATCCCCATTGTCTATATTTCCACTTAAAAATCTTAAAATAAAAAAAAAAAGCTTTGTGGTTCACATTAGCTTATTCATTTTCATTGAAACTTGCTAAATTCTGGTCATAAATATCAAGTACAGTAAGTATATATCTAGGAGTCAAACAATCAGAATTTGTTCTAGATAGTGGATGTGTGCAAATCAATCTTGTATCATGTTCCTAATTTTAGAAACTGATGTGCCATTGGGTGATATTTCCATACTCATCTGTGTCTTCTGTTCTTTTCCTCTTACATGCTGCAGTTGCAAACATACTGTGGAGAGAGGAAGGTACTAATATAATTTTCTCCCCATCCTGTAGTAATTTTCTTGTCTGATGTACATATTAAATTTATAGTTAGACAATAGCTATAGCAATTATGTTTTAATTATGCATTCATTCTTCACAAATAGATCTTTGCTTCTAATTCTGTTATACGGTGTGTTATTGTCAAGGATAGAAAAAAAAACCCCTAATTATTATTTGGGGTGGGGATGGTTGCAGTATCTGTAAATGTTTATCTTTTCCTTCTCTATTTGTACCTAACAATAACCCATGTTTCTAAAAGGCTTACGGGCATATCTGAGTTACAGTTAAAACTCCCTGTGGGGACTGTGCCCTTAACTTGTCCTGTTGCTGTCATAAATCATTTGGCCAATCAGCTTATCTTCAGTCAGAATGTTGACCCAGGAATGTGAATCATTCTTATTTTGCCAAGAGTGCTATCTAGTGAAGCTCCCAGAGTAACAGAGAAATGCTGTTATCTGATTACTTGGTGAGACAAAACTAAAAAGCTTTAAAACTTGGGAAGTTTGTGTGGGGTGTGAGAGGGAAGGTTGGAGTTTACCAAAACCTACCGCTTGTGATATAGAATATAAGATTACAGCCAGAAGTTTTAATTGTATTTATTATTATTTTTACCCTGCCCTTCCTCCCAAAGGAGCTCAAAAGACACTATGACTCAAGTGATAGGCAAATATCCTTTAGCTGTTCTTTTCTTCTCTTTTTTGCTTTCCATTTCTTTCTTTCTTTCTGGTGATAAGCAAATGTCCTTTAGCTCAGTTCAGAAGCAACATAACATTTATTTACTAGTTGAGTTTCAGAGTGTCCTTAAAATTTGGAATCTTGGCCCATACTTTTTAGTTTAGGGGACGTTTTCTTGCTATGGTCTGTATGTTAGGCAAAATTGTATACACAAATGTGTGTATTAGGAAATTTTCACACTAAAATTAAAATGTTGACGAACTTGCATACTGATGTGGAAATGTGGAAAATTGAACTTTAAAAAATAAGGGTATCAGAGAAACCAAAACTGACAAATTTTCCTATCCATACCTCTAGCCATGGTGCTGAACATGCTCACTCTCCTCCTTGGGGTGGCTGGTTGTGTGTGTTTTTAAGTGCAATAACTCATTCCATATGTCTAGTTTAGTCCTCAGGTCTCACTACACAGGGCACATTCAAAAAACAAGAGAAAACAATGGGTAAAATAGTCAATATATTAAAGAGGAAAGCAAAAAATTGATCCTGAATTATAATTTAAATTTTCAATCATATAAATATTGAACTTACAATGTCCAAATATTCAAATTCCTCAGTTATTACCTCCAACAAAAATAACTGTTTACATTTTAATTATCTAGCTTTTAAAAAGAAATATTTACATTGCTCACATCTGAAACTGAGATGGTTATTGGCATACTGTTTTCTATAGGGGTTCAAAACGTATCATGGAAAAATCTTGGAGTAGGCCCATTGAAATTAATGAACATAACTTATGTCCATTAATTTTGATAGGTCTATTCCAAATATTACTAATATTGTATGCAACCTATGTGATTTTCAGAATCAACAGACACAGTTAAGTGTAAATGAGTACAGTGGTACCTCTGGTTGTGGATGGGATCCGTTCCGGAGGTGCGGCTGGATCCCAGGGTTTTCACAACTGGAGAGACCGCTTCTGCACACGCACACGCAATGGTAGAGTGCTTCTGCACATGCATGCGTGGCAAAACCCCAGAAATATACTTTTGGGTTTGCCACTTACGTATCCCGAAGTTTACATAACCAGAGGGATACATAAGCGGAGGTATGAGTATATAGCAAAATGGTAGGTTTTTGGAAAACATATCAATAATCAGAATTAGAGTAAGAAAGCCAGCAGTTAGAATATATATGCTAGCTGGAACCTGTGTAACAGAAATAGAATGGTTTATATTAGGCAATGTCTGCATGCTCTTTACTGTTCTTCAGAGAGATTTGAAATTTCCAAATGTCATGTTTTATTCACTGTCTTTGCTAGCAAAGCACACATACATATGGGGCTGCCAACTGTATACTGGCACCTGTTCCTATGCCTTGAACAGACATTAGGTGACAGTGCTCCAAGCTGAGAAAAAATTCACTTGCTGATTTCTACAAATCGAGCTGCTATTAAAGACACAGGAACTACTTGTTTTGGAGTTGTCTCACAACTATAGATACACTCTTGTCAAAAGTAGATGTCTACTTTTAGTGCAATATTGGGGTATATCAAAACCAATGACATAGAATGACCATTGAAACGCAGTGGTTCCTTTGAATGGCCATAATAACACGCTGAATTTTAGAAAAGCCATTGGAATGTGTCAAGGTGGGCACCCTGAAAAGACTTGTCACTTGTTGGATACATTTTTGTTTTTAGGCTGGCCTTTTACTTTATTTCACACACACCCCTTGCTGGTTTTTCTTCTTTTCTTTTATAACTTGCTTTGTTTTATCTGCCATGTTTGTTTTTGATAGTTGGCTTTACATTTGCCTTTGTAGGCAACCTTGAATGGTTTGGTTTTTGAACTAGAAAGATTCTAAATGCTCAGAGAGAATTCTAGCTATTACAGGTGACCACAGCTATGTATTGCTTTGTTCCTCCAAAAAGATGTAGCTGTCAGTTGAGTTTCTGAATGGACATGCAGGAGAATTGAAAAGGGTCAGGAGATTCCATCCCTAGTAATGTGTAAGAAATATGAAAAACTGAAGCACCAAGACAGTATGTTTCCAAGCATAATTCAAAGTGTTGGTGCTGACCTTTAAAGCCCTAAATGGCCTCGGTCCAGTATACCTGAAGGAGCGTCTCCACCCCCATCGTTCTGTCTGGACACTGAGGTCCAGTGCTGAGGGCCTTCTGGTGGTTCCCTTGCTGCGAGAAGCCAAGTTACAGGGAACCAGGCAGAGGGCCTTCTCGATAGTGGTACCCACCTTGTGGAACACCCTCCCAGATGTCAAAGAGAAAAACAACTACCAGACTTTTAGAAGACATCTGAAGGCAGCCCTGCTTAGGGAAGCTTTTAATGTTTAATAGGTTATTGTATTTTAATATTCCGTTGGAAGCCACCAATAGTGGCTGGAGAAACCCAGCCAGATGGGCGGGGCATAAATAATAAATTATTATTATTAGTAGTAGTAGTAGTAGTAGTAGTGTGCAAAGAGGAGGCTGACCATGCAGGAACTAATTTCTTGGCTTCCAGTTCTGTAGCCAATTTGTGAGAATAATGCTGTTTATTCTGTAATGCAATACCAGATATAATGGAGGGTTCCATGAATATTTGTGAAATAGAACGATCCTTTTACAGTGCTTCAAAGTATAGGGTTGTATGGAAACACTTCCACTGACACAAGCCAGGATGCTCACTTTTCATTGAGCACCTGGCCACCTGCACCATATCCCAGTCTGCTCCAGCAGATTCCTTAACACCTCGACTTTTTAAGGTTCATAGGTTGGTCAAGCTCTGGTGCCCCAAATTGTAGGGACAAAAGTACTCTTTGTTACAGCAAAGCTGGATGGGGTACAAACCATAAAATATATTATCATATGATAAGACACTTTAAAAAAAAAATCACTTAGAAACCCAAACCCTCCATAATTTCTGTGTTGCCATGAACCTCTATTTTACCTCTTCCAGCCCTCATAAATGGCACAATGAGAAAATGTAAATAATTTATTATTTCTCGTTGATCCTAAATGAATAATAAATTCCTTACATTCTCTTTTGTTGCAGGTATTTTCAAAGTATGCCATATATTTCCAGACTAATATTCATGAAGCCATTTTGTTTCTCAGGGGGGTTATAATGTGAAATCTTGTATCACATTAAAGTTTCATTTTAAGTCTACAGTGTTTTTTTCCCTTAATAATCCCACAGGATTAGTTTAATTAATTTTACACACATTAACAAAATATTATCTGGCCAAAAAAATTAGACAAAGCTTTCGTGCATGAACTTTTTTTTTCCTGAGTGGTTTAATTTTGTACTTTTAAACATGTTTTTGTTCCTAAGGTCTGGGAATTGGGAATATGTTCTATGTATTTTATGAAGATGGAATCAAAGTGATACAGCCAGTGGAGTGTGAGTTCCAGAGACATATTAAGCCTAGTGAAAAGCTCCTTGGTTTCCAGGCAAGTATTCTGAAACATCTAATTACTCTTTCCTTCCACCATGCTTGATATTTCAAAAAGCTGAATATGCTCTTTGAAATGTTCTATCTGCTAATGAAGCAATGGCTGACAAATGTTTCCTGTTCCTTTCTGTCACTGGGCCGCCACAACAACAGAAGACCCTGACTTGATTGCCTCCAAAGAAATATGGGCAGAAGGAGAAATGTGTCCATGCTGTGCCATGGACTCTTGCTCAAGCGTTTGTGGAAGTCTTGTCTCAGTATGGTGCCACAGTGTTACATTGGCTGTGCAGTAGTATGAATGCCATGGCAAATATGGAAGATGCAGGCTGTAGCAACCAAACTCTAGAACAGGCTTCTTCAACCTCGGCCCTCCAGATGTTTTTGACCTACAACTCCCATGATCCCTAGCTAGCAGGACCAGTGGTCAGGGATGATGGAAATTGTAGTCTCAAAACATCTGGAGGGCCAAAGTTGAGGAAGCCTGCTCTAGAAAGAACTCATGCAAAGGCTTACTATCGCAAATTGTTGCCACACTTTGAAAATGGGTCAAGCAGTGACGAATAGGTCAATCTGATCTTACCTTGAATTCTGAGTAAGAAAGCCACAGGTTGCTTCATTGCCATGTGACCCTACTTTGTATAAACTTTACTTCTATGTACCCATTTATGTGTTTCTGTGTATGAAGATTAGATAGACGAACACAAAGACAGACAGATAAGGGTGTAGATAAAGACAGAATCTGATCAAGTAAGTGGACCTTACTCCATTAAACTTCATGCCACAATAACTTGGTTAGTCTTTAAGGCGCCATTGGATTCCTTGTGGTTTTTGCTACAGCAGGCCAATACAGCTATCCCTCTGGGATTCATGCAAATATAACTGTGGGTTACCTACATCCCTACTCACATATTCCTATGTTTCTACTCTTCCAAAACCCATGCAAAACAAAACCCTTGGGCCAGATTTGCTTCTGTAATGATTACTGCCAAAGTTAAAAAATATATACAGATATATGCAGTGCTCAACAACAAGATAAATTTTTACTGCATGTAATTATACTTTCAGTAGCTAATCAAGCTTTGATTTGTGCTGCTTAACTAAAATTAGTTCAACATCACTAAAAATAAGTCAAAGACCTTTTTTCTCTCTCGTGTGGATGGGTAATTTAAAAGCTGATAATTTAGGAAGTATCTGAAAATTTTACCAAAGGAAACTTAAAATGAGGACAGTGAAACGTAAAAGTATTCTGTGTAGCATTTCAGAATTAATGATAAGTTGAGTGATTAACAGTGAAGCGAAGTAATTATAATGTAAAATATATTAGGTTTATTTTTTCTTCTCCATCTTTAAACCCTCTCCCCAATACCAGAGATAAAATTTAGGAGAGGGAAAGATTCAGTTCATGGAGCAAGCGTGTTAAAGGTAAAGGGACCCCTGACCGTTAGGTCCAGTCATGGATGACTCTGGGGTTGCAGTGCTCATCTCACTTTATTGGCCGAGGGAGCCGGCATACAGCTTCCAGGTCATGTGGCCAGCATGACTAAGCCGCTTCTGGCGAACCGGAGTAGCACACGGAAACACCGTTTACCTTCCCGCCGGAGTGTGTAGATGTGTGCAAATTACATAGGCAGAATTGTGTTGTTATTCCATTTTCCTTTAGATAATCCTATGTCTGAGTTTTAGCCAGCTTGATCTGTGCTATCATCAGTATCTGTGCTATCCTTCAGTATCATCAGACTCTCACTTCAGTGAAAGGACCTTGGTATTTTCACCATAGTCATATTGTGTCATGAACTCTGTAGTCTTTTGCACATGTTGCTTTCATCTGTGAGGACGAACAACTCATCACAACAAAGTTTTAAAAATCCTCTATCAGAAGAACATCTAATGCTTGATCAAGTAACACTGAGTGAATTTTAAGCAGTTTGTTTGTTTTGAGATCAGAGCAGATTTTGGGATAGCCCTCAGTAAATTGAGTGTAAAATTCACAGTAGTTGATATACATTTCAAAGGTACTTATATCCAATTCATGCCTCAAGTTTAATACAGTGTCTTTCCAACTCATACGATGTATTCTTGTTTGCCCCTTTGCACATTTAGACTGAACACTTGAATAGGGCAAAATTTGAACAGACATGCACCACAAGTAGTAAGTTTAAACTACTCTTCCCTTGCAGTTGGAAAACAGCCATGCAAATTTATTTTCTGTGCCCCCCCCCCCTTTTTTTGTCATGCAACTTTACTGGTTAGGATTTTATTATTATTTTTACGCCTTCCTGCATAGTGCCTATAAATCTGCTGCTGCTCCATAACATGAATTACATAGCAAGGGAAAAATATTTTTCTACTCATTGCTTTGAATACAACATACCTTCAGGCAACTATGCTATGTTGTTAAAAAAAATCCTCAATAGAATTCCCTCCATGGAGGAGGAAAGTATGTTTCCAGCTCATTGAATTATGCATTATTTTAATACATATATTTCTGCTGCATAGACTGGCTCCTGAGTGTGGATTTCAAGCTGCTTTTGAGCTAAGTATCTATTACTACATACCACATTAAATGCATAGCGTTTTGACATGACAGTTTCCTCAGATGCAAGTACTGAGGGGCTTTTAGGCTTTTTAGAGTCCTCATTCTTACAAATTTAATCTGTCAATGTGTTTATGGCATTGGTTGCCCCAAAGCAGCAGTTCCCATTTTTTTTGGAGCCACCACCCCCTTGGTTCCATAAACTCATCCCCAGGGCTCTCTACCCTAACCTGTAAAAAAGCATTATTCAGAATAGTGATTTGAATGGCCCACTAAGAAAGATAATAAGGTAAAGGTAAAGGACCCCTGACAGTTAAGTTCAGTTGCAGATGACTCTGGGGTTGCAGTGCTCATCTCGCTTTACAGGCCGAGGGAGCCAGCGTTTGTCCGCAGACAGTTTTTCCGGGTCATGTGGCCAGCATGACTAAGCTGCTTCTGGCACAACAGAACACCGAAACCAGAGCAGCGCACGGAAATTCTGTTTACCTTCCCGCCGGAGCGGTACCAGTTTATCTACTTGCACTTTTTGGCGTTCTTTCGAACTGCTTGGTTGGCAGGAGCTGGGACTGAGCAACAGGAGCTCACCCCGTCACGGGGATTCGAACCACCAACCTTCTGATTGGCAAGTCCAAGAGGCTCAGTGGTTTAGACCACAGCGCCACCTGTGTCCCTAAAAGGAAGATAATACCACAGCAAAATTCAAAACAGTGGCAATTAATGAGATAGAAACATGAACTTTTAAAAGAAAAAAATACAGTATATAAGCAAACTTGCATTTGGTCAGTTGTTAAAATGTTAGCTCAGAAAATTAAGTAACAGTCCTTTCTCATCTTCAGAGCTTACTAGATATCCTTGGCCAATTCTGTTTTCCCTCCTCCTAACCTAATTTATATTATTTAGAAACAAAACTTTCAAAGTTTCTTGCAGATCAGTCATGTAACAAATTATTTACATGTATCTGAGCTAATTAATAATATTTGGATTGACTCAGGATCTACTGAAATAAGAGGCCATGTTTTTACTGACTAGATAGCTTGAATAAGGCATCCCATACAACTTTGCAAATCAATTTTCTTTGTAGATCTCAGTCTATCTCAGAAACAACTCTCCAAACTCACCAAATATTTTGCTTTATTCCATCTGCTGGTTTGAATTAGACTGAATCACTTTCTGCTTAGGAAAGTGTCAAAAAGCAGTGAAATAAATTAACATTTTTATTGGATATTATCAGATGTTCCTCTTATAAGGAACCTAAATTGGAAAAAAGGTGCATCAATCACTTTTTAATTAAAAAGAGAATTTGTTCCTATATTTAAGAGAAAATTATTTCATCCCATTATCTGACCACTGGGGAAAATTTTAATGGAGCTTTGCATTTGAAGGTAAAGAGGAGAATGCTAAGCTTAACCTTATAAAAAAAAAATTAAAAATCATTTCTAAAACAGAAAATACTTCATTCTGCATTCTGTTCCCATCTATCAAACAATTTCTGGCATCAGCTATAGTCAGATTAATGGGTCTCATAGATAAAAAATAAGTAAGGAGAAAAAATTTGCTTAGGACTGAAGGTCTCATTTGACTAAGTTAATATTTAACAGCAGATATACTAGCTAAAAATTGTGATATGCAAAAGCATATATGTACATATTTCAGCATGCTATACAAATAACTGAATACGGTATTTGTCCCAGCTGAGGCCACATTAAGTGAGGCGTCTTCAATAGCTTTATGTTTGAGTGTAGTGATCTCTGATGTTTGATCTACCCAATTTATCCATAGAATGCCTTCATTTTTCATTTGTTTAAACTTTTCAAGGGAATGTTACAAAAACAACCCTGTAGCTTTGGCATGATGAGGTCAAGAAAGTTGAATTCAGCTAGCTGGATGCTTGTGCGGTCAAGTGACCTGTTTGTTTCTAGGCCCAATTGGTAACCCTTAAATAGTCCTGAATAGTTTAGGATCACATTAATTAAAGGACCACCTGTAGCCATACGTACTTGCCCAGTCCTTAGCATCGGACGTCAGAGTCCCTGCTTGTGTAGGCTTACACTCAAAATCTGTCAGATTGGCAGGATCAAGAAATGGTGTAGAATTCTCTCTCTAGGGAGGCAAATCACTCTACTTTAACGTTGGCATCCATCATTCTCAAGAGACAATGGTGTGTGCCTCTGGCCACGCTGGAGAATCACAGCACCTGCTGTGGCTGAAGAGACCAGTAACTCATAACTGCTGCCTCCTGCCTTGTTTTTTCTGTGACCTCTTCGGGGTGCTAGCCTGGACAGGGTGTCTGGAGGTCCTGGGCTGCCTAGATGACAGGACCCCACTCTTGGCCTCTGATATAGTCCAAAGGAAAGCAGAGCAATATGTTTAGCACCAACTTGGCTACAGGAGTTGCTGGAAGGAGGCATACAAGATGCCATCTAACTGTCTTAGGGACTCCGCTCCAGATTTGTACAGGCTTTACTGCTTAGCCTTTTTTTCTCCCAAATAGCAGAGGGTATGGATTTTCCCTTGGAATGAGTTTAGCTGCAAAAAAGGCGGCAAAAACTTAGGAACAGAGATTTCCTTCTCCTAGATAGGCTACCTTTCAAGGTTGATGAGTCCCATCTACCCCTCACTTCCCTTTACAGTACATGCAGAAACCATCTTCTCGACCTTGGGCCCACTATTGGTCATGTCCACTCAATCTGCCAGAGCCTGTCTTCGCATGCAGGGGAAGTCCTTAACTCATGGAGGGTTTGAGACCCATCTGTTAACTTCATCTAGTTTAGCCAGCCTTTTGAAGTTGTTTCTCAGGGTGTGGCCACTGTCACATGCTGACAGCTTCTAGGAGAGACAGCTCCTGAGAGCTGAGTGAAGAGTGGAGACCAAAGATGGACAAACTACCTCAGAAGGAGCACAACATGTCACACACCAGTGGTACTACCCCTAATACCCCATATACCCCTCAGTGAATAAGAGACAAGAAAATGAAAACCCCCCTCCATAGGGGAACATAACTTTTGAGAATTCGAATGGCAAGATTCAGCACAGCATTAACAGAATTATATTAAGCATTAATAGGAAAGCGAACCTTTTAGTTTTAGTATCAGCAAGTACTCTTTTGCCCGATGTTGGTCAATTCAAAGGAACCCTTTTTTAATGTTCCAAAGTATTATAGAGTGGTTTCAAACAGACACATTTCCCTGTAAGATTTAATAAATTCTGAGCAACAAATAATGACTGCTAACCTTCCTTGTAAGTGGATACATTCTAAGCAGGACTCAGAAATTGATTTCTGTTCCACTCTGACATGCGAAGATTCAGACAGTGCCTATACTGTGTACTAAAGAAAAACCATCAAACAGAGATACCACAGAATGCTCAGATAAATTATATCATGTGCCTTTTAAAAATGTGCTTTCTAGTATTCAATCCCTCTGCATGTCACAGGTGCTGTTTCCCCTCTATTTTTCATTTCAAAGAAACCCCTGCACAAGGAAACAAGATATTTGCTTAGCAGCTCATCAGTGCCTGCTGTTTATTCCTCACTTGAAGTCATCATCCTCTGACACACCATAAGTATTGCTACAGCAGCCTGTTATGATGTGTCAAATAGAAGATATTAGGTCAGGAATAAGCATCAGATATATGCTAAAATCTTGTTTTGATGAGCTGTCCTGAGTAATAAGATGAAGAAAAGATGAAGAGAAATCTTGGCATATGTGACACATTTCTGGCCCAAGCAATTTTCAGAACTGGAGTATGAATATTCTTCAAGCATTCTTTGAAGTGTTAGAATGTTTGGCACACAGTTAATTTTGTAGTACTGGTGGATTTACTTCATATCCACTGATAAATAGCACTCCTGGAAGATCTCCATGCCTTCTAGTCACACATAGTCGCTGGCCATTTGCCTTTTGTGTTGTTAGGGCTACATAACACTTGTGGATTTTCAGAAGACATTACAGTCCACACATCAGCTGCCAGATTAATAACCGTGCGTTCAGACAAATCCTTTAGAGCATCCGGAATAGACCAGAAGCACTTTCACAAGTGACAATGGTTAAGTTTTGGTCATTTCTCTTCTCTGTATAGCAACTGTAAATCTGCAGTGACAGGGCCCAGGTATCTGCCTGGCTCAGTTCCAGGGAATGGGAATTAAGGGCACTGTTTTACACTGCATCAAAAGACTGGCTCGCACAATGGGCCAGAGTCACAACAATCAGAAGCAGCATTGTTGTTGCTGGCAATCTGTGCACCAGCCGAGCCATTCCAGAAGTCCCAGTGGTGCTTGTGCATAGGCCCAGCCTCACCACTGGCTCCCCCTCCTGGTAAGCAGCAGCAATGCTGCTACTGGGACACTAGTACAGTGGTACCTCGGGTTACAAATACTTCAGGTTACAGACTCGGCTAACCCAGAAGTAGTACCTCGGGTTAAGAACTCTACCTTAGGATGAGAGCAGAAATTGCACGCCGGCGGTGTGGCAGCAGTGGGAGGTCCCATTAGCTAAAGTGGTACCTCAGGGTAAGAACGGTTTCAGGTTAAGAACGGACCTCCGGAACGAATTAAGTTCGTAACCAGAGGTACCACTGTACTGTGAGCTTTTGTGAGTACTTTTATCACTTTATTACTACTAGTAGTAGTATTCTGTTGGGAGCCGCCCAGAGTGACTGGGGAAACCCAGCCAGATGAGTGGGGCATTATTATTATTATTATTATTATTATTATTATTATTATTATCTGCTCTTAGAATATTACAGGTGTATGATATTTTCTGTCACAGATTCTAGAAATTAAAGGGACAGGATTCTAGAAAGTGCATTTCATGCCATGTACAATATTCTGTTTATTCCTGGGACGCAGGAAACTGAATTATATAACGTCAGGCTGTTTTTCTATTTAACTCATTGATGTCTATTATGACTCGGAGCAGCTCTCTGAAGTCTCAGACGATCAGATGATCTTTCACATCAACTGATTACTTTAAAACAGAACACAAAAGTGGATCTGGTGGGGACTAGATCTTATAGCTAAGGCACCTCTGTGCATAAATGGCATCATAGAAGACTTTAGAGGTTTTACAACTAGCACATCGTCCATTATGCTAGACAGGCATATAATTTAACCAACATTAGACAAATAACTTCAAGAGACAAGCTAAACTGGGATGTGGGGGGGGGGAGGTGGCTGAATGTTCTTGGATGAAACTGAATTCACGATTTGAAGCTAGTACAGTTAGTTCCTGAAATAGTTCAGCTTTGCCTGTTCTTCTGGCATATTTTGAGCTTGCATTTGAGTCATGCAGAAATTTGGCAGAGCTGTTATGAGCACCCTTTAGAATTATTGTGGTCTTAGAGTGATTTGTCATCTTCCTTTCTTCTTAATTCTAGGATGAAGTTTGCCCTAAAGCTGAGGGGGAAGAAGTCCAGCAGTGTGTCTGGGCATCTGCTGTTAATGTAAAAGACAAGTTTATATATGTAACCCAACCCACCTTAGACAGAGTGCTGATTGTTGATGTGCAGTCACAAAAAGTTGTTCAGGTAAGTGTTCTTCCTAGGTAAGATACTCTTTTCTTTCATTTCCTGTATAAGGTAGAACAAAATGTTGGATTGAGGCCTATTGCTTATTCTTTCTCTCAACAGGCCATGATTCAGGAAGTATGTAATCTCACAAACTACTACAAATCTCACAAACTACTACAACTGTGTGATAGTAGTTTCTATAGAATATCCTCCCAGCCATGGATATCTGGAGTTTTCAAAAGGAAACAGTTCCCTTTGTGGCTATTAGCAAAGACAAAAAGAAACTGCAACCTGATTCCTATCAGTGTAGTGTTGGGAAGAAGTTGCCTTATACCAAGTCAGACCATTGTTCTGTCTAGTTCAGTATTGCCTTTTCTGACTGGCAGCACCTCGTCTGGGTTTCAGAGGAAAATTTCCCAGCTTTAAATAGAGATTCCCAGAGTTCAGCTTAGGACCTTTTACACCCACAGGGCTAGGGCCATGTCCTTGCAAGAAGCTTATATGTACTTGCAAGAAGCTTATATGTGGCTTGGGATGTGCACTGTGACTCCTACATTTCGGTGGTAAGTCCACCCAAAGGAGTGTGATCATATCACATTCTGCAGTGTGTGTTAACAAGCTTACGAAAGCGCTGTTCTCAGTTGGGAGGGGGCTTTGCTGCAGCCATGGAAAGCAAGATGGATTGAATGCTATTGCCAGCAATGTTCCTACCTGCAGGAAGAAGCTTACAACTCTAAAACTGATGTTGCAGAGGTGGAGCATGGCTGGCTGTGGATCTGCTAGATCCTAGGCAGATCCTTGAAATGGGCCCCAAACAGCAAAAACATATAAACACACACACACACACACACACACACACACACTTCCTACCCTTGTTAGCTAGAAATGGTAGATGAGACATCCAATCAATCATTCCACTCTGCTCCGCTCCACTATGCTGGTCCCAGTGAGGGCTTCATATTGCTCTGCCTGGCTTCACCCTTATACGCAGTTTACCTGGGAATACATTCCTTTGGACAGAATGAAACTTACTTCTGTGTAGAATGTTGAGGACTGTGCTGTTTATTTAAGTTAACAAATATCTTGGCATCCTTGAAATTGCTCCTAGCAGCAGCTTATATTTTGAAGTCTGGATGTTTCAGACTTGGATATATGAATGCATGTTGCCCATTCAGTGCTTATTGTTAGATGTTTTCAGAGTATTACACTAAAAAAATGTAAACAAAGTGCAAATATATTTCGGTGGAAGAGAAGGATTATTTTTTTTAAAAAAAACCCCAACCTATAAAGATTTGTATTTTAAAAATTGGCAACTTTATAAACCTCCAAAGTTTTTCTCTGGGCTCCTGAGTTTATAATTACTTTAACTATGAATGAGGTGTACATTTACCCGTGTCTTTATGTCTATATGGATGTGTATGTGTACATATGATTGATATACATACACAGACAAGTAGTTGGCATGCTTTATATATCTTTGCCAATATAATTGCCTGTTCAGCCATTGGCTATGATGTACAGTTAAATTTTAGATGCTTCTCATCTGTGAAAAGGGTTAGCCAAAAACAGACATTCAGACAAGAATTTTCACCTTACTCTTGAGAGCAAAATCATGTCAGCACTATGTTTCAGAACACAAAGAAGTGTCTTAAAATTCATTTCAAGATCATAAAATTTGCACTTTCTAAAATATAAATGTGACTTTCCTGCAAGCAGCTGTGCTTCACTTCATGAATAGGCATTATACAGTTGCTAAAAAATCTGCTGTCATCTTCATAAGAAGAAATGAAATTTGAAAGTGATTGAAAGTGTCAGGCACGGCTGCTATTAAAATTTTAATCCTTGCCAATATTCCCAGTACCCTAGACTTCTTTATAATATAACAGACACTAATACACAGCTAATGCTTGTACACCAGTGCTCATGGTTTCTTTTTTTATCATGTATCAATATGACAGGTTAAAATAAAGATAACTATAATTTATTTTAAAGCAGCTCTAGAACGCCATCATCATAGCATTCAATAAAATACAAAAGAAAGGTTCTGTTCATTTTTAAGCACAGAATTATTATTGGGGAAGCAGTTGGAAGACTGCATAGTTCACCTGCATTTCTCAGAATGTAATCCAGCTAATAAAAAGGCATTATTTTGTTTGTCACATTTCTGTCTTGTCAAATCCAAGCAAGAGAAGAATTTGTGGGTTGCAATGCTCACCTAATATTCAAGGTGGGTCCAGTTTATTAGTTTCAGGGACATTTCTAAAGCACAGGTAGTTCACAACAAGAGGGCTCACAGTACTTCTCCTTTTTCAGCCTGAGGGCCACATTGCTTAGAGGGCAAGCTTCCAAGGGCCACATGCCATGGAGCCTGAGAGAGACAGAAAAAAAGTGGTTGGAAGAAAGGATGCAACTCTTCACCTATGAACCGAAGGCACAATTTCAGACATACAAAATACCAAAGTTTTAACACCACTACAAGCTTATACACATCCCCTCCAGAGTTGTCAACCAGGCTGGCCAGAGCCATTTTCACCAATTATTGACACAATATGGCCATGTAAAAGCACTAGAGGAAGTTGTGGAGTATGGCTTGAGGAGGAGTCCCATGGCCACGTAGGCCTAGACAGCTGCATTCAGCCCTGGGCCTGATGTTCTCCACACCTGGCCTATCTGAATGAAACATCAGGTTCATGCTTGCTGGAACCTGGATTTCCCATATTCAGTCCACAACTACTTTGGATGGCCGTTATAATGTGTTATATCCAGTATATGCTTTGCCTTAGACTGCATACACACTGTGCTTTCAAAAGACATTTGAAGCATATTCTTTCCGCCAAAGAATGATGGGCGCTGTAGTGTACTCCTCACAGTTACAATTCCCAGCAACACCACTTAGTTTCCAGGCCCAATTCAAAGAGCTGGTATTGATCTATAAAGCCTTACATGGCTTAGGGCCTTCATACCTTAAGGACTGCCTCTCCCCATACAAACCGACCCAGACCCTGCATTTGTCATCTGAGGCCCTTCTCTATGTCCTCCCTACCTGAGAGGTTCAGAGATTGGCAACAAGAGAACAGGCCTTTTCTGTGGTGGCTCCCCATCTGTGGAATGCTCTCCCCAGAAAGCCTCATCTGATGCCATCATTGCCTGCCTTTAGGCATCGGGCAAAAACATTCCTCTTTACCCAGGCCTTTGGCGATGAAATAATCTATGGCCTGTTAAAGGTGTGTGTAGAGGGGCTCTCATTATTTTATTATTATGTTATCTGTCATTATGCTTTGTATTATTTTTATTATTATTATGTTCCGTAAAATGTGTTTTAATGTTAAACACCACCCTGGGAACTTTTGATAAAGGGTGGTATATAAATTAAATTAACAGCAACAACAAACTGCAGTGCCCATAACTCTTTGAGACAGGAAATGCATGCAGCCTTAGTGGAAAGTGTTTCTAGTTGTGCAAGTCAATTCCCACTACACATTTAGACCTCTTGCCAACCCCCTCCCAAAAGCTGCTCCTGGGGGAGTCTCTCTGCTACAGAATGGAGTCTTGTGCATAGGACTGTAGTAGGCAGGCTGGTGTGCCCTGTTGTGAGTCCAGAAATATTGCCCATCAAGTCCAAGACACAACCCTTCTAATATTAACATTATAACAAAGTTTATTCTCATTTAAAGAGGACCCCGGCACTATTTCTGTTACACTGATTCTCACACATTTCTGCAAGAAGGAAATCCCGTTAATAAACTGAAATATTAAACTACATTACAGGTTTTTTACCCTTGATAAAAATCCTGTGAGAAAACGGAAAGAGGCTTGTAAGATTTTTAGCCAGGGTGACAAAATATAATATCTAAAGTTCCCACAAAAACTTGCCAGCCATGAAGGAAATATCAATTTATCTCTGTCATTTTACAGTAGAGATTTCAGCACTGAAGTATAACTAATATGAAGTACTTTGGCAGTTTGTAGGGAAAGAGTTGGCTCAGCAATGCTTGTAATATCATAGAAACAATCCTGCTCTCTTATCCCATAATGATATGCTACTGTATTTTTATTTTTATTTTGCAAGCCCCAGGAGTTATTTTTCTCTTGCATTTAGACATAAATCTTTAAATATGTATAACCGATATGTGAGGCATTTAGATTCTTAGCCAGTCCACTTTGATGGAACTATTTATTTTTTCTTTCCACATCACTAAGATGTCTTAGCATAGGAAGGTACAAGAAGTCAAATATGCACATTATTCAGAAGGTGGATATCTTTTGCTCTCTATTTACTCGAGAAAAATTGCATACCTTTCTTGGAAAACAACTCTAGATGGTGCCACAAGAGGTGATCTTGTCAAGCTATAATTGCATGCATGGAAAAACATGTTGTTGCAATACAATCCTGTACCTGAATGATATCCAGCCTCCCCAACAGGAACTAAGGGAAGGGACCAGCAGAAACACATGAAATGCGCTGGGTGGTCATGTCAAGCAAATTGTGATTTTGGAGTGTTTCACTAGGGATGAGCGAGACTGTGAATTTCTGTTTCTCCTTTTTTCCAATCGTAAGTCCAGTTTGCCAGATTTCCACATCACTTTTTCAGCATCCTGATCTCATATTATACCTGCTGGGTGAGGTAGTTTGGTGTGAAGTTACTTAACACATTGGGTAGAGGCAATTTTAAGCACACCAGTACAATTAGCAAGACCACCTTCAGTGATTTTTCATCTTACATAGAAGCATTTCTACAACCATGGCACCCACACAGCTAATATCCCATGTAATATAACATCTCAGATACAAGGGACATTTCGGAAATAAAGTGAGAAGCAGACCTAGCCCACAGATTAATAGAAGAATTGTGCTCCAAGTGGAACTATTTAGACCTGCATTTTCAGTTTCAATGGGTTTGACCCAAGTCACCTAGTTTGATTCCCTTCAATTTCTTTGCAGTGGTTGAACCAACAATAAGACGTTGTTTCAAACATGCACAATTTGCAGTATCACAACAGTTGATTCAGGCGTGAAAGACTATTGCAGGTGTTATCTAGCAGCATAAAAAAAAAAGAAAGGTAACCCAGTAGTAAACAATTGTCCTGGAGTTTGTCTGCTCAAGAAGAAAAACAGCTTTGGCTTTACAGGAAGCTGGAGTTTTTCGCAACACCTCAGGTGTATAGTTAAGCATCACCAGTGGTCTCAGCCAGCCATTAGCACATTATCTTGAGGATCTACATCATTACTTTAAATTAGATCCACTTAATTAGCCAGCTGGTACTCTTCTTGTCAAACTGATAAACAAGCTGTGCTTCACAGTTTTGTGATAGAAAGACCAACAAACAGAACAGAACAAAGAGATAGATAGAGGGGCTCCTTTTCAAACAAAAACAAAAATACAAATGCAGCCCTGATAGTGAAGTTAGTTCATTGACAGCAACAGAGAAATTTTTATGAAGATTACCCGCTCTGGGATCCCACAGCTAATTCTCCTCTGGCCCCCTCGCTGGCCCAAATAGGACTAATTTAGCCAGCTAGCCCTGGTGATCATCTAATGTTTATTGGATGGATTTCCCCCTAAATTGATTTTTGATTTTTGAATTTATTGCTATTCACGCTTTTATACTGTATTTTATGCTGTTTTTTGTTGTATCACAATTAAGTGTTTTAAATTTGTTGTTAGCCACCCTGAGCCCAGTTTTCTGAACTGGGAAGGGCGGGGTATAAATAAATTATTATTATTACTATTATTATTATTATTATTATTATGGAGGGCAAGCACAACATCCAAAAATAAACTACTAAAATGTTCTCTAAATAGTCTCCTTTCAGGGGACCAGATTCTGACAGTTCCCTGCACAATACAGATAGTGGCAAGGATTATTATTTAATTGATTGTTCTAATCTGCTTTTAAGGATATATACCCTCTGAAGGCAGGTACACATCAGTATAATACTACATCATTACAATTTCAGTATTTTAAATGGCTGTAAAAACTATTAGTAGCATTCAGATGATAGCAACAGATACAACCGTTCTTAAGAAGCATAAAGTCACCTGAATGCAGGGTAGGTGGCAGGGGTGTGTGTGTCTTTCAGGTGTTCCTAAATGTCAGGAGATAAGGTGCCCTATGTATTTCCCTGAGAGGAGCATTTCAGAGACAGCGGGGCTACCGCAGAGAAGGCCCTGCCTCAGATGCCAGTCTTAAAGCTTGGGCAGGTACATATAACAGTAGGTGGTCTTTCTGAAAGCATGTTTCTTTTTTCTTTCTTTCTTTTTCTTGAGCTTTAAAGGTCAATACCTGTATTTTAAACGGGGCCAAAAGTGAATAGGCAGCCAGCGTAACTAGTGTAGAATTTGTGTAATATGTGGAGAAAACCTGGCTCTTACAAGTGCCACGGCTGCCACATTCTGCTCCAGCTGAAGCTTCTGGGCCATCTTTAAAGGCGGCCCCATATAGAGTGCATTGCAATAATGTAGTTTGGATGACGCCAAGACATGCATCAATGGCCCCTTCTACAGATAGTTGGAAATACAGTTGTCATACCAGCTGAAATGGGTAAAAAGCACTCTTGGTTGCTGATGATACCTATGACTCGGTCAAAAATGCCAAGCCCAGGATGATTCCCAAACTGCATACTTGGCCCTTTTGAGGGAGTGTAAACACGCTCCTGCCAACCTAGCAGTTCGAAAGCATGTCAAAGTGCAAGTAGATAAATAGGTACCGCTCCGATGGGAAGGTAAACGCCATTTCCGTGTGCTGCTCTGGTTCGCCAGAAGCAGCTTAGTCATGCTGGCCGATGACCTGGAAGCTGTCTGCGGACAAATGCTGGCTCCCTCGGCCAGTAAAGTGAGATGAGCGCCGCAACCCCAGGGTCATCCACAACTGGACTTAACTGTGAGGGGTCCCTTTACCTTTAAACACACTTACTCCATTTATATCAAGTTGCTGCTGTTTGTTTCTGTAATTCTAAGCACCCAGTGAATATATTTTTCTTGTCCTAACTCTCTCTGTGTGCTTCTTCTACTTTTCAAAGCACACACACAAAATTATTTCAGTGAAATATATTAATTTTGTCTTGTTTTACCAAGTTAAAAATTACATGAAAGCTATGATCAAATAATATACACATAGAACAATCACAGTTGTGTCAGTTTCCTTCTCTGGTCAGAATTCTTTTTGATAGTTGAAATTCTTCAATTTGCTATTAAAAAGGAAATGGATCACTTTGATGAATCCATGGTCAGTATATTCCACATTTTTCTCTTCATTTGCAACTTTTAACAAAAGCAAAAAGATGTTCACAGATAAACCAAGAAGCATAGAATCTAGGAAGAAGGGTAAATAAATAGTTTGCTGCCTTGCCACTTTTGTCTCAAGCATTTTAATAGCTTTGTTGCGGCATACAACTTAATTAGGTGGAGACGGAACATATATCCATGTCACGTTGTTCAAATAATGAGCAGAGATCACTGTTTAAGCAGGAGTGTTCTAGCTTCAGATTAATTAGAATGACATCAACAATTGAAGGCTTCACTGGGGTCTAATTTTCACTCCAAACTTGTGCAATATTTACGTTACTATAACATTAAAGAAAAGCTGGTTCTTTCCTTGTTTCTTCATATTCTTTAGGCAGTAAGTACAGATCCCATTCCAGTCAAACTTCACTACGACAAATCGCATGATCAGGTATGGGTGCTCAGCTGGGGAAGTTTTGATAAGAATTCTCCTACACTACAGGTGAGTATTTTTATTTCATTGTTTTAGTTATAGCCAAACTCGCTGTAGAATCCTATGATACACAGAGAAAAGTAATTCCTTGGAAGCTGCTCAACAGCAGCTATCAATGAATTTTTAAAGCTATCTTGTCAGCAATAAGACTTACTAAGAAATTTCCTTCATTTGTACGTGCTCAAAATGTAGAAAACCTACAGTGGAATACTTATAAACTATGTCCCCAGTTGGCACTGCCCCACAGTGAATAATGTCAACATTTTGAATTAAATCTAAACAAACACAGATTTTATTTTGTTTTTTAAACTTCTGTTCAGAATGCATTTCTCTTACTTTGGCAGTTACGTGCAGAAGAGGGAGCCCCCAGTACTATTTCTGGTGATGTTTCACACATAAGCACATCAAAATGGCTTTAAAGTATCTACAGATAAATCACAACAAAGATTTTGTGTCTTCTAGTTGTGCAACAGGAGCCATGTGTAACAGGTTGGGGATGGGGAACAGAATCCAACCCTTCTTACATTTACGTATTTCAAACCTGGAACAGGTGCATTTTTTATTGTTGTGCACCATCCCAGGCTTCCTTCAGTGGAAGGGGAAGGTGTGAAAACAAAATGAAATAAATAGAAATAGCATTTTGTATGGGTTCATCTGGCAGATCTGCTGTAATATTTAAGGATTCTGTACTGATAGATCCTAACACATGAGCATTGGTGAGGTTCATAGTTGATGATCAGGTGGAAAGATCCAGTGAAATGACAGGGTGGCAGACTTTTAATCCTTAAGTGGTGCTGTGCAGCTATGGAGGAAGCCGCTCGGGGGCCTAGGGCGGTGCGCCCAGGGGCCAGGCAAGCCACCCATGGGGCGAGGTGAGGTTGGGGCACACCTCCGGAGTCTGCCTGCCTCCTCCCACTCAGCCGCCCTACAGCTGGTGGGAGGGAGGCAGTGGGCAGACCATGCCACCGCTTCTCTCCTAGGAGAGATGCATGGCTCAGGCACGCTGCAGGCCCCGCAGTAAGTGCCACCCGGCATTTTGTCACCCCCTCAGTGGTGACACCCAGGGCGGATAGCACCCACCACATACCCCTTCCTCCACCCCTGGTGTTGTGGAATGTACCTCTGGAAAAGTGACATTAAGCTATTACTGTGATGCCTGAAGGTACCTTACCAGCAGGAGAATTTTAAAGAGATGACCACATGTGTACAGTGTAGAATTAGAATTTAAGGGAGCCTTGTAGGCTCTCCTGTGTACCACTGTTTGATGCAGGAAACCTATAGTTGGAGCATCCCCTACAGATGTCTGTCTAGCCACTGCTCAAGGAAAAATGGCTTACTATAAGCACCAATAGTTGCAAATTTTAAAATATATAGAATGCACAGTAATTTTTCATCAGAGCTGCTTTGTTTATAATGATTCCTGACTGCATGAAACCAGTAAATCTCCAGGAATCATTAAGAAGTAGCAAATACAGACAAATGCGTATTCCCCTGAATGCAGGAGCCGTGCAATGCTTCACATCCCTTCTTTATTAGAGCCTGAGCATAATTTGGATTGCCTGTGAATGTTATTTGCTGAAGTTGGTTATTTTTGAATCATTTGTTTCAAAAGGGATCAGAACTATCAAACTGATAATGGGCTTGCATTGAAAGAAACAGCTTGTTTTCGCAGGGAGACATACTTTCAAATGTAGGCTGATATATATTGCTATTGATTATGACTCGGGAGCTGATTGCAGTCTCCAGGGAGCTTTAAGCATTCCACTAGATGCACTATTATTGAAAATTACTTCAAAATATTTATATGAACTTTAAGGCAAAATGGACAAGAAGATTGATTTCCTTATGTCAAATACATGTTTTAATTTGGATGCAACTCTATTAATTTCTAACCTGGCAGCCCAAACCTTGGGTTGCTGTGCAGTGATTGCTAGGTCTGTGTAGTGCCATAACCACTGAAGTTGAGGAACTGGCCCAGCACCTTTGCAATTATATCAGCCACCATCTCTGACTGAGGTAAAAGTGCTATACAAAGTTGTTAGTGGCAAAGGAATAGGTAGAGAAGTGGGGAATGGGGGGCAGCAGATGACTGTTTGCCCTCTTCAACTCTTTGGGTTAAAAAGGAATTGGGTCTTGTGGTACAGTCCAACAAAATGTGTATTTGTTGTATTTTGTATACCGCAGCACACTGTTATAATAGGATTGGCCTTAGCATTATATCAGGACCAATTATTCAGCTAAATCTGTGCAACCATTCTGCGTATCCTTGTTTCTATACAGATTTATAAGACTGTAATGTGTTATTTGCTTACTTCAGTAGAAACTATTGGATTTAGTTTTAAGCACTGGTATTAAAATTTTTATTGTTTGCATCAGAATGTAGGGCTTGCTCATATAATATTAATGTATTAAAAACCCCTGATAATAATATTGTTGCTGCATTACAGGCTGTCTCTCATGTTATCAGGGTATACATGTTTTTGTCCTGTCAAAAACGTTGCAATACAAATTTTGAGCAGAGTTTACCCTATCACTGAAAGTGAAATTTCAGTGCAAATTTGAATGTACCTACCTGAGAGAACCATCTGAATAATTCTGAAGGAAGAAAAAAACAGTGGAAGAGTTAGGATTTCTCACAGGAAGTTTATATATCCTTTGTAGTAAAGCTAAAAAGCTGAATATATGTTGAACTCCTAGAGTTTATTGCTATACAACCCACTATATTCTTATTTCTAATTGGGGGTATGAACCACATGCCAAAGAACAAATAAGGCAGGTATTTAGAAACATCTACTTTCAAAACAATGACAACGACTGCACCCATTACAGTAACTTTGTTTGAGCCAAGTGTTGGAATAGGTTGTTGGTAGCCTTACCCTTAACATAATTTAATCAAACATGATTGATCCAAATTAGATTTTAAAGAAAATGTGAGTAATTGTCCTCCACAATACATCCTCCAGGTGATAACCCAGGCCAGTGGGAGTATTTCTCATCATACTATTCATACTCAGCCAGTGGGGAAGCAGTTTGACAGAGTGGATGACTTTTTCATTCCATCTACAACCCTCCTCATCACTCACATAAGGTAAGTGACACACAAACTAGTAAGAGTTCTGGAGCCAAGGGTTTGTACATACTTATCTATTGGATATTTTTTAATGTTGTTGTTGTTGTCCTCCAATATCACATTCATTCTTTCCCTAGGTTTTAGGATAGGTTTTCCTGTACAGTCGTACCTTGGAAGTCGAACAGAATCTGTTCTGGAAGTCGGTTCAACTTCCAAAACATTCGGAAACCAAAGGTCAGCTTCTGATTGGCTGCAGGAAGCTCCTGCAGCCAATCAGAAGCCACGGAAGCCCCATCAGTTCAGCTTCCAAAAATAGTTCACAAACTGGAACAGTCACCGAAACAGGTTTGCGGCATTCGGGAGCCAAAATGTTTGAGAACTAAGCTATTTGAAAACCAAGGTGCGACTGTAGTCCTATATTCAAATACTCTGCCCTCTCAGTCTTCTGATCTTAAGAGCTCCACCTTTCTGCCACAGCCCACTCCCATCCTATCCTTAGATCTTGTGGTCCATGGCAGAATTGTCTTCCTAAGCAATTTTTTACTTGGGGTGCTGCAGTGTAACTTGAAAGCAATTTTTTTTGTGCAGCTAAAAATAAGGAGCATAGTGACAGTGAAAACTGCAATATGGTGGGGGGAGTTTGATGGGAATCAATACAACTTACAATAATATATAATATATATATATATATATATATATATATATATATATATATATAAACATATGCCAAATACATTTATGTTGCACTAGTTGGCAGCAGAAGGAACAGGAAATGATCAAAGGGAACATTAACCCTGAAAAACAAAAAGGGGCAAGCTTCCAAACACAAGTTTTCTTAGGAAACAAAACTTTCCTTAAAGCCAGAAACAGGGTTAGCCAGAAAAGCAGTAAGCACCCTCTCTCCAAACTAGGAATCCCTAGTTCCAAAGAAAACAGAGCATGGCAGAGAGTTAGCAATTTAGGACTTGTTGTCAAGTCCCTAGTTCTCTACAGACCTGGTTGAACCTGATCCCTAAAGGATACTTCTATGTGCTCTGGTGTTACTGCTGTTAAGAACACACAGCAGTGAAGGTACTTCAGTCCCTCACTCTTGGGCTATGCAATGCAACTGAAAAAGCCTCAATGATCATACCTCCTTCTTTGCCTCACCTAGAGAGTTTTAGTCCTTATGTTTATTCCTTCCAATGATTCTTCTGAAAGTTAGTTCAAATACATTCCTGTCAGTCATGTCAGCTTTTGACCTCAACATCAGCTTTACACAAAAATATTCACTCCCAATGAACTTACTTGAACATTATAAAGAATTTTGGTTTTAGAGCAATTTTTTAATTAGCCTTTGACAGCATATTAAAATAAACCAGAAATTAAATTATAAGCCTGTACAGACCTGTTTCTCCCTTCCCCCTCCACCTCTAGAGAAAGATATTTTAATTTGTCCACTAAGGAGTTCAACATTCACTAATTAATTGTGCCTTGGTTTAAAAACCTGGAGGGCTGGTTTAAATAACAAAAGAAAACAAATCTAAGTATTGTGTCAGAAAAGGGTTTAAAAACTGTAATCTCATTGAACTTGATGGGACCTACTTCTGAGTAGACACATAGAATTTCAAGGTAGCTGTCTTTGGTGAAAATGCTCAACAGCAGTGCCAGCACAGAAGGGACATTAGGAAGCAAACATGAGATTGCAACCTACGGATGGAGAAGGAATCTGTTTTAACAGGATTTATGCTCCTTAGCCTGGCCTTGACAACTCAGACATGTGTTTTCAGGCCCCATCTTACTCCTGTGATGGTGGTAATCTATTTTAACTGTTTCTAATTTTGAATTTTGAATCATTATAGCCCACCCTGGGATGCATTGGTGAAGTCTGAGTAGTAGTAGTAGTAATGGAATTTAGAGTTTGTGACCTGGTCAAGTTTTCCCCATATCAGACTGCCTCTTGAATTGAGGACTTGCTTCCATCCAAGCCACTCATGCAAATACATATTGAGTTGACCAGACAACAGAGTGACTCCGGACAGATTGGGCTGCTCCCTGAAGTGACAGATACAGCTATCAGTCCTCTGCTGGTGCACACTCCTTTTAAATCCAACACTAGTGAGTGAGGTAGTAGATGAAATTAAAGACAACAAATAAAATGAAAAATCGGCATAGAGTTTCCCAAACTTTCTCTCAATATTGAAGCATCGCTTAACTTCAACCTGCATTTTATCTTGGTGGCAATAATACATTTAATTCGGCAAAGCTTTGTCAAAAGTAGCAACAATAGGGCCCTTAATTGTCCACACAGGTGTCTCTAGACAGGCATTAAATTTCTGTGAGGAATGAGAGAGAGAATATCAAAAGAGAGATATTTAGAAGTCTGTGGAGCAGAAGGGCTGATTATTTTAGCTCCACAGTTCATAAAATTAAGAAAAGTAAGATAATTGGAATAAATTAAAGGCTCTAATTATAATATTATACAATGTTTCAAAGCAATGTTAAATGAAATAATTGTAAAATATTCATTCCCAGTCTTTGGCTGCTTTAATCTTTCTAGCAGGTGTTATGAACATCACACGGTACCTGCCTTCACATGTGCAAGAATGAACAATCAACCTACTGGTGTGTTAGCCCGAAATTTAAATAGAATTAATTATTCTGTCTTTGAAATAGCTCTCTTTGTCTGAAGTGCTAATAGACATAGGAGCAATATTTAATCAGAAGCTATTCTGATTTTAATTCCTTCAAACATTTTTGAAGTCTTTAAATGTGACAAATAAAGGAGCGTTGGAATATATAGACAGGTGCAATATATTGAATTGGATCATTGGCCCATCTGCCTCGTATGTTCCTCACTGATGGGCAGTGCTTCTTCAGGGTTCCAGACAGGGGGCCTTCCCAGCCCTGCAAAGAGATGCTGGAGATTGAGCCAGGGGCTTTCTATCTACAGGTGAAACTCAAAAAATTAGAATATGGTGGAAAAGTTTGTTTATTTTAGTAATTCAACTTAAAAGGTGAAACTAATATATGAGATAGACTAGTGACATGCAAAGTGAGATATGCGAAGCCTTTATTTGTTATAATTGTGATGATCATAGCATACAGCTGATGAAAACCCCAAATTAACAATCTCAGAAAATTAGAATATTAAATGAAATCAGCAAAACAAGGACTGCAAATAGAGCAATATTGGACCTCTGAGAAGTAGAAGCATGCATATGTACTCAGTACTTGGTTTGGGCCCTTTTGCATCAATTACTGCCTCAATGCGGCGTGGCATGGATGCTATCAGCCTGTGGCACTGCTGAGGTGTTATGGAAGACCAGGAAGCTTCAATAGCAGCCTTCAGCTCTTCTGCATTGCTTGGTCTCATGTCTCTCATCTTTCTCTTGGCAGTGCCCCATAGATTCTCTATTCGGTTCAGGTCAGGCGAATTTGCTGGCCAATCAAGCGCAGAAATCCCATGGGCATTGAACCAGGTTTTGGTACTTTTGGCAGTGTGGGCAGGTGCCAAAGTCCTGCTGGAAAATGAAATCAGCATCCCCATAAAGTTCGTCTGCAGAAGGAAGCATGAAGTGCTCCAAAATCTCCCGGTATACGGCTGCATTGACCCTGGACTTAATGAAGCACAGTGGACCAACACCAGCTGCTGACATGGCTCCCCAAATCAACACAGACTGTGGAAACTTCAAACTGGACTTCAAGCATCTGGCATTGTGTGCCTCCCCATTCTTCCTCCAGACTTGGTTTCCAAATGAGATGCAAAAGCTGCTCTCATCAGAAAGGAGATTTGAGGAGCCATGTCAGCAGCTGGGGTTGGTCCACTGTGCTTCATTAAGTCCAGGGTCAACGCAGCTGTCTACCAGGAGATTTTGGAGCGCTTCATGCTTCCTTCCCCATTGCCAAAACAAAGATGAGAGACATGAGACCGAGCAATGCAGAAGAGCTGAAGGCTACTATTGAAGCTTCCTGGTCTTCCATAACACCTCAGCAGTGCCACAGGCTGATAGCATCCATGCCACGCCTCATTGAGGCAGTAATTGATGCAAAAGGGCCCAAACCAAGTACTGAGTACATATGCATGCTTCTACTTCTCAGAGGTCCAATATTGCTCTATTTGCAGTCCTCGTTTTGCTGATTTCATTTAATATTCTAATTTTCTGAGATTGTTAATTTGGGGTTTTCATCAGCTGTATGCTATGATCATCACAACTATAACAAATAAAGGCTTCACATATCTCGCTTTGCATGTCACGAGTCTATCTCATATATTAGTTTCACTTTTTAAGTTGAATTACTGAAATAAATGAACTTTTCCATGATATTCTAATTTTTCGAGTTTCACCTGTATACAGTGGTACCTCGGGTTACATACGCTTCAGGTTACATACGCTTCAGGTTACAGACTCCGCTAACCCAGAAATAGTGCTTCAGGTTAAGAACTTTGTTTCAGGATGAGAACACAAATCGTGCTCCAGCGGCGCAGCAGCAGCAGGAGGCCCCATTAGCTAAAGTGGTGCTTCAGGTTAAGAACAGTTTCAGGTTAAGTACGGATCTCTGGAATGAATTAAGTACTTAATCCGAGGTACCACTGTAGACCAAATATGCTTCCACTGATACAGGGTAGGCCTTTGTGTTCCTGCACCACTCGACTTTCTTTGTTCCTGAGTTCTAGACTCAGGAACAGAACAGAACAGAAAGGCCCAGAAGAAACAGGATGGACTTCTTGGGGTGCTATAGTGCACCCTGTTTCCTGTAACCCAGAGTCTTGGAAGCTATGACCAAGAAACGCAAATTAATGGTTGGGCTATTTTGTTGTTTCTGGTTCTCATTCAGTATTCCTACACTTCTCCTTTTCTGGTTCTTATACCGGAGATATAAGTTAATGAGGTTAGATAGAATGCTTAGGATGCTGTTAACGCTATTATATGCTGCCTCCTCCATAGTTTTTTTTGCAACTACCCTATCGCTGCCAGATTACAATATTTTCTGCAGATGGTTTTCTTAGACAGCAGTCTGTTGCCACAATACGTATTCCAAATCCTTGTATGTCAGACACAAGTGAGTCATACTTTGGATGACTAAGATTGCTTATATCAGGAAAGCTGTGTTTTCGACATTTTTATTATTATTTCAAAAGCTGGGTACTTGACAATAGCACTGTCTCCGTACCCTTCCCATGTCCTCTGGCTGGCTGCTGTAGGAAAGAGAATGCTAGACTAGATAGGTGGTTTGGTCTCAACCCAGCTTTTATATGTTTGCAAATCAATGCATTCACAGAAAATGGTTCCCAAAAATGCAGCCACAAATATGCCACAGTTCGGCTAAGCCTCATGGCATTTGTGGTACTCCCTTGAGCAATGAAGGAAAAGAAATACAGTGGTACCTCGGGTTACATACGCTTCAGGTTACATACGCTTCAGGTTACAGACTCCGCTAACCTAGAAATAGTGCTTCAGGTTAAGAATTTTGCTTCAGGATAAGAACAGAAATCGTGCTCTGGTGGTGCGGCGGCAGCAGGAGGCCACGTTAGCTAAAGTGGTGCTTCAGGTTAAGAACAGTTTCAGGTTAAGAATGGACCTCCGGAATGAGTTAAGTACTTTACCCAAGGTACCACTGTACCGTATATACGCGAGTATAAACTGACTTTTTCAGCACATTATTTATGCTGAAAAAGCCCCCCATGGCTTAGACTCGAGTGAGGCGGGTGGCGGAGGGATGAGGTCGGTCTTCTCCTTCCTCTTCCTCCACCTTTGCCACTGTCAGTGACGGCGGAGGAGGAACGAGCAGCCCGAAAGGAGCCCTTTTGGGCTGCTTGTTCTTCCTCCACTGCTGCCGCCACCACCAGGTTTGTGGTGTGGTGAACTGGCTTATACTCGAGTTAATAAGTTTTCCCAGTTTTTTGTGCTAAAATTAGGTGCCTCGGCTTATACTTGAATATATATTCGGGTCGGCTTATACTTGAATATATACGCTAACATGAGGCTAACAATTTTCTCAGCATGCAAAAGCGAATCAGAAGCCATACTTTAAATTTTACACTATCTTCTATATTTATCACACTCCGGAAGCTGGTGGGGTATTTGCTGATGCAGAGAGACAGCCTACTACTCTCTGGAGATACTTCTTCCCATGGGTTAGACTGCAAAAACATTTAAGGGACAGATGCAGTTGTTCACTTTATAACTAAAAAGAAACACAAAATTGCCACTGTCCCACTTTTCTTTGTTATTCCTTCCTTGTGACATTTATGGCAATGCAATATATGTATCAAATGATAATACTATGTGTCTGCCATTCTTGCTTTGCCTCATGGACTGGTGAGGGCAGGCAAATGCATGACAAAAGAACATCACCTCATGTGTTACATTGCAGTCAATGTCGAAGAAACAAAGCTACCCAGAACAGTAGCAGTCCTGCATCTCTTACAACATCTTCTCAGTGGCAAGGGAGGCAAACCAGGGAAGGGTGTCCAGCATTTGGTAGAAAGGTTTGCTTTTCAACTAGTGATGATCACCGCCTTACAATATCTTAGCTATGTCCTTCAAAGTCCCAGTTCTAATCTTAATTGATGGGGTAAGGCTTTGGAGATTTAGGCCAAGTCTATTCTTCGATATGTCCAGAACATGGCCAGTCTAATTCACGGTTGGTGTCATTACTTGTGCTTTAAAAGGTTCATTGATCATTCTTTGGTCAAGCAGAATCAGAACAGACTGGCAATTCCCAAAGTTGCGAGTACAAGTGGTGGCTGAGTCTCCATGATAGCAGTAACTTAGCTGAGATGCTATCCTCCTTCTCTCTGAAAATATCTCAGTGAAGCAATTAGCTTATACTGTAATGGGAATTTTTATGCACCACCAGTGAACTATATCCCATTATTCCAAATCAATGAATTCATCACCTGACTCAGTTCTCTGTGTCTGAGAAAGTTGCATGCAGCTTTATGTCTGAATAACCATACAGCATGCTAAGATTCAAAATGCATTCAACTATAGCATATAATACCCACCAGGCAACACATTACCCATGCCATCCAGAAATCAGCAGGCATCTTGCATTTAAAACTCTTCTAATTAATCATAGATATGTCAGATACATCACAAAATGAAACTCCAGTAGCGAAGCTGAAATTTAATATAGTTCATAATCATACCATCAATATATATGCTGCTAGAAACCCTAGTTACAATTATATTACTTAACATGGATTTTAAACAAGATTTATAATAATCATAGTGCAATCCATAACAAAATTATTTCCTTAAAAACCAAGAACAATACAATACTTGTATTATTTGTAGGGTTTTTATTAAGCAAATCTATTTTCAGCTACTACAAGAAACATGCTCTCTCCACACTTTGGTTTTAACTGATAGAACCACTGCTCATTTGCATATACATTAGCTGAAAAGTAATCAGACCCAAAGCTGTTCATAATCTTTATCAAACAAGGGGGAAAAATGCATGTGACCAAATGGGAATTTTAATCTTCTTAATCTTAAAACCATTTTAAGCTAAAACTGCTGTGCAAAATTTAACTTGACTTAGTTTGATTGGTTTCATCCACATCATTGGAAGCACAGGTTAGGATATACACATGTTTGTGATCATGTGAGACTTACTTCTACCCTTGGAAAGAGAAAGATGCTAGCAATTTGAGCCTTGGTACTATGGCCATGGGCCTTCTTTTATCATGAGCACTAGAAATGTGAGCAAGAAACAGAGGTCTTATCTATTTTTTAAACTGAATGCCTAGTGCTAAGTACATGCCTTTAAAATGTCAATATAATCCCCGTACCAGGTTCTGACAATTGATTTTTCGTAAAACCACAAGTTACTGATGATCTCTTGTCAAAGCTTCACTAGATGGTCATTTGTAGTTTGTAAAAAAGCCTTGGTCACCTACTGTTGTAGGTTGGGAAAGCCTCCCATAACTTTCGTACTCTGTTCAGCCTTGTGTCTGATATAAAACCCTCCCATATAGTTGTCTGTATGTCTGTAACAGAAATTGAATTATTTGTACTCTCCTTGAAGTATGATCATACCAATAACTTTTATAGACATCATTGTGTTCCTGATACCTCTGCAGTAATGACCACAGTTGTTCTTAAAACCAAATGCCATTGTTGTTACTCACTCATGTAAATGGCTCCGGTAGGCTAGACATTGAAGAAACACTAGTTTGTAAGAGTTGCTAAGAGAAGGTTATAATTAGTGGGTCAAGACTGATATCAAAAAGGAATCAACCCAGAGAAATAGGAAATGGCTTTACACCAACTTCCCTGGGGCATTAAAAAATGTTAAATGGAAGTATGAGCCACTGTAGAATTAACATTGGGTTTGGCTAAGCCAATGTAAATTGAAGAGTGTCTGAATGTGGTGGGATAAAAAGAAAGCAAAGACAATTAAAGCTCAGAAGGTTGTTGTTTGCCTTTCTGAAAACCAATAATTACAGCTTTAAGAAGTTTTATTAAAATTGATTTTATTTATTTGACAAAATTTAGAAACCACTTGATTGTAACAAAACCTCCAAGCAGTTTGCCATAAATATTAGAAATACCCATAAAAACAAGTAATTTAAAGCATTTTTAAATCGATTAAAATCAGCAGTAAACTAAAAAGAGAGCAGGTATCAAAGAATACAGTGAAGATTTCTGCCTGATGTCAATCGACAGGGAGCTCCAAAGCATATGTGCTGCCACACTAACAGAACAATTTTTTATTAAGTGTGGAAGGTTTTATGAATTTATTTGAAGTCACCAACAGGCTGCACTTGCAACCAATTTAGCTTTTTCATAATGTGATTGCGTTGGGGAAAGTATATTTCAGGAAGCAAGAAACTTCCAGCTTTTGCATATTCCTGTCCCTTGTGCTCAGTGGAAGATGTTACTTTAACCCCACCTGCGCAAGCAGTTCCCTGCTGCTGCAAGGAAAACATGGGATAGGATGTGTAGACCGATGACTGCATATTCAGTTCCTGCAGATCTTTTCATATATATATATATATATATATATATATATATGAAATGATGAGAAATTTCTCAGCTCTTTGAGTTTTGAGCAGATCTCTGCTGTCTTGCTGAATTCACACTGAGAAGAGAGATGTGAATTGTCTCCCTTGATTTCTTAGTTTTCACAGTGTCTCACCTCTCTGTGTCTTCAACAAATTGTCAAAAGCAAAACTATATGTTGTTTTAAATTAGTTCTCTCAACTAAAAGAAATATCCAGTTATCTTTTGCATGTGTCTGACCAAAATTCCCAGTTCTAGCTCGCCCACAGCAGCTAGACTTCCCAAACCCTTTCTAATCTTCAGCACAGTATATTCTACTACTGGTTTTCAATGTCTTCTTTTCGTGTTTGACACAGTGTAGTCCAGGAGAAGTCAATACAGTGCTATTCAGATGTTGTTGGACTACAACTCTCATAATCCTTGGCCATTGCCCTTGCTGACTAAGCTTGACTGGAGTTAGCTACCCCAGTCTAGTCCACTGCAATTTGTTGTCCAAAAGGGTTCATCAATTTTTCAAGAGGAGTCCAATAATTTCACCTGCTCTGAATCTACTCTAGTTTAATCTATAGTGCTATGATCAACATCCTCATTTGAGCTTCCCTCTACCTTTACCTACATTCTTTCTTCTAATTCTGAATGTGACTACTGTTTAAACACAGATGTATTTCACTTCTGCTTCAGCATTACATTCAGATTGAAAACTATTTCTTTAGTACATTATGTGTAAATATCACTCACTCTTTTCTTCATGGGAGACAACTAGCAATAAGTGAAGCACAGCTTAAGTATTCGGAAACACTGAGCTTGATGAAGAGAAAAATGCTTTTGTCACATTGGGTGGATAGGACACAGTTATACCAGATTTGCTTTCTTTTGAAGGATAGTTTTATTGGAAAGCATTCTATTAAAAAACAAGTGTTTGAAGTCTACTACACAGAGCATTGTTTGTCTCGTCCATTGCTCTGTAGGGCATTGGTCCCAGAGCAATATAATTCCAGAACTTCTGCATATTAGGGGAATATTTACTGGATGGTTCTGCAACATATTTGGCTAAGCATGGATAAATAGTTTAGACAAAGAGGCATGACCCACAATTTGCTTCATAGTGTTAAGCTGCTAGATTACTGGCATTGTAAAACTAAACAAGTAATAGTGATTTTCCCTCAGAGAGTTGTGCTACAACTAAATATCCAGGTTTGTTAGAACTCTGTGTACAGAACCTGGCACATTACCTTTTCCATCGCCCAGCCATTATTGTATACAAACAAAGTATGTGACACAACTTGTTTCCGTGGTGCTTGAATTTACCCATCCCTGACCCATGTTGACAGCAGTAACTGATAGGGGATGGCAAAACTCATAACATTCCACCAAGAAAGTGGAAACTCATCACAATTAAGCCAGTGAAATGTTGAAAAGCGTTCACAACAAATATACCTCAGTAGAGAAGCTTTGGAATTACTAGCCAGATATCAACATGGTCGTGTCTTGAGAAAAGAAGAGCAATCTAAGATGTGGCATGAGCAAAATGTGGATTTCATATTTAAAATATAATTATAAGTAGTTACTTGAAGTTAGAAATGCAAATTCTGCATGTGATTGTCTTTGTCTATGTAGAGATCTAAACTTAATTAGATAAATAGGCACCTAAAAGTAATCTCCACTGCCAGTTAACTTATTAATAGGCTGTGATGATCACAGACTGCCTTCTTTGATAAACTGTATTTGGCAGACATTATCATACTGTGCCAAAGCACCATGCACATTTATAGCACTATATCAATAAGAAATACAAATATTTCACCATGACATTCCAAAACTTTATTCATGAATATTCCATAAGTAACTTTGATGACTATTCCTTAAAGTAACATTTCAGCAAAATTACCTAGAGAAAGTCAAGGTGGATACACAATGTACCAAAACAGTGTTTTGAAGATACACCAAATGATGAAGTAAGTGTGTGTGTGTGTGTGTGTGAGAGAGAGAGAGAGAGAGAGAGAGAGAGAGAGAGACAGAGAGCACCCTTGCAATAAAGGGCACATATTTAGCAATTTGGTCCAAATGAAACCAATTCTAGATTTCTTTCAGTATATTAGGCATTTTAGAAATCAAAATCAAAACTACATTATTGCTATTCATTTGAATCTTTGCCCAGCAGACCAAGAGACAAACTAGATGAGGCACTAAAAGATGTTGTTCCTATGACAGCTTGACTGAAATGCAGACATCGGGAACTGAAAATCTGTTAGCAGTTGTAGGATGTTGGAAAGGGGATGCTTAACCCGTTCCAATCAGGGATCTTTTTCTGACAAAATGCCTCCCCCTCCCCACTGCTTTCACATTCGTAGGTGAAAAGATACTACCATTTACCCCATACAGGTGGGAAAATAGCTTGTGGGGCAATTTTGAGTAGAACAAATGTCTGACAGCACTTTCTCTTCCCAAACAGGTACCCTATCCCCACCCCAGATAAATTTCAGTAAAACAAAAATCAAAAGCCTTTAGGAGATATTACTTGGTGGTTCATCTTGTTTGTTGCTAATATACTCACAAAATCAGTTCTAGACTTGCCTTTCATCTTAGCCTAGCAGTTCTGTTGCATTCCTGAGTCACCATTAGACTCCCATTTGAACTGCTGGCACCGAATTCCCTATTCCCTGTTTACAGATTTGAAAGCAATGCTGTGCTCAAGTTCTGGCAGCCTGACTGGTCAACATCAGGTGCCTATTGGACACCCCATGTTATTTATGAGGGGTGAGGAATGGTTTTCAGCCCTAGAGCCACATTCTGCGATAAGCAACTTTCTAGGGACATGGAATAGCAATGGGTGTGATTTTTTTCTGCACACTCACTCACATCTCTGTCCTGCATCCATGCAGGAAGCAGGCATTATCATAATTCAAGGATACTTTTCATCCAGTCAAAAGCTCTCAAGAAGGGTGCAGAACAGGACTTGAGAGGTGTGACCATGGATGTATCCCAAGAGCCAGTTAGAGAGGCTTTTAGGGCCATGTTTGGCTTCTGGACCTGAGACTTACAACTTTTATATATCATTCAATACAGGAGCCTCATTTGATTGTCCTTTACTCAGCACTCAGATTAGCATTTTGATAAGAATTTAGTTAAGACGTTTAGCAGGCAAAATGGAGACTGGACCAAGTAACTCCCCACAGCCTGTCATGTTTCACCTGCTCTAGCTCTTGTTATTACTGTTGTTCTGTAGAACAACTAATTCCCACTTTTCACTGCTTTGGATGGATGAAAGAAGGAGCCGTATGCACTTGGACAAAATCGTGTTGGTGATTCTAAGCCAGGCACTGTGCGTGATATTATTGCACAGGGGAGACATGAGGGTTAGACATCTCATAAATATTAATCAGGGATTAATGAACAGTGGGAGGCCTCCGTATATCAATCTGCATGAAAGGGAAGTTTGCATTAAACATGGCACTTTTTACATATAAATCACTGGGGGAAACTAAAGGCACTCTGATGTATCACTTGTTGTTCTACTAGAGACCTACTCATAAAACAGGTTTATAGTACATAAGCTGCAAGCATAATTTTATGGCACAATTATGAGTGACTGCAGGTTTTTTCCCCTAATCTTTAAAAATTAAATGCTTATGAAAGGTACCAGATTAACGGCCCTGAAAACCCGAAGCCTTCTATTCAAACTACAGCCTGAAGATTAGACAGCCTCAGAGATACTTTCCTAATGAATCTGACTTAACTTCCTTTGACTGTGATAGGTCTCTGCCGCTTTAATCACTGACTGTTCTGTTTTAAGATTGTGTCCATGAAGGGGACAATTTAGATTCACCTTTGTGCAGGGGATATTTTTCTCTGAGGAAATAAGAATCAATACATATCTTACAGGTTGCTCAGATGTCAGCCCTTGGCAAGAATGTTTGCTCACTAATGACCGAGCGCAAATGCTAAAGGCCACTTTTCTGAGGGAAATTATAGGACTTGTTGCCAGTTTCTGATCTATCAAAGTGCAGGCATCTCCCTGTTTAATTGCTGGACTAAAATGTGAGTGTGAGTGGCTGGCAGGGTTTTTTACTGACACTTTGCTGACACCTCATTTCCTGTTTGTGTGGAATTATAGAATTGTAGCGTTCCAAGGGACCCCAAGGGTCATCTAGTCCAACCCCCTGCAATGCAGGAAACTCAGCTAAAGCATCCATGACAGATGGCCATCCAGCCTCTGCTTAAAAACCTCCAAGGAAGGAGACTCCACAACCTCCCAAGGGAAATTGTTCTACAGTCATACCTCGGGTTGAATGTGCTTCAGGTTGAGCGCTTTCGGGTTGTGCTCCGCAGTAACCTGGAAGTAACGGAGCACGTTACTTCCGGGTTTCGCCGCTCGCACATGCACAGGTGCTCAAAATGATGTCATGCGCATGCGCGGAAGCGGCAAAACGCAACCTGCGCAGACGCACCATTGTGTCTTACGTTCCATTCAGGATGCGAATGGGGCTCCGGAACGGATCCCGTTTGCATCCCGAGGTACCACTGTACTGTCAAACAGTTCTTACTGTCAGAAAGTTTTTCTTGATCTTTAGTTGGAAAGAGTTCACTATAAAAATAAACCCTCAACATACATGAACACAGGCTATCTAAGAAGAGATAGCCTTACCTTACGTTAAAGAAAGGCTTAATTTTAAGGGGAGCGGGTGATGATACTCACAGTTACATAGATGTAAAAAAAACCCTGGAAGTTCAACATTTTATGTTCAGTTTGATCAATTGAATTAACTTCCTGAAAAATCATAACAGATGCAGGATAAATTCTCCTCTTCCATCAAACTTTGGCCCTGTGGCAATATTTTAAAACATTTATATGGCATAAAGAAGACGTTTGGATCTAGTAGTCCTTACTCAGAAGAGATAATGAGCTCTGATGATCCATTAGTTTGAATTTCTTTGGTGTTTGGCCATACACAATCTTGTAATAAATCATTCAGGAAAAGGTCACCCATTTTCTTCCTCATTGTGTTAGCACTGTCAAACGTTCTTAGGTTATGCAGCAACTATACATTCTTTATCTGGAGAAAGTGAAATTAGATAGGACTCCATTATATAGGGCATAGCACCATAATGTATGTTTCATTAGCCATCCTTTCCTTTATTTGTTAAATCACCCTTCACATTTCTAGCATGCTTTAATTTTTCTGCATTGCAGCAAACCACATTCTTTTTGAGATGGAGCAAAGAAGAGTTTCTTCAGTCGGAATCATAAGCAGATATTAAAAATCAGTATGTACTCAGTCAGTCTATTCCACCTTCTCATCCCTGCCTCACTATCAGCCTTATTTGTAGTTAATCCTATTAACCTGCTGGTTCTATTTGTCAGGCTTTCCAGATATATTAGCAAGTTACATCAGGAAAACTTGGCATTGAGGATCAAAGGGTTAGAGAGAGGGGTGACATTTAGAGAAGTGCCAAAGCATGCTGCTAAGAAAAAGCCTGAAAGTTCCACTTGTGTTGTAGTTAAGAATACTGTAATATTGTTTTTCTGCAAGGGTATAAAATATTGAAGGTGTCGTGTGTACAATACAGTATTTAATGATAACCAGAGCTAGTGTGTGTGTGTGTGTGTGTGTGTGTGTGTGTGTGTGTGTGTTTAAGAATTTGAATACTGTTGAGTTAAAATTAGTAAACAAGTTATATCATTTAAAATCTCGGAGCACCGTCCCTCCAGCTGTACACTAGAACAGTTCCTTATGAGAGCCAAGGTAGTCCTTTAACAGCCATCAAATATCAGCCTGTGACTGCACACTCGCAGTGCTGAATACTTTGCAATGTGTCTGACCAGCAACTGGGGTATGACTATGTGGTGTCTGACCAGTCTATGTAGTAATATCCACTAGTCCTGTTCCATTTCTGCTCAGCTTTATCATGCTTGTGTAATATTTTCTGAAAACCTCCACATAGTCAATTTCCTTGGTTCTTATGCGTAAAGGTACTTTGAAAATGAAACAATTTAGGCCTTAATAGTTGGGAGGTGTATTCTTAAATCGTTATGATGAGAAGGATTGGAATAATTATCTAAATAGCAATGAGCATTGAATTCATGTTCATGGGGGAGAAATGAGAATGAAATGAACTAAAATATCTGAGATGTACTGCATGCTCCTATTGAAGCTGTGTATCTCTTCTGGTTTAAGCAACAGTTAATTGATTTTAAAACTGCATGTACGATATCTTGCTGGAGTTATGCACATCCAGAATAGTGTACCATTTCCTCTTAATCACATGGCAAAAAATATATTCCAATTAAACTTCATAGGTGGCTTTGATGTATGTTGTTCTACTTGGGAACTGAATTATAATTGCAGAGAAGCTATAGCCTTCACCAGCAACTTGATAAGAAGAATTTGTGACTTGGGACTGTTTCATCACTTGATGACTGCAGTACACAGTGGTAACTTGCATCTGTAAATAGGTTATCTTGGTTAACACTACCAACATTTTCTCTTCCATCTCCTCAAACAAATTGCTTTTCGATGGAATCGGTTCACACATTAAGCTGCTCCGCTTCATCAAGTATAACTATACATTAATCTGATATAAGTTATACACTTCCCTGAGCGCCCTCTCAATCCAGGTGGAACTTTTTGCTACTACCACACTCAGCTATGGTATGTTGTCCCCAAGGGAGCTTGACAGGCTCCACATTGTTGTTCTTTTGGCTTCAGGCTAACCCTTTGCATTGTCCTTCCTGGCCTTTTAAGATCATGTTAATTTAATCCCTTTGGCTAAATTGATTCTTCTAAGCTCCCATTTTTGCTGCTTGTGTTTTAAACTCCTGTGAGATCCGTATTGCAATTTGTTGTTGGAGTTTTCCTTGTATTTTATCAATGTCTAGTCAGTGGCGAAGCAGCATAATCTGTTACCGGGGCGGAGAGATGGGGGTGTGGCTGGCACCCCATGGGGGGCATGGCGTGCCACCCACAGGGGCGTGACGCCAGGCGTGTTCAGGGGGCGCCACCGCGATGGCACCCTACCGGAATAGTGGTGCTGGGGACGGTCTGCTCCCTCCCCACTCCTGTTCCTCCGCCACTGTGTCCAGTTCTACTTTCAAATGTTGGTTTTACCATTTTAAACCCTAAACTGATGGAGACAAGGTTATTTAAGAGGCCAGCTTCTCCTTTACCTCTTTGAACCATAAGACTCTCTTCAGAGACCCTGCTGCAGGTAGCCACCAGGGAAAGAAAGTTTTTCAGTAGTGGCACCCAATTATGGAACAGACTTCCTAGGGAGGCTCACAGGGTGCCATCTTTATGATTCTTTGTGGCACCAGGTGAAGACATACCCAGGTAAGCAGCTTGTATAGTCAGGGCCTCTCAAGTTTTAAATCTTTCCCCTTTTTAATATATAAAAGTGTTGTGTACTCTGTTTGTGTTGTATTTATTTAGTTTTATTTCATATTTTATTTTCTATTTACTTTTTTATTGTAAGCTGTTGAGAAAACTTTGTGGGGATGTCATATAAGTACATAAAATAAATAATTTGGTTGGTTTTTTAAGATTTATTGTGGACTTTTAAATGTACTGTTGTTAATGTTTTTAAGCTAAGTTGTATGAGAAACCTACATATGAGGTGACTAACAAGTACAGTATCACTAGCAGGATTTGAGTAAACACTTACAATTAACAAAATTAAATATAGAAATTGCAAAGATGGTGTAAAAATGATAAGAGCATAATAACATTTAATTTAAGGAATTTAAAATTAAGATACAATAAAGCAAGCAAAAGTTAATATGTTTAAAAACCAGAAGATGAAGTTCAGGGAAGTCGTAGGGGGGAGGGGAAAATTTGGGAATTGTATTTTTGTTTGTTTGTTATTTGATACAATTTTAATATGATAAAAACATAAAATTCAATAAAAAATATTTAAAAAACAAAAAGTACAGTGGAAACTCAGTTGTCGAACATTTCGGTGTTTGAACGCTGACAACCCGGAATGGAATGCGTCCGTTTTCGAACACGCCTCAAAAGTTGAACAGCTTCTGAGGCGCGTTTCTTCATTTTTTCAATGGAATTTGCTGACCAGCATTGCACCTCGGTTGTCGAACATTTCGGAAGTCAGACAGTCTTCCGGAATGGATTACGTTCGACAACTGAGGTTCCACTGTATTTTTAAAGAGGCATATGATAACCAGATCTCAGATATAAGCAAGGTTTACATGTAACTCTTTGTGGAGATCTTTAAGCACTGCTTGCATTTGATTGTATATACTCTACTGTGGATCCCCCCCCCCCTTTGATTTTGTTTTTTGTCTCATTTCTTTTAGGTTTGGATTTATTCTTCACAAAGATGAGCCTGTGCTCCAGAAAATAGATCTTGAAACTATGTCGTACATCAAGACAATTAGTTTAAAGGATTACAATTGTGTTCCAAAGTCTCTGGCTTACACACACCTTGGAGGATATTATTTTATCAGCTGTAAGCCTGACACCACAGGAGCTGTCCCACCGCAGCTTATAGTGGACGGTGTTACTGACTCTGTCATTGGATACAATGGTGATGTAACAGGAACTCCATATATCTCTCCAGATGGTCACTATCTAGTCAGCATTGATGATGTGAAAGGTCTCATGAGGGTCCAGACCATCACAGTTAGAGGAGAAATACAGGATGCCTTTGACATCCACACCAACTTGCACATATCTGATGTAGCTTTTCAAGCATCGTTTACTGAAGCCCATCAATATAATGTATTTGGTAGCTCCAGCACACAAACTGATGTGCTTTTCGTAGAATTGTCCTCTGGCAAGGTGAAGATGGTGAAGAGTCTTAAGGAGCCTCTTAAGCCGGATGAATGGCCGTGGAACAGGAAGAACCGCTTAATTGAAGGCAGCGGGCTCTTTGGTCAGTACCTGATGACGCCTTCTAAGGAATCCTTGTTTATTCTGGATGGACGGCTGAACAAGCTGAATTGCGAAATCACTGAAGTTGAGAGAGGAAACACAGTGATTTGGGTTGGAGAAGCATAAGGAACCATGTTAGATAACAGCCGAGTGAATAGTTTTACAGTACATTGCACTTAACTTCATCCTCTAAATTGTCACTGTTTTGTTTTGATTGTGTTTTTTTCTTTTTTTAAAAAAAGTTAGACCCTTCTGTACATGTTGTGTGGCTGACTAAAATGCAATTTTGGTGATATAAAAAATGCTGGAATTGTGAGCAAACATTTTGTGTACTATTGATGACCTCCTTAGGGTGATTTGGCCAATTGGTGAAAATATTAAATGTTTAAGGGACCCTCTCTACACATGAGCCATGTGTTGACAAAATGATGCCACATTTTAAAATGAAGGCTTTTCTTTTTTTAAAGGGGGGGTCATGTTGACTTAATCCTATTCATTGAAATGTTAGGGTACACTCTACGTACAACTTTAGATTTTTTTTAACTGAAGCATTTTGTCCTGCCCTGTCGACTATTTAATCTTTTTGTGCCTTGAAGGGAAATGTCTCACAAGGAAAGAGAAGCCTAGGAAACATGTAATTGTATTCCCATTGTGGCTGCAGGCTTTCTTTTTCCCTGAAAAGAAGCTTTTGATATCTCAAGTTTTTCATCTCCATCAGGTTGTAAAGCATGGTTTTTTAAGACAAAGGAAAAGTATATTTGCAACATCTCTTGTGTTGTCATTTTTTATTACTGCAGTTTGAGGATATGATTTTTATTTCAAGTTTCAGTTGAAATTCTGTTAACTGCTCATAGAACTTTGACCCCTCTTTTTTTGTAGCAGAGTTAGACAATTATCTCCTCACCTCTAAAAGACTTGCATCAACAGAGAGTTTGGGTTCTATGAAAGAAAAAATGTCATGCGTATCTTCTTAGGAAGACATGTTTTGTCTAACTACCAATACCAAGAAGATTCACTTACACTGGCAAAAAAACTGTTATTTTTTAAAAAACCAATTTGTTACTAGAGGTGCATTTTTAAGGAAATTGTATATCAGTGGAACAAAAAAGATGGAGATTAACAGCACAATCCTGTACATGTCTAAGCCCTATTGAGTTCAGTGGTCCATACTCCCAGATGTGTGTAGGGTTGCAGCGTCAGACAATGTTTCTAAGCTTCTTAATGGAAGTAAAAGGTCTATTGAAATCAATGGGACAAACCTCTAAGTAAATATGTTTAAGATCACTTTGCTAGATGCTAGAGCCTCTACATGTACATTGTTTGTCAAATACCTGATTTTCCTCGACACTTTTAATAAAGCTCAGTAAATTTTCTATCCTGCGCCTCCCATTAGATCACTATTGCAAGGTGTTGTCTTTATTATTTCTTTTTGTTTAACGAATTACTGCTCTAGTTTCAAACATTGCTTCTACATCTATATAAGGATAATAAAGGTTCTAAAATTTAGAATCATTGTAGCCACTAGAATGAGGAAAAAATGAGATCTGCACTCAAAGTTAGCAGTAAAAAAATTCTTCAGATTTTCAGTAACAATAGGTGGTTTTGATTTTTTTAAAAGAATGTGTTTCTTTAAATAAAGCAGGCTTTTCAACTGACCTCTGTTTATTCAATGCAGTCAGAAGTTTTATTCTAATTCTACCCTAATGTGTAAAGCTGCTTAAAAATTTGAAATTTTCTAGCATTGTATTTTCTTGTGTGTAATTAGCATTCTGCGCTGTGATACAGTAGAATTCTCTTTAGCTTAAGAAAACTGGCAGATTTAATTGAATAAAATAATTGATTTACATTTATACCTACTGAATCCTTTTAACAATTTTTTCCCATTGTGAGCAAAGCAAAAAAAAAAAAAAAAAATCCCCACCACTGCCATGTAAACTGTTTGTTATTCAATGATTTACAGTCATCCGTTTCTTCTACATTATTTTCTTCTCTATCTTACACCATGTGGATGTTCTGTATGTAGAAAATGCTTGATAACGGAGAATAAACCCCTTACATTTTAAATGTTCTCGCCTTCAGTTGATATGCCAACAAACATACTTCTCTTTTCTTATAAGAACCACAGGAGATTAAAATGAAATTATGTGAGGCAGGGATAGAGTGGGGAGATCCACCTTCTTTACAGCAGATGACACTGTCAATCTTAATCTCTCTCTTTTTGATTGACCTACCTTCGTTTATCTTGATTTCAGCTAAAGAATCGACAAAATTTCCTACAATATTTTTGTTACCAAATGGGTTTGATGTGTGCTACTGTCAGATGGATTCGCAGATGGTTGGAAATGTGTACTCAAAGAGTGTTCATCTGTACCATATTGGCCCGAATATAAGCCATACCCGCAAATAAGCTGCACCTTTAAAATTCAAGGGGACAAAAGAAAAAAAGACAATACCCGAATACAAGCCACTCCCTTAAAATTGGAGAGAAAGAGAAAAAAGTCATGGTGATTAGCCAACGCTGACGCTTTTTTGGCACCTTAATCGCTCTGATGCTCAAACCAACCAGTTGGGTTGGGGGGTGGCACTGGTGCATGGTGCCCCGCTCCCCAAGCTGGCACCAGCATTCGGTTCCGAGCACACTTCACACCCACCTCCCAGCCCTACCGCCCTGATTGGGGGGCAGGGAGTTGCCGGCACCAGCGCTTGGCACCCCGCTTCCCAAGCAAGCACTGGTGCTGGACCCCGAAACGTGCCGTGCGCTAGCCTCCCCGAAGCTACCACAATGAACGGGGGCGGCCATTGCTGGTGCTCAGCATCCCACCAATGCCGGTCAACAGCCTCTAGGCAAACCATTGGGGGGGGGAGTAAGCCAATTCTTGTAAGGTCGCAAATTTAAGCCACACTTTAACTTTTCACGGTCGGAATTTGGGGGGGAAGTGCGACTTATATTCGGGCCAATACAGTAATTCCAACAAAACATCAGGAAAACTTTCTGACAGTAAGAGCTGTTTGACAGTGGAACAGACTCCTTTGGAAGGTGGTGGACTCTCCTTCCTAGGAGGTTTTTAAGCAGAGGTTGGATGGTCATCTGTCATGTATGCTTTATTTGAGATTCATGCATTGCAGAGAGGTTGACTGGATCCTTGGAGCCCCTTCTAACTCTACAATTCTATGATTCTATGATCAAGCTTGATGGGAGTTTGGAGTGAAATACTGCAGGGCCTAGTGCTTTGCATGAATTTCTATGAGTGATATCGGTGACAGGGTGGAGGGAATCCTAATCAGATTTGTGGTTAACACAAACCTGAGAGGGATATCATAGCTAACACATCAGAAGTCCAGAATAAAATTCAGAATACCCTCAATAGAATGGGAAATGAGGCTGAAACTAACAAAATGAAATCCAGTGATGATAAATGGATAGTTCTACCTTTAGATTTTTAAAAAGCACAGGAAAAGGATCTTCAGGACTGCAGTCAATCATAAATTGAATATGAGTTAGCAACTTGATGTGGCTATAGAAAAAAAGACTCATTCGATTTTAGGCTGCGTTCCATGTTACAAGAAGTAATAGTTTATACTGGTCATTTTGCATTAGTTGGAAAAGGAAACTATGTGAGAAACATTATATAAGGAAAGGTATATTTAGGGTGGTTTCAGCAAGATTTTACTCAGAAGAGACCCACTGAAGAGGACAAGACTAGATGTAATCAGTTCAAATTATAGAAGAATAGATTTCAATTAAAATTAAGAAGCACACCTTGATGATGAGAGCAGTTTGCCAAAGGGGCCAGTCATAAGGGGAATTTTCCCTTACAGGAGGTCAACAAGCAGAAGATGGGCATCATCTGTTACTTATGCCAGTTCAAGATTTCAAACAGTGAATTGATAGCTATGATGAACTCTGTAAATCCGTGAATAATTTATTTCTCCCACATCCTAAAAAAAGGAGCAAAAATGTCAAAGGAATCTCAGCGCAACCATCCAGCTACTTTGCCATGTTCTCCATTGACATCTTCAATATATAACAAATATGTTGCCCTTACAGCACCAATGTTACTGTTAGTTCAAATTTACAACTCAAGGGACAACTCCACAACATTCTTTTTCAGATTATTGGATGCTGATTTATAATAGTTTGCATAAGCAGGTAAGTGAATCTGATAACAGCAGTAATAAGCATGATTGCCATATATGTGTGTGTGTGTGTACAGTGCTACCTCAGGTTACATACGCTTCAGGTTACATACGCTTCAGGTTACAGACTCCGCTAACCCAGAAATAGTGATTCAGGTTAAGAACTTTGCTTCAGGGTGAGAACAGAAATTGTACTCTGGCAGCGCGGCAGCAGCAGGAGGCCCCATTAGCTAAAGTGGTGCTTCAGGTTAAGAGCAGTTTCAGGTTAAGTACGGACCTCCAGAACGAATTAAGTACTTAACCCGAGGTACCACTGTATATATATAATTTTGTGTGAGTGTGTAGTAGAAAAGAAAATGTATGCTCCCAAAATACTGATATCCTCTAATTATTTGCACATTTACAAACACTACTAAAGCTTTGTTCCAGCTGTGGTTCAGAAGTCATGACACCGTAAAAAAAGACACAACCCTGATGGATAGGGGTTTGTTCCATGGATGATCTTCAACTGTACCAAAATTTTAGGCTTATACAGAAAAGTCAGCATCATGATTTGAATTATGTAAGGATCCCACCAGATATAGAGCTCTATCTAAGCATGGGCTTGCTATTCTCTTTCTGGTTTCTGTCCCACTGTTATCTCCTCTTCTTTCCTGCTCTCTCCCCTGCTCAGTCCTTCCTTCTTATCTGTTCTTCAGTCTCTAGACCCTCTTCAAACTCAGGCTAATGCTCCTTTCCTGCTCAGGCCTTATTTTTCTCTCCCCACCCCCACCCCAGTAGATATCCACTTTTATCCTAGCCTACAGCTCTTGTCCCAGTTTGGGCTTTTTTTGTGCCTTCCATGTGTCCTCCTATTCCTTATCCTTGGTATCATCTTCCTCCTCCTCTGTTTTCCCCTTTAGCACTTTCACCTTCTCCATCTTCACCTCAAATGTCTCCTGGCTCTCCGCCAGTCTTTTGACAGCAGGACTTTAAATGTCCCTTCAATGACAACTGTTCATACCCCCTATCAGGGGCGGAAGAAGGGGGTACAGTGGGTGCGGGCTGACCCGGGTGTCACCACTGAGGGGGGTGACAAAATGCTGGGCAGTGCTCACTGCGGGGCCTGCAGCGCGCTTGAGCCACATGTCTCTCCTGGAAGAGTTGCGGTGGCTTGGGTGCGCACAGGCTCTGCACTGCCCAAACGGTCTGCCCACTGCCTCCCCTCCCAGCTGTAGGGCGGCTGAGTAGGAGGAGACAGGCAGACTCTGGAGGCCCCATGGTGCGCCCCACCACTAGGGGCGGCTTGCCCTTCGCCTGGGCGCGCCACCCTAGGCGCCCGAGTGGCTTCCTCCACCACTGCTCCCCATCTCTTCCAGGTTCACCTACAGACATCTGGTGCTTCTATGGATATTGTTTCCACCATGGCCTACAGCCAGAACCAGCAGCACCAGGGTAATGAGGACAGAGCACACTGGACCATGATCACCAGTACACTATCTTTATAGACAACTCTTCTCACTTGAAGAAAATTGCCTTAGCTTCCCAGGAAAATCTCTCAGGCATTATTGATCCTCCCTTTCTCTTTTCATTCTGCTTATTGATTTTCATTTTAAGCAGGTTGGTAGCAAGTGCTGCTTCACTCATTTCTGGCTGGTGATTAGTAATAAATATCCACACAAAGGGATATCATTATCGGATTCTGCAGGGCTGATCTGTAAACACAAAGCAGCTTATGAGAGTCAAATAAAGTAGAAGGAAAAAAGGACATGTGGCATTGCGGCAACCAAGAAATCATTTTGCACAAAAATATTGGCATGTCAAAAGTGCGGGTTGAGGTGTTCTGTGTTGATTTCTGCATAAGGCAGTCATCTGGTTGCATTTCCATCCAATCAGTTTGCAGATCAGATCACGTTTGTCAAAGCACTGGGAAAGTTCAGCCATAAATGTGGGGTAGGCTTGGCAAGTGGTGGAACCATCACATGATACTTTTAACTCTGAACATTCGTCGCCATTGTTTCTCAGCACACAATTATCCTTCAGAATTAAAATACTGAGAAAAGCACACATGCATGCACACCACATTCCAACAAATTTACCATAAATAAGGGTTCCTTCATATGGGGCCATAGTCATGAACCTATGCTTAAGGTGTGTCAGTTGAATCATGCCATAAATAATGAGAAATTTGTGGGAGTCAGTTTTCTGACTTATGGCTAGAAAATGGTTTAGTGGACTGATTCAAATCTTGGCTGTGTAAGTGAGGAATGTTTGAGGATGCTCCATGCCAACACTGGCATAGAAAGAATATTTTTGAAAATACTTACGTTAAACACATTAAAATGTGATGAAATTAAATTTATGAGATACTCTGGCATGTTGACAGGTTGGTGTGTGTTTTTCTTCCATAGATTTTTTCGGGGTTTTTTTTCAGAAATGTTTATCAATTTGTATTTTGACTTTGAGGAAACATTTGCCGTTTTAGTACAATGGAAAATTTGGTATGTACTTTTACCTATGAGACATTTTGTAGGGGCAGAGTTTGGTAATATGGTGCCCCGAATGAAAACAAAATTTGGTGCCATAGATATTTCTTATTTTCACAATAATTCATTTTGGTACAGTTGTTGTTTTTTAATGGATCTTGTCAGTAGGTACCCATATAAAAAGGGTTATCATCATCATCATTATGCCCCCTTGGCATGGCACTCTAAATCTGCCCTAAATCTGGCACTGCACATGTGTAGTTTAATTAAAAGGGCCTGTTTGTGGCCACTGTTAGTCAACCGAGTTGCTTATTCTATTGTCAATGGTCAACCATTTCTGGCCAATATTAGCTTCTAGAGGTATAGAACCTTGCTGTTTCTAGGCAAGATTCTGATAGACCAGGCCTAAGCCATGTAGAGTTTATGGTTTAGGTGGGCCAAGAGGTTAGAAGTTACATGTAAAAGGTGATGGGGAGAAGAAATCAGAGGAGATGAGTACAAACAGTTTGAGAGACATGGGGGGCTGGATTTCTGTTGGACAGCTTTTAAAGATGCAAAAGAGCTTTTAGGGAAAAACCTTCAGGAGCATAAGGTTTATGGGACAATTGAGTGTGGCATATTATTATGTAAACATAATTTTAATACTGTGGTAAGTGTAAGAAGTAACAAGTCCTGCCCTTGTTTTTGATGCAGGCCACTTTGAAGAAGAATGGAAATGGTGGGTAAGGACCTATGCAGCCTGCAAATTCCACTGTCAAGCCATGAGTGCCTCCACTATTATTTCTGGGTTGGCAATTGCATCCCAACTCTTAACCCATGGGATTAATTAACAGTTGGCTCCAAATGGGATGCTGGTGGCACCATGACTATGAAATTCCCTCCTCTTGGAGGCATGTGAATTTCAGAGATGGTTGAAGATGTCCCTCTTCACTTTAGTTTTTGGGAGAGGTCTGTTTAGGCCAGATCTGTTTAGGCCAGCTGTAGTTAATAGATGCTTTTGAGGGAGCAGTATAATAGGATTCAGTTTTAAAATGGATTTAAATTGCATTCTATAGTTCTAATATGCAGGTGCTGATATCTATAAACCTTCCTGGGATCATATTTGATGAAGGACAAGTAAATACATGAAACCTCCAGCTCCCGAGTGAAAAGGAGGACTGAAGATTATCACACATTTCATTATTCTTACCAAATACATCACACTTATAAAGCTCACAGCCAGTACGTTAAGATTTCTTTCTATATATCTATCATGTTTAAGATGCCTATTTTACTAGTAAAATTGCACCCCCTGTACTGTCAACGGCATCAGTGCTTTTAAAAACAGGGAAAGATTATTCCCACACAAACACCTCCCACCAAGCAGCACTTGACAGTACCTGGAAAATTTGGTTCTTAACAGAAGTCTGAAGCAAACTGAAACTGCCTTAGTATATTTAAAACGAGTATGTGAAAAATCATGTCTTGCTCATGAATATTAAATTTATTCTTATTTTAATCTTCTTGATGGAGAGGGGAAAACCTTTTGCTATTAGGTTGTTAATATTCTTTCCCTTTTAAAAATCTTCCTGATGGCCATATCTGATGCATATCTTGGTGCTACTGAAAGGCATTGTTGGCTCAACTCCCTTCTAAATTCTTCCTTCATAATTAAATTTCAGGTAATTTCTCCCCCTTTTAATTAAATGCGCACTGAATGTGTAATGAAAAGCAATGTATTTCTCTGTTGAAGGTTCTTCAGAGGGATTTCTTTTTTTCCCTTTTTTTTTTTTACAAAATGAAAATCCAATTGCTGCACCAAAGGAAAATTAACTGTAATCTTGAGCAATAAGTGCAATGACTTGGGAACAATAAACAGCAGCGCAGTGAAGTGAAAAATAGTCATGCCTAGGGACAAAGATGAATCAGGACTGATAGAAACTTTGGAGTAAGTATGGCAAACAAAAAACAAAAAACTACCATTGAAAAATATAGGTTTCCTTTCCAGGCAAAAGGCAGCAGGCATGTAGTGCTCATAGAAGAAGTGAGGAACCAGAGGACTTCAAAAACTATTATTGACAATAGTGCAGCAAATTTATTCAGAAATAAGTGTGATGAATTTATGACACTATGAAATTAGGTAAAGATTTATTTCCAGGTTTAGCCAAAAATTCATCAGTAGTTAACACGTTCTAAAGGGAAGCTCATGATCAGCAATTCACTCAGAAGTTGTAGCTGAGATCTGTTAAATACTACAAAACCCCTGAACCTCTTGGGCCTGCTGATCAGAAGGTCGGCAGTTCGAATCCCCGTGATGGGGTGAGCTCCCGTTGCTCAGTCCCAGCTCCTGCCAGCCTAGGGGTTCGAAATCATGCCACTGCAAGTAGATAAATAGGTACTGCTGTGGCGGGAAGGTAAACAGCATTTCCGTGCACTCTGGTTTCCGTCACAATGTTCCATTGTGCCAGAAGCGGTTTAGTCATGCTGGCCACATGACCTGGAAACCTGTCTGTGGACAAACACCGGCTCTCTTGGCCTGAAAGCAAGATGAGCGCCTCAACCCCATAGTTGACTTTGACTGGACTTAACCATACAGGGGTCCTTTATAGAATCATAGAATCATAGAATCATAGAATCATAGAATCATAGAGTTGGAAGAGACCAGAAGGGCCATTGAGTCCAACCCCCTGCCAAGCAGGAAACACCATCAGAGCACTCCTGACATATGGTTGTCAAGCCTCTGCTTAAAGACCTCCAAAGAAGGAGACTCCACCACACTCCTTGGCAGCAAATTCCACTGTCGAACAGCTCTTACTGTCAGGAAGTTCTTCCTAATGTTTAGGTGGAATCTTCTTTCTTGTAGTTTGGATCCATTGCTCCGTGTCCTTTCTCCCTCCTCTATGTGACATCCTTTTATATATTTGAACATGGCTATCATATCACCCCTTAACCTCCTCTTCTCCAGGCTAAACATGCCCAGCTCCCTTAGCCGTTCCTCATAAGGCATCGTTTCCAGGCCTTTGACCATTTTGGTTGCCCTCCTCTGGACACGTTCCAGTTTGTCAGTGTCCTTCTTGAACTGTGGTGCCCAGAACTGGACACAGTACTCCAGGTGAGGTCTGACCAGAGCAGAATACAGTGGCACTATTACTTCCCTTGATCTAGATGCTATACTCCTATTGATGCAGCCCAGAATTGCATTGGCGTTTTTAGCTGCCGCGTCACACTGTTGGCTCATGTCAAGTTTGTGGTCAACCAAGACTCCTAGATCCTTTTCACATGTACTGCTCTCAAGCCAGGTGTCACCCATCTTGTATTTGTGCCTCTCATTTTTTTTGCTCAAGTGCAATACTTTACATTTCTCCCTGTTAAAATTCATCTTGTTTGTTTTGGCCCAGTTCTCTAATTTGTCAAGGTCGTTTTGAAGTGTGATCCTGTCCTCTGGGGTGTTAGCCACCCCTCCCAGTTTGGTGTCATCTGCAAATTTGATCAGGATGCCCTTGAGTCCATCATCCAAGTCGTTGATAAAGATGTTGAATAAGACCGGGCCCAAGACAGAACCCTGTGGCACCCCACTAGTCACTCTGCTCCAGGATGAAGAGGAACCATTGATGAGCACCCTTTGGGTTCGGTCAGTCAGCCAGTTACAAATCCACTGAGTGGTAGCATAGTCCAGACAGCATTTTACCAGCTTCTTTACAAGAATATCATGGCACACCTTGTCAAATGCCTTGCTGAAATCAAGGTAGGCTACATCCACTGCGTTCCCTTCATCTACCAGGCTTGTAATTCTGTCAAAAAACGAGATCAGGTTAGTCTGACATGACTTATTTTTCAGAAATCCATGCTGACTATTGGTGATCACAGCATTCCTTTCTAGGTGCTCACAGACTGTTTGATTAATGATCTGCTCCAGAATCTTCCCTGGTATTGATGTCAGACTGACTGGGCGGTAATTATTTGGGTCCTCTCTTTTCCCCTTTTTGAAAATAGGGACAACATTTGCCCTCCTCCAGTCTGTCGGGACTTCGCCTGTTCTCCAGGAATTCTCAAAGATGACTGCCAGTGGTTCTGAGATCACATCTGCCTTTACCTTTACCTTTTTTACTACACAACTGTAGGCATGCAATCTGGAATATGTCGTGCTTGGAATGAACTAGTTCATTTGAGCTAGTTCAAAAATCTCTGAACTAAGCCTGAAAGTCAATACTATATTTTCCAGGAGCTAAGTTCATTTTGGGGTAGAACATTGGATGATTTCTTATTCATCTTCACAGTGAGGGAAGAGAGGGGTAGTCAGATGGGGCAGAAATTAATCTTCTCAGACTGGAGGAGCAACAGGGAAGAGTAGGGCCAGGGCCTACAGCCTCAAAGCTAGAACCAACCAAGCCTATGTCCTCACTTACCAGAGATGTAAGTCAAATGCAGCCAACCCAAATTCCTAGTGGAATTGCTTTTCTCCTTTAAGCAGTGATAGAGAGCAAATATCAGAAGCATGAAAGTCAGTCAACATGGAATGAGAAGATAGAATCGGGATTCAAGATGACCTTAACAGGTTGTAGAACCGGGTCCAAACTAACAAAATGAATTTGAATAGGGACAAATTAAAGGTTCTACACTTAGACAGGAAGAACCAGATGCACAAATATAAAACGGGGAACACCTAGCTTACTAGCTGTACGTGTTAAAAGAATCCAGTGGTCTTGGTGGACCATAAGCTTAACATGAGTCACCAGTGTGATGCAGCAGCAGAAAAGGCTGTATCAACAGAAGTATAGTGTCCAGATCAAGGGAAGTAATAGTACCACTCTATTCTGCCTTGGTCAGACCACACCTGGAATACTGTGTCCAGTTCTGGGTGCCACCATTTATGAAGAATGTTGACAAGCTGGAACATGTGCAAAGAGGGCAACCAAGATAACCAAGGATCTGTAAACCAAGCCTTATGAGGAACAGTTGAAGGAACTGGGTGTGTTTAGACTGAGAGGAGAATTGATAGCCATCTTCACATATCTCAAGGGCTGTTACATGGAAGAGGGAACAAGCTTGGTTTTTTCCACAGGAGGGGAGAACTTGAACCAATGGCTTTAAGTTACCAGAAAGGAGATTAAACATCAGAAAGAACTTTCTGTCAGTAAGAGCTGTTCAACAGTGTAACAGTCTCCCTCGGGAAGTTGTGAGTTCTCCTTCCTTGGAGGTTTATTAGTAGTAGTATTAGTAGTATTAGTAGTATTGTTTCCCTCCCATTTGACTGCTTTTCCCCAGCCTCTCTGGGCGACTTAAGCATATATAAAAACATAGTAAAACTTCAAGCCATCTGTCATGGATGCTTTAGCTGAGATTCCTGCATTGCAGGGGTTGGACTAGATGGCCCTTGGAGTCCCTTCCAACTGTACAATTCTATATTTCTATGATTTGGAGAGCCATACGTAGGTTCCTCATTCCTGCCCCAGATAGACAAATTCATGCAAAATCCAAATGGGATGGCATTCTATGCAATCTTCATGATGGTGTGTGGGTGGCAATGAAGTTTTTTTTCAAAAACCAAAACAAAACCCAGTGATTCATTCAGGGATTGTGTGAATTGGTTCTTACTCAGTTTAATTTACTGACATTAGAGTCTGATAGTACTCAGAGATCAGGATTCAGCACTTATCTTCACTGCATGGTTTAGAAAACAACACTGGCCCCATTTCCATATCTGTTTATATGAGTAACAATGGCCTTGACCTGGCTGGCTCACAGGACCATTTTGAAAATTAACACGATATTGATGGCAGCACATTATTAGCGTCAGCTTCAAATGATGAGTATTCATGTGGGTTGCATAATTTTCTGGAACATTTATCCTGCCACATTTCTCCAGCTTTCTATATTTCCATTGCTTTAAGTCTTCATTCCAGTAAATGTGAAAACTTTCCAAAAATAATTTTAACAGCTTTAAACCCTTGTTAATTTTCTAATCTCCAAATTTGAGTTTTTAAGTTAGCTCTATTCTCATTTCAATTAAACTTCTCCTTTAAGCCAGAGACCTAACATTTTTGGGTCAGTGATTCATTTCATGATTACTGGTTTTCATGAACAGATGGAAATTATACTTTGTTTTCCAAGGATTACCTTCAATCTGTTGTTTGTGTTTTCATGTCCATTTCACTAGTGATCATTTATCTGCTTTCAACGCAGTTCCATGCATGTTCAACCTAACATCCATTCTTGTTTCATTCAATATTAGGTTGATTCCAAATAACTACGGGAACATATATTTATTTTAACAAGATCTTTCCCCTATACATTCATATATTCCACCCCCTGACACTTGCATGTAAAACAGAATTAAGAGGCAAGGAGTTGGTTTGTTTTTCCATTGCTGATCATTCTAACAGGGTAATTTCTGTCATAAATTTTGAAGTTTCCTAATGATTCCCTGCTAACTGTACAGCAATCTCAATGAAAGACTGATAGCTTATCTGCAGATACATGACATTAGGAAGCCATCAGAAATCATGTCAGTGTGTGTGGCACTAACAAACCAATAAATTTCATCTCTCTTTCTCTTTCTGTATCATCTTTCATATAGGAGGAATGTAAGATGTGATTATTCTACATTCCTGGCTAGCCTCTTACTTCATAATACAAGTGTCTGTACAGGCAAAGCGAGAACATAAAATAATTGGAGAACTTTATCTCCTGCTGTCCTAGCAGGTAATAACTATTCCTTGCCCTACCCTGCACCATTTCCTAGGCATGCAATTAGGAGACAGTAAGACCAATATAAAGCATCAGCACAGTATTTACCGGTAGTTATTTTGCGACTGAGTTTTTTGTTCACTTTATATATGAATTGCAATCTTCAGGAGAGAAATGTGTTGATTATGTAGCCAAGACAGCATCACTTATGCACAAGAGAGGTATCACCAGACTCAGGGAAATGTCAAGGTTTTTTGAAGTACAACGAAAGCCTCATGGGGAAAAACCCACTTTCCAAGATCAGCCCATTGAGGATTGAGCAAGCTCAGTGGCCAGGAAGGATGGAGGAGGGGATGAAATGGAATATTTTTGGCAGGTGATGAGGACAAATGAAATAAGATTATATTTTAAAAGGGTAGAATGAAGGATCCTTTGGCTTGGGCTCTTTTAACTCCCAAGCATAACTGACATCAATCAAAAGAGAAACGCACAACTAGCAAGAGGAATAACTATTGAAGAAGGGGGAGGATCAACAACAAAAAAGCTATGAAACAGCCATATGGATTTTCCATATGGATTTTAAAACCTTGCAGAGAAGTGGTGTAAGGGAAGAGTAGCAATAAATAATTTTGGCTTCTATATAGATGGCAATTTTCTGTTTGACATGTTAACACCTGTCGCAGTAGACAGCCTAACATCACAAAGTTTCATTTTGAAACAATGCAGGAACTAAATATGCTTGGCTTTGACTGCAGGCAGTGCATATTCCCCCCCCTCCAACTCTTAGTAGGCTTTTCTGTTGTACAATAGCTACATTTTGACAACGAATATTATAAAAAATAAAAAATAAAAATTCACTGGTTTCTTTCATTAGAACTGAATACTTACAGTCAATGCCGTATTCCTGCTTTAATGGGGAATAGTAGTATAGTTTGCAAGAAGGGAAATGCTAGCAACAGACAAACACACACACACTTTTTCCTGTTGCTTTCTTTCACTTGACCCTTGAACTGCTGGAAATATTCAGTGTGATCCATTATCTTACTGGCCATTCTGAAGCTTTCTGCCACTGTCAAGCTGGTTGAACACAGCTTTGATCTGGCTCACCGTATTCTCAGACTCTTCACATCAAACATATTACAAGCTTGCCAAACCCAGCAGGCTTTGATGCTGTGCGTTTCTCAAGCAGCAGCCAAATTGTAAGGTGCTTCTGAAAAGCAGGAGGTTTTGGAACTATTTATGATACAGCATGTGAAGCGATACTGGCCAAAGGGGAAGGAAGCGAGAGCCTACTAGCTACGCAAAAGCCCTTGGGCATGCCTAAATTTGCTCTCTCCCACCCAAGGAACTCCTACACAAAAAAAGACAGAATATTTAGCTTCAGGGCAGGATCTCCGCCGCACACATCAACTCTCCTCAGCTTAACACACTTAACCCTGGCCACAGTCTGCCACAAAACAAAATCAGGAGCAAAAGAGATACAGTCCACAACGGTGCCTGTAAAACTGGCGAGTTCGTAGGAAACCAGCCTGTAAAGCCAGCATGTTAGAAAGAAGCAGGCTAGA